>NC_052312.1:25267159-25930026 GCF_016432855.1 Salvelinus namaycush | reverse complement strand
ACAAAGTGTAGACATATTTGCGCACATGCACGCCGGGGCATTCCTGTGTCGTTTCAGAAATTTGCAGGAAAATACAAATCACTGATGCGTTTTGTTCATGTCTTATGATTTTTCTAATAAGTTTAATACCTTTTTTTTATGGTTGAATTCTCTTTTAATGTCTGGATTTTTTCCGCAACACATTTTATCATGATTGGTCGGCTGCTGTCGGAGGATATTGTGTGAGAGTTGAGTGAACTTTCTTTGAATCAAGTCTTTTCAAAAGGCTGATGAAATGTGTTGCAGATGGAATCCAGACATGTTAACTTCATAAAACAGTTCTACAGCAACTTTTCATGCACACTGGGAACAAACAACACAAGCTTTGCTGTGAAGTCCGGAGTTCGTCAAGGTTGTGTGTTATCTGCCTTACTCTTCAACCTGGCAATAGACTAGGTCATCCAGTGAACAACAGAAGATCAGGCAAGAGACCTTGGCTTCACCGATGGCCTGGCTCTTTTATCACACACACACCAACATCTAGGCCTACAAGAAAAAACTGACAAGACTCCACTCCAGTGGTTATGAACTGCAGCTAAGCAAAGGTCATGCCCAGGGCTGTTACGGTGACCGTGTGACCGCCTATGTGGCGGTAATGAGTCATGGCCGCAGTCAAATTCTGTGACCATTTAATCACTGTAACTAGGCTTCTCTGAGCTCTGGTGCTGCCGATAGCAAGTGTGGTAGTCCACTAATGACTAACTGCCTTGTACTCAGCACCATTGTCCCTCTAATCACTCTGACATCAATGTTTTGAAAATCAAATCAAACGCTTAATGAGCTCATGTTCTGCAACATTTCTATAGGCTATGGATTTGCGTGAGAACAGTGTTTTGATGGCCTATTAAAAAGCAGATCCCATCAGCTTTCTATAGGCTTAGCCTACTTATTTATTTATTAACTTTCCTAATATTAAGTGCTTTGCAACAGCAATATAGCCTACCAGGCTGGCATGAAAATTAACCACGGGAAAGAGTCATCCATTCGCTATTTAAGTGCATAGATTACATATTGTTTTCCCCCACGCCCCTGTTCCGAGACAGGTGCATGATAACGGTACATTCTAAATCAAAACTAAGTTCACACATATTATTGAGTATATAAAGACCATATTTAATTAGAGTAGTCTGATGGGTGACAATATTAACTTAGCACTTGTGAATGATGCCCAGTGTGTGCAAGCAACAGCGCATGCCTTGTTTTTGTGACTATTTCAAATCATAGTCAAACATCTCATGTAGCCTAGCCCATAGGCATATGTAATTTTTTAAATGTATTTTTTTGTATATTACCTCTTTCTCCAAATTACGATCTTGTCTCATCGCTGCAACTCTCCAATGGGAGAGTTGCACTCCTTAACACCTGCCCGCTTAACCAGGAAGCCAGCTGCACCAATGTGTCAGAGGAAACACCGTTCATACTTGACGACCGAAGTCAGCCTGCAGGCGTACGGCCCGCCACAAGGAGTCGCTAGAGCGCAAGTTAAGCACCCCCCCCCCAGCCAAACCGTCCCCTAACCCAGATGACGCTGGGCCAATTCTGCGCCGCCCTATGGGACTCCCTGTAACGGCTGGTTGTGACAGCCTGGGATCGAACCTGGGTCAACAGTGACGCAGTGCCTTAGACTGCTGCGCCACTCGGGAGATCCGAGGCTTATACAGTGCATTCGGTAAGTGTTCAGACCCCTTGGTCACCCGATGGTCATTCTGACAGAGCTCCAGAGTTCCTCTATGGAGATGGGAGAATCTTCCAGAAGGACCACTATCTCTGCAGAACCACACTAATTAGGCCTTTATGATAGTGGCCAGATGGAAGCCACTCCTCAGTAAAAGGCACATGACAGCCCACTTGGAGGCACCTAAAGACTCGGGCCATGAGAAAGATTCTCTGGTCTGATGAAACCAAGATTGAACTCTTTGGCCTGAATGCCAAGCGTCACATCTGGATGAAACCAGGCACCATCCCTACTGTGAAGCGTGGTGGCAGCAGCATCATGGTGTGGGGATGTTTATCAGCGGCAGGGACTGGGCAAAGATGAACAGAGCAAAGTACAGAGAGATTCTTGATGAAAACCTGCTCCAGAGCACTCAGGACCTCAGAATGGGGAGAAGGTACACCTTCCAACAGGACAATGACCCTAAGCACACAGCAACAAGACAACGCAGGAGTGGCTTCGGGACAAGTCTGAATGTCCTTGAGTGGCCCAGCCAGAGACCAGACTTAAACCTGTTTTCACTTTGTCATCATGGGGTATTGTGTGTAGATTGCTGAAATATTTTTACTTTATCATTTTCAGAATAAGGCTGTAATGTGAAAGTGTGGAAAGTCAATGGGTCTGTGCTTGGCAGTGGGCTACCCTGAAGGAGCAGAGCCTATAGTGCCAAGACTTGCATTATTCATTGCTTAATGAATGGTTAAATATTTTGTGGCATTTCTCTCAATCATGCACATTCACTAATAATGAGTAACTTATTGTAGCAGGCATTATAGAAAATTAACACAGGTCTCATAAACAATCTCTCAAGCACAAGCCCACATGCTAGTGAGTAGCCAGCAAAAAAACATTCATCTATCTATCCCGCCCAATCAGAGCCGTCGGAGATGAGTGGTCCCGAGGTAGCGAAGACGCCGGGGAAGGAAGGCATGGAGGCTGTAGCCAATGGCCATGCAGGAGAGGGTGAACAGGGAGGAGACGATCCCTTCGCTGAGTACATGTGGATGGAGAACGAGGATGCGTACAACAGACAGGTTGGTACACACAAAGTAAAATATAATTGTTGCATAAGTGTTCACCCCTTTAGGCAATCTTAAATTAAAATGTGGCGACAAATCAAAGGTTACATGGACTTGCTCTGTTTGAAATGAATGACTTCCCCTTCCTCTGTCCCCCATAGACATCTGTAAGCTCCCTCAGTCAAGTATTGAATGTGAAACTTGTTAGGGAGAGGGGGCAGTATTTGGAATTTTGGATGACTGAGGTCCAAAGTAAACTGCCTGTTACTCAGGCCCAGAAGCTAGGATATGCATGGTAGTATTGGATAGAAGACACTAAAGTTTCTAAAACTGTTATAATTATGTCTGAGTATAACAGAACTGATTTGGCAGGCGCAAACCCGAGGACCAATTTTTTTCTGTTGACCTGCCAGGCAATTCCAAGTTTAAGCTATTGAAACCAAAGACTTCCGCCTCCCAAATTGCAGTTCTTATGGCTTCCACTAGATGTCAAGTCTTTATACATGGTTTCAGGCTTGTATTCTGAAAAACCAACGAGGAATAGTTGTTTTATCCTCAGGAAGTCCTATGGCAAAACTAGTCTCATTGAGCGCGTGACCGAGGGCGTGCGCTGCGTTCTTTTCCTTTCCTATTGAAAATAGTTTGCTCCGTATGAAATATTATTGTTTATTTAGATATTAGAGTACCTAATAATGAATTAGAAACGTTGTTTGATTTGTTTGCGTAAACTTTACTGGTAACTTTTGGAACTCCTATGTCTGCATTCTGAACGGGTGGATTACTGAACTCAATGACACCTACTAAACGGACTATTTGGGATATAAAGAAGGAATTTAAAAGAAGGACTTCATTGTGTTCCTGGGACTCTTGTGATTGCGATCAGAGGAAGATCTTCAAAGGTAAGTGACTTATTTTATCGCTATTTGGGATTTTGTGACGCCTGTGCTTGTTTGGATAATATGCTGTTGTGGGGCGCTGACCTCAGATAATCGAATGCTGTGCTTTCGCCGTAAAGCCTTTTTGAAATCCGACGATGCGGTTAGATTGCCAAGATTCTAAGCTAAAGAATCATGTATGACACTTGTATTATCATGAAGGTTTAATATTACATTTTCTGTATTTTGAATTTGGTGCTCTACAATTTCACAGGATGTTGTCGGTGGGTCGCTAGCGGGACCCCTGCACCAGAAAGGTTAAGGTTTACTATTTCCTACATTGTAGAATAATAGTGAAGTCAAACTATGAAATAACACAATCATGTAGTAACACAGTGTAAAACAAATCAAAATATATTTGAGCTTCTTCAAAGAAGCCACCCTTTGCCTTGACAGCTTTGCACATGCTTGGCATTTTCTCAACCAGCTTCACCTGGAATTATTTTCCAACAGTCTTGAAGGAGTTCCCACATATGCTGAGCAGTTGTTGGCTGCTTTTCCTTCACTCTGCGGCCCAAACCATCTCAGTTGGGTAGAGGTCGAGTGATTGGAGGCCAGGTCATCTGATGCAGCACTCCAATCTCCTGCTTGGTCAAATAGCCCTTACACAGCCTGGAGGTGTGTTGGGCAATTGTCCTGTTGAAAAACAAATGATAGTCCCACTAAACTAGAAGGGATGGTCTATTGCTGCAGAGTGCTGTGGTAGCCTTGCTGGTTAAGTGTGCCTTGAATTTTAAATAAATCAGCAAAGCACCGCGACACATCACACCTCCAGGCTTCACGGTGGGAACCATACATGCGGAGATCATCCGTTCACCTACTGTGTCTCACAAAGACATGCCGATTGGAACCAAACATCTCATTTGGACTCATCAGACCAAAGGACAGATTTCCACCGGTGTAGTGTCCATTGCTCGTGTTTCTTGGCCCAAGCAAGTCTCTTCTTATTGGTGTCCTTTAGTAGTGGTTTCTTTGCAGCAATTTGACCACAAAGGCCTGATTCACACCGTCTCCTCTGAACTGTTGATGTGTCTGTTACTTGAATTCTGTGAAGCATTTATTTGGGCTGCAATTTCTGAGGCTTTTAACTCTAATGAACGTATCCTCTGCAGCAGAGGTGACTCTGGGTCTTTTCTGCTCTTTTGCACACCAGTATTTCTAATTGCACCTCTATCACTCCAGTGTTAATTGCTAAGTTGTAATTACTTTGCCACTATGGCCTGTTTATTGCCTTGCCTCCTTACTTCATTTGCACACACTGTATACAGATTTTTCTATTGACTGTACGTTTGTTTAACTCTGTTTTTGTCGCACTGCTTTGCTTTATCTTGGCCCGGTCGCAGTTGTAAATGAGAACTTGTTCTCAACTGGCCTACCTGGTTAAATAAAGTCGAAATAAACCATACTTAAAAAATATAATTTTTTCGTGACATTCTCTGTAAACCCTAGACGTGTGTGAAAAGCCCAGGAGGCCCGCTGTTTCTGAGATACTGGAAATGGCGTGCCTGGCATCGACGATCCTACCACACTCGGTCTCTTAGGTCACTCATTTTGCCCATTCTTCTAATGTTCAATCGAACAGCAACTGAATGCCTGCTTTATATAGCAATCCATGGCCACGTGACTCACTGTCTGTAGGAGCGAACCATTTTCGTGAACAGGGTGGGTTACCTAATAAACTGGTCACTGAGTGCATATTAACTATATCCTCCTCCGCTCTCTCTGAGGAATTTTCAGAGCAGGGGTTCCTGGAGCGTTGCTTCTGTCTCCCTCCATATATATTGAAGAGAAATGCAACATATAAAGTGTTGGTTTAATGAGCTGAAATAAAAGAACCCAGAAGTGCTCTTCACAGACAAATCCCAGTTTCAACTGTACTGGGCAGATTGTAGATGTGCATGGTGTCGTGTGGGCGAGTGTTCACACCGTTGACATCAGCAAATCAGAGTTCCTTGTGGTGGTGGGGTTATGGTATGGGCATGCATAAGCTACGGACAACGAACACTATTGCATATCGATGGAAATTTGAATGGGCAGAGATACTGTGACGAGTTCCTGATGCCCATTGACATGCCATTAATTCGCTGCCATCGCCTTATGTTTCAGCATAATGATCTGTACACAATTCTTGGAAGCTGAAAATGTCCTAGTCCTTCCATGGCCTGCATACTCACCAGACATGTCACCCATGAAGAATGTTTTGATGCCCTGGTTCGACGTGTACAACAGTGTGTTCCAGTTCCCGCCAATATCCAGCAACTTTGCACAGACATTGAAGAGGAGTGGGACAACATTCCACAGGCCACAATCAACAGCCTGATCAACTCTGTGAAGGAGATGTGTCACTCTGCATGAGGCAAATTGTGGTCACACAAGATACTGACTGGTTTTCTGATCTACGCCCCTACCTTTTTTAAACATTTTTTTTTAAAGGTACGGGATCTGTGACCAATTGAAAAAGAAAAGGCGAGCCGCACACTAGGAGCTCAGATGCAATAATTTAACCTAATAACCAACATTTCGACAGACAAGCTGTTTTCATCAGGGTTGTCTCCAACAGATGCATATCTGTATTCTCAGTCATTTGAAATCCAAAGATTAGGGTTTAATACATTTTATTTTAATTGACAGATTTCCTTTCTATGAACTGTAACACAGTAAAATCTTATTGTTGCATGTTTTTATATTTGTCCAGTGTAGATACTAAACCCTCTCTCCTTTGTCACTGTTAGGTTGAAGAGGAACTGTTGGAGCAGGAGTTCTTGGAGCGTTGTTTCCAGGAGATGTTAGATGAGGAGGACCAGGATTGGTTCATCCCGGCCAGAGACCTCCCCTCAGGGGTGGGGCAGATCCAGCAACAGCTCAATGGCTTGTCAGTCAGTGACAGAGGAAACGCAGAGGAGATGGCGGTGAGCATGGAACACACACACACACACACACACACACACACACACACAGCGTGGAACATGCACGCACACACACACGCACACACACGTGTCAGCCAGATCCAGCAACAGCTTAAAGGCCTGTCAGTTGGTAATGGGGGAAACGCAGACAATATGGCGGTAGAGGGAAGTGCTGAACACACGCACAGCATTTTACGTGTCTTTTTTGTCGAGCAAAATTTTCTGTGGAAGGTACTACACAGCTTACAGACCCTCCTCACGCAATCAACTTCGCCAAGATGTGTTGTTTCCTTGTAGCGTTATAAAATGTGAAGCCAGCTTTATATCCTGTCTGAGTCTTTTATTAACCTCTCTGGGATATGTGGGACGCTAGCAATAAAAATTTAACTTTCATGAAATCACACATGCACCAAATTAAAGCTACACTTGTGAGTCCAGCCAACGTGTCTGATTTCAAAAAGGCTTTACGACGAAAGCACACCAAACGATTATGTTAGGTCAGTACATAGCCACAGAAAAACACAGCCATTTTTCCAGCCAAAGAGAGGAGTCACAAAAAGCATAAATAGAGATAAAATTAATCACTAACCTTTGATCTTCATCAGATGACACTCATAGGACTATAAAGTTCATATTTATATCCAAAAATCTCAGTTGACATTGGCGCGTTAGGTTCAGTAATGTTTTGCTTCCAAAACATCCGGTGATTTTGCAGAGAGCCACATCAATTTACAGAAATACTCATTATAAATGTTGATAAATACAGGTGTTATGCATGGAACTTTAGATGCACTTCTCCTTAATGCAACCGCTGTCAGATTTCGAAAAAGCACACCATGCAATAATATGAGTACAGCGCTCAGAGCCCAATCAACCCAAAGAGATATCCTCCATGTTGGAGTCAACAGAAGTCAGAAATAGCATTATAAATATTTACTTACCTTTGATCTTCATCATAATGCACTCCCAGGAATCCCAGTTCCACAATACATGTTTGATTTGTTCCATAAAGTCCATCATTTATGTCCAAACACCTCCTTTTTGTTCGCTCGTTTAGTACACAATCCAAACTGACGACGCGCTGGCAGGTCCAGGTGAAAGTTCAGACAGTCATATTACAGTCCGTAGAAACATGTCAAACTAAGTATAGAATCAATCTTTAGGATGTTTTTATCATAAATCTTCAATAAGTTTCCAACCGGAGAATTCCTTTGTCTTCAGAAATGCTATGAAACGCAAGCGACCTCATGTGAATGCGTGTGACTAGCTTGTGGCCCTCTGCCAGACCTCTGATTCAATCTCCTTTATAGTAGAAGCATCAAACAAGGTTCTATAGACTGTTGACATCTAGTAGAAGCCCTAGGAAGTGCAACATGACCCCATTTCCACGGTATCTTGGATAGGCAAAGAGTTGAAACACTAAAAAAGCCTGCCATATGAGTTCTGTTATACTCACATACAACATTCAAACAGAAAACACTCTGAAGTTTCTAAAACGATCTAAATCTACTAATTATATGCATATTCTAGCTTTTAGGACATAGTAGCAGGCAGTTTACTATGGGCACCTTTTTAATCCAAGCTACTCAATACTGCCCCTGTCCCAAAGAAGTTAAAGCATGTTAAACAATGTTTCTCTTTGCTGCTTTCCGTTAAATCATGCATAGCTGTTTATATTGCTTAAAATAAATGTGTTCATATGGGCAGAATATCTACTCTAAACATTCGACCACCTAATGCACCCCCTTCTGCCCCCAGCACAGCCTCAATTTCGTAGGGGCATGGACTCTACAAGGTGTCAAAAGCGTTCCACAGGGATACTGGCCCATTTTGACTCCAATGCTTCCCACAGTTCTCAAGTTGGCTCGATGTACTTTGGATGGTGTACCATTCTTGATACACACAGGTAACTGTGAATAAACCCAGCAGCGTTGCAGTTTTTGAAACACTCAAACTGGTGCGCATGGCACCTTGTACTATACCCTATTCAAAGGCACTTAAATATTTTGTCTTGCCCATTCACCCTCTGGCACACAATCCGTGATTTTAAAAATAATTTTCCTCCCGTTCATCTACATCAGTGTTTCCCAAACTCGATCCTCGGGACCACAAGGGGTGCAGCTTTTAGGGCAAAAAACTATCACTACACAGCTGACTCAAATAATCAACTAATTATCACATTGGGGTCCTGAGGACTGTTTGGGAATCACTGATCTACACTGCTTTGAAGTGGATTTAATAATTGACAATTGTCATGTACCCTAAGCGGTTCACTTCATTTTTACTTGGGAAATGAATATTAAAATGTGCACATAATTAACTTTTGCCATTAATGCAAACATTTGTTTTGTTGCATTTATTTGATAAAAAAATACTTTCATGATTATTGATTTAAAATCACACAATTTTAGCTCTGTCCCTCAGTCTACACTCAACCCCGTCACGCCAACCAAACTCCACCAATAAAAATGGTCAATCCACCCTTATGTGCAATCATTAACAGGAAGTGAAATTTTTTCAACTGAATGGTACAGAAACGGGCAAGTAATCACATCTGTTTTTTTTTAAGTCCGGTGGGGATCGTCGAGCTGACCAACTCAACCCCGTTAGATGAAATAAAGATGGAAAACTAGTACTTATCAATGTGTATTCATGGGTTGAAGTATAAAGTATATTCATTTCATGGGTTGAAGTATAAATCTATCAATATCATGCACGCATGGGGTATCCTGTTTTTCTCCACGTGAGGAGCAGAGGCCATTTGAGCCAAAAAACTCAACCGCCACGTTTCATTGTAACAGGGTTGTAAACCTGTGACAGGGTTGAGTTATTTATGGATATTGCATCTAAACAAATGAATTATACATATTGTTTATATTCACTTATAAACATGCTGTAATGTGTTCCATGTGAACAAAATATATTGCATGTAGCCTGGTGGTAGGAGAGTTGGGCAAGACTTAACTTCGGTTGTTCCTTTTTAAGTCACTCTAGATCCTAAATTACTCAAGGATTATAGTGTATATATTCTAAGAATCTTTGCTTTAACATTATCCATTGAAACGTCTAGGGAATGATGGCGCCCACATCAGCAGCAGAAAGACAAAGGCAGTGTCGAGCACGTCAAAATGCTGACCCAGAAAAAAGGGAACAATACCTTGAGAGAGCGCGTCAGAGATGGGAAAGAAATGTTGAGGCAGGGAAAAAGATAAGTATCAGTGTTTTAAGTGAACGAGACCAGTGGAACAGCATACAAAAGAAGCAAGGAGAGGAAATGAGCATGTGCGATGGAGATGATGCCAAGCCCGATTGAAAGCGTTGCCCTCCACCATGAGAATACACCAGGTCATCATCCTTGCTCCTGGTGAGCTGATGTCTCGTGATGTCAGCTGCCTTTGTTCAACAAAGAAGGACCTAAGCTGTACATGCTTTAACACACATCACTTCAATTTCAGGCAGAAGGTCCTGGCTGCTCCAGAACAGCCAGCCAATGAGGAAAATCCACAAGCTGTAGACAAATCCAAGTCTTTTTGGGTAGTGGTGTGTGTAGTGGAATATGATAACCTGTATTCAAGGCACGCATCATCCTCGGCACGGATGGAATGAGTGTATATAAGTGAAATGTTTGCGTCATGTAGGACCAAACTAATTTTTCTGGCCTTCTCAAGACGACATCCACTGGTGTCAATTGGATGAAGTCCTTGATCAAATTTTGCCGAATACAACAAGTGTAGACCTTACAGTGAATTGCTTACTTACTTACAAGCCCTTAACCAACAATGCAGTTAAGAAAATACCCCCCCTAAAAAAAAAAAAGGTGAGGAAAAATAATTTGAAGAGCAGCAGTAAATAACAATAACGGGGATATATATACAGGGGTTGCCGGTAGAGTCAATGGGCGGCGGCACCGGTGTCGACGATTCCACCCCGCAGCGTGTGACATCCCGCCTCGTTGAGAGAGATGTGTGGGCCAGACTCTCAGGAAGAAAACCATGAATTAATGAATATGGTGCTCCAGAGAAGGATAGTCATGCTGACAGTAGTGCTGTAGTTAGCTGTTCTAGCATTTCTAAACGCCCTTGGAAAATGTTCCTACAGTTTGACACGTTGAACTTTTTTGATAACCTGTTGAATGTTAATTACTCTAATGCGTGATGGTTTTTATTTGTTTAGATATTTACTGCAGTTTGGTTAATAAAACCCAGAGTATTCTAAATGTATCTAATGTCCTTATTACGTGGTTGCATGCAATGTTTTGCGGTAAATCTTAGAGGGATTTTGATAGTAAACTAATTTATATGGAAACTGATGTCTCAACCCTTTCACAGTTTTCAACCCTAGTCTCAACCCTGTCAAATGACAACATTTGGTAAATAAAATGGCAAAGAAGAATATGAATTTAATGCTTTCTGAGCTCAGTCTGAAATGTTAAGCACAATCTGAAGAAGATTAGTTCATTCTGAATTGAAAGCATTTTTTTATTTAAATGAGCTCGCTGACGATGTGTATTTCAGGGTTTAATATAGTAAATTTGAGGTTTTACATGAATTGTATATTATAATAGTTGGTTTGGGGAACACATGAGCATTAGGTAAATGTTGCTTTTATAACAAGTATCTTTTTATAATTATATTCAGACGACGTCCATATTGTCTGTGACAGGGTTGAAGATAAATGTGTCCATATCAGACAAATTGACAATAAAAGGGCTTTAATGCCGGAGTTGGGGAATATGTTTTCTTGAAGGTTTAATATGTACTTAATGTTGTGCGGTGTTCAGAAAATGCATTTTATCTTTAAAAAAATAGTATACTTCTAAAATATATTACCGCAGCCCAAGAATGACCCATAGGTCAAATGGATTTTGTAATGGCCTATGTCGTTTCATTATGATACGGAAAATGTAGGCTATTTCAAAAGAACACAATCCCTTAATGAGTTGACCTTAACGGCTATTATACTAAAGATCTATCTGAGGTTCAACTTTGAAGGCAAGGGCATCTTTTAAAAACGTTTTGATACTCACCTCGTCTTGATAATATGAATGAGAATGTAGTCCATTTGTTTTGAAATCAGTATTTGTCAATTTCTCCCGTTTTCAATCAAAAAATATGCATGAGATTCACAAGACTATAACATTGTAATAAAATTACAAGGAAATAAAGCTTTTTTTATTTGTTGAAACAGGGTTCAAGTTCATTGTCTAATTTCACGGATAAATGCTTTATATTGATAGACAAAACTGCCATTAATACAAGGTACACATTTTTTTTTATGCACGATTTTGGACAAGTACATTTTGGGGGGGAATGTGTTACATTCCCATGACAACAGAATACGTTTCTCTTTAGGTCATACTTAAATGTAAAATAATAGGCACACAAACTAAAGTATGCTGCTAATGAACAATAATTAGGCCTAGTTGATTACCTTTGAAACTATCCTCTGAACTGCCGGATCTGAGTAGAAGGGTTGGATAGATGGCTTTGAATAGTCCAGCAATTGAATTGCAAGTTGTTCATGTTAATAATCCATATAGTGTGCTTAAAAAGATCTTGCACTACTACCCTCAGCATTCATTATTTTTAGAGGAGGTCAGAACAAGCAATGGAACCTGAATTCTTCCTCTGTGCATGGAAAAAAATATCATGTTGCATGAAGGGGAACACCGACAGACATGACCAAAAGTATGTGGACACCTGCTCGTCAAATCTCATTTCAAAATCCTGGGCATTAAATATGGCATTAGTCCCCCTTTTGCTGCTATAACTCTTCTGGGAAGGCTTTCCAGTAGAACATTGCTGTGGGACTTCCTTCCATTCAGCTACTAGAGCTTTAAGGAGGTCGGGAACTGATTGTGGGCTGTAGGCCTGGCTCGCAGTCGGCGTTACAATACATTCCAAAGGTGTTTGATGGTGTTGAGGTCAGGGCTCTTTGCAGGCCAGTCAAGTTCTTCCACACCGATCTCGACAAACCATTTCTGTATAGACCTTGCTTTGTGCACGGGGGAATGGTCATGCTGAAATAGGAAAGAGCCTTTCCCAGACTGTTGCCACAAAGTTGGAAGCACAGACCTGAAAAAGGTCTAGAATGTCATTGTATGCTGTAGTGTAAAGATTTCCCTTCACTGGGAACTAAGGGGCCTAGTCCGAACCATGAAAAACAGCCCCACACATCATTCCTCCTCCACCAAACTTTATTTTCGGCACTCTACATTGGGGAAGGTAGCGTTCTCCTGTCATCCGCCAAACCCAGATTAGTCCATCGGACTGCCAGATGGTGAAGCGTGATTCATCACTCCATAGAACGAGTCTCCACTGCTCTATGTTCCAATTGGGATGAGCTTTACACCACTCCAGCCGACGCTTGACATTGTGCATGGTAGTCTTTGGCTTTTGTGCGGCTAATTGGTCATGGAAACCCGTTTTTCATGAATCTACAGACGAACAGTTGTTGCTTCCAGAGGCAGTTTGGAACTCTGTAGTGAGTGTTGTGACTGAGGACAGGCTATTTTTACGCACTACAGCCCTCGGCGGTCCCGTTCTGTGAGCTTGTGTGGTCTACCACTTTGCGTCTGAGCTGTTGTTGCTCCTCGACGTTTCCACTACACAATAACAGCACTTACAGTTGACCGGCGCAGCTCTAGCAGAAATTTGACATGAACTGACTTTTTGGAAAGGTGGCATCCTATGACTGCCACGTTTTAAAGTCCCTGAGCGCTTCAGTAAGGTCATTGTACTGCCAATGTTTATCTATGGAGATTGCATGGCTATGTGCTCGATTTTATACATTTGTCAGCAACCGGTATTGCTGAAATTGCAGAATCCACTAATTTGAAGGGGTATCCACATACTTTTGTGTATATACATACATGTCCTTTTGGAAGTGCACCGAGTATGATGCTTTCCTATGCCGAAGTTGCCTAATCCTCACTGATGGTTATCTAGAGAATGCTCGGCTTCAGATCCGAAAGGTGAATGTCCTGAAGGAGAGAAGCATGGAGACCCAGGAAGAAACCAACCAAGTTGTGGACTGTGGTACACATGGATGGTCTGTGTCTATTTGGGGAGAAATGCTCTCTCTGGAAAAACATGAAGTTGACGCACCTACAAAAGAACTAACCGGCATGGCCCCTGTACCTACATCCCTCTCTGAACTCGTCATCCCTGACAGCTATAAGGGCTACAATGGAGAGCTGTTCCTCCAGCAAGCCAAAATTCAGATCTTTACAACCACATGCAACTTGGAGCCCCTGTGCAACTCTTAAGTACTGGTTTACAGATGGAATATTCAAGACAACCCCCTCCTTTTGTATAGATATAGTATAGTCTGTTTTTAGCCTTCAGCCTTTTATATAACCATATGAATGAATTTATATAAAATATTCTGCCCATATGAGCAAATATTTATATAGGCCTAGGCTACAGTATTCTGCGAATTTATTTTTGCCGATATTTGAACCAATTTCTGTAAGATATACATGCATATTGATATTTTGTATGTGTATGGACAGTTGAAGTTGGAAGTTTACATACACCTTAGCCAAATACATTTTTACAATTCCTGACATTTAATCCTAGTAAAAATTCCCTGTTTTAGGGCAGTTAGGATCAGCATTTTTTTTTAAGAATGTGAATTGTCAGAATAATAGTAGAGAATGCTTTATTTCAGCTTTTATTTCTTTCATCACATTCCCAGTGGGTCAGAAGTCTACATACACACAATTAGTATTTGGTAGCATTGCCTTTAAATTGTTTAACTTGGGTCAAACGTTTCAGGTAGCCTTCCACAAGCTTCCCACAATAAGTTGGGCGAATTTTCATTTTTTTAAAGGTAGGTGCGTGGATCAGAAAAATTATCTGATTTGACCACCATTTGCCTCATGCAGCACGACATCTTCGCATAGTTGATCAGGCTGTTGATTGTGGAATGTTGTCCCACTCCTCTCTCAGGAACACGCTGTCGTACATGTTGATCCAGAGCATCCCAAACATGTTCAATAGGTGACATGTCTGAGTATGCAGGCCATGGAAAAACTGGGACATTTTCAGCTTCCAGGAATTGTGTACAGTTCCTTGCGACATGGAGCAATGCATTATAATGCAGAAACCAGAGGTGATCGCGGCGGATAAATGGCACGACAATGGGCCTCAAGAACTCGTCATGGTATCTCTGCATTCAAATTGCCATTAATAAAATGCAATTGTGTTTGTTGTCTGTAGCTTATGCCCGCCCATACCATAACCCCACCTCCACCATGGGGCACTCTGTTCACAACGTTGACATCAGCAAACCGCTCTGCGGTTGTGAGGCCTGTTGGACATACTACCAAATTCTCCACAATATTATGCGTTGTGGTGATGCTTCTGCATGGAACACACACACTTTAAGGAAAACCCATTCACTTACACACACCATATTCTGTACAACAATGGTCTTGTCGTTGTAAAATGTAAATTAGTTTGTACAATTTGAGGGTTCTCACACTTTCCCTCTCTCTCTCCTTAATCACTCCACTCCTCCGTCCCACTCCATCTATCTATCTCTGCAGAGGAAAAGCAACTTGAACCCTGATGCGAAGGAGTTCGTTCCGGGAGTGAAATACTAGCAGTCCCCCTCAACCCCAGGGAGCACAAACACTCACGTTCACATAACCTTGCAGAGACTCTGGCGGCCTTGACCGCAAAACACACACAGGTCCAGGGTGTGTAGGTAGAAACCTGTAAGGGGGTGGGGGAACTTATTTTCTTTAAGATTTTTATTTTATTTGTTTCAACTTGTTTATTAAAGTACAGGGGCGGGGTATCAGTATCAACAGAGCCCTATAGAGGGCGCTGCTGCTGCATTCAAGGTATATATCCCAAATAGTACCCTATTCCCTATGTAGTGCACTACTTTTGACCAGGGCCCAGATTCACAAAACACTTCTAAACGCAAAAACTTACAAACTAGCTTGTTTTTATTCTTAAGTGCATTATCTTAAGATTTAATGATTTTCTTATGAACTTCTCAATCTTCTTAAGATGTTTGTTGCTAGGCAACCGTTTTAGCAAGCAATGGCAATCATGTTAGCATATTTATTACTGTTCTAAAACTTGGGTTTAAAATTATCAATACTGAAACTTTTAGATGAAGTTTGTGAAATAAACATGTTCAATTGCTTTAAATATTATTTATGATGAAATTAATGAAATTCGATACTTGAAAATAAAGTCTTAATTTTTACTTAGGGAGAAAATGTGCAATAACATTTCCAATAACCTTTTTGAGGAATAGCAACTTTGCTTAACTTTCTTCTTAACTATTTTTTTCCTTAAGACATTTCTTCTTAAATATAGATTTAAGGTTTTGTGAATCTGGGCCCAGGGCCCTACCATTGTGGGCCCTGATCTAAAGTAGTGCACTCCATAAGAAAACGGGTGCTTTTTAGGACGCATATAAAGGCATACATATACAGAGAAATTGCAAACTCTTGAGATTTTCCGACTTTATTTTTTACTTTTCATGGTTGCCATGTTGGCACCTAAAAGTTCCATGCTAATACAACAAGCGAATTGCAAATGATACCCTGTTCCACCATACAGTAAAAATAGGGTGCCATTTTGAGATCTGCATTTATACGTTTCATGGCAGCCTTGTTGGCGCCAGAATGTTCCACAACGTTACCATTCTAATTGGAATCCAACTACGAATGTAATTATTGTTAATGAACGACGACTGGAGCCAACGTGGACGACACAGTTGGCCGTTCTAGATTTCTGTTACGACGTACCTCTGGTCACAATATGACATTACTCTTCTGTCTCATTTCCTGTTATGACATCATCATCATACAGACTCACTCTGTGTAGAGCTGTTTTTATTTCTCATGAGCCCGGTTCCAAACCAATTACTCATCTTTCCTATCCCCTACACCCTTTAAACTCAACTCCTGACCTCGAAGCCAGTTCCGCTGCATTTTTTTATCTTTCCCTCTAATCAGGAACTGATTTTAGAACTGGGACACCAGGTGAGTGCAATTAATTATCAGGTAGAACAGAAAACCAGCAGGCTCTGACCCTTGTATGGTAAGAGTTGAATACCCCTGCCCTACACCATTGTTCACTACCTCCTTGTGGGTGAAAAGGTTGAAGTTTTATTCCCCATAGGCTGCGTTTACACAGTCACCCAAGTTTGGATATTTTTTTCCCACTAATTGGTCTTTTGACCAATTACATCAGATCTTTTCCAATCAAATATTTTTGAGCTGTTCTGATTGGTCAGAAGACCAATTAGTGAAAATTATCAGAATTGGGCTGCCTGTGTAAACGCCGCAATATAGTCCTACTTTTAATCAGAACCTGGCGTCCTGATCTAAAGAAGTGCATAATTTGAGGTGTCACGTGATGGGGAACCAGAGTGCATGGGTTAGGGTATTGGTGTTTGGTTTGTAACTAGGCCGTTCCCTGGTATGCGTTTCAAATGGCACCCTATTCCCTTTATAGTGCACTACTTTTGACTTGTGCTCTGGTCAAAAGTAGTTCACTCAATGGGGAATAGGGTGCCATTGCCTCTCGCAGTACTGAAGGAATGGAAGCATCATGTTTAACTTTGTTGGATCAATAATGTTGATCAATACATTATCAGGTTTATCTGTTAATCAATCTCGTTTTTAGAGGAGCAAGGTGTTTGTCTCTTGGGTTTCCGTAGCCTGTGGTCAAAACGGGAATGGATGTGTCCCCCAAATAGCACCCTATGCCCTTATTTTTTTTTAATTGAACCTTTATTTAAATAGGCAAGTCAGTTAAGAACAAATTCTTATTTACAATGGCGTCCTACCATGGCCAAACCCGGACGACGCTGAGCCAATTGTGCGCCGCCCTATGGGACTCCCAATCACGGCCGGATGTGATGCAGCCTGGATTCGAACCAGGTACTGCAGTGCAGCCTCTTGCTCTTCTGTCATAGTGCCCTACTTTTAACTAGGGCCCATAGCATTCCCTATGAGCTCTCAAAGGGTCCTGGTTAAAAGTGGTGCACTACATAGGCAGTTGGGTACCATTTATGAATCACACTAATCTTAACTGTTATGGTGGGGGGGGGGAACGCTAGATTAGTGTCTCGGAGGTTTAAAATGAATGGGTGGGACTTGAGCTAGGGTTGACCAACCACAGGCCACGTGCACCCTGGGTCAACCAATAGGAATTGTCTGCCAGTTGGATTTACATGAAAATAATGGATTTTGCGTTGGAAAAAGTCCTAACGACCCAAAGTACGAATTTCAATACAAAAAGATGAATAAAAATGTGAAACTGCAGTTATGTCTGGTGGTCTTAATAAAATAAAATGTGAACTTGTTAAAATCAGTGATTTGATAGAATAAGGTTGTTAATCTCAATGAAAGGATGGAGGTAAAGAAGGGAGTGGGGAAAAGAGGTATTGGGAAAAAAAGGTATGCAGATCTCAACCAGGACCAAGGTCAAAAATAGTCTAAAGTTGCTTTGACCTTCCCATTCATCTGAGACCCACGCGCACACAGTGGGAAGGTTTCCTTGAACGTCTTTCAGTGAGATTGGTTTATATGAGGCTGCTCTGTTCTACATCATCACTGCTATTATCACATCATTGGATACATGGACCTTCTACACCCTACTTGAGAGAAGGTTAAGAAGTTACTATTCCTAAGGTTTATGGAGAAATGTATTGTAGAACAGCCCTCATTAGCATAGTTATATATTTTTTAATTCAGAAAGTGCAGTGTTTATTGAAATAATGCATGTATAACTTCAGCAAAATTGTGGAATTTGAAATGACAGATGAAGGGTGTATCTAGATGTTTTTAATTTGCGATAGAAGATAAAAAATAAATATACAATATAGATTTAACTTGAAAGATGATGATAATAAAGTTAATTATGATGATGGTGGCTAGTCAGCGACTGTTATACTGGTAGTACACTGGGCGGGACATGAGTGGCTGGTGAGGAAGAGGATGAATAAGAAACTGATGGGCTGCATCTGAAAAGGCACCTTATTCACTAGATAGTGCACTACTTTGGACCACATATTTTTGTGCACTACTTTGGACCACATATGTTTGTGCACTATGTAGGGAATAGGGTGCCATTTCAAACGCAGCCATGGTGTGTTACTGGGAACAGGGTATAATACTACCTATGTAGCTATTTACTACAGCCCTGTTCAACATGGGGCCGACTCAGACTAAGGAAATGTACCCATTTCCTACGCACATCTTTCCTATGCACTTCTCATTATTTGGTATTCAGACATTGCAATGTAACTAGGCAAGTCACTTAAGAACAAATTCTTATTTACATCTTGAGGTAACTCAGCACTGTATATACGTTTCACATCAATGCCCTCAGAAGATGATATCCCAACAATGCTACTAAGGTAACCCCTGCTACTACTAACACTGCCCATGATGCATACCTCAAAATCCCCTCATTTGCGCTCTAGTCCAGTTCCATGCTGTTACTATAGCATCCTTCAATCGTACCTTCTTTGATGAACCCCTCACTGAAAGTTGACAATAGTGTCTGAAATGACCACACTATCTCTGCTACTCCCACCATGATCTGGGTGTGTGACGTTTAATTTAACTTCATAGTAGTCTCTATATTGTACACAGTTAGCTGTCCTTCCTCTCCAACTAGCTATTTCCTGATATCACTATACACAGCGGAGTGGTATTGTTCCCCAGATTCTACTACCCCCTTCCTTAATTTATGAACCACACAGATCTCCGCTCCAGTCACATTCCATTCCGCTCTCCCCATTCCCTATAACGTTAATGCCTTGGTTTTTGGGACTCCACATACAGTACCAGTCAAAAGTTTGGACACACCTACTCATTCAAGGGTTTTTCTTTATTTTTACTATTTTCTACATTGTAGAATAATAGTGAAGACATAAACTATAAAATAACACACATGGAATCATGTAGTAACCAAAAAAGTGTTTTAGTGATTTTAGATTCTTCAAAGAAGCCACCCTTTGCCTCTGACAGCTTTGCACACTCTTGGCATTCTCTCAACTAGCTTCACCTGGAATGCTTTTCCAACAGTGTTGAAGGAGTTCCCACATCTGCTGAGCACTTTCTGGCTGCTTTTCCTTCACTCTGCAATTCAACTCATTCCAAACCATCTCAGTTGGGTAGAGGTTGGGTGATTGTGGAGGCCAGGTCATCTGATGCAGCACTCCATCACTCTCCATGCTTATTTAAGGTGGTGAGGAAATTACTTTTAAAGAACGACCAGGCATCCTCGACAGACGGGATGAGGTCAATATCCTTCCAGGATACCTGGGCCAGATTGATTAGAAAGGCCTGCTCGCAGAAGTGTTTAAGGGAGCGTTTGACAGTGATGAGGGGTGGTCGTTTGACTGCAGACCCATAGCGGATGCAGGCAATGAGGCAGTGATCACTGAGATCCTGATTGAAAACAGCAGAGGTGTATTTGTAGGACAAGTTGATCATTATAATATCTATGAGGGTGCCCATGTTTACGGATTTAGGGTTGTACCTGGTGGTTCCCTTGATAATTTGTGTGAGATTGAGGGCATCTAGTTTAGATTGTAGGACTGCTGGGGTGTTAAGCATATCCCAGTTTAGGTCACCTAACATAATGAACTCTGAAGATAGATGGGGGGCAATCAATTCACATATGGTGTCCAGGGCACAGCTGGGAACTGAGGGGGGTCTATAACAGGTGGCAACAGTGAGAGACTTATTTCTGGAGAGATTAATTTTTTTAATTAGAAGCTCGAACTTTTTGGGCATAGACCTGGAAAGTATGACAGAACTTTGCAAGCTATCTCTGCAGTAGATTGCAACTCCTCCCCCTTTGGCAGTTATATCTTGATGGAAAATGTTGTAGTTGGGTATGGAAATCTCAGAATTTTTGGTGGCCTTCCTAAACCAGGATTCAGACACGGCAAGGACATCGGGGTTGGCGGAGTGTGCTAAAGCAGTGAGTAAAACAAACTTAGGGAGGAGGCTTCTGATGTTAAAATGCATAAAACCAAGGCTTTTTCGATTACAGAAGTCAAAAAATGAGCGTGCCTGGGGACACGGAGGGCCTGGGTTAGCCTCCACATCACCCGAGGAACAGAGGAGGAGTAGGATGAGGGTATGGCTAAAGGCTAGCAAAACTGGTCGTCTAGTGCGTTGGGGACAGAGAATAAAAGGATCAGATTTCTGGGCGTGGTAGAATAGATTCAGGGCATAATGTGCAGACAGGGGTATGGTGGGGTGCGGGTACAGTGGAGGTAAGCCCAGGCACTGAGTGATGATAAGAGAGGTTGCATCTCTGGACATGCTGGTTATACTGGGTGAGGTCACCGCATGTGTGGGAGGTGGGACAAAGGAGGTATCTAAGGCATGTACAGTGGTACTAGGGGCTCCGCAGTAAACTAAAACAATGATAACTATCCTAAACAGTATACAAGGCATATTGACATTTGAGAGACACATAAAGTGAGGCATAACGCAATCACAGGTGTTGATTGGGAGAGCTAGCTAAGTCAACAACGGGTAAGACAACAACAGCTAATCAGCTAAGTCAACAACAACAAGTAAAATGGCGATGAATGGGCAGGGAGGGTCGGTTAACTACACACAGGGCCTGAGTTCAGGGCTAGGGCGACAGATAAACAAAGGTAAACAAAGTGGAGTGCCGTGATAAATGAACAGTCCAGCAGGCATCAGCTATGTAGCCAAGTGATCATAGGGTCCAGTGTACAGCAATAGATGAAACAGGGAAACCGCTAGGTAGTCGTTACTACGCTAGCATGCGGGAGACACAGCGTTTAAAGTTAGCAGTCCGGGGTAAGTAGAAGCGTCTGCTCCGTCGTCCGGCAAAGACTGGTTGAAGGCACAGCTGATGGAATGCGGACCGGTCGTGGTGGTACGGCGGGGCGCCGTGTCGACGAAGGTACCGGGCCAGATGGCGAAAGAGCTATTGTAGTTGTGGGAATTTCGTTTACTAGCCAGGAGATGCGCCTGGCTCAGGGCTAGCTTCGGGGCTGGGTCACTCAGTTGAAGATAGCTAGCTGTGATGATCAATGGTCCAGGGGTTTACGGCAGGAATCTGGCGTTGTAGTGGAGAAAAACAGTCCGAGGCTGGCAGGTATTATCCAGGCTAAAAAAATGGCTGGTGCCTGAGCAGAGGGTAAAGGTCGCTAGCAGTGGCTAACAATGACTAAATGGCTAGTAACTTAGCTAATTAGCTGGCTACCTTCTGATGAAAGTTTTGGCTATAGGGTCTTAAAGAAATAGCGGATCCGTGTCACATTGAGTGAGGCGGGTTACCGGAAGGTATATTTAATAAAAAAATGGAAAAACAGATTGAAAAATAAATTGGAATATATACAAAAAAGACGCAAAATACAAAAAGTAAACGAGAGGACAACAAACCACATCTGCACTGCTACGCCATCTTGGATACTAACACATGACTCACACACAATAACTTAGAATGTCCGTCTTAGAATGATCAAGTGTAAAAAAAATAAAAAAAATACTTGTGTTGTATAACATGACTGATCCCTGTGTGTCCATCTCCTCTCCCTGAAGCTCTGACGGCAGTTTAATGGTTGTTATAGGAGAATTGAGGATGGATTAACAACATTGTATTTGCTCCACAATACTCACATGCTGACCACACCGCTCGCGTGGTTCTATTTGTGATGATTGAGGCGCTGCAAGTCCTGCCTCTCCCATCTCCTAATTGTTTTTTAGGAGCATATACCCACGTGGGTGATTGAAAGATGAACTGAGATCCATACTCCAGTCCAGTTGTTAGTGGTAATGCACCTTAAAGTTGGTTGCCAACTGCCATATAAAGTCCAAAGAAGAAGAAGAAGCCTGGAGGAGAGATTACTAGAAACAAACTCGGTTTACCCTTTTATCTGTGGATTAATTGTTGGAGTAGAGGACCTTGTGCATTTCAGGTAAAATAACACAAGTAATACTGCAAAAGATGTGGCAAAGAAATACACTTTTTTTCCTGAATACAAAGCATTATGTTGGGGCAAATCCAACACATCACTGAGTACCACTCTTCATATTTTCAAGCATGGTGGTGGCTGCATCATGTTATGGTTATGCTTGTCATCGGCAAGGACTGGGGAGTTTTTTAGGGTAAAAAGAAACGGAATACAGCTATAAGCACAGGCAAAATCCTAGAGGAAAACCTGATGCAGTCTGCTTTCCAACAGACACTGGGAGACACATTTACCTTTCAGTAGGACAATAACCTAAAACACAAGGCCAAATCTACACTGGAGTACTTACCAAGACGATATTGAATGTTCCTGAGTTGCGTAGTTACGGTTTTGACTGAAAATCTATGACAAGACTTGATAATGGCTGTCTAGCAATGATTAACAATCAACTTGACAGAGCTTGAAGAATTAAAAAAATAATAATTGTACAATCCAGTTGTGCAAAGCTCTTAGAGACTTTCCCAAAAAGACTCAAAGCTGTAATCGCCACCAAAGGTGCTTCTACAAAGTATTGACTCATATCTGTATTTCATTTTCAATAAATTTGCAAACATTTCCAAAAACATGTTTTCACTTTGTCATTATGGGGTGTTGATGAGTGAGAAAAAAATATATGTAGTTAATCCATTTTGAATTCAGACTAACACAATAAAATGTGTAATAAGTCAAGGGGTATGAAAACTTTCTGAAGGCACTGTACATAATAAGCTACAAAACATTTCTTCTGTTGATGGAAAAACTGTATTGTGTAAAAAAAGGGATTTTTAAAAAGATGACAATAGCCATCAATAATTTAAGACCTACAGCGAGCTCTTTAGCCTATATTCTGGAATAATTTTCAGCACAGGACAGCTCCTGTAACGACACAGTTAAGTTTAACTTTGTAACGAGTGCGCTGCGTGGTGTTTTGAGAAATGGGTGTGACATCTTCAGCTGTTATTTTTACGATGCATCTTTAAAGCCAGACTCAGTAAGTCCCAAATAAAATGTAATATTTTATCTGGTTTAATATATCTCAAAATGTATAGATGAAAGAGTAATTTATCATTTGTGTCCCTTCAAAGTGACAAATTAAGGTTTTACTAATTATAAGTACAGCAGCTTTGTTTACAAATTGAAAGTCAGATTTCTCCAGGTAATTATGATGCATAGGCATATTGATCATTTATCTTGTGCACTTTCTGTCACGCCCTGTTTCACCTGTCCTTGTGATTGTCTCCACCCCCTCCAGGCGTCGCTTATTTTCCCCGATATGATATTATTGTGATATTTAGGTGCCGATACGATATGTATTGCAATTCTCACGATTCTATAGTGCCTTCAGAAAGTATTAATTTACTTTGACTTATTCCACATTTTGTTGCGTTACAGCCTGGATTAAAAATGTATTATTTTTTTGTCTCACTCAGCTACACAGAATACCTCATAATGTAAAAGTGAAAAAATAATAATAATGAAATACAGCACTATCTAATTTAAATAAGTATTTCCACCCAAGTCAATACTTTGTAGAAATACCTTTGTCAGCAATTAAAGCTGTGAGTCCTTTCTGGGTAAGTCTCTTAAAAGAGCTTTCCACACCTGGATTGTGCAACATTTGTGACTGACGGCCTTGATTCGGTCTTAAGTAGCAAAATTTGAAATAGTTTTTTACATTGGCTAGAAGCAGAGACAGAAGCATACACTGCATTTGGGGAACAATGGGAAAGTAATTCTGCTGTGAAAATTGATAAACTTGTAACCTCATTTTTGAGAAAATGGCCTTTTAATGTTTTGGTACCTACTGGAGAGCTCTCCTTTATCTACACCCATTCAGCATTGTTCACACCCTCTTCAGCCAGCCCAACCCATCTCTTTAAGAATTCATATCTGAGGTCATGTGCTAAACAGTGAGTAGTGTAGTAAAGATTAAGACTAAAAGTAGTAGCCTACAATAAGGAAAAATTCCAGATAAACAGAAAGTGTCCAAATTAAAAATATTTGTTTATTAGATTATGTTCACCCAGACATTTGTCTAAATTGGTGGGTCATATCAGAACTCAGGATAAGACCCAGATGCAGACAGCTAGAGTCATAGATGTTTATTGACCCAAACGGTGCAGGCAAAAGACAGGTCAAAGGCAGACAGAGGTCCGTAATCAATAGCAGAGTCAATAAGGTACAGAACAGCAGGCAGGCTCGGGCTCAGAACAGGCAGAAGTCCGTAAACGGTCAGAGTCAGGCAGGTTCAGAACGGCAGGCAGCCTCTGGGTCAGGGCAGGCAGAATGGTCTGAGCCGGGGAAACAGAAATTGAGAAAGCAGGGAGACTGGAAAACACACTGATAATACCTGACAAGACAAACAGAGAACACAGGTATAACACAGGGCCGATAAAGCGGGGGGAAAGTTTGCGGGACTACACCGGAAGGGGCAGGTCATGACTGGACAGCCATACCCTTTGCCCGAGACGATACAGGGGAGCCGGGATCCGGTGGTGGTCCATTTGTCATCGATACCTGGAGGTGGTCTTGAGAAGAGCCGACCGGGCTCTCTTCCAGGTCCCGCAACAGCGGTGGACAAACATCTGGGCCAAGGGTATTCTGACCTCTTCCTCTTGCTCCGGGTAGAACAGGGGCTGATAACTCAGGGAACACTCAAAAGCCGAGAGCTCAGTGGCAGAGCAGGGGAGGTGTTGCGGGCGTATTCAACCCACATGAGTTGCTGGCTGCAGGTGGTGGGGTTGGAGGAGACAAGGCATCGAAGAGTCGTGTCCAGGTCTTGATTGGCTCGCTCCGACTGAGGGTGGGACCCGGAGGACAGGCTGGCCGATGACCAAATGAGCGTGCATAACGCCTTCCAGAACCATTACGAAAACTGAGGGCCTCGGTCTGAGACCATGTGCACCGGGTGTCCATAGATCCGGAAGACATGCTGCACCATGAGCTGGAAGTCTCTTTGGTGGAGGGTAGCTTGGTGAGAGGAATGAGGTGGGCGGCTTTGGAAAACCAGTCCACTATTGTCAGGATGGCAGTGTTGCCCTCAGACTGGGCAAGACCAGTGATGAAGTCCAGGGATATGTGAGACCAGGGACAGTGAGGGACAGGCAGTGGTTGAAGAAGACCAGCTGGAGCTTGCCAAGGAGTCTTGTTCTGCACACAGACCGTGCAGGCGGTGACGAATGCGGAGACAGGCCCACTCCAGGGCCGAGAAGTGGACAGCGTCAGGCACAAACATCCGGTTATCTGGGCCCCCACTCGGGATTCGGCTGGGAACGCTGTGCCTCACGGTCCTGCTTCCCTATTCCCCAGATGAGTGCCGTCGCCAGAAATGAGTTGGGACGGATGGTCTCGGATCCGAGGGTGAAGTTGCAGGGATATAGCGGCCTGACAGCGCATCCAGCTTGATGTACTTGGATCCTGGTCGGTAGGAGAGGGAGAAGTTAAACCAGGTGGAAAGCAGGGCCCATCTAGCTTGCCTGGAATTGAGATGCTTGGCGGTGCGGAGATATTCCAGGTTCTTGTGGTCCATCCACACAATGAACTTATGTTCCGCCCCCTCCAACCAGTGTCTCCACTCCTCCAACGCTATCGTCACCGCGAGAAGCTCACGATTCCCCACATCGTAGTTCCTCTCCGGGGCGTTGAGGTGATGGGAGAAGAAGGCGCAGGGATGTAAATTGAGTTCCAGGGCAGAACGCTGGGACAGGACAGCCCCCACTCCGACATCCAAAGCATCGGCCTCTACCACGAACTGACGGGACGGGTCAGAATGAACCAATATGGGAGCAATGGTGAAGCGGTGCTTGAGGTCCTGGAACACCCGGTCAGCAGCTGGGGACATTGTGAACTGAATCTTGGGAGAGGTCAGTACAGACGGGGGAAGCCAGGGTGCTGTAACCCTGGATAAAGTGGCGATAGAAGTTGGCAAATCCCAGGAAAAGTTGCAGCTGCACTCTGGACATAGGCTGGGGCCAATCCACCCACCGCTCTCACCTTTCCGGGATCCATCTGTACATTCCCTGCAGCGATGATGTAACTAAGGAAGGGGATGGTGGAGCGAAGGAATTCACATTTCTCTGGTTAGCTAGCTAGCTAACAGTAAGCTTCAACTTGAAATGAAAACAACTTTGGCAAAATTAGAAACATATAATATCTGAAACTGTAGCTATACTCTTTCCCATATACATGGATGAATGCTTCACGACAGACTGCAACCCCTTTCATGAGATAAGAAGTTCTGTGTCGTAACCGTTTTGTTTGTACAGCTTGCTTGGCCCGTTGTGTCAAGTCACTCTGGTTCACACTGACTATGTGTAATGCCATAGAGATTAATCTTAAGCTTTAGCCCCCACACAAACTCTGACCATTTTACACACCCTAGCAGAGCTGGTTAGGCTGTTTTCATGTTATCTAGAGCGTTGGTGACTGTAACTGTGCTCCTGGCAACAATTGAATTGTGCTTTTTTGCTGACATTTACTGACACCGGCCATATTCAACGGGTGTTGAGCTTTCGTAAATTCATCAGTTATTCTGCGCTCTGGCACATTCAGACGGGTGCTCTGAAACAGTTGTTGTGGTAACATTCTATTGAAATGGATACTTGCATAGAGTCTTATGTTTTACTATCCAATACATATTTTCTTTTAAAGCCACGTTAGACAGGATTACCTACATATATTGACCAGCTCAAATAGACAGAAGCGTTCTACAGTGGTTCATCCTGTAAAAGTTGCGAATTTTACACCCCGCGACATAGAGGTACCCAGCTTCATTGCTCCAGACCACCACAAGGGGGAGTTAGAGCACTCATTATGCATTTGTGTCTCAAGGTGTTTATATGACCAATCATATCAAGTGGTTCCAATGACAAATTTGACGCGGGCCACCCGTCCCTGGTGACTTCAGCAAAGATGGCTAACAAAACATTACGGGGAAGCAAATGTATGTAGTTATAACGGCATAACGAGTCATGCAAAAAAAATACCATTAAGAGGAATATGTTAGTTAATGTAGAGCCAAACGATTGTGCATTTTTTTTTTGTCAAAGTTTTATTTACGAAAATCGCTATTTAGCTAGTTTTTTTCAGCCACATCCAATACCAGGTGTATCAAACTCATTCATTATAGCAGACAGGGAGCAGGTTTCGAATCCTCAACATTCTAGCCCAAAGTTCAGCACGCTATCGACTGTGCCCAAATTTATTAATTGGGGTTGGGGCCGATTATGGCTAAAAACACTTTGTCTATTGGAATCTTTAACGTGGAAAGAGGAAAAAGTATTATTATTAGTTTTTCACAAGCATAGCAGGATGGGCTATTAGCTGAACAATAGACTATTCAACCTTTACTAAAGAATTGTATAATAGCCGAGCTAGGCTTTATTTACAAATTAGTGAGAATGTCTCACCCCATGTTCAAGAATTGCCTTTTTCTCTCACACTAGGTTAAATGAAAACGAAATCTCCAAAATGTTGTTACTTTTTGAACAAAGCGATTTATTATTAATTAATTTAGAATGATATAAAAGCCCCTTAGGATCTGTGAAAATATCTGAGAATATCTAATGGAAAATGCCCCTTAGATATTCATATAGTCCTCCAATCCTCTAAATGTAATTATTGGCGGAGAGTCACATCAACTATTTTTAGATATACTGTTAAAAATGGTGTAGGTCTTATTTATTTAAGGAGAATATTGAAGTTAGAAGCAAAAGCCTACAACTATTTTAGCACTGTTTCGTGCTGCTCTGAGACAAGCACGACACTCTGATTCTTTAGCTAAATAGCCCAGTACTGTACTGCCGGACATCACATTGTACAGCTCCACATTTTCCGTTCCATCCTAGCAGAAACTCAGAGGGTTTTTGGTTATTCATGGAATAGAAACATGATAATATTAATCAAATTAATTAAGCAAGTACCAGTCAAAAGTTTGGACATCTACTCATTCAAGGATATTTTTTACTATTGTCTACATTTCCTATTAGCAGGACAATAGACTTTTTATAACCAGGCTACTGTTGTGAAAATCCCTCAACTTGCAATGTATTCTTATATGAACTGTAACTCAGCTAAATCTTTGAAATTGTTGACTGTTTTTGTTTTTGTTCAGTGTCTACATTTCTCAAGTCTTCTTTGCTACCTGGACAACTTGGTCTTTGCACCCACTGAGGAAATGGCTCTGCAGCATCTTGAAGTTGTGTTTCTCAAACTAACACCCAAGAAATTCCACAGTGAAATTACTTGGACATATCATTAACGAGAACAGTGTGCCGGTGGACCCTGAAAAGGTGGAGGCCATTACCAAGATGAGCCAAGCTCAGCTGATGAAAGTGGACTGATGCACTCACTCTGCGCGGAGCCTGAAATCCTTCTTGAGTATAGTATTATATTACCAGCATTTTATTCCTAACTGTTCTGCCATAGCCATGCCCTTGTTTGCACTCAATGGGGGTCAAAAGAGAAGCAGAAGAGATGGGAAGAAGGGCAACAGTGGGATTTTCCGCAAGTTAACCTCTTGAGCCTATGGGGGCGCCATTTCGACTTTGTAAAAATGAGTTCCCAAATTAAACTGCCTCGTACTCAATTCTTGCTCGTACAATATGCATATTATTATTACTATTGGATAGAAAACACTCTCTAGTTTCTAAAACCGTTTGAATTATTTCTCTGAGTGAAACAGAACTCATTCTGGAGCACATTTCCTGTCAGGGAGTGAGATTTCAGAAATCGAGGTCCCTGTTCTGAGGTCAGTTTATAAGTCCCCATGTAAGCCATCGGGCTACATGCACTGCATACGTCTTCCTCTAGATGTCAGTAAGCGGGGAGAATTTGAATGGAGTAGATTGCGCAATCTGGGACCCTATATAGGACCGTGGAACGGATGTACCGTCCTTTTCAACGGTGCGCCTGGCGCAAGAAGACATCACAATGGCGTCCTGCAAACGCTTTCGTTTTAGTAGTTCTATATCTCCGGTCATGTTTTTATTCGTTATAGGTGTTAAAGACATCATAAGGTAGTTAATTTAAACCGACTTATAGCAGTTTATAGCAGTTTATTGCGATTTTCTGGGATTTCTTTGTCATGCGCTTTCACGAGTTGGACACCTCTCCAGTGGGTGGCTATCGTTAGCTGCTATTTCGACAGGAGAAGAGGACATCTTTCAACCCAAAGACGATTGTTCTGGAGAAAGGACACATTGCCCAAGATTCTGATGGAAGCTCAGCTAATAGTAAGCAGTCTTTATGCTGTTAATTCGTACTTATGTTGACAAATGTCAAATAATAATTCCGCCATGAATTTCGGTGCGTCTCGCTTTAGCGCACGCTGTATGCTTGAAGTAACGTTAATTAAAAAAATGTAACCCAGCGATTGCATTAAGAACTAATTTGTCTTTCAATTGCTGTCCAACCTGTATTTTTTTAGTCAAGTTTATGAATAGTTTTCGATTAGAATAGGTGCCTCTCCAAGATGGCGCCGGACAGATTGCTTGACGTTTTGGCCATTAATCACATTGTATAACCACGGTTTGTGCCGCTAAATATGCACATTTTCGAACAAACTCTATATGCATTGTGTAATATGATGTTATAGGACTGTCATCTGAAGAATTCTGAGAAGGTTAGTGAAAAAATTAATATATTTTGGTGGTTTATACGTTATCGCTATGTTTGGCTTGAATCAATGCTGTTGTGATGTTTGCTATTGTGGTAAGCTAATATAATGCTACATTGTGTTTTCGCTGTAAAACACTTAGAAAATCTGAAATATTGTCTGGATTCACAAGATCTGTGTCTTTCAATTGCTGTACGCTGTGTATTTTTAAGAAATGTTTTATGATGAGTAATTAGGTAATACACGTTGCTCTCTGTAGTTATTCTAGTCGCTTTGGTGAGAGTTGTGATGGTGGCTGCAATGGTAAACTATGATTTATACCTGAAATATGCAAATTTTTCTAACAAAACATATGCTATACAATAAATATGTTATCAGACTGTCATCTGATGAAGTTGTTTCTTGGTTAGTGGCTATTTATATCTTTATTTGGTCGAATTTGTGATAGCTACTGATGGAGTAAAAAACTGGTGGAGTAAAAAAAGTGGTGTCTTTTGCTAACGTGGTTAGCTAATAGATTTACATATTATGTCTTCCCTGTAAAACATTTTAAAAATCAGAAATGATGGCTGGATTCACAAGATGTGTATCTTTCATCTGGTGTCTTGGACTTGTGATTTAATGATATTTAGATGCTAGTATTTACTTGTGACGCTATGCTAGGCTATGCTAGTCAGCTTTTCTACTGATGGGGGTGCTCCCGGATCCGGGTTTGGGAGGAATTAGAGGTTAACAATCGGATTGGACAGGAGTGTGTTGTTGCATTCCAGAAGCTGAAGGATTGTCACGTTCCTGACCTTATTTTCCTTTGTTTAACTTTGTTTAGTTGGTCAGGACGTGAGCTGGGTGGGTAGTCTATGTTATGTGTTTCTATGTTGGGTTAAATGTGTTGCCTGATATGGTTCTCAATTAGAGGCAGGTGTTTGACGTTTCCTCTGATTGAGAACCATATTAAGGTAGGCTGTTCTCACTGTTTGTTTGTGGGTGATTGTTCCTGTGTCTGTGTCTGTTGCACCACACGGGACTGTTTTGTTTGTTCGTTCGTTTGGCTAGTCTTTCCTGTTCGTGCGTTCTTCGTGTCTGTATGTAAGTTCTCAAGTTCAGGTCTGTCTACGTCGTTTGTTGTTTTGTAGTTTGTGTAGGAGTTTTCGTGTTTCGTCTTTCTTTAATAAATTCATTATGTCTACATTCAACGCTGCATTTTGGTCCGACCCTTACTCCTCCTCCTCATCCGAGGAGGAGGCATTAGACACCCGTTACAAGGATGCTCTTCTGAACTGTCATGCTGCTTCACCCTGATTTTGAGAGGCTGTTCATTCTCTTCAGGGACACCTCTTTGGATGGTCTCGAAGCTGTGCTTTGTCAAGTGCCTGGAGCTGAAGATAAAGCAAGTCCCATACAGTACCATTCGTTAACAAGACCCTGAGCAAGTAGCAGAGAAGTTATCCAGTACACAGACTTGAATTTCTAGCACTGAAATGGAGTGTGTGTGAGATATTCAGTCACTGGCTTAAGGGGCACGAGTTCACTGTCTGGACAGATAGTAACTTGTTAACATACATCATGATGAAAAAACCCAAACTGGATGCTTTTGAGCAAACTTTGATCTGAAGCGCATCCCAGGCAGCAAGAATACAGTAGCAGATGCTCTGAGCCCCGACCTCGTCGCAATAACGGTCGCCCAGAGACTGATGAGGGAGTCGTACCAAGCACTTCTGCGTGAGGCTGTTGGAATGGTGAATGATGATGTCCAAGATGCCTTCTGGTGAGTTTCATATCCCCAGGAGATAACCTCCTTGACCACTGCTGGGCAAGTTTAGTGAAGCGTTCAGTCACCACCAGAACATAAACTGAGTTCTTCTTACTGTCTTCCACTGTCCAAAAATCCAAACACACCAACTCCATGGGAGAGCAGGTATTGATGATCTCTGACGGGGTCTGGCCGCTGGCTCTGGAGTCTTTGTTAGAACGCATCTCTGGCAGCATCGTACATACTCCTTGATGTCTCTCTCCATTGCAGGCCAGAAAAACGTCTGTCTGGCTTGGGCTAGAGTTCTAGCTTGGCCTTGATGTTCTGCAAGGTTGCTTTGAGTCTCAATGCCTCTGTTAAGATGTACTGGAAATGTATCTGGTTGTGTGGCTCTCCCTAATGACACGGTGCAGAGCTCCCTCTCTTAGGATCAAGCGGTCCCACTGCTTCATCAGTAACAATACTTTGGAAGAAACAGCATATCGGTCTCGTCTAGTGGGCCGTTTCTTGTTGAAGATGAAAGAGGTTATCTTATATCACAGGGTCGTGCAGCTGGAGATCTCAAAGTTCCTCATGTTCAGGCAAAGTATCAATACCAGGAGGAAGCAGCTGTTGGATGATGGAACAAAGCTGGATTGTTTGCATCTCAGTTGAGCATTCCCAGTCGGTGCTGACATACAGTATAGCTATCACTTCAGCAGCAGCCACTCAATGTTAGTGATTGCTGTTCAACAGTCTGATGGCCTTGAGATAGAAGCTGTTCTTCAGTCTCTCGGTCCCAGCTTTGATGCACCTGTACTGACCTCGCCTTCTGGATGATAGCGGGGTGAACAGGCAGTGGCTCGGGTGGTTGTTGTCCTTGATGATCATTTTGGCCTTCCTGTGACATCGGGTGGTGTAGGTGTCATGGAGGGCAGGTAGTTTGCCCCCGGTGATGCGTTTTTCAGACCTCACTACCCTCTGGAGAGCCTTACAGTTGTGGGCAGAGCAGTTGCCATACCAGGCGGTGATACAGCCCGACAGGATGCTCTCGATTGTGCATCTGTAAAAGTTTGTGAGTGTTTTAGGTGACAAGCCAAATTTCTTCAGCCTCCTGAGGTTGAAGAGGCGCTGTTGCGCCTTCTTCCCCACGCTGTCTGTGTGTGTGGAACATTTCAGTTTGTCCGTAATGTGTACCCTGAGGAACATAAAACTTTCCACCTTCTCCACTACTGTCCCGTCGATGTGGATAGGGGGGTGTTCCCTCTGCTGTTTCCTGAAGTCCACGATCATCTCCTTTGCTTTGTTGATATTGAGTGTGAGGTTATTTTCCTGACGCCACACTCTGAGGGCCCTCACCTCCTCCCCGTAGGTCGTCTCGTCGTTGTTGGTAATCAAGCCTACCACTGTAGTGTTGTCTGCAAACATGATGATTGAGTTGGAGGCGTGCATGGCCATGCAGTCATGGGTGAACAGGGAGTACAGGAGAGGGCTGAGAATGCACCCTTGTGAATGCACCCTTAAAGCACTTCATGATGAGGTGAGGCGAGGAGGTGAGGAGGTGGGGCAATAGTCGTTTAGCTCAGTTACCTAAGCTTTCTTGGGAACAGGAACAATGGTGGCCCTCTTGAAGCATGTGGGAACAGCAGACTGGGATAGGGATTGATTGAATATGTCTGTAAACACACTAGCCAGCTGGTCTGCACATGCTCTGAGGATGCGGCTAGGAATGCCGTCTGGGCCGGCAGCCTTGCGAGGGTTAACACGTTTAAATGTTTTACTCACGTTTGCTGCGGTGAAGGAGAGCCCACAGGTTTTGGTAGCGGGCCGTGTCGGTGGCACTGTATTGTCCTCAAAGCGAGCAAAGAAGCTGTTTAGTTTGTCTGGGAGCAAGACATTGGGGTCCGCGACTAGGCTGGTTTTCTTTTTGTAGTCCGTGATTGACTGTAGACCCTGCCACATACCGCTCGTGTCTGAGCCATTGAATTGCGGCTCTACTTTGTCTCTATACTGACGCTTAGCTTGTTTGATTGCCTTGCGGAGGGAATAGCTACACTGTTTGTATTCGGTCATGTTTCCGGTCGCCTTGCCCTGATTAAAAGCAGTGGTTCGTGCTTTCAGTTTTGCGCGAATGCTGCCATCAATCCACGGTTTTTGGTTGGGGAAGGTTTTAATAGTCGCAGTAGGTACAACACCACCGATGCACTTGCTAATAAATTCGCTCACCGAATCAGCGCATACATCCATGTTGTTGTTCGATGCTATCCGGAACATATCCCAGTCCACGTGATCGAATCAATCTTGAAGCATGGAATCAGATTGGTCGGACCAGCGTTGAACAGACCTGAGCACGTTTTAGTTTCTGTCTATAGGCTGGGAGCAACAAAATGGAGTCGTGGTCAGATTTGCCGAAAGGAAAGCGGGGGAGGGCTTTGTATGCGTCGTGGAAGTTAGTGTAACAATGATCCAGGATTTGCCAGCCCGGGTCACGCATTCGATATGCTGTTATTTATGCCTAGATTATGCCGAGAGCGAGCTAAAATCAGAACTGCTTAAGCTCTCCGATGTCCAAAAGTCAAGAACCATGGCGTATCACCCCACGAATGCTTCAACAGGACTAGGCAGCATGCTCAGCAGTCTATCCCTGAAAGCCAAAGAATGCAGTCATTGACATTTGCCTAAAATGCCGCTGTTCACGAGACTACAGTTTTACTCCATTCTTTCTCATGTTTGGTGGGGCCCCTCGGTTACCAGTGGATGTGATGTTTCGCAATGTTTTGGACGACTCCATTGTTGTGGATTGCAACAGTATACAGAGACTCTGATCAATGGGATGAAGCTATGAGTGTTGCCTAAAGACACACTAACGAGCAACAGAGACGACAAGCTGGAGAGTACGATAAGAGTGTTAGAGGCATCAGCTTGTCCATTGGGGATCGTGTCCTCATCGACAACAAGGGTGAAAGGGGCCGCCGCAAGTTGGCTGACAAGTGGAATCCTGAGATATTCACAGTGACTTGAGTCAATCCACAAACTCACACGTATAGAATCCAAGACCACGATGGCAGAGAGAAGGTGTTCAAAGAAATCTACTGCTGCAGGTGAACTTCCTGCCATTTGAAATCAATGATTAGAGCGCACTTCGATGACAGTGATTCTGCAGTACCTTTGGTCAACGTAGATGCAGTAGAGTGACTTCTCCGAGCTCTGGACATCAGATGGAAATACAGGACCAGAAGAATCTCCCATGCCTGAGGAAAATAACTTGGAAAGCACCTCCGAGATCCTGGGGCTGACTCCTTCAAACCCTCTATTGAGTACTAATCTATGCCCAGCACCACCATTAGTCACCATGGCTCCTAGTCCAGTCCACTGTAATGCACCTGATAAAGCAGTCCAGTGGCAGGGGATCACACAAGGGCGGGGAGGTAGTTAAACCAGTCAAAAGACTAATTGAGTTAATCCCCACAGAAGGTGCAAGTTTAACATAGTACAGAAATACCTTTTGACCTTTTACATGTAGATATAGTGTAAGAGGCACTATACATATAGGGGCAATTGAGGACCATCCTTCACTTGCCCTGAACCCTATGGGTAGCTTTGAGCTGAATTCAGAATTATGCCTTCAGCCTGGTAGACTCTTTATGTTTTGTTTTAGAAGGTTGGTGAAATTCAAGAGCGGTTAATGTAACAGTTGTTAAAATACTTTGAATTTCACCAGGTTCATATATTCATATAGAATGTTGATTTGATAGTATGCAGCCCCAATAGGGGAGCGCATACTTACGTTTTCACCCTGCGTGCTCATGCTCAAATCATTTTGTTGCACTGTGAGAGGTAGGCATGCTTTTTCGGTTGTCTTCAGACAAGTTAGATGTAATAAACAAAAGTCATGACACAGTGTTTTGTTCATCAGAGGACTCTGATACATTAAAACAGACTGATCTCCGAAGTCCACGTCATCAGTCTCAATCAATCACACGCTGTTACGATCGATGAGGAAAATGGGTGAGGAGTCAGGCGCAGAGAGCAAAGATACGGGGAAAAAAACACACTTTAATGTCCAACCAGAAGTACAACTGGTAACGTCAAAACATTGGCATAAAATCCAGTCCACTACAGTACACACTGGAAAATAATTCGGACAGTGAAAAAACCCCATCAAACACGAAACACCTCATACAAAAACAGAAGGACAAGCCCGCACAAACAGAAGCGGGCTAAACGAACTTAAATAACACCACCCTAACAACCAAACAATGAACAGGTGAAAACAATTAGACAAAACCAAACGAAAAGGGAAAAAGGGATCGGTGGCAGCTAGTAGACCGGCGACGACGACCGCCGAGCGCCACCCGAACAGGAAGGGGAGCCACCTTCGGTAATGCTCGTTACAGTACCCCCCCCCCCCCCCCCCCTGACGCGCAGCTCCCGCAGCGCGCCGACGCCGGCCTCGGGGACGACCCGGGGGCCGAGGCGCAGGGCGATCCGGATGGAGGCGATGGAACTCTCTCAGCATAGATGGATCCAATATATCCCCCACCGGGACCCAGCACCTCTCCTCCGGACCGTACCCCTCCCAGTCCACGAGGTACTGCAGGCCCCTCACCCGGCGCCTCGAGTCCAGAATAGCCCGTATCGTGTACGCCGGGGACCCCTCGATGTCCAGAGGGGGCGGAGGGACCTCCGGAACCTCACCTTCCTGCATGAACCCACTCCTCCACCGCAGGAGCCTCGGTCTGACTCTGATGCCATGGTGCCAGGACCGGCTGATACCCCAACACGCACTGAAACGGTGACATGTTGGTAGAGGAGTGGCTTAGTGAATTCTGGGCCATTTCAGCCCAGGGAATGTATCTTGCCCACTCCCCTGGTCGGTCCTGGCAATACGACCACAGAAACCTACCCACCTCTTGGTTTACTCTCTCCGCCTGCCCATTACTCTCCGGGTGATACCCCGAGGTAAGGCTGACCGAGACCCCCAGACGTTCCATAAAAGCCTTCCACACTCGGGAGGTAAACTGGGGACCCCGATCAGAAACGATATCCTCGGGTACCCCGTAGTGCCGGAAGACATGGGTGAAAAGAGCCTCCGCAGTCTGTAGGGCCGTAGGGAGACCGGGCAACGGGATAAGACGGCAGGACTTAGAGAACCGATCCACAATGACCAGGATCGTAGTGTTTCCCTGAGATGGGGGAAGGTCAGTCAGAAAATCCACCGAAAGATGGGACCACGGCCGTTGTGGAACGGGGAGGGGTTGTAACTTCCCTCGAGGCAGGTGCCTAGGAGCCTTACTCTGGGCTCATACCGAACAGGAGGAGACATAGAATCGCACATCCCTCACCAAGGTGGGCCACCAGTACTTCCCCCTAAGACCTCGCACTGTCCTCGAAATACCCGGGTGACCTGACGAGAGTAAACTATGAGCCCATCGAATCAATTGATCACGAACAGCGAGCGGTACGTACCTACGACCCTCCGGGCACGCCCGCTCGATGTCCGCGTCCACCTCCCATACTACTGGTGCCACCAGCTTAGCCGCCGGAATGATGGGAGTAGGATCGATGGACCGGTCCTCCGAGTCATAGAGGCGAGACAGCGCGTCGGCCTTAGTGTTGAGGGAACCTGGTCGATACGAGATCGTAAAACGAAATCTGGTGAAATACATGGCCCACCTTGCCTGACGCGGATTCAGTCTCTTAGCTAATCGGATATACTCCAGGTTACGGTGGTCAGTCCAGATGAGGAAAGGGTGCTTTGCCCCCTCAAGCCAGTGTCTCCACACCTTCAGGGCCTTAACCATAGCCAACAACTCCCTATCCCCCACATCATAATTCCGCTCCGCTGGCCCGAGCTTCTTCGAAAAAAAAAGCACAGGGGCGGAGCTTTGGTGGCGTACCCGAGCGTTGTGAGAGCACTGCTCCAACCCCAGCCTCGGATGCGTCCACCTCTACTATGAACGCCAAAGAAGGGTCCGGATGCGCCAACACTGGCGCCTCGGTAAACAGCACCTTCAACCTACGGAAGGCTCCGTCCGCCTCTGCTGACCACTGCAAACGCACCGGCCCCCCCTTCAGCAGTGAGGTAATAGGAGCTGCTACCTGACCAAAACCCCAGATAAACCTCCGGTAGTAATTGGCAAACCCTAAGAACCGCTGCACCTCTTTTACCGTGGTCGGAGTCGGCCTATTACGCAAGGCTTTTACGCGGTCACCCTCCATTACCACCCCCGAGCTGGAAATGCGATAACCCAGGAAGGAAACGGCTTGTTTGGAAAACTCACATTTCTCCGCCTTCACGTACAGGTCATGCTCCAGCAGTCGCCCAAGAACCTTGCGCACCAGAGACACATGCGCGGCGCGTGTAGCGGAGTAGATCAAAATATCGTCAATATACACCACCACACCCTGTCCGTGCAGGTCTCTGAGAATCTCGTCAACAAAGGATTGAAAGACAGCTGGAGCATTCTTTAACCCGTACGGCATGACGAGGTACTCATAATGGCCCGATGTGGTACTAAACACGGTTTTCCACTCATCTCCCCCCCGAATACGCACCAGATTATACGCGCTCCTGAGGTCCAGTTTCGTGAAGAACCGTGCTCCGTGGAATGATTCCATCGCCGTAGCGATGAGAGGTAGTGGGTAACTAAAACCCACCGTGATGGAATTGAGACCTCGATAATCAATACACGGACGCAAACCACCATCCTTTTTCTTGACATGGAGGGCCGAATGAATCCCTGTCCCAGAGCTTCCGTGACATATGTCTCCATAGCCAACGTCTCCTCCTGGGACAAAGGATACACATGACTCCTGGGTAGTGCAGCGTTTACCTGGAGGTTTATCACGCAATCCCCCTGTCGATGGGGTGGTAATTGGGTCGCCTTCTTTTTACTGAAAGCGATAGCCAAATCGGCATACTCAGCGGGAATGCGCACGGTGGAAACCTGGTCTGGACTCTCCACCGTTGTCGCACCGATGGAAACTCCTACACACCTGCCTGAACACTCATCAGACCACCCCTGGAGAGCTCCCTGTTTCCACGAAATCTTCGGATTGTGAATAGCCAGCCAGGGAATCCCCAGCACCACCGGAAACGCAGGTGAATCGATAAGGAACAGACTAATCCGCTCCTTATGATTCCCCTGCGTAATCATCTCCAAAGGAATCGTGGCTTCCCTGACCAGCCCTGACCCTAATGGTCGACTATCTAAGGAGTGCACAGGGAAGGGGGGTTCTACCTTAACTAACGGAATCCTCAACTTCTGAGCGAGTCCGCGATCTATAAAGTTCCCAGCTGCGCCTGAATCGACTAGCGCCTTATGCTGGAGAGAGGGAAAAAATTTAAGGAAACAAATTAACAAAAACATGTGACCAACAGGAAGCTCTGGGAGAGTGTGGTGCTGACTCACCTGAGGTGACCGAGGAGTGTTCTGCCTGCCCTCTCGATTCCCAGATGGACTCCTCCAGCACCGACCGGAAGTGTGCCCTCTCCGGCCACAACTGGTACAGGAGGAGCCTCCTCCTCCGATCTCCCTAGATGCTGCCCCTCCTAGATCCATCGGGATGGGAGCAGGAGGGTCAGGAGGTGGAACTGACAGGACCCTTTCAGAACGTCCGCGAGCAGCTAGCAGATGGTCTAACCGGATCGACATGTCTATTAGTTCATCCAAGCTGAGCGTAGTGTCCCGACAAGCCAGCTCCCTGCGGACGTCCTCTCTCAGGCTACACCTGTAATGGTCTATCAGGGCCCTGTCGTTCCACCCTGCTCCAGCGGCCAAGGTCCGGAAGTCCTGCGCGCTCCTCGTCCCCTGCCGGAGATAGAACAATCTCTCACCCGCCGCTCGGCCATCTGGAGGGTGATCGAACACGGCCCGAAAACGGCGGGTGAACTCCGGGTAGTGGCCCCTCGCTGAGTCGGGCCCGTTCCAGACCGCATTGGCCCACTCTAGGGCTCTACCCGTCAGGCAAGAGACGAGGACACTCACGCTCTCCTCGTCCGAGGGAGCTGGTCGAACGGTGGCCAGGTACAGATCTAGTTGTAGCAGGAATCCCTGGCACCCCGCCGCCGCTCCATCGTACTCCCTCGGAGGCATAATACGCAAGGCGCTGGCACCGGATCCCGCTGGAGGAGATGGTATAGTTGCTGGAGGGAGGGTAGGTGGGGTAGTAGGGACACCACTCCTCTCCCAACGATCCATCCTCTCCATCATTTGATCCATAGCTGATCCGATGCGATGGAGGATGGACGTGTGATGAAGGACTCTCTCCTCCATCGTGGGGAGAGGGGTGGTCGCTGCTCCTGCTGACTCCATTTGGTGGTGCGGGCTTCTGTTACGATCGATGAGGAAAATGGGTGAGGAGTCAGGCGCAGAGAGCAAAGATACGGGGAAAAACCACACTTTAATGTCCAACCAGAAGTACAACTGGTAACGTCAAAACATTGGCGTAAAATCCACTCCACTACAGTACACACTGGAAAATAATCCGGACAGTGAAAAAACCCCATCAAACACGAAACACCTCATACAAAAACAGAAGGACAAGCCCGCACAAACAGAAGCGGGCTAAACGAACTTAAATAACACCACCCTAACAACCAAACAATGAACAGGTGAAAACAATTAGACAAAACCAAACGAAAAGGGAAAAAGGGATCGGTGGCAGCTAGTAGACCGGCGACGACGACCGCCGAGCGCCACCCGAACAGGAAGGGGAGCCACCTTCGGTAATGCTCGTTACACACGCAGAGCTATGGCGGTGCAGTAGTACAGTACCGGCTGCAGCAGCACTCAGTTAGAAACAGCCATTGGTCGGCTACTTTTGAGTGACAAACAATGCCATCTAAAGGTGTTCAATCGAATCACTCCACAGTGTATTGTGAGAATATAAGGCAAGGCAGAGTACACTGAACAAAAATATTAACACAACATGACAAGTGTTGGTCCCATGTTTCATGAGCTGAAATAAAAGATCACAGAAATTTTCCTGAGGAGTATTTCTGTTTGTAATGAAGCCCTTTTATGTGGAAAAACGAATTCTGATTGGTTGGGCCTGGGTCCCCAGTGGGTGGGCCTATGCCCTCCCAGGCTCACCCATGGCTGTGCGCCTGCCCAGTCATGTGAAATCCATAGATTAGGGCATAATGAATTTATTTCAATTGACTGATTTCCTTCGATGAACTGTAACTCTGTAAAATCTTTGAAATTGTTTCCTGTTGGGTTTATATTTTTGTTCAGTACACATCACACCCCCTGGGGGCAGGGTGGGGACAGGGGCCAGGTCTGGGTATTGAGCAATGTGTCTTGCTTTCAATTGATCAACAACATCTCTGAATGCTATGTTGACATGCAATTTGAGTCCCGACACAGTGAACATTTGTACTGGTCATTGCTGTCACAGTTTTCACTGATACAGTTCTTGCGAAAGGTGTGTCCACATGGGATGGTGACTGGCTCAGTGAACACATCCAGACAGATGGAGCACTGAAACTAATCTTCAGACAGGAGGCTTCTGGTGGCAGCCGTATCTGGGAACAAAGACAAAATGTATTGTTGTTGTGATGTCTGCAATCCACCCCTAGATTTCAAAGGATCCCTAGGCTGGTATTCAATCAAAGGTGCATCGTTGAAAAGTGCACTGCACTTGACTTTCAAAGGTAATTTAAGTTTGAGCTGGCATTAAATACCATGAATGTGATCTCAGCAAACGTCAGGAATATTTTCTTTAAAAAGCACATTTCCAATGGCAAAATATGTCCATAGGAGTTGTGTGTGTGTGTGTGCTCACCTGATTGTTTTTAGGATTAATCCGGCTCACAAGAATAGGAGAGTCAGTGGAATGGTGTGGATCGAGGAGCAGGTTCAACAAACTGAAGGATGCTTTCTCCACTTAACTTTTACTTCAGTGATGTACTTACCCCACCGAAGTCAAAGTACAGAAGAATCGTCATAAATGTTCTCTGTATTTTTACCAAAAAAAAAAAAGATTTGTCACTGATTGACGCCATGTTCGATCAAATCATAGACAACAAATAGCTTTTTATTTTCATCCTTTGTTTTTGTTCTTCTCTTGGTAATAAATAGTTACTACTCAAGTTTCATGTTTTAATGTCACATGCACAAGTACAGTGAAATAAATGCCTTTCTTGCAAGCTCTAACCCCAACAATGCAGTAATCAATAACAATGTAATACTAAAATAACAAGGTAGAAAAAAAACACACAATATATAAAAACATGAACACCACAATAAAGTAGGTAAGGATACTATATACAGGGTCAGTTCCAGTACCATACAATGTGCAGGGATACTGGATCGATAGAGGTAGATATGGAGTCAGTATAAATGTATGTGCATATTACGTGTGTATGTGAGCAAATTATGGAGTGAGTGTTTATATGTGTGTTAGAGTATCAGTGTGTGTAGTGTGTAGGGCTCTGTGAGTGTGCATAAAGCCAATGCAAAATTAAGAATAAAATATGAAGGTCAACTCTGATAGTCCATGTAGCCATTTTGTTAGCTATTTAGTTAGCTATTTAGCAGTCTTATGCCATAGGAATAGAAGCTGTTCAGGATTCTGTTGGTGTCAAACTTGATGCACCATTACCGCTTGCCGTCCGGAAGCAGAGAGTAGTAGTAGTACTAGCACTTTTCCTACGAAAATAATCTAAAAGTGCATAAAATAAAATATAAACTAGAAAAAGGAGTATAAGATTATGTAAATCCTTCATTTTTACCACCAGGGGTCAGTATGAGGCTTTATCAGACTCAAAATCTACAAGTGTTTTCACTGACATTTTCAACCTGTCTGTAATACCAACTTGTTTCATGCAGACCACCACCATAGTTCCCGTGCCCAATAATGCCAAGGTAACATGCCTAAATGACTATTTCCTCATAGCACTCACATCTATAGCCATGAAATGCTTTGAAAGGCTAGTCAGGGTTCATATCAACACCATTATCCCAAACACCCTAGACCCACTTAATTTGCATACCGACCCAACAGATCCACAGATCACCCAAACTCTATTGCACTCCACACTGTCCTCACCCACCTGGACAAAAGGAATGCCTATGCCTTCAGAAAGTATTCACATCCCTGGACTTTTTCCATATTTTGTTTTGTTACAGCCAAATTTAAAATTGATTAAATGTAGTTTTTTTGTCACTGGCCTGCACACAATACCCCATAACTTCAAAGTTAAATAATACAAAATTATAAGCTGAAATGTCTGGAGTCAGTACGTATTCAACCGTTTTGTTATGGCAAGCCTAAATAAGTTCAGGATTAAAAATGTGCTAAACAGGTCACATAAGTTGCGTACAATAATAGTGTTTAATATCATTTTTGAATGACTACCTCATCTCTGTACCCCATATATACAATTTTCTGTAAGGCCCCTCAGTCGAGCAATGAATTTCAAACACAGATTCAACCACAGAACAGGAAGGTTTTCCAATGCCTCGCAAAGAAGGGCACCTCTTGGTAGATGGGGAAAAATAAAAGAAAGCAGACATTGAATATCCCTTTGAGCATGGTGAACTTATTAGTTACACTTTGGTAAAAAAAATAATTAATGTCAATTCAATACAAAACTGTATTTTTTTTTTCATGGCAATTCTATACAAAACTGTATTATCAGTGCAACCTTCCTAACTCAGTTGCTGGAGAGGAAGGAAACCGCTCAGGGATTTCACCATGAGGCCAATGGTGACTTTAAACAGTCACAGAGTTTAATGGCTGTGATTGGAGAAAACTGAGGATGGATCAACAACAACATTGTAATCCACATTACTAACCTAATTGACAGAGTGAAAAGAAGGAAGCTTGTACAGAATAAACACACACTCACACAAACACCTGAGAGGTAGGCACAGCTTGTCCCATGAATTAATCACAAAAATTGAAGATTAGCTGATAACTACGAAACAAACATTCTGGATAATATAGAGAATCTGGAACTATTTATTGATCAGCATTTTGATACGCTCGAAAAAGAAACGGATACATCGAAGTGAACAAGAGAAGACCTTTCCTCGAGTTCTGCAAGCGAAACGGGAGGGAAGCCGCCGACTAAAATTCCAAATGTAACATTGAAGGGGGACGTTTTTATAACTATGTCTCCAGAAGATAGAGCATGGCTTACAAGCATGAGCGAGCAGTTAAAAAAATTGCATCTATAGCCTGGGCTACTGGGGGAGGTTGAGGCCTTAAAAACAGGAATAGATCACAATAATAAAATGATGGAAGAAATACAAGCGGAAAATAAGATATTGAAAACTACCGTGGACTCCCTAAAAGACACTACAGAGAGGCTACGGTATGATAATAAAACAATAAAACTCAAATTACTTGATCTAAAGCGCAGAAGTATGAAAAATAATATTGTTATAATAGGAATAAAGGAGGATGAAAATGAAAACTATCAGTCAACGGAGGAAAAAGTCAAGGTGTTCACAAAACGTAATCTCAAGATGACGTATGAACAGGTGGAAACAATTGATTTTCAAAGAGCTCACCGTTTTGGTGTCAGAGCAGAGGGACGGCCCCGTCCGATCGTAGCTATGCTAACCCACTACAAAATTAAAATTGCCTTGTTAAATCAGGATAGGGAATATAAGAACACTCCATTCTCTATTAAGGAACAATTTCCTCATGAAATAGTGGAGATATGACGTGCCCTGTACCCCACTTTCAAAAGGCTCTGAGCAGAGAAGCAGAATGTTCGTCTTGTGGTCAATAAATTATATGTAAACAACCAAATGTTCAAGGACTCGAAGATTACAATGTGGCTGTGAGTGATAGCTACCTCCTCTTGAAGTAGTCCCCGATACATATTTGCATTGTATTACACAGTACAAATATGGTTTAATTCGTTTTTTACAAAACATTTTTTTTGCATTAACAATTTTTAAATGTATTTTTATTCATGCAGTATGGAACCGTGGACTTAAAATAAGGTTGGACTTATGATAATGCAGAATGGGAATGATGAACTTACCCTTTTTCTATTTAGGCAATAAGGAACTTTGGACTATATGGACATAATATCAGGTTTTGATTTAGGGTAAGGCGAAGATGGGTAAGGCTGACCTTTTTTCTTTATGATTTTGTATTTATTTAATTTGAAGATTGTAAATCAGAAATACCAAGGTAGTTGTTTTAGTTACTGGATCAGTGGTTCCCCCTCGGGACGGTTAGAGCTAACGTAGGCTAATATGAGTTTAAGAAAATTTCCCAGGACATAGACATATCTGATATTGGCAGAAAGCTTAAATTCTTGTTAATATAACGGCACTGTCCTATTTACAGTAGCTATTACAGTAAAATAATACCATGCTATTGTTTGATGAGATTGCACAGTTATGAACTTGACAATGTATTAATAAACCAATTAAGCACATTTGAGCAGTCTTGATACAAGATTTTGAACAGAAATGCAATGGTTCATTGGATCAGTCTAAAACGTTGGACATACACGGCTGCTATGTAGTGGCCAAAATCTAAATTGCGCCTGGGCTGGAATAATACATTATGGCCTTTCTCTTGCATTTCAAAGATGATGGTACAAAATAAATACAAAAAAATGCATGCATTTTTTATTTGTTTTATCTTTTAACAGATTTAATGTGTTATATTCTCCAACATTAATGTAACATTTACACTAACTTCAAAGTGTTTCCTTTCAAATAGTATCAATAATATGCATATTCTTGCTTCAGGTCCTGAGCTACAGGCAGTTAGATTTGGGTGTCATTTTAGGCAAAATTTAAAAAAAAGGGCAGATTCTGAAGAGGTTTTAATATGATATGGCCTAATTGTAGAGGTCGGTATATTATGACTTAAAAGCTGTTATATAGTGCGTCCCTTGTTCGCCGATGTGAATTTATCTTATCATGGGACTGCCCATATTTCCCTCTGGCCAACGGCAATTGGCGGCCAAGGGTTTGCCTTAGGACGCAAAGGTGCGTCATGAGTCAGGGAGATGATCTGATGGTCTTAGTGACAACAGACCTAGATATGGGGGGGTTTTAGTGGGTGGAATATTAGGACATTTGGAGGTTTACAAAGTTGCAGCGTGCTTAACAGTGCAAATTATTAGCTATATGGACACTTAATCATCATGGTGCTTTTTAATGGTAAGTTAACAAACATTGGTTGTGGTAGGTATAATTGAAACGTAGGTACCATTATGGTAAGTTGGGAAATAAGTATAGCAAGTTTTAATTGTAATGGCTTAGCAGATCATAAAAAAGAGGAAATGTTTACATAGCAAAAAGAGAAAGCATATAATATCTATTGTTTACAGGAAACTCATTCCACAAATATAGATGAGGTTGGGTGTAAAAAGGACTGGGAGGGAGAAATATTTTTTGTCATGGGCAAAGAAACTCAAAAGGGGTGATTATACTAATTAATACAATTTTTCATCCGATTGTGCAAACTGTGCAAACAGATCCGCAATGAAGATGGATTATTTTAAATAATCAAGGCTGTAATCGCTGTCAAAGTTGCTTCAACAAAGTACTTAGCAAAGGATCTGAATACTTATGTAAATTTGATATTTCTGTTTTTATATTTAATTCGTTTGCTACATTTTCAAAAACCGGTTGGTCATTATGGGGTATTGTTTGTAGATTAATGAGGAAAAACAACAATTTTATAAATTTTATAATAAGGCTGTAACGTAGCAAAATGTGTAAAAAGTGAATGGGTCTGAATACTTTCCCGAATTAACTGTTTATACACTACATGATCGAAAGTATGTGGACACCTGCTCGTTGAGCATCTCATTCCAAAATTATGGGCATTAATATGGAGTTGGTCCCCCTTTGCTGCTATAACAGCTTCCACTCTTCTGGGAAGGCTTTCCACAAGATGTTGGAACATTGCTGAGGGGACTTGCTTTCATTCAGCCACAAAAGCGTTAGTGAGGTCGGGCACTGATGTTGGACGATTAGGCCTGGCTCGCTGTCGGCGTTCCAATTCATCCCAAAGGTATTTGATGGTGTTGAGGTCAGGGCTCTGTGCAGGCCAGTCAAGTTCTTCCACACCGATCTCGACAAACCATTTCTATATGGACCTCGCTTTGTGCACGGGGGCATTGTCATGCTGAAACAGGAAATGGCCTTCCCCAAACTGTTGCCACAAAGTTGGGATCACAGAATCATCTAGAATGTCATTGTAGGCTGTAGCGTAAAGATTTCCCTTCCCCGGAACTAAGGGGTCTAGACCAAACCATGAAAAACAGACCCAGACCACTATTCCTCCTCCACCAAACTTTACAGTTGGCACTATGTATAGAATAACTATCTTCAAAGTAATGACTCGGGACGTCGGGTTTGATATGAAAGCTTCTTTTAATAATAATTCTTGATCACGTTACATTTAACAACTTTAGATTCTACAGAGCAATGCAAGTAAGATGCTAGCGCAAAGGAGCCATCAATCACCTGTTAATTGCACTTAACTAGCGCGTTCACTCTCTACTTCCTGTCGCAAGGCATTCTGGAACTTGCAGTCAAAAGCGTAATTCAATACTAACCAATACAATTACATATGTAAATAACTGTAAAGAAATATCTTTAGATACAGCTCAATGAATTAACTTAAACATTAACTCTGTAACACATTAAAGTTACAACACTATGCATTCGGGCAGGTAGCGTTCTCCTGGCATCTGCCAAACCCAGATTTGTTCGTCGGACTACCAGATGGTGAAGCATGAATCATCACTCCAGAAAATGCGTTTCCACTGATCCAGAGTCCAATGGCGGCGAGCTTTACACCCCTCAGGTCGACGCTTGGCATTGCGCATGTTAATCTTAGGCTTGTGTGCAGCTGCTTGGCCATGGAAACCCATTTCATGAAGCTCCAGACGAACAGTTATTGTGCTGACGTTGCTTCCAGAAGCAGATTGGAACTCAGTAGTGAGTGTTGCAACTGAGGACAGGCGATTTTTACACGCTATGCGCTTCAGCACTGTGGTCCCATTCTGTGAGCTTGTGTGGCCTACCACTTCGTGGCTGAGCCGTTTTTGCTCCTGGACATTTCCACTTCACATTAACAACACTTAGAGTTGAACGGGGCAGCTCTAACAGGACAGAAGCTTGACGAACTGACTTGTTGGAAAGGTGGCATCCTTTGACGGTGCCACGTTGATAGTCACTGAGGTCTTCAATAAGGCCATTCTACTGCCAATTCTACTGTAGGGGCGTGGATCAGAAAACCAGTCAGTATCTGGTGTGACCACAATTTGCCTCATGCAGCACGACACATCTCCTTCGCATAGAGTTGATCAGGCTGTTGATTGTGGGCTGTGGAACATTGCCCCATCCTCTTTAATGGATGTTCGAAGTTGCTGGATATTATCATCATGCATTATCATGCTGAAACATGAGGTAATGGCGGCGGATGAATGGCACGACAATGGGGGATCTCAAGGTATCTCTGTACATTCAAATTGCCATCAATAAAATGCAATTATGTTCGTTGTCTGTAGCTTATGCCTGCCCATACCACCACCATGGTGCACTTTGTTCACAACGTTGGCATCAGCAAACTGCTCGCTCACACAACACCATACACGTAAGTCATCTGCGGTTGTGAAGCCTGTTGGACTTACTGCCAAATTCTCTAAAATTACATTGGTAGCGGCTTATGGTGGGGGATATTCCTGCAGTCAGCATGCCAATTGCACTCTCACTGTGGCAATGTGTTGTCTGACAAAACTGCACATTTTAGAAAGGCCTTTTATTGTCCCCAGCACAATGTGCACTGATCATACTGTTTAAATAAGCTTGTTGATATGCCACTCCTGTCATGTGGATGCATTTTCTTGGCAAAGGAGAAATATTTACTAACAGGGATGTAAACAAATGTGCACAACATTTGAGAGAAATAAGCTTTTGTGCTTATGGAACATTTCTGGGATCTTTTATTTCAGCTCATGAAACATGGAACCAACAATTTACATGTTGCCTTCATACATCCATACATACACACAGATCTATCTATCTATCTATCTATCTATATACAGTACCAGTCAAAAGTTTGGACACACCTACTCATTCAAGGGTTTTTCTTAATTTTTACTATTTTCTACATTGTAGAATAATAGTGAAGACATCAAAACTATGAAATAACACATGTGGAATCACGTAGTAACCAAAAATGTGTTAAACAAATCAAAATATATTCAAAGTAGCCACACTTTGCCTTGATGACAGCTTTGCACTATTGGCATTCCTTCAGCCAGCATCATGAGGAATGCCTTTCAATTAACAGGTTTGAAGGCACCTTCAAAAGCAATAAGGAAAGAAATTCCACAAATTAACTTTTAACAAGGCACACCTGTTAATTGAAATGCATTCCAGGGGCTGGTTAAGAGAATGCCAAGAGTGTGCAAAGCTGTCATCAAGGCAAAGGGTAGCTACTTTGAAGAATCTCAAATATATTTTGATGTAACACTTTTTTGGTTACTACATGATTCCATATGTATTATCTCTCAGGTATCTGCCGTGCGGTGGTGTCTTGTGTCTTCTCTCCCTCTGTCCACCCCCAGTGGCCGAGTGTGGGACCCTGGTGGGGTCGGCCCCGGGGTGGCTCGGAGGCGCCTCAGCTCCCTGACGTACTCCCTCTCCAGTAGGAGCTGCTGCCTCTGGGCCTGGAGCTGGTCCTGGAGGCCCCTCAGGGAGTGGGCTCTCTGGATCAATCAATCAACCAACCAACCAACCAATGAATCAAACCAATCAATCAATCCATCAATGAATCAAACCAATCAATCAATCCATCAATGAATCAAACCAATCAATCAATTCATCAATGAATCAATGCATCCATCGTTTGGCTATACCTGGATCAGCTGCTGCAGCTCTTCCCTCAGATGCTGGTTTTCCAGGGACACAGCTCTAGTGTGGGACAGTAGGCAGCGAGATGCCTCCTAGGGGGAGGAGAGGAGAGGGGGTGGGTAGAGGTGGGTATGGAGGTGTGTGTTTGTATACACGTGTTCTTGTGGATGTGCGTATGCATGCGTGCATGTTTGTGTTACTCACCCTATTAGCGGCGAGGGCCAGGGCCTGTATTTTTTGTTTGGCCTGTGCTTCGTACCTATAATAATAATAATAATAATACATTTAAACAAAGGAATTTACAGTCATGCACACACACTTTTCCCATTTACCTCTCCTTCTCACTGAGGAAGCCAGCCTTCAGGGCCTGCAGGGATTCAGAGTGACGACAGTGCATACTGGTCACCTCCCTCTCTAGCTCTGCTATACGCCCCAGCTGCTGCTGCTGCAGGCTCTGTTACACACACAATATTAAAGCACACACATGAACAGCCATGTCTATACAGTATACACACACTCACATATGCATACAGCCATGCAAAGGGTACTAATCTAAAATAAGATTATAATAAGATGTGTAATATTAGTAGATCATATATTCGGCACACTAAGTGGTGGTGTGTGAGGAGAGGAAAGGAGAAGTAAGAGGAGATGAGAAGGCAGAGGAGAGAATGAGAAGAGGGGTGGGGGGTATGAGGAAAGGAAGTGTCATACTTTAAATTCTCGGAGCTCGGCAATCTCAATATTTAACAGCGCCAGTTCATTCTCCTTCTCCAGAATCTCCTTTTTCAGCTCTGTTAGGATAGGTTAGATTAGAGTTAGCTTCCTGCTCTCTCCCCCATTGGCCCCTGGCACTTCCTGCTGACTCACCATTGGCCTGTTCCTGGTATTTGTCCAGAGTCTCCTCCCTCTGCCTCTTCAGGGCCTCCAGCGCCTGGTGGTTTTGGTCGCTAAGGGTGACGATGGCACTCTGACGCTTCTGGGTCCGCTTGGACATGTACGACATGTACTCTTGCTGAGAAGGCGAGAGATGGGGTCAGGAGGAGAGGGATAAGGAATTATATGCATTGTCACTTTACCCCTACCTACATGTACAAATTACCTCAACTAACCGGTACCCCCTGTATATAGCCTCGTTATTTTCATTTTATTGTGTTACTTTTTAGTTTAGTTTATTTAGTAAATATTTTCTTAACTCTATTTCTTGAACTGCATTGTTGGTTAAGGGCTTGTAAGTAAGAATTTCACAGTAAGGTCTACACCTGTGGTATTCGGCACATGTGACAAATACAATTTGATTAGATTTTATAGGGAGGGAGATGGGAAAGAGAGAGATGGGGAGAAAGAGTGTCAGCCTTTACTGTCACTCACGCTCTCCATGCGAGTCTGGTTGGCCTCATTCTGTAGGAACTCATTCTCACGCCGTCTGGTACAGCAGCCGCAGTTAAGGGAAGTGAGGAAAGTATTCTTGAGAAGCTATCACATAAACAGGGGTGGGTCAACTCTAATTGAAGGCAGTTAATTCAGGAAGTAAAATTAAATTCCAATTCCATTATTAAAGAAGGGCATTTTTATAATTATTTTCAATGATAACTGAAATGTAGAAGCTATTTATTTAAAACGTTTTTAATTCAGACTACTTCCTGATTTTTAAATGATTTCAATTCAAATTGACCCAAATCCTGGAACGGAGGGTAACTATTTTAAAGGGCCCTTCACTTAAACAAAAATGGATGCAGATTAATCCACAACAGTTTACAATTTAGCGGTCCTGTGTGTGACTGTGACAACTAAATCCTGGCTGTCTACCTGCAGTGTGCAAAGTGAAAGCTTTGGGAATCGTCCTGGACTGGGACGCCATCTGCCAGACTTTCTGAACAGGTGGTCTTGTGCGGACAACTTCCAGGAATAGTGTTCATTATGTGGCTTTATCAGTGCCTGTTCTAGTTAGGCAGAAACAGACTGGCCATAAAGGCAAATGCAGTTCAAGCAAATGCCACATGTTCTGGTTATCATTTGCCCAGTGGGCCTGTCTAAATTGAATTGTCAGATGTGTTAGTAATGCCTGGGCCGATTTCTGGTTCCACTCTGTCACTGTTGTGAAGTCTGGGATTTAAAGGATACAACTTTTCCACTTTCCTCTTGAGGTTGTTCAAGGTGTCGGTTAGCTTGTCGTACCTGTAGGTTACAGGAAGTGAAGTACAGAGTCACATGATGACAGGCAAGCAGACAGACAGGTAGGCATAGAGAGAGAGACAGAGACAGGCAGATAGGCTAGCAGACAGACAGACAGGTCTCACTCTCTCTGTAGCAGATCCTCTCTGTCAGACCCAGGGTGTTCTGAGTCCTCTACTCCTTGTCCAGATGTATCCTGCTTAAGGGCAGACTCTCCTTTCTTCTTAGGGGGCATTCTAGTAGCCTACACACACACACACACACACACACACACACGCGTCATCTATAGGGACCATTCTTTACAGAAACAGTGACATTTGATTGAATGGAATCATCATGTTCCATATCGCTGCTTTACCGCCCACCACATCTCACCAGTAGCCTATGTAACCTTAGCCAAGCATGAGCCCACCATACCGCCGCCCACGCCCGTTAACAAACCCGTTACAAGAGAGCACTGGGGCACCGAAAGCGCTGCAAGTTAGTTAGCTAGTTAACCGCATCAGTAATGATCACTGATCAGACTACACTCAACGCTGGCTGTGCTGTTCGAATTTGTTGGCTAAGCTCTCTATCAACTTTCCATTGGGTGTAAATATAGTTTTGAATACATCTCTAGTTATAAAGTGTAATTTGATAGCTCCAAAAGTAGCAAACATCTAGTTATGTCTCACTTCCACGTTTGTTTAAAACGCTCCCTTGTTGCCAAGACAACTACACAGACAACACATTTCTACAGGGTAATCACGTTCCCTAAAAATGAAAATAATCAAGGTCGTAAAGACCGCATTATACAATATAAAAACACGGATCAGTCCGAGCCTGGAGTTACAATGTTACAAATGTTCCACTGACCGCATTTGCCCTGCTGCCGAACTTGACCCATCATTACCACCGTTCGGTGATCTGATTTCACATTGCATTACCGTAAAGATCCGCTCAAAAGGGCAAAGGACAGACAATCGCCCTACTATCAAGTCTCCAGCGGGCGGCTTTGCCTTGCCTGACAGCCGTTTACTTAGGCAATAAACGTCGCAATTTGTATTACATATAGCTCGTTTGTATAAATTAAACATATCTCATATAAATAACAAATAGCGCGACATTTTGAAAATTACACGTTTCATATCGACACAGACGAGGAAATAGTATCCTCCATTCCTCACACCTTGCATTTGCGTGCAGGAGGTGAGTGCGCCTGTGCGAGGGTTGAGCTAGCTGAGCAGGGAGAGCCAGCCGTGGTGGCACCGATGGAAAGGATGGAAATGGAGAACCACTCCGGCGTCTGACCTGAGACTGTACTAGGAAACGTTCTAGGCTAGGCTACTGCTCCGGTCGGTTGGATTGCTGGAGAGAGGCGAGGCGCACGGTGAAAGCAGCTGGCGACAGAGAAGATGGACGGGAGAAGCGAGTTCCTTTGCGGGGTTGTGGAAGGTAAGGACAACGGTCGTCTGGTTATCTGATCTTGTAATTTTCATGGAGAAGTTCATATGAAATACCATGCATAAAAAACACAATATATTCATTGTTTGTAAAGCTTTGAGATGTGGTAGCTATTGTAGCCCTATGATCAATCAGGCATAACCTCACATTCATCTTTATTCTCATCATTTTCTCATCATTGGTGTCCCAGTTAGTTTGCCATCTATCAAGCCTGCTAGTCCAGTGGTTTACAACTCCAGTCCTCGAGTATCACCAAAAGCACACATTTTTGTTGTAGCCTCTGACAAAAAAAACACCCGAGGTGTGTTCAGTTCACTTGAACGTTTGCTACCTTGCAGAACGGTTTGTACTGACACACGTTTATCCAAAACGTTCTTGAACAGACTTTGAGGTACGTTTGCTCCCGTTTGGTGGGTGTGTCTTAAAGCAATGAGTGACGTATTTAAAAGGCAGTGGCCATGCTGACAGCCTACCTCAACCCACAAACCAACTCCTCCCCAATTGTCAATTGATCAGTCAGTACAGCACCTTTTCCATTCAATTGAATGTTCCATAACCTAAAAACGTACTGAACGCAGCCCTGATTCAATTCATTGTGGGCCTAATGATTTTTTGACAAGTTGAATCGGGTGTGCTTGTCCAGGGTTAAAAAGATGTACTGTTGGGGGTACTTGAGGACTGGAGTTGGGAACCACTGAGCTAGTCAGTCAGTCTCTCTCTTTGGTTCGAAGGCGAGAGATAACGAGACAATCTGAAAGGAGCATGGAGAAAAACATTGATAGAAAAGATAATGATGTGACTGCACACACAGCTGGATCCAGAATACCCCCTCCTCACTACTGACCATTAGAGGTGCGTGGGTAAAATCACTGTGGAACCACAGAGATTTAGAACCACAGTTACTTCAAGTCGCAAAGAAAAACAGGACCTGCTTCCACTATTCCAGCACCATTTCAATTTCAACATTTCAACATTTCACAACATTTCATTAATATAACCTCTGCTTTTAATTTATTTCACCTTTATTTAACCAGGTAGGCTAGTTTTAAAACAAGTTCTCATTTACAACTGCGACCTGGTCAAGATTAAGCAAAGCAGTGCGACAAACAACAACAGAGTTACACATGGAATAAGCAAACATACAGTCAATAACGCAATAGAAAAAGTCTATATACAGTGGGTGCGGTGCAAATGAGGTAAGATAAGGGAGGTAAGGCAATAAATGGGCCATAGTGGCGAAATAATTACAATGTAGCAATTAAACACTGGAGTGATAGATGTGCAGAAGATAAATGTACAAGTAGAGATACTGGGGTGCAAAGGAGCAAAAAATAAAATAACTAAATAACAGTATGGGGATGAGGTATTTGGATGGGCTATTTACAGATGGGCAATGTACAGGTGCAGTGATCTGTGAGCTGCTCTGACAGCTGGTGCTTAAAGCTTGTGAGGGAGATAAGTCTCCAGCTTCAGTGATTTTTGCAGTTCGTTCCAGTCATTGGCCGGAAACACATAGAATATGTGGACAACTACAAATACCTAAGTCAGAACCGTCCAGAGTAGATGATGCTGGACGGGCGGGCGGGTGCGGGCAGCAATCGGTTGAAGAGCATGCATTTTAGTTTTAGTAGCATTTAAGAGCAGTTGGAGGCCACGGAAGGAGAGTTGTATGGCATTGAAGCTCATTTGGAGGTTAGTTAACACAGTGTCCAAAGAAGGGCCTGAGATATACAGAATGGTGTCGTCTACATAGAGGTGGATCAAAGAATCACCAGCAGCGAGAGCGACATCATTGATGTATACAGAGAAGAGAGTCGGCCCGAGAATTGAACCCTGTGGCACCCCCATAGAGACTGCCAGAGGTCCGGACAACAGGCCCTCCGATTTGACACACTGAACTCTATCAGAGAAGTAGTTGGTGAACCAGGTGAGGCAGTCATTTGAGAAACCACGGTTGTTTAGTCTGCCGATAAGAATGTGGTGATTGACAGAGTCGAAAGCCTTGGCTGGGTCAATGAATACAGCTGCACAGTATTGTCTCTTATCGATGGCGGTTATGATATCGTTTAGGACCTTGAGTGTGGCTGAAGTGCACCCATGACCAGCTCTGAAACCAGATTGTATAGTGGAGAAGGTACAGTGGGATTCGAAATGGTCGGTGATCTGTTTGTTAACCTGGCTTTCGAAGACCTTAGAAAGGCAGGGTAGGATAGATATAGGTCTGTAGCAGTTTGGGTCTAGAGTGTCACCCCCTTTTGAAGAGGGGGATGACCGCGGCAGATTTCCAATCTTTGGGGATCTCAGACGATACGAAAGTGAGGTTGAACAGGCTAGTAATAGGGGTTGCAACAATTTTGGCGGATCATTTTAGTAAGAGAGGGACCAGATTGTCTAGCCCGGCTGATTTGTAGGGGTTCAGATTTTGCAGCTCTTTCAGAACATCAGCTTTCTGGATTTGAGTGAAGGAGAAATGGGGGAGGCTTGGGTAACTTGCTGTGGGGGGTACAGGGCTGTTGATCAGGGTAGGGGTAGCCAGGTGGAAAGCATGGCCAGCCGTAGAAAAATGTTTATTGAAATTCTCAATTATTGTGGATTTATCGGTGGTGACAGTGTTTCCTAGCCTCATTGCAGTGGGCAGCTGGGAGGAGGTGCTCTTATTCTCCATGGACTTTACAATGTCCCAGAACCTTTGAGTTTGTGCTGCAGGATGCAAATTTCTATTTGAAAAAGCTAGCCTTTGCTTTCCTAACTGCCTGTGTATATTGGTTCCTAACGTCCCTCAAAAGTTGCATATCGCGGGGGCTATTCGATGTTAATGCAGTACGCCACAGGATGTTTTTGTGCTGGTCAAGGGCAGTCCGGTCTGGAGTGAACCAAGGGTAATATCTGTTGCTGGTTCAATTTTTTTTTTAATGGGGCAAGCTTATTTAAGATGGTGAGGAAAGCACTTTTTAAAGAACAATCAGGCATCCTCTACTGACGGAATGGATACCCGGGCCAGGTCGATTAGAAAGGCCTGCTCGCTGAAGTGATTTAGGGAGCGTTTGACAGTGATGAGGGGTGGTTGTTTGACCGCAGACCCATTACGGACGCAGGCAATGAGGCAGTGATCACTGAGATCCTGGTTGAAGGCAGCAGAGGTGTATTTTGAGCGCAGGTTGGTTAGGATGGTATCTATGAGGGTGCCCGTGTTTACGGATTTGGGGTTGTACCTGGTAGGTTCATTGATCATTTGTGCGAGATTGAGGGCATCAAGCTTAGATTGTAGGATGGTCGGGGTGTTAAGCATGTCCCAGTTTAGGCAACCAAACAGCACAAGCTCTGAAGATAGATTGGGTGGGGGGGGGGGGGGGGTAATCAATTCACATATGGTGTCCAGGGCACAGCTGGGGGCAGAAGGTGGTCTATAGCAAGCTGCAACGGTGAGAGACTTGTTTCTGGAAAGGTGGATTTTTAAAAGTAGAAGCTCAAATTGTTTGGGAACAGACCTGGATGATAAGACAGAACTCTGCAGGCTATCTCTGCATTAGATTGCAACTCCGCCGCCTTTGGCAGTTCTATCTTGTCGGAAAATGTTATAGTTAAGGATGGAAATTTCAGGGTTTTTGGTGGCCTTCCTAAGCCAGGATTCAGACACGGCTAGGACATCCGTGTTGGCAGAGTGTGCTAAAGCAGTGAATAAAGCAAACTTAGGGAGGAGGCTTCTAATGTTACCATGCATGAAACCAAGGCTTTTACGGTTACAGAAGTCAACAAATGAGAGAGCCTGGGGAATGGGAGTGGAGCTAGGCACTGCAGGGCCTGGATAAACCTCTACATTACCAGAGGAGGAGGAGGATAAGGGTATGGCTAAAGGCTATAAGAACTAGTCTTCTAGTACATTCGGAGCAGAGAGTAAAAGGAGAAGGTTTCTGTGCGCAGTAGAATAGATTCAAGGCATAATGTACAGACAAAGGCATGGTAGGATGTGAATACAGCGGAGGTAAACCTAGGCATTGAGTGACGATGAGAGAGGTATTGTCTCTAGAGACACCATTTGAACCAGGTGAGGTCACCGCATGTGTGGGAGGTGGAACAAAAGGGTTAGCTAAGGCATATTGAGCAGGGCTGGAGGCTCTACAGTGAAATAAGACAATAATCACTTACCAAATCAGCAATGTACAAGGCATATTGACATTAGGGAGAGGCATGCGTAGCCAAGTGATCATAGGGTCCAATGAGTAGCTCGGTGACCTGGAGGCACGGCGATTCGGACAGCTAGCGGGCCGGGGCTAGCAGGCTAGCAGAAGGGCCTTAGAGGGATGTTGCAACGGAAGAAGTCTGTTGTAGCCCCCTCGTGTGGTTACGTCGGCAGACCAGTCGTGATGGATCAGCAGGGCTCCGTGTAGTTAAAGGGTCCAGACCAATTGGCAAAATAGGTATAGTAGCCCAAGAAATTGGCTGATGGACCTCTTCAGCTAACAGTTCAATATGCTCTAGACAGCTAGCGGGTCGCGGCTAGCAGATGGGTATTCAGGGGATGTCGCGACGGAGGAGCCTATTGAAAACCCCCTCGGGCGGATTACGTCGGTAGTACAGTCGTGATGAATCGGCGGGGCTCCATTTCAGCAGTAAAAGGGGTCCAGGCCAATTGGCAAAATAGGTATTGTGGACCAAGGAGTGGCTGATGGACCTCTTCAGCTAGCCGGGAGATGGGCCTAGCATAGGCTAGCTCCAGGCTAATTGGTGCTTGCTTCGGAACAGAGACGTTAGCCAAGGGTAGTCAATCGGATAGCAGCTAGCTAGCTGCAATGATCCAGGAGGAAAGGTTCAGAGCTTGCGGTAGGAATCCGGAGATATGGAGAAGAAGTCCTATGGGTTGAATCGCACTGTGCAGACTGGCAGAAGTTGTCCGGGCTAAAGGTTAGCTGATGACCGCTAGCAGTGGCTAGCTGACTACTAGCTAGTAGCTTGTTAGCTGGCTATCTTCTTTTGGGGGTTCCGGTTGTAAAGTAAAGAAAATAGCAGATCCATACCACATTGGGTGAGGCGGGTTGCAGGAGAGTATGTTGAAGTTGAGGTTAAGAAAAATATAAAAAAATATATGCGAAGAAAAAATATATAAAAAGATATATACACGGGACACGACACGACAAGACAAAGACGCCTCACTGCTACGCCATCTTGGATTTTGCTTACTCTAATACAGTGATAACTAAAATATACCAAAAACAATTTAGTCCAATCAATGTAAGCTAAATATGATGTGGCTGTCCATGGTTCTGATTTCTGTGTGCGTACAAGTAGAAAACATGTTGACTCACCCTACTTGTATGGAAACACCAATGCCATCCTCCGCTCTTTCATTTTGACCAAACGGCAGACTGTCATACAGTACAAGCTTGCATTTTGTTGTCCTAGGCTACCTGGCTAAAATGCTTGCTAAGCCAACTTCCATTCATGGGCAACATTAGCTAGTTAACACTGGCATTCTACATATAGCTACATATTGTACGTCCATCCTCTCAGGCCAGCAGCAGAACAATGTATGAATTAATGGTTGGATCAGAATCGCCGTTATAATCATTGGCCAGTACGGATAAGTCCAAGTCCAAATCCCTATATCCGTCCATGGCTAATTTAGGAAAGGGCTACTTTTAGCTAGCTGGCTAGCTAGCCACCCGAAGACAACAATACAATGAGATTTGTTTGAGAGCATACATCATTGACAGAAAAACTTGAATTGTTGCAAGTTTTGAGATTTGATAGGAGTGACGCCAAATCCAAGCTGGCTTCCCTTGACACTATTTTTTGGTGCACCAGGACTATTCACAGTCGAACTCAACGCTGATTGGCAAAAAAATAAAAATAATACATTGTCAAGGGAGTCCAGATGCTCGCTAGCTTCCCTTCAATACAACAGGTGGTAACATACTCGTTTGGACCAGACAGCTTCAGATAGATGGCCTACACGTAGAGAGACAGAGGGCCGCTATTTCGCTCGCTTGGATGCTTTCTCCTGTGAGATACATTCAGCCTCTTGCGAATTTAATGAAAATTCTGAAACACAGAGTGATGAAAGATATGTTTTTTTTAAAATCTTCTTGGTAAATGTTTTTGGGAAGACTGGCTTCCCTTGGCATTCATGCATACACGCCACTGCTACTGACCCACTTACCTTCTTACACACAAGCATGCACTCTTAAAGGTGCTGCATGGTCAATCCGCCATCTGCATTGTCCTTGCAGCATTTACTGTGATATGGCCTCTGCAGAAGTCAGGGCATTCCTACTTCTTTCGCTTCGCAGAGCAGCGCATGGCTGTTGTGAAGAAACTTGTCAAGGAAGTGAGTTTGTGTTTATACAGGACTTCCCGCCCTCACCTACCATCAACCAATCATGTTCATGCTGAGCTATACGGCGCCCTCAGCATTGTTACAATATTTGAGAGGCGCACAACAATGCGTTACTGAGCTTAATTTGGCCTCTGCATGCCTCCGGAGGCTCCGCAATTGCGTCACACCATCCATATGGCGCCTCCGACCACAATTTTGGATCAAGCATAAATTGGCTCTTATAATCACACTACCCAGCTAGCACATTTGGTTATTTTGAAGATATGTGAAGGTATGTTTTTGGTTTCACATTGGTTGTGAGAACGAAGTCATACATTTCCTGACCGGTAAAACGTAACTTTTTAAAAATGTTACGAGAACAGAAGTGAAAATTTTGTCTGTTCTGGAAACGTTTATTTTTAGGTTGCAGGGAGGTTCTGAGACCGTTTTACTCCGGTTCCTTACGTTTTCCTGGGAGGTTTTATTAACGCTCTGACTACGGAAAATATAGGTTACTTTTAATGCTTTCTTAACATTAACTGAATGTTTCAGTAAGACTTTTAGCATGTTACTATCTTAATATGGATTAACTTTTTTAAACTCCAAGCACAGATGGGAAACATTATTCATTCGAACACATGTCTTTTTTATTTTGACACGGCATCAGTGAGATTCGAGCCCCTGATCTTCTGTTCACTATCCATGGAATTAGTCCACTGCGCCACCAGGTTTTCATGCATACAAAGCTGTTAATTTTAGTCTATTCACAGACCCCATTTCAAAGAAACAAGCACTCCTTAAGATCAGGTATGGCTAAATAGTGGGCGTGACCAACACAGATGAACACACTTATGGCCTAAACTCGCCATAGGCGAGCGTGCAAGTGATTTTATTTTAGAATACATTGTTTTTAATTATAATGACCCAACCGAAGCTGGGCGGAGGGTTGTCCGCTTTTACCTATCGTTCAATTAGAACATGTTTCTATTTTTGCATTTTACTGCTGGCGCTGTAGTCACACAAAATAATCTAAATGTTGTCATATTTATTTTTATTTCTAGCTCATTTGAATTGGAAGAGGTAGCTATGGGTTGAGGCTTTACATACATGCTAAAATGAACCAATTCATCCACTTATTGAAACACAACATCGCTATCAGCAAAAATGATTGGAGATATGGACTATCCTGCTAGCAAAAAGTTACTGCTATGCCTGGCTGGTCCTTTCCACCTGCCTCACTCTGCTTGCTCCGCTCGCCCGCTTCTTGTGAGTTTTTCATTTGAACAAGACAGAGGATAGAGAGAGTTTTGTTGACGCTGAGAACGGAATGTATACGTCACAGTCTTAGAATGTTCATGGAATGTTTTCTTCATGTTATTAGAAGGTAATTTAGAGCTTGTTGATGTAATGTGTACAATTAAAAAAAAAAAATATTCACAGAATATTAAAGAGAACCATACATTCTGAGAACATCGATCAAGTCACACTTTTTTTTTTTGAACGTTCCCAGAATCTAATATAAATGTGACATTAAATAAGAACCACATGGGAACTTGTGGAAGTACTGAAATTCCCACGAAGAATGTTGTTTCTTAATGTTCTCTGAACAATTTGAGAACATGACCTTAATAAGAACCATGACGTACCAGTAGGAACCTTTTATCATGAAGTACTGAAATTCCCAGAGAAGAACGTTGTTTCTTAACATTCTCTGAACTATTTGTGAACATTCCCAATGTCAAACCAGTTGGAGAACGTTCTTAGAACATTACCAACATAGAAATGAAATGTATCCATACTTGAACTTTTAGGAAACGTTCTGTTAAAGTAATGAGATACCAAGAAAATTAACAAATAACTTTAAGGGCAACTTTAGGCATGAAAAACTGTCAAACTCCGCCTCTTTCTCAATTTTGAAACAGAAATGGGTGTGCCTTTGGTGGTTTATGTGACGACGATAAGTTACTCCCACTCGCCAGAAAAAGCAACTGTATTAGTTGACACCGGAGGTTCTCAGAATGTTATGTGCTAGCTTGCTATGGACAATGGTGATGCTCCCATTTCTATATGAACAATTGTATGGCATGCTCTGTGCTGTATTTGCAGATGAGGGGTTGCCTCATAGGCAGGAATTTGTTAGTGTGGTGGAACTGGCCAGAACGCTGTGTTCACCATTCCATTTCACTTCACCAGTCTGGCATTCCTCCTCATTGAAACGGTCTGTAATGAGGGACACTATTCAAAACTAACTTATCTGCGATCGGATCACCTTTAACCAATCACAGGATGAATAACCTAATTCAAAGCACAGTGATTGGCCATGTGGGATTTTGTCCTAAACCCATTGTTTCTGAGGATGCTGATTGGACCGGTCATTTTCTAACTTATTCCAAACCCCCATCTATTGGAGAAAGGCCAGCCAGATACGTTAAGTGAAATAGAATGGTGAATGCAGCGATCAGGGTGGTTCCACCAGGGTAAGAATCTATATGGCCACTTCACCAATGCGTGTCCGTGAACAAATACTGTGCATGTACTAATATGAATATAGGTCTGAATGGCAAAACTGCTTAATTGTACACTAGCATTCATTTCTCTCTCTTTCGTGTGCTTGTCTGTGTCTCAGGGTTCTATGGGAGGCCCTGGTCTATGGAGCAGAGGAAGGTCCTTTTCCAGTGGTGAGTACTTGGTGACAAACAGAAAGGTAACAAACAGATGTAGGATCTTAATTTGATCACCCTATTGCAGGAGAACTTTCCTGCAATGCATGACATTTTTAAACGTGCTGTGTACTAGAGGTTTAAAAAGGTTTCTGAAGATTGTAATGTCAGACTTTTATCAACCTATACAAAAATGTCAATTTAAATTTTATCCACATAGTGGGGCAAAAAAGTATTTTGTCAGCCACCAATTGTGCAAGTTCTACCACTTAAAAAGATGAGAGAGGCCTGTAATTTTCATCATAGGTACACTTCAACTATGACAGACAAAATGAGAAAAAAAATTCCAGAAAATCACATTGTAGGATTTTTTATGAATTTATTTGCAAATTATGGTGGAAAATAAGTATTTGGTCACCTACAAACAAGCAAGATTTCTGGCTCTCACAGACCTGTAACTTCTTCTTTAAGAGGCTCCTCTGTCCTCCACTCATTACCTGTATCAATGGCACCTGTTTGAACTTGTTATCAGTATAAAAGACACCTGTCCACAACCTCAAACAGTCACACTCCAAACTCCACTATGGCCAAGACCAAAGAGCTGTCAAAGGACACCAGAAACACAATTGTAGACCTGCACCAGGCTGGGAAGACTGAATCTGCAATAGGTAAGCAGCTTGGTTTGAAGAAATCAACTGTGGGAGCAATTATTAGGAAATGGAAGACATACAAGACCACTGATAATCTCCCTCGATCTGGGGCTCCACGCAAGATCTCACCCCGTGGGGTCAAAATGATCACAAGAACGGTGAGCAAAAATCTCAGAACCACACGGGGGGACCTAGTGAATGACCTGCAGAGAGCTGGGACCAAAGTAACAAAGCCTACCATCAGTAACACACTACGCCGCCAGGGACTCAAATCCTGCAGTGCCAGACGTGTCCCCCTGCTTAAGCCAGTACATGTCCAGGCCCGTCTGAAGTTTGCTAGAGAGCATTTGGATGATCCAGAAGAAGATTGGGAGAATGTCATATGGTCAGATGAAACCAAAATAGAACTTTTTGGTAAAAACTCAACTCGTCGTGTTTGGAGGACAAAGAATGCTGAGTTGCATCCAAAGAACACCATACCTACTGTGAAGCATGGGGGTGGAAACATCATGCTTTGGGGTTGTTTTTCTGCAAAGGGACCAGGACGACTGATCCGTGTAAAGGAAAGAATGAATGGGGCCACGTATCGTGAGATTTTGAGTGATAACCTCCTTCCATCAGCAAGGGCATTGAAGATGAAACGTGGCTGGGTCTTTCAGCATGACAATGATCCCAAACACACCGCCCGGGCAACGAAGGAGTGGCTTCGTAAGAAGTATTTCAAGGTCCTGGAGTGGCCTAGCCAGTTTCCAGATCTCAACCCCATAGGAAATCTTTGGAGGGAGTTGAAAGTCCGTGTTGCCCAGCAACAGCCCCAAAACATCACTGCTCTAGAGGAGATCTGCATGGAGGAATGGGCCAAAATACCAGCAACAGTGTGTGAAAACCTTGTGAAGACTTACAGAAAACGTTTGACCTCTGTCATTGCCAACAAAGGGTATATAACAAAGTATTGAGATAAACTTTTGTTATTGACCAAATACTTATTTTCCACCATAATTTGCAAATAAATTCATAAAAAATCCTACAATGTGATTTTCTGGATTTTTTTTCCCTTCTCATTTTGTCTGTCATAGTTGAAGTGTACCTATGATGAAAATTACAGGCCTCTCTCATCTTTTTAAGTGGGAGAACTTGCACAATTGGTGGCTGACTAAATACTTTTTTGCCCCACTGTAATTAACATTTTCGGTTGCTGCAGGATTATTTTCCTTCTGTAGCAAACTGGCTCAAAGTAAGATCCTAAATCTGTATAGTTGACATAGGAGGACATGGAAAGGGATAAGGAGGGAGTGAGTATGATCCGCAGTTGAAACAAAAACAAAGCGGTGGTTGACTTTATTTTGGTAAAAAGCTGAGGGATGGGCCTGGAGAAATGTATCAACTCTCAAATGTATAGACGGAGCTATTGGTGCAAGGACTTGACCGTCCATGATATCAAAAGATTTCCAGAAACGGATACTGGATCATTATCACTGTAAAGGACTCTCTCCCTTTCTCTCTGTTAGGATGCAGAGGTGGGAGTTGAACACCTATCTGTACGGTCCTAAAGATGATCTGAAACACAGACTACTCTGGAGAGAGGTCTACTCCCCTGAAGAGGAGGGTAAGGGAATTCCCCATCCCTCACTCATCCATCTCTTCATCCCTTCATTTATTTGTTTACATCTCTCTTTTAGTCCACCTTCCCACCCCTCCATCTCCCCATACCCTCATCTCACCTTCTCTCCTCACTCTGTCCTTTTCCCTCCATCTCTCACTTTTGCTTTAAACTAAATGTATCTCTCCTGGTGCTGTCCTTGTTCTCTCCACTCCTCCTCGCTCCTCTCTTGCAGGTCAGTTGCGTACTTTGATAGTAGAGTCAGAGAAGAGAGGTCTGAGGTTTGTGTACTCTCTCTCTCCTGGTCAAGACATTGTCTTCTCTTCTTCCTGCGACCTCTCCCTGCTTAAACGCAAGCTACGACAGGTACATACACGCACCTACACACAATTGCATGCGCACACAGGCATGCGCACGCATACCTACACCCCTGCCTTACTATCTCTCCTCTCTGTAGGTGTCAAAGTTGGGTTGCCAGGCATTTGCGATCCTTTTTGATGACATCGACCACTCCCTGTGTCAGGCTGACAGTCAAGCCTTCTCCTCATTCGCTCACGCCCAGGTTTCAGTTGCCAATGAGATCTACCGATTCCTGGGAGAGCCGCCCGTCTTCCTGTTTTGTCCAACAGGTGTGTAGTTGAGATGTGTGTAGTATCCTCTCTCACTTTCACTTTCTCACATAAACAAACAAACAAACAAACAAAAGTTCCAAAGGAACTGCGGGGATTCCCGCAGGAGGCCTTTTGGTAAATTGTAAATGACAGCCTACCGTTCAAAAGTGTGGGGTCACTTAGAAATGTCCTTGTTTTTGAAAGAAAAAATAAATAAAATTGTCCATTAAAATAACATCAAATTGATCAGAAATACAGTGTAGACATTGTTCATGTTGTAAATGACTATTGTAGCTGGACACGGCTGATTTTTTTAAATTTTTTCATTTTTATTGAATATCTACATAGGCGTACAGAGGCCCATTTATCAGCAACCATCACTCCTGTGTTCCAATGGCACGTTGTGTTAGCTAATCCAAGTTTATAATTTTAAAAGGCTAATTGATCATTAGAAAACCCTTTTGCAATTATGTTAGCACAGCTGAAAACTGTTGTCCTGATTTAAAGAAGCAATAGAACTGGCCTTTAGACTAGTTGAGTATCTGGAGTATTAGCATTTGTGGGTTCCATTACAGGCTCAAAATGGGCAGAAACAAATAACTTTCTTATGAAACTCGTCAGTCTATTCTTGTTCTGAGAAATGAAGGCTATTCCATGCAAGAAATTGCCAAGAAACTGGCCCGCATCTCAGAGTCGCCTCTTTACTGTTGACGTTGAGACTGGTGTTTTGCGGGTACTATTTAATGAAGCTGCCAGTTGAGGACTTGTGAGGCATCTGTTTCTCAAACTAGACACTCTAATGTACTTGTCCTCTTGCTCAGTTGTGCACCGGGGCCTCCCACTCCTCTTTCTATTCTGGTTAGAGCCAGTTTGCGCAGTTCTGTGAAGGGAGTAGTACACAGCGTTGTACAAGATGTTCAGTTTCTTGGCAATTTCTCACATGGAATAGCTGTCATTTCTCAGAACAAGAATAGACTGACGAGTTTCAGAAGAAAGTACTTTGTTTCTGCCCATTTTGAACCTGTAATCGAATGCTGATGCTCCAGATTCTCAACTAGTCTAATGAAGGCCAGATTTATTGCTTCTTTAAAAGCACAACTGTTTTCAGCTGTGCTAACATAATTGCAAAATGGTTTTCTAATGATCAATTAGCCTTTAAAAATTATAAACTTGGATTAGCCAACACAACGTGCCATTGGAACACAGGAGTGATGGTTGCTGATAATGGGCCTCTGTACGACTATGTAGATATTCCATAAAAAAATCGGACATTTCCAGCTACAATAGTAATTTACAACATTAACAATGTCTACGCTGTATTTCTGACCAATTTGATGTTACATTAATGGACAATTTTTTTTGCTTTTCTTTCAAAAACAAGGGCATTTCTAAGTGACACCAAACTTTTGAACGTGTGTGTGTGTTTGTTTATGACAAAACACACATCACGACAAGAAACAACACTACATAGAGACCTAAGACCACAACATAGCAAGGCAGCAACACATGACAACATGGTAGCAGCACAAAACAAGGTACAAACATTATTGGGCACAGACAACAGCACAAAGGGCAAGAAGGTAGAGACAACAATACATCAGCCACAACTGTCAGTAAGAGTGTCCATGATTTGAGTCTTTGAATGAAGAGATTGAGATAAAACTCTCAATTTTGAGTGTTTGTTGCAGCTCGTTCCAGTCGCTAGCTGCAGCGAACTGAGAAGAGGAGCGACCCAGGGATGTGTGTGCTTTAGGGACCTTTAGCAGAACGTGACTGGCAGAACTGGTGTTGTATGCGGATGATAAGGGCTGTAGTAGATATCTCAGATAGGGGGGAGTGAGGCCTAAGAGGGTTTTATAAATAAGCATCAACCGGTGCGTCTTGCGACGGGTATACAGAGATTAAAAAAAAATATATATATTTGACCTTTATTTAACCAGGTAGGCTAGTTGAGAACAAGTTCTCATTTGCAACTGCGACCTGGCCAAGATAAAGCAAAGCAGTTCGACACATACAACAACACAGTGTGTTTGTTAACAATACCACTGAAAATATAAAAAAAGAAGGTCCAAGCGTCTACGACAGAGGGGATCATGCTGATTCGCTACCATTTTAGAGGCCAGTTCATGAAGGAAGACTTGCTCATTAAAGTTTTTTAGCAAGAGTCTATGACATATCAGGACAGGGCATTTCACTGAGCAGCCATTATGAACACAGGCTGTAAAACAGTGATCACTAAGGTCATTACAGAAAAAAACAGACTAATACTTATCAGGATTATTTGTGAGGATAACATCGAGGAGAGTAGCCTTTTCTGGAAGTTTTGAGTCATACCTTGTGGGATTGGTAATACTCTGAGAAAGATTTAGGGAGTCCCATTGCTTTAGGACTTGGTCAGGTGGTTTAAGCATGTCCCAGTTTAGGTCACCTAGCAGGACAAGTTCAGACTTAGTGTAAGGGGCCAGGAGAGAGCTTAGGGCAGGTAGGGTACAAGCCGGTGCTGATGGAGGACAATAGCACCCAGCAACAGTCAACAAAGAGCTATTTGAAAGTTTAATGCTTAAAACCAGCAAATAAAATTGTTTGTGACAGACTTGGTGGAGACAACTGAGCACTGAAGGTGATCCTTGGTAAAGATTGCCAATCCCCCACCTTTGGAAGATCTGTCTTGCTGAACAAAAATGTTATCAGCAGAAAGGTTAACATCAGTATTCCAAACACTCTTTCTTAACCACGTCTCAGTAATGACCAACACATCTGAATTGGAGCTGTGACCCCACACTTTTCAAATGATCCATTTTAGGTAATACGCTTCTAGTGTTAACGTGCAGAAAACCCAGTATTTTACGAGAGAAGAAATCAGTGAAGCAGATATCAGAGCACAAGTCAGAATTGGGGCTAGCAACAGTAGATGATGTACTTGCACATTTCCAGATATTATCAACAGTAATACAATCAAGGCATGGCATAGGACAGGGAGAGCTCTGCATTGCTGATTTATGACATCTGAATGTGCACTAGATGGCAACAAGATCATATTGTACAGCAATTTCATCAGGTAACATGAATACAAAGCCAGCGAGAGGTGGTTAGAATAGGATGGGAGGCTGAAAGTCATTTCTGGAGGCAGATTTCTTATAGAAAATGCCAGTGGATGGTCTTTGAACAGCGGGAGGGGGCTTCAAAGACTCCTGCCACTTGTTGGGCCCAAAGGCCTTAACACCTCTCACTTCAAACCTCAGTGCTAATTGAAGTTGTATCTGGTCTGTCCTAGCAAGCCTGGCAGCCTTAACTCAGCATCCCATCCCCATAAAGTAAAATATATAATTGTAATGTACTTTTATTTTTCATTTATTTTTAATTTTTCTTGGCTTTCAAAATAGCATCAGACCAAACATTACTCACTCAGTTCCAGGTTGGATGGTGTCCTCGGGTCTCTGCTGTTTGTTTGCTAGAACAAGCTTGGATAAAGGAAACCTTGGTAGCAGTAATCCCTCTGGGTAATTTTGGCCAAAATTAGGTTGTAGGTTTGGTGTTTTGATCTGGAGCGAAGGCCATGTTGTGGAGGGTAGCATCCTAAATATGTCCCTGCCTAAGAATCCAAGTTTATCTAACTCCAAATCTCTTTGTATTCCTTCTCGCATCTATGCACTTTTCTCCTCTTACCTTTTCCCTTCACTTTTAGACTTCAATGCACAACTCATTAGCTGTATGTGACCAGGCGAAAAAACCTTTCCAAGCCAAACCGTATCATAACCGCTACACACAGCCTACATCATTGTCACCACATTAGCTGAAGTAACATCATAGTCAACATAGCTAATAGAACTAACACGTTAGTAAAACCGCTATAATCATGCAGTAACGTTAGTGTACAGTCAGTAAGCAGTTTAGCACTTACACCGGCGGGCCCTGTGGCAATAAGTTATTAAAACCAAAAGGTTACCTTGACTTGGAAGGGTTCCAGTGTTGTGTTGGATAGTCATAGCCAGCTAGCTAACATAGTATCCCTCTGTTTGATCAGGGTGTTTGAGTAGGCTAAACTAGCTTGCTGCATTTGCTAGCTAAGTAAGTGAAACTGAATGTGAAAAAAATGACAATCTCTTGCTTTTCCTTCATTTTGAAAGAAATTATTCTTTCAGTACTAGATTCATTCTCTGAACCTTTGATTGGATGGACAACATCTCAGTTCATGTTGCAAGAGCTCTGATAGGTTGGAGGATGTCCTCGGGAAGTTATCATAATTACTATGGAAGTCTATGGAAGTGGGTGAGAACCATGAGCCTCCTAGGTTTTGTATTGAAGTCAATGTACCCAGAGGAGGATACACCATGGTGCTACCCTACAGAGTGCTGTTGAGGCTACTGTAGACTTTCATTGCAAAACATAGTGTTTTAATCAATTATTTGCTGACATCCTCTGAGGAGTCTCCACTGCTTCTCTTCTAATTAAGTAATTGCATACTGATATTATGTTACTCTCCTCTTTCCCTCGCTCACCCTCCCTCCTCCCTTTCTCTCTCCACTCCTCTCTCTAGAGTACTGTGGATCTCTATGTTCTCCCAGTGTATCTAAGTCTCCATATTTGATGACTGTTGGAGAGGACCTGCTGCCTAACATCTCTATCATATGGACCGGTGAGACAGACAGGCTTTCTATTCTTTAGATTTAAAAAAAAATATTATATTCTGTAAATTACAATACCTTCCCTCTCTCGCTATCCCTCCCTCTATGGTCAGATGACATGAAAAAGGGCTTTGGCCATGCACACCAGTGGTGGGTTTGGTGTTGAAAAACAGAAGCATATGCAGAAAAGTACCTCATACCTATGGTAAAATATGGTGGTGGATCTTTGATGTTATGGGGCTATTTTGCTTCCACTGGTCCTGGGGCGCTTGTTAAGGTCAACGGTGTCATTAACTTTACCAAGTAGCAGGACATTTTAGCCCAAAAACCTGGTTTCCTCTGGCATGTGGCTGGCACTTGGCTGCAGTTGTATCTTCCAGCAAGACAATAACCCCAAGCATTAATCAAAATCCGCAAAGAAATTGTTAATTGACCACTCAGTCTCCAGACATGAACCCCATTGAAACCCTGTGTTTTGAATTGCATAAGAGCAGACAAAGGATATCAAGGATCTGGAAAGAATCTGTATGGAGGAATAGTCTAAGATCCCTCACAACGTGCTCTACACATTTTACAAAAAGCCACAGGATCAGTGGAAGCAAAAAGGCTGCATAACATAAAAGATCCTCCACCATATTTTACAGTAAAAATGGGCTTCCTCTTTACTTATGCATCCTTATTTCAACGCTAAACCCACCACTGGTGTGCGTGGCCAAAGAGCTCTATATTCATGTGATCTGACCATAGCACCGGTTAAAATCCAAGTGCCAATGCCATTTAGCAAACTCCAGTCGTGGGCAGGAAATAATCTTTATGGAGGAATGATCTAAAGGATCAGACATACCAAGGATACTGAATGCCGAGAGGAACTTAGATGTAGTCTTGTCACGATACCAGAATTTAGACTTGGATACCGATACCAGGATTAGTATCGTGATTCTTGTTACCATAACGATACTCGATACCAAAATGATACCGAAACGGTACCACTGCAAGAAGGCACATTAACCAAAGTCACAGAATGGCACTTGATCCTAACAGAAACTCAGCTACGGCTCTGTTCAATCGTTGGGCAGCTAATGAGTTCATTATCATTACATTTGACATTTTTTACGTCAACATTTTTCAGAGACAGCCATGTATGCATTAATGAATCAATTATACAATGGTAAAAAAAAAGTCTGATTTGTACAACTCTAACTATATAACAACATAATGGTAATCATTTATGATTTTTTTTAAATAAAAGCCTTTCGTGAACTAACACTCGCACTTGAATCTTTTCCTTCTTTTTTTTTTTTTTTTTTCCTTTTTTTTTTTTTTTTGGGGTGGATCAGCTTAATATTGCGGAAAGAATGTTGCTTCCAATGTAATTGTCTGCATCATTTCCAATCCCCCATATTTTTTGGGGTAAATATATATATCCATACACGCATGCATACATATATACATATATACATACACATACCTATATAGACATACATACTTTTTTAAAGAATATACCTTTATTATTATTCCCCGCAACCCTACCACCGCTCCCCCAATTGGAGTAAACTAATAAACACTTCTGCTTTTACCTTCAATTTATACATCTTATACCTATTTTACAGACACAGACTACTTTATAATAGTTCTCTCTTGTTTGTTCTTAGTCCTTCCTCTATTTCTGTTGTCCATCCAATTTTATTTCCACTTGTAACTGTGCTATTTCACAAAAGCTCCGCACCTATACACATTTCACAGATCCCGTATGCCCTACATTGTTTATCTTGTTATTAGTCCCACCCTTCAGTTCTACTCAACCCTTCCCATCTATCTTCCAACATCATCCATTTCGGATTTTTATTTGCCATATATTTTTCAACTGTGCTGTGATGCTTCACAAAAGATTTGAACCTTCCTATTCTCATAGCTTCTACAGATTGTAAATTAAAAATAAACATTTTTGCTAAAATAATTATTATATTATTGATTGATTGACTATGGCTTTTCAAATCCCCCAGTATTGCTATCTGTAGCGTTAGTTCTAGGCAAATGTTGCAATTCTTCAGCCATTCCTGGACCTGTGACCAAAAACGAGCTACATATGGACAATACCAAAATAAATGGTCTAATGACTCTGCCTCCTCACAGCAGAATCTACAGAGCTGGGAAGATTGTATACCCCATATATATAACATTCTATTAGTTGCAAGAATTTTGTACAATAATTTAAATTGAAAAATTCGAAGTTTTGAATCCGGCGTTGTTTTGCGTATCAATTCATAAACCATGTGCCATGGAATGGGTACATCGAACATCTCTTCCCAACTATTTTGCAATTTATATGGCACAGCTGTCAGTTTTTTGGTCCTTAAATGAAATTGGTATATGTTTTTATTTATCACACTTTTCTTTAACCATTTATGTTCTTTAATACAGGGCCGACATACAAGTTCCTTACTTTTTTCCCCTTCTACTTGCCTCTTCCATTTTTGTGGTAATGCTGCAATTAATTGGTTGTAATTTTGGGTAGAGCAGACATTTCCATATGTCTGTGTGAGCTGCATGTGTGACATAACTCCACCAGTCCTATTTATGATATCATTCACAAAAATTATACCTTTTTTAAACATTTCTTCGATAAATACAGTTTTTTTATCAATTACTATATTTGAATTTAACCACAATATTTGTTGTACTATTTGTTCCGTCCTTTCAGGTGGATTAAACTGAAATTGCAACCAACTTTCTAAGGCTTGTTTAAAAAATAAGGATATTTTGGAGATTATTTCCTTTTCAAACAACCGAAAGTGAGCAGGTGTAATCTGAATAAAGGGAAAAAGGCCCTTCTTGAACATAGGATGAGACATTCGTACCAATTTACTAGAGAACCAGTTTGGATTTAAGTATAACTTTTGTATGACTGATGCCTTTAGTGAGAGGTCTAATGCTTTAATATTTAATAATTTCTGCCCTCCGAATTCATATTCGTTATATAAATAGGCCCTTTTAATTTTATCTGGCTTGCCGTTCCAAATAAAATGGAATATTTTTTGTTCATATAATTTAAAAAGCAGGTCACTAGGTGTAGGCAAAACCATAAGCAAATAGGTAAACTGTGATATGACTAAAGAGTTAATCAGGGTGATTTTTCCACAAATAGACAAGTATTTTCCTTTCCATGGTAGCAAGATCTTATCTATTTTTGCTAACTTTCTATAAAAATTTATTGGAGTGAGATCATTTCTTTCTTTTGGGATTTTTATACCGAGTATATCCACATCTCCGTCAGACCATTTAATTGGTAAACTACATGGCAATATAAAATGTGTATTTTTTAGTGATCCAATACGTAATATGGTACATTTATCATAATTTGGTTTTAATCCAGAGAGGATAGCAAAGGTATCTAGATCCTCTATGAGGCCGTGGAGAGACTCTAGTTGTGGTTTTAAAAGAAAACATGAATCATCAGCGTACAATGACACCTTAGTTTTTAAGCCACGGATTTCTAATCCATTAATATTAATGTTTGATCTAATTTTAACAGCTAACATTTCGATGGCAATAATAAATAGATATGCCGATAGTGGACAACCTTGTTTTACTCCTCTAGATAGTTTAAAACTTTCTGAGATGTAGCCATTATTTACTATTTTACACCTAGGGTTACTATACATAATTTTAACCCATTTTATAAGAGATTCCCCAAAATTGAAATATTCTAGGCATTTATATATAAACTCCAGTCGTACTTTATCAAAAGCCTTTTCAAAATCAGCTATGAAAACCAGACCTGGTGTCCCCGATATTTCATAGTGTTCTATTGTTTCCAGTACTTGCCTTATATTATCTCCAATGTATCGTCCATGTAAAAAACCTGTCTGATTAGGATGAATAATATCTGACAAAACTTTTTTTATTCTATGCGCCAAGCATTTTGCTAGGATTTTTGCATCACAACACTGAAGTGTAAGAGGTCTCCAATTTTTTAATTGGACTGGATCTTTATATATACCACTTGGGTCCTGTTTCAGTAATAACGATATCAGACCTTCTTGTTGCGTGTCTGATAATCTACCATTTATATAGGAGTGGTTAAAACAAGCTAATAATGGTCCTTTGAGTATATCAAAAAAAGTTTTGTATACTTCCACTGGTATGCCATCCAGCCCTGGAGTTTCCCATCCTTAAAGGCCCCAATTGCATCAAGCAGTTCCTCCTCTGTAATTTGGCCTTCACATGAGTCTTTCTGTACAGATGTTAATTTTACATTATTAATAGGAAAAAAATCCATACAATTAGTTTCAGTTAGTGGAGATGGAGGAGCCTGAAACGAAAACATATTCTTAAAGTACTTTACTTCCTCTTTCAAAATATCATTTGGTGAATCATGCGTGACTCCATCATTTGTAACAAGTTTTAATACATTTTTTTTGGTAGCATTTCTATATTGAAGATTGAAAAAGAATTTGGTGCATTTTTCCCCATATTCCATCCAGTTCGCTTTATTTTTATAATGTATTACACTGGATCTTTCTTGAATAAGTTCCTCCATTTCTTTTTGTTTTTCCTCTAACTTATTCTGTGCCTCTATGGTACTGTTTTTATTGCTATCTAACTGTACTGTTAGTCCTTCAATTTCCTTTGTTAATATGGACTCTTTTGATCTAAATTGCTTTTGTTTTATAGATGAGTACTGAATTGCATGGCCTCAAGGCACACTTAAAAGTGTCCCATACAATAAGGGGATCTGCTGTACCTATGTTATGTCTGAAAAAGTCAGTTATAAAATCTTCTGTCCTAGTTCTAAACAATTTATCATCTAGTAGACTTTGATTAAATTTCCAATATCCTCGCCCACGTGGAAATTCTGTAAGAGAAATATATATGCCAATTATGTGATGATCCGACCGCATTCTGTCCCCTATCAACACTTTTTTAACTTTTGGTGCCAGAGAGAATGGTATAAGAAAGTAGTCAAGACGACTAGCTTGATTCAGCCTCCGCCATGTATATCTCACTAAATCAGGGTATTTAAGTCTCCATATATCCACTAATTCCAATATATCCATGACATTCATGATTTCCTTAAGTGCCTGAGGGTGATAGTTTGTAGTGTGATTTCCTTTCCGGTCTATAGAGGTATTTAAGACCGTATTAAAATCTCCCACTATAATAATAGAGTCTAGTGTTGCTTGTAGAGTTGATAAATTCTTATATATATTTTCAAAGAAGCTTGGATCATCATTATTCGGACCGTATAGGTTAACAAGCCATATTTGTTTATTGTCCAATAACATATTTAAAATAATCCATCTACCTTGAGGATCTGTTTGGACAATTTGCACATTTGGATCAAAATTATTGTTAATTAAAACCATCACCCCTTTTGAATTTCTTTGCCCATGGGAGAAATATATTTTTCCCCCCCAGTTCTTTTTCCACAAAACTTCATCTAAAACTGTTGAATGGGTTTCCTGTAAACAATAGATATTATAATCCTTCTCTTTTAGCCAGGTAAATACTGATCGTCTTTTCTTATTATCTGCTAAGCCATTACAATTGTAACTGGCTATACTTATTTCACCACTTACCATAATGAGACACACCTTTCATTCTTTTAATCAGAATATATTTTTGTAAACGTACTATTAAAAAGTAACATAATGATTGAGTGTCTATATAGTTGTACCATGATATTTGCATTTCTACTAAGTAAACCTCCAATTGGTCCCTACTATTCCACCCGCTAAAAGGCCTCATCTCGAGATGGCTTGTCATCCCAATGCCCGGTAGACCACCCTCGACCCCCTGTATCCCATAGCCCTGAACCGACTGGGATCCATTCTTTGAAAAGAGCATACAGTGCCATTTACCGAATTGAAGAAGATCAATTACCATATGCATTTCCATTGCCCTCACCTCGATTTGTATTATATATATCTGTGGATCATCCTCTATTGTCCCTAACATCTTTTACTTCTTCCTTCGCAACAGTTGTGGGATACACACATACACCCACACACACTCAGCCCTTACCCCCACACAACCATAAGCTCACTTTCTCAACAATTGCACCATCCCAGAGCCCAACTCAAGATGGGTCATGATTTACAAATGCACTTGCAGTTGCAGCTGCATGAGAAGGCCTGCAAGACCGCACAAAAAATTAGCAAAAATTGAGAGATTTATTTACCATTGTCATATCCTAGATAATGGAGGTCAAATGTACACCTTATTCCTGAAACACCCACAATACGGCCACCCGTCATGACCATGTCCCCACGCATCTCCATGCAGTCCGACTTTGATTTTGTGCCGCCAGGGCCACAATAATATACCCCCTCTCTGAATGTCCGAGTGTGACCCCCTCCCCATGGGTTACTGCAGCTAGTGTTGCCAGCACTGCCACTGCCTGGGTGGGGGCACCCCACCGGAATCCCCACCGGCTAGGTACAAGGTCGTCAAGGTTCTCATTAGCAGCTTTGAGAATTTCCTTGTATATTATGCTCTCCCTTATTGGGGCTTTGGCTTTGCAGGACCAACCCTGCCAAGCAGGCTCAGAATCTTGAGGGGGCAGTGCTGCTCTTGGTCTCTGACCTCATTTTAGCTGCATACAGACCGCTTACAGCGGGCACATAAAACAGTTAGGGACTTCTCCTTAGTATCTGGGTCATTCAGGTGGGTGTCTAGGGTATAGTGCCATGGACCGTACCATTAAAATAGGATAATAAATAATTAGATATAATTTATAAAAAAATAAATAAAAAATGTAGTTCTCCATGATAGGACAATAAATAAATAAGACGTATAATTCATTATAAAAGTATATCCATCATCTGAACAACATTGAAAGCCCTCTCATACCCGGCTCACAGCAATACATTGGCTCTGGGATATGCAACCATTTCATTACTCACTCACTCAACTTTCCAAACATAACAAATAAAATAAAAAATAAACACAAACCATACCATCCACACATACTGTGCCTTCTGTTTACTTAGTTTTTATCTTCACTATGTTGAATTAGTGCTTGTGTGTTCAATTAGTTATATGTGAAGATTTATAGAAAAGCTATATTTTTTATTGTATTGTTACAATCAGTAACCGGGCTTGAATTGTGTTTATTTCCCTCGTCTATGAGAACTTTGTAATTTTTAAAATAACCATGGAGTAGTCTTTGTGTCTCTGAACAACTGGTTATCAATATATAGTTTATCAACGACGAGAGCTACTCGTTTCGCTTTTAATCTATTTTCTTTGAAAATTGGATACAGAACTTTGCGCCGTTCTGCAATTTCCTTCGGAAACTGATCATTCATGCCAATTTTGGTCCCAGCAAGTCTTTTACCCAGGCTTTTAACCATTATTTTATCTTTAAATGAAGCAAATTTGGCAACGATTGGGCGTTCGTACCTCTGCCCTCTCTGTCCGAAGCGGTGAACGCGTTCAAGTTGGATTTTGTCGATAACTTCGCGTGGAATCTGAAGCGCTGTAAGGAGGAACTCTCTAACTATAGATTCAGGAACTTCTCCTTCTTTTTCTTGGATACCTGTAAGTACCAAATTCTCTCTCATGGATCTAGTTTGTATGTCTAGTAAGGTTTCCTTCAGAACGGTGTTCTCCTTTTTAATTCCATTCATTTCGGTTTCAATCTTATTGACTGTCCCTTTTAGCGCGTGTGTTTGCTTCTCCAATGTCGCAGCTTTTTCATCACTCATCTCTAGGCTTGCCTTCAACTCTTTTATATCCTTACTAACTAATTCAAGTATACCCAGTTTGTCATTTATTGATTTTAACAGATCGGTTTCGACCTTTACCATTCCGGGTGGTGAGAATATTAAATCATCAGTGTCTGTAGAAGAGTCACGTTTTCGTTTTGTAATCGGTTCCCCTGTCTTACTCTCCGTCATGTTTGGTTGTTGCCTGTTTTCGTAATATTTGTCGATAAATGTCTCTAGTTTTAGGATTTGTTTTGTGTTATTGTCCAGATTGAAGGTTATCACTCACCAGATTAAGTAGTGCTAATATTTTAGTCTAATTTAGCAGATATTTCGAATATTATGTTTTATCTTGAGGTGCTCTACATAAATCCCTTCAGTCCGCCATTACCCTTACGTTACCTTTACGTCATACGTCTTTTCCTTCTTGCTAGCTCTGACTTTGCTGATAGCTACCTTATTGAGGAACAATTTACTTACTATGACTGTGGTAGGTGGTTGTCTCACCTAGCTGTCTTCAGATGAATGCACTAACTGGAAGTCGCTCTACATAAGTGTTTGCTACATGACTAAAATGTAATGATAAATCTCTACTGATAAAGTGGGTAAATCAAGATGTAGCCTCGGACTATTCACATGACTGCACACATGAGTGTGTGCATGCATTGCATTATTGAGCTTGTTTTGGCTGCATAGAAGTAGCTTATTTTATAAACGTGTGCGCTGTCTCTTTAACGAGGAATGACGTCATTACTGGGTAGTGAATTGTAGCCCAGGGTAGTGAGTTGATGATGGCTTCAGCTGTAAGCTAGCAGCAAAATCACACCGGCGAGGAAGGATGACGTTTTACATGCTCCTAACCAACTGTGCTATTTTGTTCGGGTTTTTTTGCGTTGTTTGTAACTTATTTTTTTACTTATTTTGTACATCATGTTGCTGCTACTGTCTCTTATGACCGAAAATAACTTCTGGACATCAGAACAGCGACTACTCACCTTGAACTGGAAGAAGCTTTTTTCTTTAACGAGTCCATGAGTCCGAGTCCATCTATATTATTTGTAGCCACCTATTTACCACCACAAACCGATACTAGCACTAAGACCCCACTCGACCAACTCTATAAGGCCATAAGCAAACAAGAAAATGCTCATCCAGAAGCGTCACTCCTAGTGGCCGGGGACTTTAATGTAGGCAAACTTAAATCCGTTTTGCCTCATTTCTACCAGCATGTCACATGTGCAACCAGAGGAGAAAAACAAACTTGAGACCACCCTTACTCCACACACAGAGATGCATACAAAGCTCTCCCCCGCCCTCCATGGCAAATCTGACCGAAATGCTATCCTCCTGATTCCTGCTTACAAGCAAAAACTAAAGCAGGAGGTACCAGTGACTTGCTCAATACGGAAGTGGTCAGATGACGCGGATGCTATGCTACAGGACTGTTTTGCTAGCACAGACTGGAATATGTTCTGGGATTCATCCAATGGCATTGAGGAGTATACCATCTCAGTCACCGGCTTCATCAATAAGTGCATCGACGTCATCATCCCCACAATGACCGTACATACATATCCCAACCAGAAACCATGGATTACAGGCAACATCCGCATCGAGCTAAAGGCAGGAGCTGCCTCTTTCAAGGAGCGGGACACTAATCCAGACGCTTATAAGAAATATTGCTGTGCCCTCAGACGAACCATCAAACAAACAAAGCGTCAATACAGGATTAAAATTGAATCCTACTACACCGGCTCTGACGCTCGTCGGATGTAGCAGGGCTATTACGGATTACAAAGGGAAACCCAGCCACAAGCTGCCCAGGGACGCAAGCCTACCAGACGAGCTAAATGCCTTTTTATGCTCGCTTCGAGGCAAGCACCACTGAAGCATGCACGAGAGCACCAGCTGTTCTGGACGACTGTGTGATAACGCTTTCTGTAGCCGATGTGAGCAAGACCTTTAAACAGGTCAACATTCACAAAGCCAGACGGATTACCAAGACGTGTACTCAAAGCATGCGCGGACCAACTGGCAAGTGTCTTCACTGTCATTTTCAACCTCTCCCTGACCGAGTCTGTAATACCGACATGTTTCAAGCAGACCACCATAGTCCCTGTGCCTAAGGAAGCGAAGGTAACCTGCCTAAATGATTACAGCCCCGTAGCACTCACATCGGTAGCCATGAAGGGCTTTGAAAGGCTGGTCATGGCTCACATCAGCAGTAACCTCCCGGATACCCTAGACCCACTCCAATTCGCATACTGCCCCTACAGAACCACAGATAACACAATCTCTATTGCATTCCACACTGTCCTTTCCTTGGACAAAAGGAACACCTATGTGAGAATGCTGTTCATTGACTACAGCTCAGCTTTCAACACCATAGTGCCCTCCCAGCTCATCACTAAGCTAAGGACCCTGGGACTGAACACCTCCCTCGGCAACAGGATCCTGTAATTCCTATTGCAACGCCCCCATGTTGTGAGTGTAGGTAACAACACATTCACCACGCTGACCCTCGATACTTAGTCCACTCCTGTACTTCCTGTTCACCCATCACTGCGTGGCCGAGCATGACTCCAACACCATCATTAAGTTTGCCGAATACATGACGATGCTAGGCCTGATCACCGACTACGATGGACAGCCTATAGGGAGGAGGCCTGGCAGTGTGGTGCCAAAAAAACAACCTCACCCTCAACGTCAGCAAGACAAAGGAGCTGATCATGGACTACAGGTAACGGAGGCCCGAGCACACCCCAATCTACATTGACGGAGCTGAAGTTGAGCGGGTCGAGAGCTTCAAGATCTTCGGTGTCCACATAACTAAGGATCTATCATGTTCCATACACACCAACACAGTTGTGAAGAGGGCATGACAATTCCTCTTCCCCCTAATGAGGCTAAAAATATTTGTCATGGGCACTCATATCCTCAAAGTTCTACAACTGCACAATTGAAAGCATCTTGACTGGATGCTTCACCGCTTGGTATGGCAACCGCTTGACGTCCGACTTCAAGGCGCTACAGAGGGTAGTGCGTACTGGGCCGAGCTCCCTGCCCTTCAGGACCTCTATACAAAGGCTGTGTCAGAGGAAGGCCATAAAAATTGTCAGACTCCAGCCACCCAAGTCATAGACTGTTCTCTTTGCTACCACACAGCAAGTGGTACTGATGCACAAAGTCTGGAAACATCAGGACCCTGAAAAGCTTCTACCCCCAAGTCATAAGCCTGCTAAATAGTTGGTCGGTAGCTATTTGGTTAACTATTTAACTGTCTGCATTAACCCTTTTTAAAAACTTTTTTGACTCATCACAAACAGTTGAAGTCGGAAGTTTACATACACTTAAATTGGAGTCATTAACTTGTTTTTCAACCACTCCACAAATTTCTTGTTAACAAACTATAGTTTTGGCAAGTCGGTTAGGACATCTACTTTGTGCATGACACAAGTAATTTTTCCAACAATTGTTTACAGACAGATTATTTCACTTATAATTCACTGTATCACAATTCCAGTGGGTCAGAAGTTTACATGCACTAAGCTGACTGTGCCTTTAAACAGCTTGTAAAATTCCAGAACATGATGTCATGGCTTTAGAAGCTTCTGATAGGCTAATTCACATCATTTGAGTCAATTGGAGGTGTACCTGTTGATGTATGTCAAGGCCTACCTTCAAACTCAGTGCCTTTTTGCTTGACATCATGGGAAAATCAAAAGAAATCAGCCAAGACCTCAGAAAAAAATTGTAGACCTCCACAAGTCTGGTTCATCATTGGGAGCTATTTCCAAACGCCTGAAGGTACCACGTTCATCTTTACAAACAATAGTACGCAAGTATAAACACCATGGGACCACGCAGCCGTCATACTGCTCAGGAAGGAGACGCGTTCTGTCTCCTAGAGATGAACGTACTTTGGTTCAAAAAGTAAATCAATCCCAGAACAACAGCAAAGGACTTTGTGAAGATGCTGGAGGAAACAGGTACAAAGTATCTATGTCCACAGTAAAACAAGTCCGTTATCAACATAACCTGAAAGGCCGCTCAGCAAGGAAGAAGCCACTGCTCCAAAACTGCCATAAAAAAGCCAGACTACGGTTTGCAACTGCACATGAGGACAAAAATTGTACTTTTTGGAGAAATGTCCTCCGGTCTGATGAAACAAAAATAGAACTGTTTGGCCATAATGCCCGTCGTTATGTTTAGAGGATAAAGGGGAGGCTTGCAAGCCGAGGAACACCATCCCAACCGTGAAGCACGGGGGTGGCAGCATCATGTTGTGGGGGTGCTATGCTGCAGGAGGGACTGGTGCACTTCCCAAAATAGATGGCATCATGAGGGAGGAAAATTATGTGGATATATTGAAGCAACATCTCAAGACATCAGTCAGGAAGTTAAAGCTTGGTCGCAAATGGGTCTTCCAAATGGACAATGACCCCAAGCATACTTCCAAAGTTGTGGCAAATGGCTTAAGGACAACAAAGTCAAGGTATTGGAGTGGCCATCACAAAGCCCTGACCTCAATCCTATAGAAAATTTGTGGGCAGAACTGAAAAAGTGTTTGCTAGCAGGGAGGCCTACAAACCTGACTCAGTTACCCCAGCTCTGTCAGGAGGAATGGGACAAAATTCACCCAACTTATTGTGGGAAGCTTGTGGAAGGCTACCCAACTTGTTTGACCCAAGTTCAACAATTTAAAGGCAATGCTACCAAATACTAATTGAGTGTATGTAAACTTCTGACCAACTGGGAATGTGATGATAGAAATAAAAGCTGAAATAAATCATTCTCTCTACTATTATTCTGACATTTCACATTCTTAAAATAAAGTGGTGATGCTAACTGACCTAAGACAGGGAATTGTTACTAGGACTAAATGTCAGGAATTGTGAAAAACTGAGTTTAAATGTATTTGGCCAGAGTGTATATAAACTTCCGACTTCAACTGTATATGATTGTGTGTATAGACAGGGTCGTGTCTTTGGCTATGCCAGATTAATTGCTATGACATGCTATTCTATAAAATAATTTCTCCGTAATTAATATTACCTGATTGAACTAATCATGTAAATGTAATTAACTAGAGACACCACGAAATAATATTTATAGAGCTGTTATCTTCCGAATAAACTATTAAAGATTTAGTAATATTTTACATCCATAGCAGTCACATTAATCGTTATTTTATTCAGTCTCATCTGAAAGTTGTAAATCCTTGGTTATCTGCAAGAATCCTGGCTAACAAGTTGAATCAGCAATACAAAATTGGGTTTAATTATTTATTTACTAAATACCTAACTAATCACACAGAATCACACATACACAATTAAATCATAACTTGATCACAAATTGCCGTCATAAAGGCAAACGTCCCTAGCGGGTGGAATATATATGACAGCTTGTTACACAAAGAAAAGGGGCGGGATTTTAGTGAAAGAGCGGGAGACTGGAACATAGGCGAGCTGTGCTATCGTAAATACAGTATCTTATGCATTCTAAATTACCGCCCATTTGAAAAAGGAAAATGCAATAAATATTTACTCTGAGCTGCGCTTCAGTAGGTTGGTGGTAGATGAAGACCATATCGCCAACCCGAGTCCTCTGTCCTTTGAAGAATGTCTCTGGTGGTCACTGGATATGTGGTAACGTCGTTGTGGAGTAGACGGGATACTCTGACTGTCCTTCCTAACCTGCGTTTGTAGCAGCTGTTGCTAACTCAACGGCTAGGAGGTATCACTTCTGTAGTGAATACGAGTTCAAAGTTCCTACCATTTACAACCAAAGTCCATGCTGATGTTGGCTTAGTTCTGTAGTTATTATCTGAACCATTCTGACATCGGATCGTCATCCTAGTGTCCCCGGAACAGGAAGTTATATTTTTGTCAATGGCTTTTATAGTGGAGGGAGAGGGGTGTGTCTGAAAAGTTTGTAACCCATGTCTCTTCACAGGGGCGGGCCACTGGTTGAGCAGAGGCCAAACTTATGAAAACCCAAATCTCTCATTTGGAAGCTAATATTACATTTCATCTCTTCACAAATAATTTCATATTCAAACATTTGAATTAAACAACAATTCCATGTGAATCCGATACCTCTGACGTTTAGACTTTCCACAGTAGAGTTTGTCATTCTATCATTGATGAGAATGTGTCAGAGGGCAACCGAACTGACATAATATACCTTCTGTACCACCGCATATGTTCAGTTGATCGGATTACCAGAATATAGTTCATTTCCCCCAACTTCTGATGTTCCCAGAATCTCTATGTTAACCAAGGGGTTTTCTTATGTCACATCAGTAGGGAAGAGGAACGGGGGAGGGGGGAAAGAGGTATTTATGACTGTCATAAACCTACCCCCAGGCCAACGTCATGACAACAGTATGGACAGCATATGAATAGAAAAGGTGTGTACAGTGGTAGTTGTCTAGGATGAGCCTTGACTAGAATACAGAATATACATATAAAGTGGGTTAAACAGTATATAAACATTACTGAAGATACCAGTGTTCAATGATTATGTACTGTACATGTTTTTCAGTCTTTTCTACCCAGCTTTGATGCATCTGTACTGTCTCCGCTTTCTAGATGGTAGCAGGGTGAACAGGCCGTGGCTCGGGTGACTGAGGTCCTTGATCATCTTCTTGGCCTTCCTGTGACACCGGGTGCTGTAGATGTCCTGGAGGGCAGGCAGTGTACCCCTGGTGATTCTTTGGGCTGACCGCACCACCCTGTGTACCAGGCGGTGATACAGCCTGACAGAATGCTCTCAATGGTGGATAAGTAGAACTTTTTGAGGGTCTTAGGGGTCAAGCCAAATTTCTTAAGCCTCTTGAGGTTGAAGAGGCACTGTTGCACCTTCTTCACCACAATGTGTGGATGGACCATTTCAGGTTGTCTGTGATGTGCACACCAAGGAACTTGAAGCGTTTCACCTCTCCACTGCGGCCTCATCAATGTGGGTGGAGCGTGCTCTCTCTGCTCTCTCCTGAGGTCCACAATCAGTTATTTCGTTTTGTTGACGTTGAAGGGGAGGATATTTTCCTGGCACCGTTCTGCCAGGGCCCTCACCTCCTCCCTGTAGGCTGTCTCATCGTTTTTCGTAATCAGGCCTACCACTTTTGTGTTGTCTGCAAACTTGATGATTGAGTTGGAGATGTGCGTTGCCATACATTCATGGGTGAACAGGGAGTACAGGGGGGCTGACTATGCATCATTGTGGGGCCCCTATGTTGAGGATCAGACCCACCTCAAATTGTAGTGGGTCTGGGCTAGGGTGGCAATGATTTGATCCTTAACTAGTCTCTCAAAGCACTTCCGTTGTCTTTGCTTTCTTGGGTACAGGAATAGTGGTGTACAACGAAGCAAGTGAGGAAAACAGACTAGGATAGGGAGAGATTGAATATGTCCATTAACCAAAAATACTGAATATGTCCATAAACACTCCATTGACTTGCTGTGGGGGCAACCAACACTATTTTAAAAGAGTCAGGATTCATCCTAAACGAAGGGGTTCCCAGATTTTAACATCAACATAGCGAACTGCTCAAGAGACTAACTGTCTGGGTTTGGTAGCGCTCCAGTCCTCCCTGTCATAATAAGCAGCAGAGGACATGGAAATCATATTATATCCTGGAGAATTGGAACTGCAGTAAATGTAAGTAACCTAATCTATGTTATTTTAACTGTGAGCTCAAATGGTATTGTCAGCAATAATCATATGCCCATATAATTTAATTCCACTGTTTGCACTGAAACTATCTGCCTTAGGAAGAGGTCCAATGTGAGCAGCCCACTCAGTACCATTGGCTCAAATGTAAATGTCACTGACGTGTCGTGGAAATTCAGGACCGAAAAAGATTTGGTCATTTCTTCAAACAATCATCTTTATTTAATATCGATTTAATTATTGCAATAATGAGGCTGGTCGACCCACCCCACCTCCCACCCTTGAGTGTTGGACCGAGTAACCAAACCTTTACACAAATGTAGAGTACTATATATAGCTGACACTAACAATGCTCAGTCATGGTTGGTTCAACCCCCCTCATGCAGACCAAGGAGCATCATAAGCCACTCTGGGTTCATCATGTTGTTATCTGCACGTGGGTTGTCTTAACCCCACCCTGGTTTAGTTTCCCAGATGCAAGGATAATTTAGAGACAATGAGGAATTGTTCTAAACTCCTCCTGGCTATCTCTATCTCGGTTACACCCTCCACATCTTGTCTATGTAATGCAGTCTTTAACTCATTTGTCAGCTCAAGCCATCTCTTATGACCATACGCCCAGATTAGCTGCAGGGAACTAGAGTGGAGACCATAAAAACACAGACACTAGCATGCTGACTACACCGCTCGCGTCGCGTGCGCTGCAAAATACATTTAGACTTACATGTTATTCAATTATTGCACCCACGAGCGTCTGCGTTGCCTGAGGGCTAAAATAGAAGTCAGTTCTATTTCTGACGCTGATCGCGCTGCAAGTCCTGCCTCTCCCATCTCCTCATTGGTTTATTGAAGCAGATACCCACGTGCCATCTCCTCATTGGTTATACCCACGTGGGTGACTGAAAGACGAACGGAGGTTGGTGGTGGTAATAGACCTTTTATGAAAGTTAGTTGCCAATCGCCATATAAGTCCAAAGAAGAAAAAGCCTGGAAGGAGGAGAGATGACTAGAAACGATTCGGTTGACCGTTTTATGTGTGGATTAATTGTCGGAGTAGAGGACCTTGTGCATTTCAGTTAAAATAACAACTCAACATTTATATCCCAGGACAAATTAGCTAGCAACAGCAAGCTACCTAAATAGGACAAATTAGCTAGCAACTGCAAGCTAGCTAGCTAAATTGCCATAGATGTTTAATGCTACCTGTCCCCAAATTAATATAATTGTTTCGGAGTTTGTTTTGGTATTTTAACCTGCGTGTCTTGATCGCGTTTGGTGTAGGGGGACAAAATCAATTTGCTCACGATGGCGCGCGGCCGGTTTAGGTACGGTGTAACAGGACAGAAATATCCTCCTATTTGTATTAATAGCTAATTATTAATATCAAACAAATCGGGTAATTTTTCTATCACACATGTTTACCTTGGATCAGCCTCTCCGAAGGGTACTAAAAACAAACAAGGAAACCAGAAATATACCAAAAAAATCCCATATTAATACAGTGCATTCAGAAAGTATTCAGACCCCACAGCTTTTTCAGCCCTATTCTAAAATGGATTCAATAAAAAAAATCATCATCAATCTACACACAATACCCCATAATGACAAAGTAAATACAGTTAAAAATATATATATTTTGTCAGTTTAGAAAAAATTAAAGCAGAACCTTATTTACAGAGGTATTCAGACCCTTTGCTATGATACTCGAAAAATTGAGCTCAGGTGCATCCTGTTTCAATTGATTATCCTTTAGATGTTTCTACAACTTGATTGGAGTCCACCTGTGGTAAATTCAATTGATTGGACATGATTTGGAAAGGCACACACCTGTCTATATAAGGTCCCACAGTTGACAGTGCATGTCAGCACCAAGCCATGAGGTTAAAGAAATTGAACAATCGGGGGAGAAGGGCCTTGGTCAGGGAGGTGACCAAGAACCCGATGGTCACTCTGACAGGGCTCCAGTGTTCCTCTGTGGAGATGGGAGAACCTTCCAGAAGGACAACCATCTCTGCAGCACTCCACCAATCAGGCCTTTATGGTAGAGTGGCCAGATGGCGCCACTCCACAGTAAAAGGCACATGACAGCCCGCTTGGAGTTATGGACTCTAAAGGACTCTCAGACCATGAGAAACAAGATTGTCTGGTCTGATGAAGCCAAGATTAAACTATTTTGTGCATTTCAGGTAAAATAACAACTCGATGTTTATATCCCAGGACAAATTAGCTATCAACAGCAAGCTAGCTAAATAGGACAAATTAGCTAGCAAGTGCAAGCTAGATAGCTAAATTGCCATACATGTTTAATGCTTTTCGACCTGTCCCAAAAATGAATATAATTGGTTCAGAGTTTTTGATATTTTAATTTGTGTGTCGTGATCGTGTTTGGTGTAGGGGGACAAAATAAATGTATGCACGATGGCGCACGTGCGCAGCCGGTTTAGGTTCCGTGTTAGGCTGAGAGAGGATCTCATGTCAGATGTCTACAGGTTAATCTGCCTCCCCTAAAGCCTATTCTCATAGGAAGTTGCTATAGACCACTGAATGCTAAACGTCAGTATTTGGACTATGTGTGAAATACTCGATAATGTATGTGATATCAACAGAGAGGTATATTGTCTGGGTGACCGGTTGTCACCAAGTTGTCCACTCAAAAATAAGCTTCAAGCTGTAAATAATACTTGCAATCTGGTTCAGGTTATCAGTCAACATACCAGGGTATTTACAAACAGAACTGGAACTAAATCATCCACGTGTATTGACCACATCTTTACTAATGCGACCAAAATCTTCCCTAAAGCACTATCCAGACCCATCGGATAGTGATTCATAATATAATAGCCATATCTAGAAAAAACTAAGTTCCAAAGTCTGGACCTGAAGTGGTGTATAAGCGATCATACAAGAGGTTTTGCGATGTCAAAGTTGTGAAAAATATTTGTTGGTCTGATGTGTGTAATGAGGAACAACCTGACGCCACAATTGAAGTATTTAGGAAATTGGTTCTTCTGGTTACTTATAGGCATGTGCCCATCAAGAAACGGACTGTTAGAACTGCCAAATCCCCATGCATAGATGAAGAATTTTAAAACTGTATGGCTGAGAGGAATGAGGCAAAGGGAATAGCAAATAAGTCTGACAACACAGCAGACTGGCAAACATACAGTAAATTGAAAAAATATACAGTGTCTTCAGAAGGTTTTTACAAATGTAATTAAATAAAAAATGAAAAGCTGAAATATCTTGAGTCAATAAGTATTCAACTCCTGTGTTATGGCAAGCCTTAAGTTCAGGAGTAAACATTTGATTAAGTAAAAAAAATAAGATGCATGGACTCAAACTGTGCAATAATAGTGTTTCACATGATTTTGAATGACTACCTTATCTCTGTACCCAACACATACAATTATCTGTAAGGTCCTTAAGTCGAGCAGTGAATTTGAAACACTGATTAAACCACAAAGACCAGGGAGGTTTTCCAATGTCTCGCAAAGAAGGGCACCTATTGGTAGATGGGTAAAAATAAAAAAGCAGATATTGAATATCCCTTTGAGCATGGTGGTTATTAATTACACATTGGATGGTGTATCAATACACCAGTCACTACAACGATACAGGTGTCCTTCCTAACTCAGTTGCCGGAGAGGAAGGAAACCGCTCAGGGATTTCACCATCGGGTTTAATGGCTGTGATAGGAGAAAACTGAGGATGGATCAACAACATTGTAGTTACTCCACAATACTAACCTAATTGAGTGAAAAGAAGGAAGCCTGTAGAAAATACAATTATTCCAAAATATGCATCCTATTTGTAACAAGGCACTAAAGTAAAACTGCAAAACAATGTGACAAAGCAATTCACTTTTTGTTGTGAATATAAAGTGTTATGTTTGGGGCTAATCCAATACAACATGTTACTGACTAGCACTCTCCATATTTTCAAGCATAGTAGTGGCTGCATCATGTTATGGGTATGCTTGTAATCGTTAAGGACTGGGGAGTTTTTCAGGATAAAAAAGAAATGGAACTAAGTACAGGCAAAATCCTAGAGGAAGAACTGGTTCAGTCTGCTTTGCACTAGACACTAGGACAATAACCTAAAACACAAGGCCAAATATACACTGGAGTTGCATACCAAGAAGACGGTGAATGTTCCTGTGTGGCCGAGTTAGTTTTGACTTAAATCTACTTAAAAATCTATGGCAAGACCTGAAAATGGTTGTCTAGCAATGGTTAAAAACTCATTTGACATAGCTTGAAGAATTTGAAAATAATAATTGGCAAATGTTGCACAAACCAAGTGTGGAAAGCTCTTTGAGATTTAACCAGAAAGAGTCACAGCTGTAATCGATGCCAAAGGTGCTTCTGCAAAGTATTGACTCAGGTGTGAATACTTATGTAAATTCGATTTCTGTATTTAATTTCTCATAAACGTGGCAACCTTTTTAAAAAAAATTATAAAACTAGTTTTTATTAATTTTTTTACCCAATTTTGTGATGTCCAATTGCAATCCTGTCTCATCGCTGCAACTCCCCAACAGGCTTGGGAGAGGCGAAGGTTGAGTCATGCGTCCTCCAAAACATCCCCCGCCAAACTGCGCTTCTTAACACACGCCCACTTAACCCGGAAGCCAGCTGCACCAATGTGTCGGACGAAACATCATTCAACTGACGACCAAGTCAGCCTGCAGGCGCCCGGCCTACCACAAGGAGTCGCTAGAGTACGTTGAGCCAAGTTAAGCCCCCCCCCGGCCAAACCCTCACTATGCCTATGGGACTCTTTTCAACTTTCATGTTGAAAAATGGCTGTAACACAACAAAATGTGGAAAAGGGGAAGGGATCTGAATACTTTTGCGCTGTAAGTCAAAGGGTATGAATAATTTCTGATGGCATTGTAACTAAACAAAAAGAAGAAGAAAGTATTCTATGGAACAAAGAAATTATATAAAGAATGATAGTAAAAAGCTTTGGAGTACCTTAAATTAAATTCTAAGCAAATAAGCGAACTTGGCTCCGTCTTCCATTGAGGCAGACTTGTTCATAACAAAACCCTTTGATATTGCCAACCACTTTAATAACTTTATTTGTTGACAAGATTTGCGGACTTAAGCATGACATGCAAGCAAAAAAAGCTGAGCCTTCATATTCATGCAAAACGAACAAAATAATGATATACAAGCACTGTAGTTTTGAGTTCTGCGAAGTTGGTGTGGAAGACGTGAAGAAATTGTTATCTATAAATACTTACAAGCCACCTAGTACCGACAATCTGGATGGTACATTTCTGAAGTTGGTAGTGGAATACATTGCGACTCCTTTTTGCCACATCTTCAATTTAAGCCTAGAATACAGTGTGTGACCTCAGGCCTGGGGGAAGGCAAAGGTCATTGCGCTACCCAAGAATAGCAAAGCACCCTTTAATAGTTCAAACAGCCAACCAAACAGCCTCTTGCCGGTGCTTGGAAAACTTTTTGAAAAAAGCTTCTCTATTGCAAATTCGGTTGAGTGGGGTGTACCGCAGGGCAGCCGGCTTGGCCCATTATTGTTTTCTGTTTTTACTAATGACCTTCCACTGACCCGTGGCTATTGAGCAAGTTGAGGAGACTAAACTCCTGAGTGTAACCCTAGATAGCAAGCTACCATGGTCAAAACATATAGACTCAATGGTTGCTAAAATGGGAAGAGGTCTGTCCATGATAAGGCTTTGCTCTGCTTTCTTAACATCTAAATCAACCAGGCATGTCCTACAGGACCTAGTTTTGTCACACATGGACTACTGTCCAGTTGTGTGGTCATGTGCGGCAAAGAAGGACATAGTAAAATTGCCGTTGGTCCAGAACAGAGCATCACGTATTGCACTTAGATGTACACGGAGGGTGAATGTCAGTGGTATGCATGTCAATCTCTCCTGGCTCAAAGTTGAGGAGAGATTGACTGCATCACTATTGGTCTTGTGTGCGAGGTGTTGATAGGTTAAAGGTACCAAACTGTCTGTTCAAGCAGTTGGCACACAGTCCGGACACTCATCAGTACCACACAAGACATGCAGCCAGAGGTCTCTTCACAGTCCCCAGGTCCAGAACAGAGGCTGGGAAACGCACAGTATTAAATAGAGCCATGACTACATGGAACTCTCTGCCACCCCAGGTAACTCAAGCTAGCAATAAACCAGATTCAAAAAACAGATAAAAGAACACCTTATGGCACGACGGGGTCTGTGGAGAGACATTTTTATACATTTTGTTTTGCACTGTATTATATATTGTATTATGTATTTTATTTGTTGTGTTTTGTTTCCTGTTTGGACCCCGGGAAGAGTAATCGCTGCCTAAATATAAATACTAAGCAAGTGGGGACAACGGACTGGTATAGGGAGAGATTGAATATGTCCATAATCAAAAAAGATTGAATATGTTTGAACACTCCAGCCAGCCAGCTGGTCTGCACAAGCTTTGAGGACATGGCTTGGGATGCCGTCTGGGCCAGCAGCATTGCGAGGACTAACATGTTTAAATATCTTACTCACATTGGTCATGGAGAACGAGAGCTCACAGTCCTCATGAGCGGCAGTGGCCTGCGTTGGGGCCACTGTTTTCTTTGAAGTAGGCGTAGAAGGCGTTTAGCTTGTCCGGGACCAAGGGGATGATGTCTTCAATGTGACTGGCTTTCCCTTTATAATCTGTGATTGTCTGGAGTCCCTGCCACATACTTTTCATGTCTAAGTTGTTGAATTGCGACTACACTTTGTCCCTGTACTGTCATTTTGCCTGTTTGATTGCATTACGGAGGGCATAGCTGGGCTGTTTGTACTGTACACGACGTCCATGCTCCCAGTCACCTAGCTGTGGTTAAATGTGGTGGTTCGCGCTTTCAGTTTACTATTCCCAGAGGCAAACCGGAACATATCCCAGTCCGCGTGATCAAAACAATCTTGAAGCATAGATTCCAATTGGTCAGACCAACTTCGAACAGTCCTTACCATGGGTACCTGCTGTTTAACCCTTTGATGCGTACAATCACATATTTGTGATCATTGTTGAGTGGTCCCTGCAGCGTACGATCTCAAATACGGGATTTGGAACAGTAGCAACAGAACGTATAACACAACAAACACGTCTAAACACCATTGTTGTTACCGTTTTTGACAAATCACAAAGCAAATCAAATGTTTTCACCTTACAGATCATCACATCAAATACAAGCCTACTGCCTAGCCTAACCGTAGGGGGAGAAACGGTTATCCAATTCGGAATTCCAACTCGGGAACTCTGGCCTCTTTCTAGAGCTCCGACTTTCCGACCTGAAGATCATTGACGTCATGATTTTACCTAGTATTTTTTCCCGAGTTCACAGTTGTCTTGAAAGCACCATAAGTCAGACGAGTGAACTATCCCTTGTTATAACATCTTTGGTCTGACAGACGCTAACGTGACAAACACAATGCATTGTATGTCAACAAACATGGTGCCACACATATCCGGCAAATAGCTTAGCATTAGCTCATTCTAATCAGTACAACATTCAAGTATTTTGCACACGTCATATGTCTCCATTACAATCTATGCAAGAATCGGAATGCATGATTTGTCACCAAAACTAGAAAACATGTTAATAAAACAGTAAATACATTATGATCCATATATACATATGGTGTGCTACAGCAGAAACGACAACACGATATACAGAAAATAAGCCACTTACTTTGATAGGAACGCACACATGTCCAAAGTCCAATTTGTAAGACAAAAAACTGAGAAGGCATTGCGGGCACCAGCCAGAAAATATGCTGGGGGAAAATGTTTGTGCAAGGCCTGTTCTGACTAGAGATGCGTAATGTCTTCATACTTGATCTGGGGAAACACTGGCGAAGTGCTTGGGCTCACGTTGAAGAGAGAAGTTTGTCCGCTCAGTAAAGCCTCAAACATAAATTGTCGCAAGAGTGAAATGGGCTACTTATGCGAATTAACGAGGAGGTGGAACACACCTCAATTCAAACTGTCGTTAGAAAATAAAACTTGTTCGAAAATCATTTGAAATTGACAAGTTGAAACATAGCCTATTGATAGTTAGCAGGCAGTGTACCTTGGTTTGAAGGCAGCGCGGGTAACTGTCCTGTTGCGTAACAATCACATTTTGGAACAGTGAGAGCATTCTGACATCACGCGCATGAAAAAACTCACGCAGGGGCGACGGTTAGAGATATTTGGAATTCACGTGAAAAGGTTAAGCTTCTGCTTATAGGAGGGGAGGAGGAAAAGGGAGGCATGATCTGATTTGCCTTGTAGCCATCCCGGAAGCGGGTGTAGCAATGGTCAAGAGTGCTTGATGAGCGATTAGCACAGGAGATATTGATACAATTTTGGTAGCATTTTTTTCCCTCCGATTTTCTTTATTAAAGTCTCCAGCTACAATAAATGCAGCCTCAGGATATACAGTTTTCAGTTAGCATTTACAGTGTAGTTCCTTGAGAGCCATCACTGTGTCTGCTTGAGGGGAAATATACAGGAACGATCATTTGTTTTTGAATGAAGCAGTTGTCGGTCCTAGCTAGCTATGTTGTGCTAACTGGCAAATGGCGATGCTAACATTAGCTAGCAAGCAAACTGGTTGTGTGCATTGTGCTGGATTTGCCACCCCATTCGTTTCATTTGAAGTGTGGCTTGCTAGCTAACTAATGAACTAGTGCACATTTATCACACCTGACAAAAAAATCCTTCTTCAAGCACTAAAATCCTTAGCTAGATGTAAAGACTTGCTCTAGAAAAAATATATGTATTATGCAGATTTATTGTTTTAGTTTTAGCAATTGTACGGAGCCCCGTCGGTGAGAGAAAAAAAACAGGCCAGGCTAATCCATTCCTTCGTTATTTTTCTTCTGTTCCCTTTTTTCCCTCAATATAAAAATGTATTCCCCCAATATAAAAACCAGGCCCTCAATATAAAAATGTGTTCCCTCAATTTATTAATGCGCATGTCCTTATCATGGATTGATCACAGTTAAATGAATTCTACTTCAATCTGGGCTTGAAATAGAAAGATTTTCTTTGTTGTTTGAATATGTTACTGAGAGAAATGCATTTCCAGTTTCAGTGTTTTAATATGCCTCTGAATCATAAGAGCAAATAATGGGTCACGGGTGTGCAAAACCACTCAATTAGGTGCAATGATGCACTCGCATCCCTGTGCTAGGCAGGTATTCCGTCTGGCTCTGCTTCATTACATTAGCTGTTCTACAGTATATCTATACTTTGGGGGTGTTCATTAACTACCTATCCTTCTGATGAAATTGGTGGGATTACACTGAGAAAAGTGTCCTTTTTTCCCCTTTTTGTTGTCACTCCTGTCGACTCTCTCACGTGGAGGTTTTTGCTCTTTGATTGGCTCAAAGTCAATTTATCCGCCACTGACGAGCATTGCGATTCTGCAAGTAGAAACGACAGGTTCGTCGGTACCAGGTTGGTACGCAGCACAGTACGTCTTTTGTTCTAACAAGAGAAGGAACGGCCTCCTACTGTGCTAAGTACCTATCAGCAGTGAGATTTTTCGGTGTGTCTGACCTCTTAGATCGCTCACAGTGTGTTCTCCAATCTCAAAAAACATTTTAGAAAAAGTGCCATTATCCTCGCAAGGTGGGGTATTGAAAGGTACTGAAATGTATTGAAACTGAGGTGTCAATACTTTTGACCATCTTTTTTATAAAAAATATAACTTTTTATTGTTTACCAATTTTGGGGGGCATAGAATATAGCTCACTATTTGTATTATTTATTGTATCATCTTTTTTGCTAATCTTTATCAAGGGTGCCACTAATTATGGACCTGGCTGTATATGTAATATATATTATAATATATAATATATGTCATTTTGCTTCTCTCCCCTCAGGTAGTAAGGTAATCTCTAGAGAGCTGAGTGTAGAGGGTCTGTCTGAAGTACAGTCTGTCCTACAGCGCCCTCCTCTGGTGTGGGACAACCTGCACGCAAATGACTACGACTCCAGGTAGGATAAGATAAATTGAGATGAGAAGATAATATAAGGTCTTCGATATTTTGTCGGTATATTTTGTTTATTGTAAGACATTGTCAGCACCATTTCACCAGATCAAATTATTGGTGCATGCAAATGTACTTGGTGAATAAGGTTGACTCTTATTATGATTCTGATTCCAGACGTCTCTTCCTGGGTCCCTTCAAGGGTCGCTACCCCCAGCTTGCCACCCAACTCCGGGGCTTGCTGCTTAACCCCAACTGCGAGTTCGAGGCCAACTACATACCCCTGCACACGCTGGGGACTTGGTACCGCACTGGGAGGGAGGAGAAGAAGGGTAAGAAAAGGGGTGAGGGAAGGGAGAGGGAAGAGAGGAGGGGGAAGGAGGGAGAGGGATGATAGTGGGTGAGGGAGGGAGGAGGCAGGGAGGAAGGATAATTTTGGACAGACAGGGTGTTAAAGAAAAAAAAACACACACACACACACACTGGGTACACTGACACTGTCAGAGCAGCAGACCCTTAGACTAGCGTTATCCACAGTGACAACATCATAGAGGGATTGGGGGGAGGAAGGGAGGGGGGCGAGAGGAGGGAGAGGGATGGATAGTGGATGAGTGAGGTAGGAGGCAGGGAGGAAGGATAGATGCGAGAGAGGAGGAGGGTTGATGTCAACTAAATATTTTTGGACAGATAAGCGACAGGGTGTTATAGATAAACACACACACACACAGGGTCCACTGACACTATCAGAGCAGTAGACCCTTAGACTGACGTTATCCACAGTGACAACATCATAGAGGGATTAGGGAGAGAGAGGGAAGGGAGAGGGAAGGAAAGACGGAGGCATTCAAGAGAGGAAAGAGAAATTAAGCTCAAAAGCATGAGATCAAAAAGACAAGTAAGGGGTGTAGAAAAGAAGACATGAAGCGAGTGAGGTCAGAAAGGAAGCATAGAAGAGTTATGGACAGTAACGGAGAAAGAGAACGGATAATGAGACAATGGAGGGAGTGGGAGGGAGAGAGGGAGAGAGAGGGAGAGGGAAAGAAGGAGTGAGAGATAAAGAGAGGACTGGAGCGTGTGAGTGGGCTGAGAATCAGAACACTCAGTGCCTCCACACCCCTAGGGGTAACCACTATCACCATGGTTACATGGAGGTTAACTGCTATCACCAGGGTTACGATAGAAGGTTGGGGGTGAGGCCAGTGTGATAAATGATCTGACTGGCTCATTATATTTGCTTTGCAAAGAATAGTATGACATCATCATATATACATTTTACTCAAGTTCTGACTGAACTACTTTTCACATACATTTTGACAAACCATGTGTGTCATATCAAATCAAAATGGTTAGCAGTGTAGCGAAATCCTTGTGATTCTAGTTCCGACAGTGCAGCAATATCTAACAAGTAATCTAACAATTCCACAACAACTACCTAATACACACAAATCTAAGTAAAGGATTTGTGTATCATCATATATGGATGAGCAATGACCGAGCAGCATAGGAAAGATGCAATATATGGTATAAGATACAGTATATACATATGAGATGAGTAATGCAAGATATGTAAACATTATTTAAGTGGCATTATGAAAGTGACTAGTGATCCATTAGTGTTTGTTGTTTTGTGTGAGTGAATGTGTATTTCTCACCATAGTGTGTGTGTGTGTGTATGTGTTTCTAACAATGGTGTGAGTGGTGTATTCTTCACCATGGTTTTCTGTGTTCCTAACCATGGTGTGTGTACATGTATGTGTGTAGATGAGGAGTACCAGTACTGTCCAGAGATGGCGCTGTCTACTGCACTGCACGACTGGATGGGAGAGCTCAGCCAACCACTGCAGCCAGGTAGTGTGTGTGTGTGTGTGTGTGTGTGTGTGTGTGTGTGTGTGTGTGTGTGTGTGTGTGTGTGTGTGTGTGTGTGTGTCAGGTACTGAAAAGACACAGAAGCTTGATCTCAACTGTTCATCCTGATGTTGATGTGGATTCAGATCTGTGTCAATTCTAATTCTATCAATCTACTCATTCTAATTCTATAATTCTCATTTTAATTATTCTTATTGTAATTCTATAATTCTACTCATTCTAGTTTTATAATTTGAATCATTCAAATTCTAAAGTTCTACTCATTCTAGTTCTATATGTGTGACTTCTCCACAGGTCGCCAGAGCAGACAGGCAGACCAGAGGTCATCGGGTCAAAAGTCGAGGACCCTAGAGAGTGAAAACTGTCACCCCACCACCAAAGAAGGTCGCCCCAAACCCCCTAGAGAACCTCCGCAGGGGGACAGCCCTCCCCCCTCCAGCCCTGAGGGAGAGGAAGGGGTGTGGAGGGGGGAGAAAGAAGGAAGGAGTGAGGCAGGAGACGGAGAGGAGAGAGAGAAGAAACTCCACAACAACCAGTTCCAACAAGGGCCAGGCCAGCCAATGGGTCCAGGGGGGGTGCTGTGTGTTGGGAAGGCTCCTCTAAGCGAGTCCCAAATCCGGCTGCTGGTAGGTCTCCACTACCTTCCCCATGAGCACGGCCCGTCAGCCCAGAGACTGTTACAGGACCTCACCTGGCTCAAAGAACACTGCCACCTGGTCAGCGCTAACGACAAGAAGGGGCCGCCGCAGAAGGTCTGTTTGTGTGTGCCCATTTACTGTATCTGTGATGGCATCTCAACTGTATGTATGTGTGTGTATGTACAATATGTAAAAAAATATATATTGCATTTGTGGCACAGCGGTCTAAGGTACTGCATCTCAGTGCTAGAGGCGTCACTACAGACACCCTGGTTCGAATCCAGGCTGTATAACAACTGGCCGTGATTGGGAGTCCCATAGGGCGGCGCACAATTGGCCCAGCGTCGTTGTAAATAAGAACTTACTTCTTAACTGACTTGCCTAGTTAAAAAAATTATTTAAAAAATAATAATAATTATGCATCGCATAATTATGCGTCACATGCATCGCAAACAACAGGTGTAGACTAACAGTGATGCTTACTGAAGGGGCGTTCCCAACAATGCAGAGAGAAAAATAGAAAATAATAGAAAGATAATAACTGGGAATAAATACACTATGAGTAACGATAACATGGCTATATACACGGTATACCAGTACCGAGTCGATGTGCAAGGGTACGAGGTAATGTGTGTGCGCATGCGTGTGTGTGTCTGCATGCTTGTGTGTGTGTGTGTGCGCCTTCATGCTTGTGTGTGCATTCATGTGTCAGTGCGTGTGTTGCAGGCGGAGGAGTGGCGTGGCCGAGCGGCCGGGTTCCTAGGTGTGTGTGAGGAGATTGCAGCGCTGCACAGTAGTGTAGTGAGTGGAGTGAGCAAGGCCGTGCTGTATGACCTTTACCCTTACGTATGGGACCTCAGAAACACTGCACTGGTGGCCAAGGCCTTCATCTGCTGGCTCGGTGAGTAGAGGGGGGAGGGAGGGAGAAGGAGATCGAGAGAGAGAGAGAGAGAGAGGGGCTAAGGACAGAAAAAACATTTCAACTTGGATAAAGCATACACTGTAAGATTTACTATACTCTTCTTTCTCTCCACCTCTCCCTTTATCTGTCCTCCCCCCTCTTTCTCTTTCTGTCTAAGATGGGCGTGTGTTGAGTGACAGCTCTCCGTTGGGTTCCTGGAGGAACTGCTTCCACTGTGAGTAGAGGTGACCCCTGACCCCTCAACCCTGATCCCTCAACCCCAACCCCTGACCCCTCCACTGTCTCTGACCCCTGATCCTTCAACCCTGATCCCTCATTGGGTCGTTATGAAATTGGGCATGGTCTTCCTTAAATGTTGTGTGATTGACAGGCGGGTTCTCATCTCTGATAGGGTGCGGGACGACCACGGGGGCAGAGTTACTGGGGGTGGAGTCAGAACCCTGGGTGTTCAAAGGGGGAGTGTCCGGAGAGTTGCAGGTAGGACAGTGTGTGTGTGTATGTGTCAAACAAATCTTATGTCACATGAACGTGTTTAGCAGATGTTATTGTGGGTGTAGCAAAATGCTTGTGTTTCTAGCTCCAACAGTGCAGTAATATCTAACAAGTAATATCTAACAATACACACAATGTAAAGGAATGGAATTAAGAATATATAAATATTTGGATGAGCAATGTCAGAGCGGCATAGACTAAGATATAGTGAAATAGGATACAGTATATACATATGAGATGACTAATGCAAAATATGTAAACATTATTAAAGTGGCCATTGATTTCAAGACTATGTATATAGGGCAGCAGCCTCTAATGTGCTAGTGATGGCTATTTAACATTCTGATGGCCTTGAGATAGAAGCTGTTTTTCAGTCTCTCGGTCCCAGCTTTGATGCGCCTGTACTGACCTCGCCTTCTGGATGATAGCAGGTTGAACAGGCAGTGGCTCGGGTGGTTGTTGTCCTTGATGATCTTTTTGGCCTTCCTGTGACATCGGGTGCTGTAGGTGTCCCGGAGGGCAGGTAGCTTGCCCCCGGTGATGTGTTAGGCAGACCGCACCACCCTCTGGAGAGCCCTGCGGTTGCGTGTGTTGCAGTTGCCGTACCAGGCGGTGATACAGCCCGACAGGATGCTCTCAATTGTGCATCTGTAAAAGTTTGAGGGTTTTAGGTTCCAAGCCAAAATTCTTCAGCCTCCTGTTTTATTTTATACATTTTTTTAACCTTTATTTAAGTAGGCAAATCATTAAGAACAAATTCATATTTACAATGAGGCCTACACCGGCAAAACCGGGTGACGCTGGGACAATTATGCGCCGCCCTATGGGACTCTCAATCACAGCCGGTTGTGATTCAGCCTTTTTCACCACACTATCTGTGTGGGTGGACTATTTCAGTTTGTCAGTGATGTGTATGCCGAGGAACTTGACGCTTTCCACCTTCTATGCTGTGGTCCCGTTGATGTGGATGGGGGGTGCTCCTTCTGCTGTTTCCCGAAGTCCACGATTCACTCCTTAGTTTTGTTGCTGTTGGGTGAGAGGTTATTTTCCTGGCACAACTGGTTTCCAGTTTGCAAAAAGTCCAGTCTGTGTGTGTTATGTTGTTTAATGTAAGCGCATGTATAAGAAAATATATTAATTTAAAATACTTTTTTTTTTTCATATATTGTGTCTTGCTTACTTTCACCAGCTTGTTTGACATTTTCTGTCTGTCCTACAGATGCTTCTCCCTATAGGCAGTAACAGTGAACTGTTCAGCCACCCTCCTCCTCTCTTCCCCACCTCACGACTCTACAACATACGACCCTACCACAACAAGGACAAGGTGAGAGGACATTTTCACACACACACACACGTCGTTCTGTCAGCTGACTGACTCTGTATTGTATGGTTACTTTCTGTGTGTATACATTATTTTTGTTATATATTATTGTATTATACCTCCTGTCCCCTAGGTGGAGCTGTATTGTATGGTGCGCCAGCTTCAACAGAGAGCCCAGGGGAGCCCTGATTCCAGCCCAGCACATCCTGACCTCATTGGAGACAGGTGTGTGTGTGTGTGTGTGTGTGTGTGTGTGTGTGTGTGTGTGTGTGTGTGTGTGTGTGTGTGTGTGTGTGTGTGTGTGTGTGTGTGTGTGTGTGTGTTCCTATGTTATGAGTTGAACAAAGCTGTACTGAGCTGGCTTTGTTATGCATGGTTCAGGTCGGCAGAATAGTGTGAAAGGGGTATGTGTCTCTGAGTGTGCGAGCTTGAGGACAAATGATCAACAGTTTGTGTGCCTGTGTATTTATATGCATGTTGTGCCTATGTGTGTGTGTCCCTGCAGGTGTCTGGGGCCCTGCTTGGCTTTGTGTCCTGAGTACAGCATGGTGCTGGAGGATGAGCTGGGTGTGTGTGGGTGTGTGTTGGGTGTCGTAGATGTTCGTTCCTTCGCCAAGCGCTGCCAGTCCTGCTGGATGCCCGCCATGAGAGATAAATACCCACCTCGCACCGGACATGCCAACTCACAGGTTAGAACAAACAAACACACACACACACACATGCAGGTAAGAACACACACATAACACACACACACACACACTCACTCTCCCCCATCCCGCTCTCTATCCCTCTCCCCTTCACTCAATCCATCTCTCACTCCATCCCGCTCTCCACCCCATCCCCATCCCTCTTTCTTATGTATTATCTAAATCCAGTTCCCCTCCTGTCCTGTAGGAGGTGTTGCAGCAGATAGAGGAGGACCAAGGGGAATACCCAGACTCTCTTCTCTACCACTTTCCCTCCCAGCTCCGCCTGGACGCTTTGCCTGACCTGGTGGACGTCAGTGTGACCCGCTGCCTGCTAACCGCACTCCTCACTGCACTTAAAGCCAATGGTGAGAGTGTGTGTGTGGCGATGGGTTGAGTGAGTGTGGTGTGTGTAAGTGGACGTCAGTGTGAACCGCTGCCTGCTGACAGCTTTATTTACTGCACTGAAAGCCCACGGGGGGTGTGTGTATGTGTGTGTGTGTGTGGTGTGCAGGTGCACGTGTGTGGGTGAGTGTGATGTGTGTGGTGCATGCAGACATTGCCTCGATGGTTTAGGCCCAGGTATAAAAAGTTACAAGGATTTATGAAATTATTTATTGGTTATAAACTCCCCCACGTATATATTTGCACAGTGAAGCTAAAACTTATAATTTGGCTCTATACTCCAGCATTTTGGATTTGAGATCAAATGTTTCATATTAGCACCTTTTTATTTTAGGATATTTTCATACAAATCTGTTTGACTATTTAGAAATGAAAGCACTTTATGTATCTAGTCCCCCTATTTGAAGGTGTTATCAGTTCAAATTCACTTATGTAAGGGATAAATGCAGACATATTCTGTACATTACCTTGGAAATAATGGACGAAATAATGGACGACGTAGCGGCACAAGGTCAGCGAGTCCCTTTGCGGAGTAAATTTTTCCAAGGTAATGTGCATAACGGAGGCGTTTGTCCCGCTTATACCACAGTTGGCAAAGAAAATAATACTGAAGCACACATTTAGGGGTAGAAATAAACATTTTGTGTTGATATTTACATTTTTAAAAGATAATTCATACTACTTCATATTTTGGTTGCTAGAGAAGCGACCCAGTCTTTTGATATTTATGGTCGCAACCCAGTTGTTCGTTCTATATGTTCTGTTGCCATGCTTGGTGGAAACGTTCTTGTCCCTTGCCTCCTAGCTAGCCAACTAGCTACGGCTAACACAGTCACCTCTACAGCCAGAATTAAAGCGAAGTAGCTGCATTTGAGTTTGTTTAAGCTGTTTTCTATTGACATTAATTTGGATACATCCATAACAATGAGCTGATGATGCTTGATTTTGCCTGGCATAGCTATAATTTTTTTAAATTCTCGTCAGGACACTCAACACTGTTCATGATGAGGAGATCACATTGCATATCAAACACTATGCTAGAAGCTAGCTAAATAGTTTGTTGCTAGCAAAACTGCCAATATGACTGCCAAATGTAAAAAAAAATACTAGTTGCTGAAAACAGCTGGTCAAACTAGAAACATTTGGGAATATTTGACAGCAAAGTGCCACTTGCATCATGACTGCAACAGTAGGGACCAGAGAAATTCATGTTCATCACTCACCATCTTAGATCATCAGATGCTCAAAAACAAATAAATGCTGGCTAGCTACGTTTTTCAAATCAAATCAAATTTTATTGGTCACATACACATGGTTAGCAGATGTTATTGAGAGTGTAGCGAAATGCTTATGCTTCTAGATCTGACAGTGCAGCAGTATCTAACAGGTAATATCTAACCATTTCACAACAAAACCTAATATCTAACAAATAACACAACAAAACCTAATACACACAATCTAGTAAAGGAATATATAAGTATAAAATATGTGGATGAGCAGTGACAGAGTGGCTAAGATGCAATAATAGTAAAGAATAGATAGTGAAGGATACAGTATACACAGTTGAAGTCAGAAGTTTACATACACCTTAGCCAAATACATTTAAACACAGTTTTTCACAATTCCTGGCATTTAATCCTAGTAAAAATTCCCTGTCTTAGGTCAGTTAGGATCACCACTTTATTTTAAGAATGTGAAATGTCAGAATAATAGTGGAGAGAATGATTTATTTCAGCTTTTATTTCTTTCATCTCATTCCTAGTGGGTCAGAAGTTTACAAATACTCAATTAGTATTTGGTAGCATTGCCAATAAATTGTTTAACCTGTCTGGCACCAGCGTTCCGCTAGCGGAACTCCTCCCACATTCCACTGAAAAGGCAGAGCGCGAAATTCAAAATATATTTTTTAGAAATATTTAACTTTCACACATTAACAAGTCCAATACAGCAAATGAAAGATACACATCTTGTGAATCCAGTCAACATGTCCGATTTTTAAAATGTTTTACAGCGAAAACACCACATATATTTATGTTAGCTCACCACCAAATAGAAAAAAGGACAGACATTTTTCACAGCACAGGTAGCATGCACAAAGCCAACCTAACTAACCAAGAAACAACTTCATCAGACAGTCTTATAACATGTTATACAATAAATCTATGTTTTGTTCGAAAAATGTGCATATTTGAGGTATAAATCAGTTTTACATTGCAGCTACCATCACAGCTACCGTCAGAAATAGAACCGAAGCAGCCAGAGTAATTACAGACACCAACGTCAAATACCTAAATACTCATCATAAAACATTTCTGAAAAATCGATGGTGTACAGCAAATGAAAGACAAACATCTTGTGAATCCAGCCAATATTTCCGATTTTTTAAGTGTTTTACAGCGAAAACACAATATAGCATTATATTAGCTTACTACAATAGCCTACCACACTACCGCATTCATTCATCAAGGCACGTTAGCGATAGCAATAGGCACGTTAGCGATAGGGAATAAACCAGCAAAAGATATTAATTTTCACTAACCTTCATAAACCTTCATCAGATGACAGTCCTATAACATCAGGTTATACATACACTTATGTTTTGTTCGAAAATGTGCATATTTAGAGCTGAAATCAGTGGTTATACATTGTGCTAACGTAGCATCTTTTTCCCAGAATGTGCGGATATTTTTATGACACTCAACTATTCTGACCAAATAACTATTCATAAACGTTACTAGAAAATACATGTTGTATAGGAAATGATATATACACTAGTTCTTAATGCAATCTCCGTGTTAGAATTCTAAAAATAACTTCATTACGACATCCAGCTTAGTTATAGCGAGAGAGTACCCAAAATCTGGGCGCAAACGACTATTTCACATGTTCGACAGATATATGAAATAGCATCATAAAATGGGTCCTACTTTTGATGATCTTTCATCAGAATGTTGTACAAGGGGTCCTTTGTCGGGAACAATCGTTGTTTGGATTTAGAATGTCCTCTTCTCCAGTCAATTAGCACGGAAAGCTAGCAAAGTGGCGCGAAGCTCTCCTTCCTGAACAAAGGCACACAACGCAACACGCCTAACGTCCCGAATAAATTTCAATAATCTAATAAAACTATATTGAAAAAACATACTTTACGATGATATTGTCACATGTATCAAATAAAATCAAAGCCGGAGATATTAGTCGTCTATAACGGCAGCTTTTCAGAAGGCAAAACCAGGTCCCTTCACGCGCTCTCCAGAAAACAGGAAACTGGTGACACGTCATGCCGAGAGCTTTTATTCGACCCCAGATCAAGTTATACACTCCATTTCTTCTCTCACTGCCTGTCGACATCTAGTGGAAGACGTATGAAGTGCATCTATACTAATAAATATCAAGGACATTTATAGGCAGGCCCTAGAACAGAGCATCGATTTCAGATTTAGTGCCAACAGCACCCCCTATTGAGAAAAGGTTAACCTTTTGTCAATAGGGGGTGCTATTTGCACTTTGTAATAATTTCGTTCCCAAATTAAACTGCCTCGTACTCAATTCTTGCTCGTACAATATGCATATTATTATTACTATTGGATAGAAAACACTCTCTAGTTTCTAAAACCGTTTGAATTATTTCTCTGAGTGAAACAGAACTCATTCTGCAGCACATTTCCTGTCAGGCAGTGAGATTTCTGAAATCGAGGTCCCTGTTCTGAGGTCAGTTTATAAGTCCCCATGTAAGCTATGGGGCTACATGCACTGCATACGCCTTCCTCTAGATGTCAGTAAGCGGTGAGAATTTGAATGGAGTGGATTGCACCATCTGGGGGACTATAAAAGCTCATGGAACGGAAGTACCGTTCTTTTCAACGGGGCGCCTGGCGCAAGAGGGACATCACAATGGCGTCCTGCAAAAGCTTTCGTTTTAGCAGTTCTATATCTCCGGTCATGTTTTTATTCGTTATAGGTGTTAAAGACATCATAAGGTAGTTAATTTAAACCGACTTATAGCAGTTTATATCAGTTTATTGCGATTTTCTGGGATTTCTTTGTGACGCGCTTTCACGAGTTGGACACCTCTCCAGTGGGTGGCTATCGTTAGCTGCTATTTCTACAGGAGAAGAGGACATCTTTCAACCAAAAGACGATTGTTCTGGAGAAAGGACACCTTGCCCAAGATTCTGATGGAAGCTCAGCAAATAGTAAGCAGTCTTTATGCTGTTAATTCGTACTTATGTTGACAAATGTCAAATAATAATTCCGCCATGAATTATGGTGCGGTCTCGCTTTAGCGCACGCTGTATTGCGCAGTAACGTTAATTTTAAAAATCTAACACAGCGGTTGCATTAAGAACTAATGTATCTTTCATTTGCTGTCCAACCTGTATTTTTTTTGTCAAGTTTATGATTACTTATCGATTAGAATAGGTGCCTCTCCAAGATGGCGCCGGACAGATTGCTTGAAGTTTTGGCCACTAATCACATTGTATAACCACGATTTGTGCCGCTAAATATGCACATTTTCGAACAAACCCTATATGCATTGTGTAATATGATGTTACAGGACTGTCATCTGATGAAGAATATCAAGGTTAGTCAAAAATTATATCTTTTGCCTGTTTGTTACGATCGCTAACCTTTGCTGCTGGTAAATGGTGTTGTGTTTCTGGCTATTGTGGTAAGCTAATATAATGCTATATTCTGTTTTCGCTGTAAAACACTTAGAAAATCTGAAATATTGGCTGGATTCACAAGATCTGTGTCTTTCATTTGCTGTACGCTGTGTATTTTTAAGAAATGTTTTATGATGAGTAATTAGGTAATACACGATGGTCTCTGTAGTTATTCTAGTTGCTTTGGTGAGAGTTGTGATGGTGGCTGCAATGGTAAACTATGATTTATACCTGAAATATGCACATTTTTCTAACAAAACATATGCTATACAATAAATATGTTATCAGACTGTCATCTGATGAAGTTGTTTCTTGGTTAGTGGCTATTTATATCTTTATTTGGTCGAATTTGTGATAGCTACTGATGGAGTAAAAAAATGGTGGAGTAAAAAGGTGGTGTCTTTTGCCAACGTGGTTAGCTAATAGATTTACATATTGTGTCTTCCCTGTAAAACATTTTAAAAATCAGAAATGATGGCTGGATTCACAAGATGTGTATCTTTCATCTGGTGTCTTGGACTTGTGATTTAATGATATTTAGATGCTAGTATTTACTTGACGCTATGCTAGGCTATGCTGGTCAGCTTTTTTACTGACGGGGGTGCTCCCGGATCCGGGTTTGGGAGGAACTAGAAGTTAACGTATGTCGTAGTAACGTTAATTTTAAAAATCTAACACAGCGATTGCATTAAGAACTAATGTATCTTTCATTTGCTGTCCAACCTGTATTTTTTAGTCAAGTTTAGGATTAGTTACTGATTAGACTAGGTGCCTCTCCCAAGATTTCTCCCGACATATTGTTGGCAGTTTGGCTACTTTTCTCATTGTATAACCACGATTTGTGCCGCTAAATATGCACATTTTCGAACAAACTCTATATGTATTGTGTAATATGATGTTATAGGACTGTCATCTGAAGAAGTTTTGAGAAGGTTAGTGAAAAAATTAATATCTTTTGCTGGTTTATTCGTTATCGCTATTGTTGGCCTGAATCAATGCTGTTGTGTGGTTGGCTATTGTAGTAAGCTAATATAATGCTATATTGTGTTTTCGCTGTAAAACACTTAAAAAATCTGAAATATTGGCTGGATTCACAAGATCTTTGTCTTTCATTTGCTGTACGCTGTGTATTTTTCAGAAATGTTTTATGATGAGTATTTAGGTAATACACGATGGTCTCTGTAGTTATTCTAGTTGCTTTGGTGAGAGTTGTGATGGTGGCTGCAATGGTAAACTATGATTTATACCTGAAATATGCAAATTTTTCTAACAAAACATATCCTATACAATAAATATGTTATCAGACTGTCATCTGATTAAGTTGTTTCTTGGTTAGTGGCTATTTATATCTTTATTTGGTCGAAATTGTGATAGCTACCTATGCAGGAAAAAAATGGTGGGAAAAAAAAGTTGTGTCTTTTGCTATCGTGGTTAGCTAATAGATTTACATATTGTGTCTTCCCTGTAAAACATTTTAAAAATCAGAAATGATGGCTGGATTCACAAGATGTGTATCTTTCATCTGGTGTCTTGGACTTGTGATTTAATGATATTTAGATGCTAGTATTTACTTGTGACGCTATGCTAGTCAGCTTTTTTACTGATGGGGGTGCTCCCGGATCCGGGATTGTGATGAAGTAGAAGTTAACCTCTCTGCGCTACGGATCCCTTTAGCGGGATCATTTTCCTAAACAACCGCTGAATTGCAGGGCGCAAAATATTACTAAAAATATTTATACTCATGCAATCACAAGAGAAATATACCAAAACACAGCTTAGCTTGTTGTTAACCTCTTATGGCTCAAAAATCAGCAGTAAGTATAAGCAGTGGAAAGAGGTGGCCATTTCAAACGGCCTCGTACTCAATTCTTGCTCGTACAATATGCATATTATTTATTACCTTTGGATAGAAAACACCTTCTAGTTTCTAAAACAGGTTTAATTATTTCTCTAAGTGAAACATAACTCTTTTTACAGCCCATTTTCTGTAAAAAGTGACATTTCCAAGAAGCTATGTCTCTCTTCAAGATACTCTCTATAAAAGGCCTTGGCACTTAGGACTGTACAAACACGTCACACATCTTCCCCTGGTTGTCATGCGGAAGTGAGAGAAAAAATGACTTGATTATCTCTGTCAGGGACTGAAAAGAACATCTTTGAGTGATAAGTGCGCACTTAATTTTTTTTTCTGGGCGCGAAGTAGGAACTGGACTGCGCTCCTGGAAAACACTCGTTATAGGTGAATATGACCTCCAGCTTCGATTTTCTTTGATACATGTCACAAAATCATCCTAAAGTATGTTTTTTCAATATACTTTAATTATATTATTGAAATTTATTCTGGACTTTAGACGTGATGCGACGCAAGAATTTTGTCAAGACGGAGAGGTTAGCACGGCATGGCCAGTGTGTCATGCTAATTCAACAGGGACATCGTTCGTTCTAGGTCCAAATGAACACGGTTCTGAACAAAGGACCCTTTGGAGAACATTCTGATGGAAAATCAACAAAGATAAGGACCCAATTTGGGATGCTTTTTCATATATCTGTCGAACTGTGCTATCGCTAGCGTTTGACTAGAATCAATGCTGCTGTGTGTTAGCTATTGTAGTAAGCTAATATAACGATATATTGTGTTTTCGCTGTAAAACACTTCAGAAATCGGAAATATTGTCTGTATTCACAAGATCTTTCTCTTTCATTAGCTATCCACCATATATTTTTCTGAAATCTTTTCTGATGTGAAATTAGTAGTTGACGTTGGTGTCTGTTTTCTCTGGCTACTGCCGTGCGATTTCTGACTGTAGCTATGATGGTGGCTAAGATGGTAGCAGTAATGTAAAACTGATTTATAGCTAAAATATTCAACTTTTTCGAACAAAACATAGATTTATTGTGTAACATGTTATAGGACTGTCATCTGAGGGAGTTTTTTCTAGGTTATTTAGGTTAGTTCTAGGTTAGTTAGGTTGGCTTTGCATGCTAGCTGCATGCTAGCTGCATGCTACCGGTGCTGTGAAAAATATCTGTCTCTCTTTTTGTATTTGGTGGTGAGCTAACATGAATATATGTGGTGTTTTCGCTGTAAAACATTTAAAGAATCTGAAATATTGTCTGTATTCACAAGATCTTTCTCTTTCATTAGCTATCCACCATATATTTCTCTGAAATGTTTTCTGATGTGTAATAAGGTAGTTGACGTTGGTGTCTGTATTTTCTCTGGCTACTCCCGTGCGATTTCTTACTGTAGCTATGATGGTAGCAGTAATGTAAAACTGATTTATAGCTAAAATATGCATTTTTTTTGAACAAAACATAGATTTATTGTGTAACATGTTATAGGACTGTCATCTGAGGTAGTTTTTTCTAGGTTATTTAGGTTGGTTTTAGGTTAGTTAGGTTGGCTTGTGCATGCTACTTCATCCTACTTGTGCTGTGAAAAATGTCTGTCCTCTTTTTTATTTGGTGGTGAGCTAACATAAATATATGTGGTGTTTTCTCTGTAAAACATTAAAAAAATCGGACATGTTGGCTGGATTGACAAGATGTTTATCTTTCAAATGCTGTATTGGACTTGTTAATGTGTGAAAGTTAAATATTTTACAAAAATAGATTTTGAATTTCGCGCCCTGCACTTGCAGTGGCTGTTGTCATATTAAGCCCGGTGTCGGGCTTGCAGCCTGAAGAAGTTAATCCACCTATCGTGCCAGATTTTGAAAATGTGCTTTGCAGCAAAAGCAATCCAAGCTTTTGTGAGTGTATCAATCAATGCTAGAACAGCTAGCCCCAAATTAGCATGGTCACGAAAGTCAGAAAAGCAATAAAATGAATCGCTTACCTTTGAGAATCTTCGGATGTTTGCACTCACGAGACTCCCAGTTACACAATAAATGTTATTTTTGTTCGATAAATATTACTTTTATAACAAAAAAAAAGCCATTTGGGTTGCGCGTTATGTTCAGAAAACCAAAGCCTCGTTCCGTTCGACAAAAATTCCAAAAATTATCCGTAATGTTCGTAGAAACATGTCAAATGTTTTTTATAATCAATCCTCAGGTTGTTTTTAACAAACATAATCGATAATATTTAAACCGGACCGTAACCTATTCAATAAAAGAGAGAAAGAAAATGGAGAACTAGCCCTCTCACGCGCAGGAACTAATCAAAGCACACCTGACTAGTTTTGAAAAATCTCGCTCATTTTTCAAAATAAAAGCCTGAAACTATGTCTAAAGCCTGGTTACAGCCTGAGGAAGCCATTGGAAAAGGAATCTGGTTGATACCCCTTTAAATGGAAGAAAGACGGGCAAGGAAACGCAGATAAAAAATAAAAATCACGTCCGGGTTAGATTTCCTCAGGTTTTCGCCTGCAGAATCAGTTTTGTTATACTCACAGACCGTTTTGGAAGCGTTGGAGTGTTTTCTATCCTAATCTGTAAATTATATGCATATTCTACGATCTGGACCTGAGAAATAGTCCGTTTACCTTGGGAACATTATTTAAAATTAAAATCTGACCCCTAGCGTCAAGAAGTTAATGCAGACAGAGAAGAGCTCCAACTTCTTAATCATAGCCTCAGTTTTGTCCCGCACATTTAATATAGATGCGGAGAGTCCCTGTAATCCTAGATTCAGATCATTCAGGCGAGAAAAAACATCACCCAGATAGGCCAGTTGTGTGAGAAACTCGTCATCATGCATGCGGTCAGATAAGTGAAAATTATGGTCAGTAAAGAAAACTTCAAGCTTGTCTCTCAATTCAAAAAATGTGTCATTACTTTGCCCCTTGATAACCAGCGCACTTTTGTATGTTGTAAAACCTAGTCGCTGCCCATATCATTGCATAGTGCAGAAAATACACGAGAGTTCAGGGACCTTGCTTTAACAAAGTTAACCATCTTCACTGTAGTGTCCAAAACATATTTCAAGCTGTCAGGCATTCCCTTGGCAGCAAGAGCCTCTCGGTGGATGCTGCAGTGTACCCAAGTGGCGCGTTGGGAGCAGCTGCTTGCACGCGCGTTACCACTCCACTATGTCTCCCTATCATGGCTTTTGCGCCATCAGTACAGCTACATTTGGTACATATGGACCGTTAGTGGAATTCCCGCGAGAGAGTAACGGTTAATGCGATTGGATATTAATTATTTGACTAGGCTACCTGTATTTTACGTTGTTGTTATGTTGCTGAACTCTAGATGGTTTCATTTTATTTTTGACAGTGAAACGAGGCTACTCAGGCAAGAAAAAAACCTCACCCAAATGTATAGCCTCGTTGGAAAATATAAATGGACTGTTTGAAAATGTGAAGAAAACCCCCGACGGCATTGCGCGTACCCCCAGTTTGGGAATACCTGGAATCTAATAGAATTGCTATAGGAAAGCACTAGACCATACTCAGAAGAGCGCCCAGTAATCATAAAAACTACTGTTTATAAATGAAATACCTGGCCGTAGACTTATAGGAGAGAATTTAAAGACTTTTATGCAATCGAACTCCATCTAAAAATAAAATAGGTCAAGTCGTCTAAGAAGAGAAAGCCTACCCAAACATGGAAGTGGACAAGTTAATACAGTGGAGTAAATGGGACAATGTGGACCTCAGACATGCACTAATAGTAATCGGAGTACATGAAAAGGTTGGCCCTGCTGAAGTAGAGGAAGTATTGGATAGGAAGTTGATCTTTGGAAGGCTTATTTTGATTTTAATTACTAACTGCTCTGGGCGGAATACATATGAATACCCCCCCCCCCCCCCCCCCCCACATGAGGCAGAAACTCCTCTTTCAATGGCAGGTGAGAGTGCAAGTAGAGGTCAGACTCACATAACCTCATCTCAAGCTTTCACCTCCAGTCCAGAGGCCTTCATTGAAGCAATGGGGAAGGTGCTGGTGGAGGTGATGAAGCCCTAACATGAATCCAGCCTCTAAAGTTGGCTAAGGTATTTCAGAGGAGTTGTCCCCAGACCTCTTGGAGAAGATTACTTTGACTCAATGATGGAGCAGGTCAACCAGATGCTGCCTTAGTGGCACTGTTCAGAAGATAATTGAAAGCTTGACGTCGCCAGCTGTAGGAGTTGTCACCACGCTGAGAGCCAACTGCCCAGATGCGCCGGTCAAAGACTATCTGAAGATACTGGAACACACCTATGGCATTGCCACCACTGGTGTGTGGACCTGTATTATGAGTTTAGAGGTCTGAGACTGAAGCCAGCTGATAATATTTCCTACTTCGCATGGAGAAGCTTCTGCAAAAGGTTGTGATGAAGGGAGGAATAGACCGTTCCAGATTCTACCATGCCAGAGTGGAAAAGGAGTGATAAGAGGAGTGCTGTGAGGTCCTGATACACCTCATGCTGAGAGAGAGGAAGGACAATCCCCCATCCCTGCCCACCCTACTCCAAGAGATCCGTGAGGAGGAGAATATAAAAGCTGAGAGGCACTCGCACTGGAAACCTGTCCCCCAGAAAGGTTTTCCTGTGAAGACTGACAGCCACGTCGCTGAGCTACAGAAGCTAGTGGGTAATCTACAGTCCATGGCAGCCATGAGGAAAGTCCGTGTCCTACCCGCTGAACCTCGGATGTGTTGTCGACCCACCACTGAGAGGCAGAGATGGCGTTCCCCAGAGCGGTGACGGCATTCCCAAGAGTGGCGGAGACAACCTTCTCTCGAGTTACGGGGTCAGAGGCCAACACCCAAGAGACAACTTATTCTGCTACAACTGTGGAGAAGATTCCCACTCCTCCATACAGTGCGAGCACCCCCTAAATGCAGAGGAAGTAGCCCAGCGATTAATTCGCCTCCGCAAAGAACCAGTGAATGGTACAGGGGGGCAGTAAATGAGTGAGCTGTAACCCCACCCACAATTAACTCCACCTCACCTCCCCAGAGACCAGTCTGAATGTAAGAAGGAGTCGAGAGCCATGTAAAGCCATCCTAGACAGCGGCTCCCAAGTGACCATCATCCACCACTCATTCTACGAGACCGATCTCAGTTACTTGTCTCCAGCGTATCAAGGGTTTAACTCTCTGGGGTTTGAGTGAAAACAGCTCCCCCTACGACAGCTACATTGACGTCACCATCACATTTCCATCTGAAGTGGTGGGTGTCCAAAAGCCTTTACACACACTTTCCTCTTTACACACTCTTTCATTCACACTCTTTCATGCTCTGGGGAACAAAATACAACATGTTCTCTGTGCTAGAGAAGCTGTGTGAGAAGCTGGACTGTGCGACACAAGAGGGTGTACCCCATCAGAGCTCCAATCGCCTAAAGGTCTACCACCAGAGGGAAAGAGAACACTCTGAGGGAGGAGGGACCCATGGGGTTCATTAAACACACCTCTGTGAAGCCCTTGAATTTGAAGATTGAAGTCTGTATGGAGTTCACCAAGGCAGCAAGGCCTCACTGTCCTGGTCGAGCCCTTGACGAAACGGGCAATGGCTAGTCAAATAATAGTGACCAGTGCCTTCCCAGGGACGCAGGTGCGTCACTGTCAAAATAAAAAATGAGGGAATGCAGCCCGTGACTCTACAACCTTGGCTGAAGATGGGGGAACTGCACTCTGTTGAAAGCATGCACCATATTCACAAAGTCACAGGCCCTCTGTCATGACTGTCCTGTGGGAGAAACGTTCTCTCTCTACCCTTCAGTATTTTGATCGGACTGTCTTCGTCTAGAGAGACTTTTGCCAGCCAAAAACTCGGAACTTTGGAACAAATATTTCTAACATCCGAATGTGGGAAATGGTCAATGGGTAGATGTGGAAAACAAATGTTTATTTTGTGATGTCATTAAAAATTGTATAAATATGGTATAATGAAAATATCGTAATTTGGAATACGTACACACTGTATTTGTCAAGTTTCCATCCAATACGTGGTGTAGACAATATGAACGTATTTTTGTTAGGAATGTGATTTTAGTTTTCTAAATAGATAATTATTTTGAGAATACTTTTAACAATAAGTAGCCACGCCCCGAGTGAGGTCAGCGAGTTTAGAGCAGGAAACGTGAGGTGGGAGCTACGCGTCTTAAATGGTTGAAACTTTCAATTTCAACACGAGGTGAAGAAGATAACCTCACCTTGAGACAAGAAAAGCGTGGAGCGTTAGCTCCATGTGGGAAATGGTTGAAACGTTGAACCAACACGAGGTGAAGGAATAAACTCACCTTCCTTTAGACTAGAAACATGTGAGACCGGGGTCCACATGTTGAAATGGTTAGAAACTCTGAAACTCTCAACACGAGCTGAAGAAAATTAACTTAACAGATCAGGACCCCGCCAGTCTGCAGCTGCGTGTGTAAAGTGAGTTTGGAAATTTGACTATCTACTCGAGGACGAAAGGAGAAAATCCTCTCATACAATCACTAGTACAGCTAAGTAGCTGTCTGAGGAAACAGCCCATTGGAGACTGGACAACTGAGAAGGACATTGTGACCTCTGGTGGACAATCAGAGGGTGTACAAGTGGCCCACAAATAAAGCCAACAAAACCACCTTTCAAGAAGGTTTGGTTTCAACAGAAATAGATGATGAACGACGGCATTCAAACACGTAAATACATTAATTTCTTACTCCCAATGGGCGGTAGTTCGTGTGCAAAGTAAATGGTTACTGTGAGCGTAGTTTGCAAATGTACGATAAGTGTCTCTTTCCCTTTGTCTCTCTCCCCCTCTAAAGTTATGTTGTAACAAGCTGTCATATCTTGTCAGTCCACTGGGGACTTTTCTCTCATGTAAGTGTCTATTTGTATTCTGTGTTATTATTTAGTTAGTAAATAAATCATTAATCAAATTTGTGTAGTACTGAATGATGAGCAAGGCTGGGGTTATTGCGGATCCAAGAAGGTCACGACTGTTCAGAATGAGACTGATATAAGGTAATGATTAATAAGTGACTGTTATCGATTTAGAACTTCGATAAGTTCTAGAGTTTAATTCTGGAGATGGTAAATCGTTAAACAACTTCTTCTGTGGTGCACCAAATTCCTAATGAGTTAATTGTTACATAATTAATTTAATCGGGTAACAATTAAACATAGTTAGTGAATTAAGTAAATAACAGTCATCATATTAATGAAAGTCAAGTCACGACACCCTCCTACTCCTGGAATCGTCTATGGCTCTCTGAGGAAGAAGAAATGCAAAATCAGGTTATGCATTGACTATCGCACCCTGAACAGACGGACCATCCCCGACCAGTACACTGACCCCAGAATAGACTGTGTGGACTGCTTATCTGGAAGCAAATGGTTTTCAGTGCAGGCTCTCCGAATTGGCTACTATCAAATCCCCATGAGCGAGGCGGACAAATAAAAAACAGAATGATTCATTCCCTCGACTTTTATCAGTTTTAAAAGATGCCACAATGAGTTACTGGAGCCCCAACAACATTCCAGCGCTTGATGAAGGTAATGGGGGATATACATTTGCTTGTGCACCTTGATGACCTGATAGTCTTTCGGATGACCTTTGAGGTGCACGAGGAGAGGCTTATAAGGCTGTTGGACCGACTGGATACCTTTTGTGTTGACACTCTTGGTGGACAAGTGCCAGTTCTGCCAGACATCTGTGAAATACCTTGGCCACATCGTGTCTGACAAAGGCATTGCAACTGACCCATCCAAGATTGAAGCCCTGTGCACATGGCCTCATCCAACCAAACTCAAAACCCTTCAGTCTTTTATGGGGTTCTGTGGCTATTACAGATGGTTTGTCGAAGGCTACTACTCCATCGTGTGACCTCTTCATGAGCTCAACCAGTCAAATCCCCTCCTGGATCTACGTACTTCAAGGAATGAGAGCCATTTGGAGATCTCTGGACCCCACTTTGTGAAGATACCGTCTGTAACATCCTGAACTGCCTCACAGCCTCTCCTGTGTTGGCCTTTGCAGTCTCAAGCAAGCCTTACCTGCTGCACATTAACAGCAGCTTAATTGGCCTGGGAGCAGTGCTCTATCAACAACACGAAGAGGAGTGGAGACCTGTAGCCTTTGCCAGCAGGAGTGTGTCACACAGTGAGAATAACTAACCTGCACACAAGCTGGAGTTCCTCGCCTTAAAGTGGGCTGTGGCAGACAAGTTCCACAACTATCTGTATGGGGCACAGATTCTTGACCGCATCGACAACAACCCTCTCACCTACATCCAGACCACTGCCAAGTTGGATGCTACATAACAAAAATGGCTGGTGGCTTTGGTCAACTATTACTTCAAGCTCTAGTACCATCCTGGTTGAGTCAACATTGATGCAGATGCACTGTCTAGAAGACCGCACCCCTGCAGCAATCAAGAGGATGACTGGATTGAAGTTCCAGTTCTTGGTGTCAAAGCCAACCGTCGGGCCATTGCTATGGAGGTGACACCATCTGACGTCCAAAACTGTGCAGCTGTGATGTTAGGAGTCACCCCAGAAGCATTGCCTAATGCCTACGTGAACCTCACAGTCCTTACCTGCCTCAGCTGGATGTTGCAGAGCTTGAGAGCCAAGCAGAGTGATCCTGTGATATCTCGTGTCATGGGAGCTGTGAAAACAGGAAATGACCACTGTGCCCCACTAGAGTTGGAGTGTATAGACTTCCTCTCTCTGGAGAATGACATGAAGAACATTAGTAACATCACTGTAATGACAGATCACTTCACTCGCTATGCCCAAGCTTATGCCACTAAAGACCAGAAAGCCAGCACTGTGGCCAAGGTGCTTTGTTAAATGTCCATTATGGCCTGAATTCCTGCATCAACTCTGATCAGGGCAGAGACTTTGAAAGTAGACTCATCCGGGAGGTCCTTCAGCTGTCTGGGATGAAGAAGTCATTCACATTGCCATACCATCCTCAAGAAAACCCACAGCCAGAGAGATGCAATCGCACACTGCTCAATAGGAACTCTTGGATCCAAACAATGTCCACATGGAGTCAGCAGTTGGTGTACCTAGTCCATGTCTACCAAAAGTACTACTGGATTCTCCCCTTACTACCAGATGTTTGGGAGGGAGGCTAGACTGCCCATTAATCTGTGCTTAGGAGTCACCCCGGATGGCAGCTCTGACCAAGACTACCTGAAGTACACCTCCAAATGAAGGGAACAGCTAAAGGAAGCCTATCAACTAGCCTCCACCGCAGCTTCAAGCAGGAACAAGATGAACAAAACAAGGTACGACAAGAGGGTGAGACATCAAGAGCTACAGCCTGGTGATTGTGTCCTTGTACAGAACTTGAGACTCCCAGGAAAGCACAAAATTGCCAACCTGTGGAAACCTGAACCTCATGTGATAGTGCAGTGGCTACCTGGAATGCTCACATATCAAGTACATCCCAAGAGAGGAGGACCTATGAGGACGCTCCACTGAGACCACTTGCTTCCCATTAGCCTGCTGACTGGTGAAGATGACGGTGAGACCATACAACATAAAAAGAGGATGGAGATACGTCATCAAAAGCATAAATGGCCAGTCTCAGTTTCTGCCCTGGCATTTGATGAAGATGAGGAGACAGTTCTGGACTTCGCTATAGGAGAGGATGAAGGAAGCTCGGAAGAGGAAATGGGATCCTCTGAAGTTCGTGTTGGAATTTCCCTGGAGCAATGCCAGTACACAAGTCCTTCCCTCTCAGCAAGTTGAACCGGAGTGCCCCTCTGAAGAGGAAAGTGAAGTGACCTCTGGAGGACAATTAAATGGCCCTAGTGTGCAACAGTCTCTTGTGTCAAGCCCTAGTTTAGAGGAGTCACTAACCCCAAACCCTAGCTCTGACGAGTCAGTAGTCCCTGGCCCCAGTTCAGAAATCTTGCAATCCCTTGGTCCTAGTTCAGATTAGTTTAGTCCCAGTTCCCTCAGAGAAACCAATGGTTAGACTCACTTATGACCAGCTATGAATGCCTCAATACACTCAGCTATCAGTCATACACAGAGGAGTCTCTTTTGCAACAAATTTCACCTCATTACAGAGTGTTTTCTTGCACCACACACATTTCATATTTCTGAGAGTTTTTTGGTTTGAGGGTGTTTTTATATGCCTGTGCTTTACTGTTGCATAGTGTTAAGTGAGCTTACAGCTCAAGGTGTGTTGTAAACTGTGTTATGCGTTTAATTAATTCTGATGCTTAATCTTATGTTTTATGTATAACTTCCCGGACATCAGGTTTTCCTAGTGAGGGATGAATGTAACACCCTGTAAATAGTTTGTTTAGTTTATTATGTGTGACAATGCTCATGTCCGTGTTCTGGAACTGCCCGCGTCCCCGTACAGGACTGTCTGCATCCACGTATAGTGTGGCTGCAAGGATATTGGCAGGGTACACGTAGGTTGGGCTGAGGTGATCTTGTGCTCCTCCGATCTTGTGCTCCTCCGCTCTCTCCACTGGCTTCCAGTTGAAGCTCGCATCCGCTACAAGACCATGGTGCTTGCCTACGGAGCTGCGAGGGGAACGGCACCTCCGTACCTTCAGGCTCTGATCAGGCCCTACACCCAAACAAGGGCACTGCGTTCATCCACCTCTGGCCTGCTCGCCTCCCTACCTCTGAGGAAGTACAGTTCCCGCTCAGCCCAGTCAAAACTGTTCGCTGCTCTGGCACCCCAATGGTGGAACAAACTCCCTCACGACGCCAGGTCAGCGGAGTCAATCACCACCTTCCGGAGACACCTGAAACCCCACCTCTTTAAGGAATACCTAGGATAGGATAAAGTAACCCTTCTAACCCCCCCCCCCCCCCCCCCCCTTAAAAGAGTTAGATGCACTATTGTAAAGTGGTTGTTCCACTGGATATCATAAGGTGAATGCACCAATTTGTAAGTCGCTCTGGATAAGAGCGTCTGCTAAATGACTTAAATGTAAATGTAAATGTGGAACAACGACAGAGTTCACTAAGAGTGAGACACTGAAGTTTATTGTTCAATTAGCTTTTTGTTTAATAGTCAGGGGCAGTATGAGTGTAGCCAGCTCCTTTTCGCTCGCTATTCTTTTAATTTTGTGGTTCACTTGATTTGCTAGCCAAGCTTCATCTGTACAGCTAGCTAATGTTAGCTAGCTAGCTACTCTACCAGCAGCGTCCTACCACTACATCACCGGCTGCCAGCAGGCCTACAAGTTACCGTTCGGCACCGATGGACCTCTCCGGTTGTTTCTTCCAGCTGTTAAATTCCATGGAATGCTTGGCCCTCTCGTTGACGGATGCTAGCTAGTTCTATCTTCACTGGATGGACTTTAACTTTGGTATTTTAACCCCTCTGTGTCCTAGGACAAGGATCACATTTTAAAATATTATTTTCTGTTTTTTTAGTTGAAAGCTCTCAAGTGTTTTAACTTTACTATCTGCCTACTTTTAGGTACAGTGACTTCAGAAAGTATTCATACTCCTTAACTTAATCCACATTTTGTTCTGTTAAAACCTGAATTCAAAATGGATTAAATAGATTTTTAATCTTACCTACAGTACCAGTCAAAAGTTTGGACACACCTACTCATTCAAGGGTTTTTCTTTATTTGTACTATTTTCTACATTGTAGAATAATAGTGAAGACATACAACTATGAAGAAACACATATGGAATCATCTAGTAACCAAAAAAGTGTTAAACAAATAGAAATATAAGGGCTTAAAAATTGACCTACTCCAGCCACCCAAGTCATAGACTGTTTTCTCTGTTACTGCATGGTAAGCGTTACCGATGCACCAAGTCAGGAACCAACAGGACCCTGAACAGCTTCTACCCCCAAGCCATAAGACTGCTAAATATTTAGTTAAATAGTTAACCAAATAGATACCCGAACTATCTGCATTGACCCCAGTCCTACCTACCTACGAGTTATGGAAATATGCTCTTTTAGTATTTCTCCAGTAGGTTTCCTCAAGGAGAAAGCCTTCACTTCTATGTCAAAGATAATAAATCAAAAATACTATAGTAAATACTACAGTATATTACAGTCCGCAAACACACTTCAGTAAATACTACAGTATACTACAATCTGCAAAAACACTACATTAATTACTATATTATATACTACAGTTTTATTTTACTACAATATTTATACTATAGTTCACTGTAAATACTACAGTATACTACAATAGTCATCAAAAACACTATAGTGATTTATACCATAGTATACTATAGTATTTTTTCATGTGGGGTGTTAGGGTATAACTAGGCCCTCAAAGAAAGGCCTTATGATATATGTAATGTATTGTAATAAAGAGTTAAGGCTAAGGCTGGTGGAACCGTTCAAAGAGGGTTCTAGGAGGAACCCTTCAAAGATTATAGGGTTCTTGGTCGAACAGTTCATAAAGGGTTCTAGGTAGAACCCTTCATAGAAGGTTCTAGGAAGAAACGTAAGATGATAAAATGGTTCCTGGTAGAATCGTTTATAGAGGGTTCTAGGAAGAACTCTTCAAAAGGTTCAACCTCGCACCAAAAAAGGTTCCCCTATGGGGACAAACCGAAAAACCTAGAGTGTAGGGCCGCAGGTAGCCTAGTGGTTAGACCGTTGGACAGTAACCGAAAGATTGCTACTTTGAATCCCAGAGCCGACTAGGTGAAAAATATGTTGATCTGCCTTTGAGCAAGGCACTTAACCCTAATTGCTCCAGGGTCAGCGTCAATAATGGCTGATTCCTGGCCGTGACCCCACTCTCCGAGTGTGTCTCGCCGATTTCCATGTCAGATTTCCATTTCACACCACACACTTGTACAGGTTACACACTTGTACATGTGTGAAACAGGACAAATGTAACCACACTGGTTAAAAGTAGTGCACTATGTAGGGAATAGGGTGCCATTTGGGAAGTAACGTTTGTCTTTCTGGTTGTTCTAGTTCAGGGGTGTCAAACTCATTCCACGGATGGCTGAGATGCAGGTTTTTGTTTTTTCCTCCGTGGAATGAGTTTGACACGTGTTCTTGTTTCTCTTCTCTGCTCGCTCTCATATGTCTATCAACGATCATCTAATTCACTCTCTTTGTCTCTCTCTCTGTGTGTGCGCACGTGTGGTGTGTGTGTGTGTGTGTTACAGGTGCTCATGGTGTGTTCTGTGAGGTGCAGCCTACAGATCGCATGAGGCTGGACTTCCTGACTAAACTAGGCTTCTTGGAGATCATCAGAGGAGAGGCACGACACAGAGAGGGAGTGGTACTGGGCAGGCTGCTCTGAACACACACACATGCATACACGCTCACACACACACAGAAATGTACACACAAGAGGTGTAATGGTTCACCAAACCCAGGGTTCGGTATGTATTGCAGTTTGGAGGTCACAGTTCGGTTACGGTGCAGCGGGAAAATGAAATGCCAACAGTTAGCCTATTCTAGTTACTTTTTGTTTATTTAAGAAAATACAAGGTGTTGGTATTCCTGATTGGGAAAACACACGAATACTCATCAAAACTACATTTAAAATAAAGTGCAATATGCGTGTGAAATCAATGTGTAAAAATGGCTCAGACATTGTATAGGCCTATGCTGATAATGTTTTTCTTACAAAGAGAAAAAGATGTGCACTTGTGTGACTCTCATAAAGAGAGCATGTCTGTAGCACAGTACTTCTCATCTCCCACTCCGAGGTAATGTGATGGGCTGTCACTGTGTATTCAATAGGGTCTTGGTTGAAAATCGACCAACCTCAGAATTCCCACTTCCTGTTTAGATTTTTCTCAGGTTTTTGCCTGCCATATGAGTTCTAATATACTCACAGACATCATTCAAACAGTTTTCTAAAACAGAGTGTTTTCTATCCAATATGAATAATAATATGCTCTGTAGAGCTGGAGGTCCATTCATCTGTAGTAAGCATAACAGAGTGTGAATTGGCGAATTAATTTGTCGACCTCACCTCCCGCCATTGTACAGAACTAGTTACCGGCTGCGCCTCACAAAATGACAGTTTTTAAATGCACCAATTAAGATCACAATTTTGATTACAACGTGCGCATAAGCTGTAGTTGTTTTAAGGGAATAGCCTGAAATGTTGTTTTTTTCAGTACAGAATTACTCGAGGCATACATCGCAGCGTAGGCATAGCATATAAAAATAAATGTATTCATTAAAGTTCACAGTACGACCCGAGGTCCCTGTACTGCCACCGTTACACCCCAATACACACCCGTACATGCACGCGCTCACACATTCATTTGCATGCACGCACACACACATTCATTTGCATGCACGCACACACACACAGCACATGCTCAAAAACACACATATACTCATATGCGCACTAATAAACACTGTGTAGTACAAAAGGAACAATAGAACAAAACTACTGTAAGCTTAATCACACACAGGTGATACAGGGTAATGGATGACACAGTGCTGTCTATACACACACGAAAACGCATGAAAAGACAGAGGGCAAACATTCACACGAACACACATAACACACACACGAAAACAGATATGAACATACACAAGGCTGAGGGTTATATGGATGATGAAGACGGACACAAAACCAATATGTGCATCAAATGGCCCACAGACCCAAACACACACACACCGATAAATCCTACTCAGCGTAGGACATATAGCATCATTCACCACGTCCTTTTCTTTCTATCTTCTAGAAGCACAAGAACAACAACGCAACCGTTAAACGTTTTATACCTGAGACATGTCTTCACTAGAAACCAAGAATGTCCTTTTCTATTGAGGAGACTTGGGCTGGGATTCAATCCGATCCTGCTTGTAGACAATGCAGCTTTTAAAGGCAATATCCCCACGTTTGCGGAGATCGCATTCAAGGGATTGGCACGGACCCTGGAACTGACCATATATGTAGCTTTATTACTTTCTTGTGTGTTTTTGTTCTACTTGACTTTTTTTTATAGTACTGCTGATATTGATTACTGTACTTGTGCACGTGACAAAAATTTGAGGAAAAAGCTGCAACATGGAAATTACTTTTAAATGACAACCACGATGCAACAAGGTTTCGGATTAAATCCGGCCTTGATTGAGAAGACTATCAGCGTTCTATGTCTTTTACCTTTATAAATAAAGTGTATTATTCTCATTAAATCGAATAGAGTTAGGTCACAGATGGAAGGGATTTAGTTATCAAAATCGTTGACTAGGTGAGTGCTTGAGAACACTACTGTCAGTGTCTATCTAGAAGATAGCGAAGGAGTCAGGCGCAGGACACAGGTAAGAGTAAAAAACACTGTATTTACTCAATACAAGAGCGTAACAAAAATCCTGTATTAAAACAAGGACAAAACAGGACATCGAACTCCAACACACGAAAGACAATTACGCACAAAACAGAAAGGGAAACCAGATGGTTAAATAAGAAACATAATTATGCGATGGGAACCAGGTGTGTAAACAGACAAAACAAAAGGAAAAATGAAACATGGATCGGTGGTAGCTAGAAAGCTGGTGACTTCGACCGCCGAACGCCGCCCGAACAAGGAGAGGGAACAACTTCGGTGGAAGTCGTGACAACTACAAACATGTCAGTTTTTTTCTCTCGATCACGTCCTAACCATTCGTCTCCTATCTGTGTGACTACTTTTCTAGAACAGCAGCGCTTACTATTCATTGTCCTTGAATCACTTTCTCTGTCCCAAATGACACCCTATTCCATATTTAGTGCACTATGGTCAAAAGTAGTGTACTATATAGGGAATAGGGGGCCATTGGGACGGAGCCTTTGTCTTTGTCTCACTATGCTTGCTTCAGTGAACAATGGTTGTTTTGTAATGAGGTCTGTCGTTAGATGTATATAGCCAGTGTTCATTCCTTTTAAAGGCAATGTTCCCAGAGATCACATTCACGGTAAAAGCTGTAGAGGTTGGTTCAATGGGAAATTACCTTTAAATGTCAAGGGTGCTACAACGCAGTTTTGGACTGAATCCCGGCCTAACTGTTCATTCAGGGTGTGTGAGGGTTAAACTACCATGTTACTGTGTAGAAAGAAGTCTATGTGTTTACAAATTACTGCAGTAATATCAATGTTTTAAAATGTAACATTTTATAAAAATATTTTTTGTTGTTGACACTATTAAAATATGTTTTCCTCCTTTCCTTGTGCCTTTCAGTGTCTGTTTGTCTTTCATCATGTCATGAGGTTATCTCCTTTAAGAAAAAGAAAAATTCGTCATTTTTTTCACATCTACAGTTCCTTCACAAATTCTTCATACCCCTTATTGCACATTTTGTGTGACAGCCTTTTGCAAATGTATTGAAAATGAAATACAGAAATATCTCAGTATTCACACCCCTGGGTCAATACTTTGTAGAAGCACCTTTTGGCTGCGATTACAGCTATGAATCTTTGGGTAAGTCTCTAAGAGCTTTGCACACCTGGATTGTACAATATTTGCCCATTATTCTTTGAAAAATTCTTCAAGCTCTTTAAAATTGATTGTTGATCATTGTTAGACAGCAATTATCAAGTCTTGCCATAGATTTTCAAGCAAATTTAAGTCAAAACTGGAAAGCAGACTGAACCAGGTTTTCCTCTTAAGATTTTGCATGTGCTTATAGCTGTATTCTGTTTCTTTTTATCCTGAAAAACACCCTAGTCCTCGCCGATGACAAGCATACCCATAACATGATTCCGCCACCACCATGCTTGAAAATATGAAGTGGTATTCAGTGATGTGTAGTGTTGGATTTTCCCCAAACATAACGCTTTGTATTCAGGACCAAATGTGTATTTCTTTGCCACATTTTTTGCAGTATTATGTAAGTGACTTGCTGCAAACAGGATGCATGTTTTGGAATATTTTTCATTCAGTACAGGCTTCTTTCTTTTCACTCTGTCATTTAGGTTAGTATTGTGGAGTAACTACAATGTTGTTGATCCATCCTCAGTTTTATCATATCACAACCATTAAACTCTGTAACTGTTTTAAAATCACCATAGACCTCATTGTGAAATCTCTGAGTAGTTTCTTTCCTCTTTGTAGTGACTGAGTGTATTGACACACCTTTCAAAGACCAATAACTTCCCTATTCTTAAAGGGATATTCAAGTATGACTCAATTGTCATACTTGAGTAAAAGTAAAGATACTTTAATAGAAAATGACTCAAGTAAAAGTGAAAGTCACCAGGTAAAATAGCACTTGAGTAAAAGTCTAAAAGTATTTCGTTTTAAATACACTTAAGTGTAAAAAATAAATGGAATTGCTAAAATGTACTTAAGAATCAAAGTATAAACCATTTCAAATTCCTTATATTAAGCAAGCCAGAAGGCACAATTTTCGTTTTTTTTTTTTGTGACGGATAGCCAGGGGCATACTCCAACACTCAACACATAATTTACAAGCGAAGCATTTGGGGTTAGTGAGTCCGCCAGATCAGAGTAGGAATGACCAGAGATGGCCTCTTGATAAGTGTGTGAATTGGACCATTTTCCTGTCAAAATGTAACAAGTACCGAGAAAATGTATGTAAAATAAGTTAAAAGTTCATTATTTTCTTTAGGAATGTAGTGAAGTAAAAGTAGAAGTTGGCAGAAACCCCCAAAAACTACTGAAGTGGTACTTTAAAGTATTTTTACTTCGTTACTTATACCACTGCTACTCAATTGAGGGACTTTTCAGATAATTGTATGTGTGGGGTACAGAGATGGGGTAGACATATTTTTATTTTTATTGAACACGAAATAGAGTCGATGCAAACTATTATGCAATTTGTTAAAAATATGTTTACTCCTGAACGTATTTAGGCAAAGGGTTGAATACTTATCGACTCAACATTTCAGCTTTTTATTTTCTATAAATGTTTTACATTTTCTACAAACAAAATTCCACTTTGACATTATGGGGTATTGTGTGTAGATCAGTGATACAAAATCAGGCTGTAACTCAACAACATTTGGAAAAAGTAAAGGGGTATGAATACTTTATGAAGGCACTGGGAGAGAGAGAATTCCATCCAGTGTCATTAGAAAGGCATTTTAATTCACAAGCAAAACTGCTGAAACATAGCACATGATTTAAAATGCAGGTATACAATACAGTAAGGCTATGTTTAGACAGGCAGTTTGAAGTGACCCAAATCTAACATTTTCACATTTCCAATACACATCTGATCTCTACTGAGAATCTGATTGTAAAACAGCAATTTTAAAGCTTTGATTCACAGTAATTGAACCTCTCCTCACACATGTGTACACTATCTCTCTCACTTACTCACTCACATTACAAGATCCTTCCATCAGTTATGATGCAGCTCAGTGGTTTCAGTCCTACTGTCTGTTAATCCCGTCGGACAAACCCAACATCATAGATCTCACACTGGTGTGAATGTTCACCTAGGTCAGGGTTTACAAACCTACATTTATACAGTCTCTCCACTCTGTACAGCAGCTTGCTAGTCAAGCTAGACAGTCAGGTATATAAAATGCATATAAAATGCAGAGGAAATATATATGTTTTATGCGATGTCCGGACCTCGGTGAAGACTGAATCTGGACGGCGGGGGCTAAATGAGTTTGACACCACTGCCCTAGGATACCCCTCTCTCAATTCTAACCTTAACCATTAGGGGCAACTTCATCCTGCTCCTTATATCTCAGCTTCACCAAGGGTCTTGGTGGAGGTTCCAGGACCTAGATCCAACCAGCGGAGTCCGCTCCAGTTAGCTCCCAGACAAGATCAGTCCATCCTGAGCAGGAGTGACCCTGGGCCTTGAGGAAGCTTCAGACATGGAGCAGGTCAGTGGGCAGCAGCTTGTGGAGGACCATGAGGCTGCTGTAGTCACAAGATATGATAAGATTAAGTTTAGTGTCTACATTGTAGAATAATAGTGAAGACATAAAAACTATGAAATAACACATATGGAATCATGTAGTAACCAAAAATGAGTTCAACAAATCAAGATTCAAAGTAGCCACCCTTTGCCTTGATGACAGCTTTGCACACTTGGCATTCTCTCAACCAGCTTCACCTGGAATGCTTTTCCAACAGTCTTGAAGGAGTTCCCACATACGCTGAGCACTTGCGGTCCAACTCATCCCAATCCATCTCAATTGGGTTGAAGTTAGATGATTATGGAGGCCAGGTCGTCTGATGCAGCACTCCCATCACTCTCCTTGGTCAAATATCCCGTACACAGCCTGGAGGTATGCTGGCTCATTGTCCTGTTGAAAAACAAATGATAGTCCCACTAAGCGCAAACCAGATGGGATGGCATATCGCTGCAGAATGCTGTGGTAGCCATGCTGGTTAAGTGTGCCTTGAATTCTAAATCAATTACTGACAGTGTCACCAGCAAAGCACCCCTACACCATCACACCATCACACCTCCTCCTTCATGCTTCACGGTGGGAACCACACATACAGAAATCATCCGTCCACATACAGAAATCATCCGTCCACCACTCACAAAGACGCAGCGTTTGGAACCAAAAATCTCAAATTTGGACTCATCAGACCAAAGGACAGATTTCCATCAGTCTAATGTCCATTGCTCGTGTTTCTTGGTCCGAGCAACTCTCCTATTCTTATTGGTGTCCTTTTGTAGTGGTTTCTTTGCAGCAATTTGACCATGAAGGCCTGATTCACACCGTCTCCTCTGAACAGTTGATGTTGATATGTGTCTGTTACTTGAACTCTGTGAAGCATTTATTTGGGCTGCAATTTCTGAGGCTGGTAACTCTAATGAACTTATCCTCTGCAGCAGAGAAAATTCTGGGTCTTCCTTTCCTGTGGTGGTCCTCATGAGAGCCAGTTTCATCATGGCACTTGATGGTTCTTGTGACTGCACTTTCAAAGTTCTGGGATTTTCCAGATTGACTGACCTTCATGTCTTAAAGAAATTATAGACTGTCATTTCTCTTTGCTTATTTGAGCTGTTCTTGCCATAATATGGACTTGGTCATTTACTAAATAGGGCTATATTCTGTATACCACCCCTACACAACTGATTGGCTCAAACACATTAATTAAGAAGGAAAGAAATTCCACAAAATAACTTTTAACAAGGCACACCTGTTAATTGAAATGCATTCCAAGTGACTACCTCATGAAGCTGGTTGAGAGAAAGCCAAGAGTGTGCAAAGCTGTCATCCAAGGCAAAGGGTGGCTACTTTGAATCTTGATTTGTTGAACTCATTTTTGGTTACTACATGATTCCATATGTGTTATTTCATAGTTTTGATGTCTTCACTATTATTCTACAATGTAGAAAATAGTAAAAATAAAGAAAAAAACAGCAATGAGTAACTGTGTCCAAACTTTTGACTGGTACTGTATATAAATAAATAGTTATTTCCTGATATTTCTTATATCTCTCAGATATAGGATAGACACTTCAGAACAAACTTCCTTTAGATTATTTTGGGGGGTCTATCTGTTGTTCCGTGTAGTGAATCTGTTATTCAATGCGGTTGAATGGGCTAATAGCAGTAAGGCCAAATTAAATGTTTCATCAAATATTTTTACTAAGTTGACTGTGCCTTTAAACTGCTTCGAAAATACCAGAAAACAATGTCATGGCTTTAGAAGCTTCTGATAGGCTAATTTACATAATTTGTGTGAATTGGAGGTGTACCTGTGGATGTATTTCAAGGCCTACCTTCAAGCTCAGTGCCTCTTTGCTTGACATCATGAGAAAATCAAAAGAAATCAGCCAAGACATCAGAAAAAAATTGTAGACCTACACAAGTCTGGTTCATCCTTGGGAGCAATTTCCAAATCCCTGAAGGTACCACGTTCATCTGTACAAACAATAGTATGCAAGTATAAACACCATGGGACCATGCAGCTGTCATACCGCTCAGGAAGAAGACACGTTCTGTCTCCTAGAGATGAACGTACTTTGGTGCGAAAAGTGCAAATCAATCCCAGAACAACAGCAAAGGACCTTGTGAAGATGCTGGAGGAAACAGGTACAAAAGTATCTATATCCACAGTAAAACGAGTCCCATATCGACATAACCTGAAAGGTCGCTCAGCAAGGAAGAAGCCACTGCTCCAAAACTGCATAAAAAAGCCAGAGTACGGTTTGCAACTCCACATTGGGACAAAGATCTTACTTTTTGGGGAAATGTCCTCTGGTCTGGTGAAACAAAAATAGAACTGTTTGGCCATAATGACCATCGTTATGTTTGGAGGAAAAAGGGGGTTTGCTTGCAAGCCGAAGAACACCATCCCAACCGTGAAGCACGGGGGTGGCAGCATCATGTTGTGGGGGTGCTATGCTGCAAGAGGGACTGGTGCACTTCACAAAATAGATGGCATCATGAGGGAGGAAAATTATGTGGATATATTGAAGCAACATCTCAAGACATCAGTCAGGAAGTTAAAGCTTGGTCACAAATGGGTCTTCCAAATGGACAATGACCCCAAGCATACTTCCAAAGTTGTGACAATATGGCTTAAGGACAACAAAGTCAAGGAATTGGAGTGACCACCACAAAGCCCTGACCTCAATCCTATAGAAAATTTGTGGGCAGAACTGAAAAAGCGTGTGCAAGCAGAGAGGCCTACAAACCTGACTTAGTTACCCCAGCTCTGTCAGGAGGAATGGGCCAAAATTCACCCAACTTACTGTGGGAGGCTTGTGGTAGGCTACCCAAAACGTTTGACCCAAGTTAAACAATTTAAAGTCAATGCTACAAAATACTAATTGAGTGTATGTAAACTTCTGACCCATTGAGAATGTGATGAAAGAAATAAAAGCTGAAATAAATCATTCTCTCAACTATTATTCTGACATTTCACATTCTTAAAATAAAGTGGTCTAAGACAGGGAATTGTTACTAGGATTAAATGTCAGGAATTGTGAAAAACTGAGTTTAAATGTATTTGGCTAAAGTATATGTAAACTTCCGACTTCAACTGTATTTCTAAATGACCAAATATGATTTCAATTACTAGCATGTTCATCCATCCAATCAATCAGTAAATCAATCAATCAATGGCTGCATCTGAAATGGCACCCTTTTCCCTATGGCCCTAATCAAAAGTAGGGAATATGATGACTACACCACTCGCGAGCGTTGCAAAATAAATGTAGAAATCTATATTATTCAATTATTGCACCCACACTACTTGGGTGCCAATCAATGAGTGTCTGCGTTGCCAAGGGCTAAAATAGAAGTCAGTTCTATTTGTGACGCAGATTGTGCTGCAATCCTGCCTCTCCCATCTCCTCATTGGTTTATAGAAGCAGGTACCCACGTGCCATCTCCTCATTGGTTATACCCATGTGGGTGACTGAAAGATGAACGAGGTCAGTGCGGTAATGCACCTAATGTATGAAAAATGCCAATTGCAATATAAAGTCAAGAGAAGAAAAAGCGTAGAAGGAGGAGAGATGACTAGAAACGATTCGGTTGACAGTTTTGTGTGGTTTAATTGTTGGAGTAGAGGACCTTGTGCATTTCAGGTAAAATAACAACTCGATATTTATATCCCAGGACAAATTAGCTAGCAACAGCAAGCTAGCTAAATAGGACAAGTTAGCTAGCAAGTGCAAGCTAGCTAGCTAAATTGCCATAAATGTTTTAATGCTTTTCAAACTGTCCCCAAATGAATGTAATTGGTTCAGAGTTTGTTTTGATATTTTAACCTGCGTGTCATGATCGCGTTTGGTGTGGGGGGACAAAATAGATATAACGTAAACTCACTCACTTTTGTTCATCGCCTTGGTCTGTACAATTTACCTTATTTTAGTGCCCCAAAAACGTAATACTTCCAGATCAACTGTAATGTCAATACCATTGTAAAGCACAATTTCTCCCCTTTCCAACAGAATCAATTACATGACCCCCACACGGCCCGTTTCTGCTTTCAAGAAGGCAACGAGCCCCGTCGGGTCTTTAAAAAAATGGCGGGTGGGGAAGCGAAACTAATGCGTGATAGTGAGGAGGAGGGATGTTTTGTGGGAAAATTGCTTTTTTTCACTCGATCTGTCCAACTTATCACCTTATCGCCTCTAAAATGTAAATAAAACACTATAAAGAGTTTATATAATGTGTCATTACATACCTATTCGAAGGTTGGTGTCGAATTTGAATCGGGTTTTTAGGGCGGTGCTAAAGTGATCTTAGAAGTAAACAGCGGCTTTGAGAATGATGATCGCATGCAATGATGACGCAAAAAATGGCTAGGTATCCCCCATTACCCCCGTCACTGTCCATTTCTTGTTTTTAAAGGATGAGAGTAGTGCTAAACCTGGTCGAGAGAGATAGTAAGACAGAAATAGTTGCTTTATGGACCAACACCAGGTGACGGTGACCAGACCCTACCCATTTGTGTTGGTTCTTGGGGACTGCTCACAGGTTTTAGTCATTATTGGAGCAAGATGCACTGGATGTGTGCTTCAAGTCCTTTTATGTGTTTGATATCAACTTTCACACTGTGCCCCAGCATGGGAATTCCTACAGACCATGGTGTGTCAGCTGCCAGGAACAGAATCCCCTGCACTAAGACTGTTGCGAGCATGTCTTTTATCAACTGAACAATAGTGGATAAGTATCTGCTCTTGTATGTAGAGTGAGAAGTGACAGGATATATTAATTCCTGTGAATAAATAGATCAATGGATGAGCCATGAGTGTCTCATTCCAATGCTAATATGCTCTTAACCTAAGCCCTGTCTAAGACAATGGAGAGGTTATACTAAACTGTATGGCATTGTTTTAAAAAGGTCATACCAAGGATCATTTTGCTATTTTAAAACACCTTGAAGTATCAAATATATAAAATAAATTTGGCCTTACTGCTATTAGCCCATACAAACGCATTGACTAACAGATTTAATGCATGGTAAACTCATATCTGAAACACTTGTAATAAAAAAATGAATTAACCCCATTTATCATTAAACAAGCTCATATACAGTGCATTCGGAAAGTATTCAGACTCCTTGACTTCCACATTTTGTTACGTTACAGCCTTATTCTAAAATGTATTAAATCGTTTCCCCCCCCCTCAATCTACACACAATACCCCATAATGACAAAGCAAAAATGGGTTTATAAATTTTTGCAAATGGATTACAAAACTGAAATATCCCATTTACGTAAGTATTCAGACCCTTTACTCAGTGCTTTGTTGAAGCATCTTTGGCATCGATTCCAGCCTTGAGACTTCTTGGGCATGATGTTTCAAGCTTGGCGCACCTTTATTTGGGGATTTTGTCCCATTCTTCTCCGCAGATCCTCTCAAGCTCTGTCAGGTTGGATGGGGAGCGACACTGCATAGCTATTTTCAGGTCTCTCCAGAGATGTTCGATCAGGTTCAAGTCCGGGCTCTGGCTGGGCCACTCAAGGACATTGAGGCTTGTGCCGAAGCCACTCCTGTCTTGTCTTGGCTGTGGCTTAGGGTTGTTGTCCTGTTGGAAGGTGAATATTCGCCCCAGTCTGAGGTCCTGAGCACTCTGGAACAGGTTTTCATCAAGGATCTCGCTGTACTTTGCTCCTTTCATCTTTCCCTCGCTCATGACTAGTCTCCCAGTCCCTGCCGCTGGAAAACATCCCCACACCATGCTACATAAATGTTTCTGGTACCCTTCCCCAGATCCCTGCCTCGACACAATCCTGTCTAGGAGCTCTACGAACAATTCCTTCGACTTCATGGCTTGGTTTTTCCTCTGACATGCACTGTCAACTGTGGGACCTTTTTTTATAGACAGGTGTGTGCCTTTCCAAATCATGTCCAATCAATTGAATTTACCACAGGTGGACTCCAATCATGTTGTAGAAACAGCTCAAGGATGACCAATGGAAACAAGGATGCACCTGAGCTCAATTTCACGTCTCATGGTAAAGGTTTAGAATACTTATGGAAATAAGGTATTTCTGTTTTAAATTTGTATACTTTTGCACAAAAAAGTTTTTCACTTGGTCATTTATGGGGTATTGTGTGTACAGTGGTTCTTCCTTTTAAAAGCTGCGAGCTTACACCGCGGGACTTAGGTACCCAGCGTCACAGCTTCATTGCTCCAGACCACCACAAGGGAGCGTTAGAGCACTCATTATGCATTTGGGTTCCAAGGTTTTTATATGACCGATCATATCGAGTGTTTCCAATTAAGAATTTGACGCGAACCACCCATCCCTGGTGACTTTCTTCAGCGAAGATGGATGACAATACATTATGGTGGAAGCAAATTTACATTTTTATAATGTCATAATGAGTCAAGCAAAAAATCTACAATTGAGAGGAATATGTTAGTTAATGTAGAGACAAACGATTGTGCATATTTGTTTGTCTTAGTTAATTTACGAAAATCACTATTTATCAAGTTAGCTAGCTAGTGTTATGACATGAGTATGAATTTGTGTTTAATGTAATAGGGACTCCTGAGAGAACCAGGAAACCAGGCTGTCATCTTGGGAAAAAGTGGATGTAAAGAATCTAGCTAGCTAAAGCATTTTCTGGAAATTGAATGTACAATTGTTAGCGTGCTTTGCTTATATTTGACATGCAAAACAGCTGAAATAATATAGCTAGCTAACTATTTGCTTATTGTGGAGGATAAAAATGACCGCATGCCTATGGATTTTGTAACTAGCTACAGTATGTAGCCAACCTGTGTATGGACCCTAAAACTTTAGGTCCTGAACCTAATATTCATACCAATCATAGTTGTTGTATCGACTTCTGAATGGCATTAATGAGGCCTATGGATTGAGTAAATATATTAACTTTATTGTGCCAAGGATGTACTGTAGTTATTACCACGCATGAGATCCCCCACATTGTACACTGTACATTGAATATATTCACTGATCATGTACTCTTCCTTGGCAAATAAAGGTGCTGTATGTATGTATGTATGAATCTCTGACATTCTTTTTTAGTCATATCCAGTATCAAGCTCCATTATTTGAATGATGCTTTGTCTGCATGTATGTATTACAATTATACACTTCAACAGTGTTTTACTGCTCCTGGGACATCAATGATTACACATTGTAACTATGCAATAGACTAGAAACATGATTTAAGTAAAGGCTGATTTTTCTCATTCATATATGCAGAAATACACCTATGCATATTTAACTCCCTACATCTGCATTACTCTGAGGACACAGGATAGGTGTCGTATTCCAATGAGATGCTTACATTCAAGTGGAGACCGTGAAACACTTCATTGACAAGTTCATTATCCAGGTGCTATAAATACAAGTTCAAGCTGTACCTCAATGCACATATGGTGTGCATTATAAAGGAGGTGGGGAGAGGTAAAACAGAGGAGCAGGGAAGACTGCATATGATTCATGAATTCCAGTGCTACCCTAATATTCTCTCAGTTTGTCACAATTACATAGTGTCTCTAGCGGTGTCTCCTATTCAACCCGGGCCGACTGGAAGCCCAAGGCTATCTAAAGAGCGGATGAGGTGGCTGACGGGACTGGCTTCCTCTCTCACATCTAAAGATACCTGCAGACGAGAGACAGATGGATAGAGAGCATGATTAAGCCTTGTTTTTTTTATTCTAACACGGTCAGTCATAATCAGGCGGTGAAATGAGAAAACTGACCTTTGATCATGAACTCTGGGACTTCTCCATCTCCGTCTGTATTTCAATGTAAAGCATCTCTTTAATAATACTTCCTGTATAATATCCCTTATAACAAATCATAACATTGGCTAGAGACATGTGCATGTGACAATAGCAGGATCATATCAAGGATATCGTCACAAATGAATACATAAATACCACTTGAAGCTTGATGATGACTTGGTCATTTGAATCACCTGTGCAGTGCTAAGGCAAAACCAAAAATGTGTACCCCTTTGAGTCCCCAGGACTGAGAACCGCTGCTCTTCATTGGGTCCTCTTAATCTGCAGACAGGCTTTCACAGCTCTCTGTATCTGAGGACAGAAAACCTCACAAGAAATAGACTACACAAAAGTACCTGCTCTATCCAGAGTAGCCTACTCTCTCACTTTGACAGCTGGGCCTGCTATCCTTTCACCCTCCTCCAAAAACTACAAATGTTTGCCATTATCAAGAGTGGCACTGGGGCAAAAACAATATCCTACATAGTGTGGGAGGACTGCACCTTAAAAGGCTGGAGACTCATAACTAATAGAAGATCATTCATGTATATGTCCTGACCAAAATATTAACTTCACGCTGCAGCTAATGCTGCAGCACAGCAAAATTCTCAGTAGACGGGGCATGGGATGTCAGGAACAATGACCCCATTGTCAGTGTTTCCAGATTATCCTCCTGATAAAGTAGGTCCTCCACCTCCTGCATCTGGATTGCTCAAAAGAAACAAATCTGTATTAGTGGTGATAAATTTGGCAGCAACAGGGGCTTGATAGTCAGGTGACAATGGCTGAGTGTTTATGTGGTGTATATCTTAAATTAGCAGCTGACATCTTACGTTTTTTTTAAATTAATGCATGTGAGACAGGTTCCATGTACAACAAGACAGGCAGAGAGGAAGAGAGAAAAAGAACACAGAACAGTTTAATTACTTTTGGTTATGGACACGCAATAAAGCTTCCATGGCCTGTTCCTCGGACAGTGAACATCTGGCAATACCTACATTTTCGACCCCTTGATCAGCTAGCACTCTGAAAGTAAAGAAAATAGCTTATTTTTTTAGTAGATATGAAAACAATAACGGAGATATGACCATTTAATCTAAAGCAGCAGATGTCATTTTCAGGATAAGTCAATACAGCACAGAAAGCTTAACACCAGACTGGTATTGTGGTTGTTCATTAGGTGATAGGAAATATGCAATATGCATACAAAATAATATACTTACCTTCCTTGAAAATCCATCTTTACCGCCAAAGATAACAATGTGTCTTGGGAAAAAAGCATTGGAATTAAAAGTGGAATGTTTAACCTATTAACCTGCTTCATTATTTATGTATTGCCAGTTGATGAAGAACAACTCTAATTACATACATTGAAAATTTGTATACGAATAAAAAAGTTAAAATAACTTCTTAGAATTGGAGACATTATACATCTTTATGTACCTTTATCAATTTATGATTTGTATCAATGTGGGCGAGAGACGGGAGCAGAAACAGAGTATTTTTGCTGAGCAATGCAACAAAGCTGGATCATTCTGGCAATGATACCTGCACCATCTACATGCTGCAAAAACTCCCGAACTCTTCGCCATTGTACACAATTGCCCATTGCTTGGTGACTTCTGACATATCAGAATAGCATTCCCTGACAGACATATTGTGTTCTTTCATCCTTCTGTAAAAAAAGTGAACCGTTTACACTGTCATGAAATATGATTATGTATCGACTATGAAACAAATAGGACATGGCCTGCCATGAAAGAAATAGGACATGAGTTGCCATGAAAGAAAGTTAGATGAATTCAACTGAAAATGGCAAGAACAGACGTTCATAGCTTAATGTTTTTGGTTAGCTTGAGAATAATAATTGCATGGTATGTATCTATGTAATATAGTAGAATGTTATGAACCGACACTGAATCATAGAAGCTAACTACTAGCTATGTAGAAGTTGGGCGGAAGAATGTCCAGTGCTTCTTCCCTGAGATACCATCATCACACAGTCCTTCGTAGGTGTCCGCTGTGACTTCCTTTGTGTCGGAAAGAAAGGCTGAACAGTATTGGTTGTAGCCAAACTGACACTTAAAAAACAGCCAAAATGGAGGGTGGTTGATAGCGAAATTAAATAGGAGTTTTGTTTTCATATACATTTTTGGGGAATAAAATGCATTAAGTTTTGCGCTCTATTGCAAAATATTTGATTGCAAATGTTTTACTTTGAAGCCTCTTTTGCTTTCAGAACAATTATTTTTGATTGAAAATAAAGATTTGCTCTTGACAAAAAGACATCCATTTGTTGGAAGTTGGGGAGAGGGGCTAATAGCTGAACAATAGACTATTCAACCTTTACTAAAGAATAGTCTAATAGCCGAGCTAGGTGTGAAAAACCCCCGTCCTTTCAGAGACCAGATTTGCCCTAACGACCAAGGGGGATTTAGAGCACTGATTATGCTTTTGGGTCCCAATGCACTACTGTGTCTCTAACTGACAATGAATGGGCAATATAAACCAAATAATAAACTGATAATTGTGCAGGACTTCAAATTAAACAAGCAGGGAGCATGTTTCAAACCTTCAACCTTCTTGCCCCAAGTACAGCGCACTATCGACAGTGCACCAAAAGCATGCTCAAGCCACAGAGTTGACTTGCTTACTACACAATGTAATAAAGTAGACTTTTCAAATAAATTACCTTACACGTTATGTTGGCTGACAATTTGTTAGCTACAGTTGAAGTCGGAAGTTTACATACACCTTAGCCAAATACACTTAATACTTCCGGCGCCGACAGAGATGGCCGCCTCCCTTCGCGTTCCTAGGAAACTATGCAGTATTTTGTTTTTTTACGTGTTATTTCTTACATTGGTACCCCAGGTAATCTTAGGTTTTATTACATACAGTCGGGGGGAACTACTGAATATAAGAGCAACGTCAACTCACCATCATTACGACCAGGAATATGACTTTCCCGAAGCGGATCCTGTGTTTTGCCTTCCACCCAGGACAATGGATCTGATCCCAGCCGGCGAACCTAAACAACGTCGCAGTAAAAGGGGCAAACGAAGCGGTCTTCTGGTCAGGCTCCGGAGACGGGCACATCGCGCACCACTCCCTAGCATACTACTCGCCAATGTCCAGTCTCTTGACAACAAGGTTGATGAAATCCGAGGAAGGGTTGCCTTCCAGAGAGACATCAGAGACTGTAACGTTCTTTGCTTCACGGAAACATGGCTCACTCGAGAGACGCTATCGGAGTCAGTGCAGCCAGCTGGTTTCTTCACGCATCGCGCCGACAGAAACAAGCATCTTTCTGGTAAAAAGAGGGGCGGGGGTTATACCTTATGATTAACGGGATGTGGTGTGATCATAACAACATACAGGAACTCAAGTCCTTCTGTTCACCTGACTTAGAATTCCTCACAATCAAATGTCGACCGCATTATCTACCAAGGGAATTCTCTTCGATTATAATCACAGCCGTATATATTCCCCCACAAGCAGACACATCGATGGCCCTGAACGAACTTTATTTGACTCTATGTAAACTGGAAACCAAATATCCTGAGGCTGCATTCATTGTAGCTGGGGATTTTAACAAGGCTAATCTGAAAACAAGACTCCCTAAATTCTATTAGCATATCGATTGCACAACCAGGGCTGGTAAAACCCTGGATCATTGTTATTCTAACTTCCGCAACGCATATAAGGCCCTCCCCCGCCCTCCTTTCGGAAAAGCTGACCACGACTCCATATTGTTGCTTCCAGCCTACAGACAGAAACTAAAACAAGAAGCTCCCGCGCTCAGGTCTCTTCAACGCTGGTCCGACCAATCTGATATCACGCTTCAAGACTGCTTCGATCACATGGATTGGGATATGTTCCACATTGCATCCAACAACAACATTGACGAATACGCTGATTCGGTGAGCGAGTTCATTAGAAAGTGCATCGGTGATGTCGTACCCACAGCAACTATAAAAACATTCCCAAACCAGAAACCGTTGATTGATGGCAGCATTCACGCGAAACTGAAAGCACGAACCACTGCTTTTAACCAGGGCAAGGTGACCGGAAACATGACCGATTACAAACAGTGTAGCTATTCCCTCCGCAAGGCAATCAAACAAGCTAAGCGTCAGTATAGAGACAAAGTAGAGTTGTAATTCAACGGCTCAGACACAAGAGGTATGTGGCAGGGTCTACAGTCAATCACGGATTACAAAAAGAAAACCAGCCCCGTCGCGGACCAGGATGTCTTGCTCCCAGACAGACTAAATAACTTCTTTGCTCGCTTTGAGGACAATACAGTGCCACTGACACGGCCCGCTACCAAAACCTGCGGACTCTCCTTCACTGCAGCCGACGTGAGTAAAACATTTAAACGTGTTAACCCTCGCAAGGCTGCAGGCCCAGACGGCATCCCCAGCCGCGTCCTAAGAGCATGCGCAGACCAGCTGGCTGGTGTGTTTACGGACATATTCAATCAATCCTTATCCCAGTCTGCTGTTCCCACATGCTTCAAGAGGGCCACCATTGTTCCTGTTCCCAAGAAAGCTAAGGTAACTGAGCTAAACGACTACCGCCCTGTAGCACTCACTTCCGTCATTATGAAGTGCTTTGAGAGACTAGTCAAGGACCATATCACCTCCAGCCTACCTGACACCCTAGACCCACTCCAATTTGCTTACCGCCCCAATAGGTCCACAGACGACGCAATCGGAACCACACTGCACACTGCCCTAACCCATCTGGACAAGAGGAATACCTATGTGAAAATGCTGTTCATCGACTACAGCTCAGCATTTAACACCATAGTACCCTCCAAACTCGTCATCAAGCTCGAGACCCTGGGTCTCGACCCCGCCCTGTGCAACTGGGTACTGGACCTCCTGACGGGCCGCCCCCAGGTGGTGAGGGTAGGTAACAACATCTCCACCCCGCTGATCCTCAACACTGGGGCCCCACAAGGGTGCGTTCTGAGCCCTCTCCTGTACTCCCTGTTCACCCACGACTGCGTGGCCATGCACGCCTCCAACTCAATCATCAAGTTTGCAGACGACACTACAGTGGTAGGCTTGATTACCAACAACGACGAGACGGCCTACAGGGAGGAGGTGAGGGCCCTCGGAGTGTGGTGTCAGGAAAATAACCTCACACTCAACGTCAACAAAACAAAGGAGATGATTGGGGACTTCAGGAAACAGCAGAGGGAGCACCCCCCTATCCACATCGATGGGACAGTAATGGAGAGGGTAGTAAGATTTAAGTTCCTCGGCGTACACATCACGGACAAACTGAATTGGTCCACCCACACAGACAGCGTTGTGAAGAAGGCGCAGCCTCAGGAGGCTGAAGAAATTCGGCTTGTCACCAAAAGCACTCACAAACTTCTACAGATGCACAATCGAGAGCATCCTGTCGGGCTGTATCACCGCCTGGTACGGCAACTGTTCCGCCCACAACCGTAAGGCTCTCCAGAGGGTAGTGAGGTCTGCACAACGCATCACTGGGGGCAAACTACCTGCCCTCCAGGACACCTACACCACCCGATGTCACAGGAAGGCCATAAAGATCATCAAGGACAACAACCACCCGAGCCACTGCCTGTTCACCCCGCTATCATCCAGAAGGCGAGGTCAGTACAGGTGCATCAAAGCAGGGAGCGAGAGACTGAAAAACAGCTTCTATCTCAAGGCCATCAGACTGTTAAACAGCCACCACTAACATTGAGTGGCTGCTGCCAACATACTGACTCAACTCCAGCTCACTTTAATAATGGACATTGGTGGGAATTGATCAAAAATGTATCACTAGCCACTTTAAACAATGCCACTTAATATAATGTATATGTATATACTGTACTCTATATCATCTACTGCATCTTGCCATCTTTATGTAATACATGTATCACTAGCCACTTTAAACTATGCCACTTTTATGTTTACATACCCTACATTACTCATCTCATGTGTATATACTGTACTCGATACCATCTATTGCATCTTGCCTATGCCGTTCTGTACCATCACTTATTCATTTATATTTATGTACATTCTTTATCCCTTTACACTTGTGTGTATAAGGTAGTAGTTGTGGAATTGTTAGGTTGGATTACTCGTTGGTTATTACTGCATTGTCAGAACTAGAAGCACAAGCATTTCGCTACACTAGCATTAACATCTGCTAACCATGTGTATGTGACAAATAAAATTTGATTTGATTTGAACTGTTTTTCAAAAATCCTGACACTTAATACTAGTAAAAGTTCCCTGTCTTAGGTCAGTTAGAATCACCACTTTATTTGAAGGATGTGAAATGTCAGAATAATAGTAGAGAGTGATTTATTTCAGCTTTTCTTTCTTTCTTCACATTCCCAGTGGGTCAGGACGTTTACATACAAAAACTTAGTATTTGGTAGCATTGCCTTTAAATTGATTAACTTGGGTCAAATGTTTCGGGTAGCCTTCCACAAGCTTCCCACAATAAGTTGGGTGAATTTTGGCAAATTCCTCCTGACAGCTGGTGTAACTGAGTCAGGATGTAGGCCTCCTTACTCGCACACGCTTTTTCAGTTCTGCCCACAAATTTCCTATAGGATTGAGGTCAGGGCTTTGTGATGGCCAACAATACCTTGACTTTGTTATTCTTAAGCCATTTTGCCACAACTTTGGAAGTATGCTTGGGGTCATTGTCCATTTGGAAGACCCATTTGCGACCAAACTTTAAAGTTCCTGACTGATGTCTTGATGTTGCTTCAATATGTCTTGATGTTGCTTCAATATATTCACATAATTTTCCTCCCTAATGATGCCATCTATTTTGTGAAGTGCACCACTCCCTCCTGCAGAAAAGCACCCCCACAACATGATTCTGCCACCCCCGTGCTTCACGGTTGGGATGGTGTTCTTCGGCTTGCAAGGCTCCCCCTTTTTCCTCCAAAAATAACGATGGTCATTATGGCCAAACAATTCTATTTTTGTTTCATCAGACCAGGGGACATTCTTTGTCCCCATGTGCAGTTGCAAACCATAGTCTGGCTTTTTTATGGCGGTTTTGGAGCAGTGGCTTCTTCCGTGCTGATTGGCCTTTCAGGTTATGTCGATATAGGACTCATTTTACTGTGGATATACAGTGAGGGAAAAAAGTATTTGATCCCCTGCTGATTTTGTACGTTTGCCCACTGACAAAGAAATTATCAGTCTATAATTTTAATGGTAGGTTTATTTGAACAGTGAGAGACAGAATAACAACAACAAAATCCAGAAAAATGCATGTCAAAAATGTTATAAATTGATTTGCATTTTAATGAGGGAAATCAGTATTTGACCCCCTCTCAATCAGAAAGATTTCTGGCTCCCATGTGTCTTTTATACAGGTAACGAGCTGAGATTAGGAGCACGCTCTTAAAGGGAGTGCTCCTAATCTCAGTTTGTTGCCTGTATAAAAGACACCTGTCCACAGAAGCAATCAACTTCCAAGGAACCAAATGTGCTAGCTGGGTAGGAACTAATGCAGAATCCTCTCTGTGTATTCATATCCTTCCTTTCCTCCACCCCAGAAAAGGAGTGGAAAAAAAGAGGTGTGAAGAATTTAAACTTTTACTGCAGTGGGCTAAATAAGAGTATGTCTTGGTAGTCTTAAACAAATCCACTTTGAAACATAAGTATACACATCACACACATTGGGCTTACAAAAAAAGAAGACACCTTGTCAGATAAAGTTGAACTGTATTTAATTTTGAGTTTGCATCCCAATATTAGACTTTATATGCAGAGACTAAATATAAAAAAAACTGTTTGACATACAAACACTGAATTTTCAGCTGTGAAAATATATTTTTTGTTCATTGTTAAATTATGAAAAATATTAATAACATTCCACCCATGAGGCCACTAGGTCATTTGACTGCAGGAAAGGGCTACTCGAAGGCATACATCAGGAGGTTGAAGTCGCCCAGTATGATTCACTCACTCACCCTCTCCGAGTTAGGCTGTGAATATGACCTTGTAATATAGAGATGGTGACCAGTCTCTCAATAAAGTTGTCAGACAGTTGTGTGTTTGTTTCACCAGATCTCTGAATGTTTAGAATCTCATCAGATCCACCAAGGCTGAGCTAGACTCTCTGTCTCTCTGTCTGTCCATCCGCCTTCCTGCCCGTCTGTTCTGAAGGCCTTCAAATATTAGGGGTCTCTATATCCGTCTGCATGATTTGATGGAGAGAGAGAGGAGGTAGAGGAGGGACAGATGGAGGGAGGGAGGGAGGAGGGACAGAGGGAGGAAGGAAGGAAGGGAGGGAGGAAGAGAGAGGGCTGAGGGCTGGAGACAAATCTCTCTCCCTCCCTCTGAGGTGCTTGTTACTCATAAAAAGAGAAACAGAGATAGAAAGTGGGAGAGAGAGAAAGAGACAGAGAGCCCATGCTGCTCTACTCCATCAGCCACATGCCTGTGTGCCAGCATGACAGCTGGTTTTAACTGTTCCTTTTATCACTCTTTACCAGTGTCCTCCCTGCCATACCCTCCTCTCTCTGTATATCAAATCAAATGTTATTCGTCACATACACATGGTTAGCAGATGTTAATGCGAGTGTAGCGAAATGCTTGTGCTTCTAGTTCCGGCAATGCAGTAATAACCAACGAGTAATCTAACCTAACAATTTCACAACAACTACCTTATACACACAAGTGTAAAGGAATGAACAACATGTACATAAAAATATATGAATGAGTGATGGTACAGAACGGCATAGGCAAGATGCAGTAGATGGTATCGAGTACAGTATATACATATGAGATGAGTAATGTAGGGTATGTAAACATTATATGAAGTGGCATTGTTTAAAGTGGCTAGTGATAGATTTTTTCATAAATGTTTACATTATTAAAGTGGCTGGAGTTGAGTCAGTATGTTGGCAGCAGCCACTCAATGTTGGTGGTGGCTGTTTAACAGTCTGATGGCCTTGAGATAGAAGCTGTTTTTCAGTCTCTCGCTCCCTGCTTTGATGCACCTGTACTGACCTCGCCTTCTGGATGATAGCGAGGTGAACAGGCAGTGGCGCGGGTGGTTGTTGTCCTTGATGATCTTTTTGGCCTTCCTGTGACATTGCGTGGTGTAGGTGTCCTGGAGGGCAGGTAGTTTGCCCCCGGTGATGCGTTGTTCAGACCTCACTACCCTCTGGTACAGCCTTACGGTTGTGGGTGGAACAGTTGCCGTACCAGGCGGTGATACAGCCCGACAGGATGCTCTCGATTGTGAATCTGTAAAAGTTTGTGAGTGCTTTTGGTGACACGCCGAGTTTCTTCAGCCTCCTGAGGTTGAAGAGGCGCTGCTGCGCCTTCTTCACCACGCCTTACGGTTGTGGGTGGAACAGTTGCCGTACCAGGCGGTGATACAGCCCGACAGGATGCTCTCGATTGTGAATCTGTAAAAGTTTGTGAGTGCTTTTGGTGACACGCCGAGTTTCTTCAGCCTCCTGAGGTTGAAGAGGCGCTGCTGCGCCTTCTTCACCACGCTGTCTGTGTGGGTGGACCAATTCAGTTTATCCGTGATGTGTATGCCGAGGAACTTAAAACTTACTACCCTCTCCACTACTGTCCCGTCGATGTGGATAGGGGGGTGCTCCCTCTGCTGTTTCCTGAAGTCCACAATCATCTCCTTTGTTTTGTTGACGTTGAGTGTGAGGTTATTTTCCTGACACCACACTCCGAGGGCCCTCACCATCTCGCTGTAGGCCGTCTCGTCGTTGTTGGTAATCAAGCCTACCACTGTAGTGTCGTCTGCAAACTTGATGATTGAGTTGGAGGCGTGCATGGCCACGCAGTAGTGGGTGAACAGGGAGTACAGGAGAGGGCTCAGAACGCACCCTTGTGAGGCCCCAGTGTTGAGGATCAGCGGAGTGGAGATGTTGTTACCTACCCTCACCACCTGGGGGGGGCCCGTCAGGAGGTCCAGTACCCAGTTGCACAGGGCGGGGTCGAGACCCAGGGTCTCGAGCTTGATGACGAGTTTGGAGGGTACTATGGTGTTAAATGCTGAGCTGTAGTCGATGAACAGCATTTTCACATAGGTATTCCTCTTGTCCAGATGGGTTAGGGCAGTGTGCAGTGTGGTTGCGATTGCGTCGTCTGTGCACCTATTGGGGCGGTAAGCAAATTGGACTGTCAGGTAGGGTGGAGGTGATGTGGTCCTTGACTAGTCTCTCAAAGCACTTCATGATGATGCAAGTGAGTGCTACGGGGCGGTAGTCGTTTAGCTCAGTTACCTTAGCTTTCTTGGGAACAGGAAAAATGGTGGCCCTCTTGAAGCATGTGGGAACAGCAGACTGGGATAAGGATTGATTGAATATGTCCGTAAACACACCAGCCAGCTGGTCTGCGCATGCTCTAAGGATGCGGCTGGGGATGCCGTCTGGGCCTGCAGCCTTCGGAGGGTTAACACGTTTAAATGTTTTACTCACGTCGGCTGCAGTGAAGGAGAGTCCGCAGGTTTTGGTAGCGGGCCGTGTCAGTGGCACTGTATTGTCCTCAAAGCGAGCAAAGAAGTTGTTTAGTCTGTCTGGAAGCAAGACATCCTGGTCCGCGACGGGGCTGGTTTTCTTTTTGTAATCCGTTTTTGACTGTAGACCCTGCCACATACCTCTTGTGTCTTAGCCGTCGAATTGCGTCTCTACTTTGTCTCTATACTGACGCTTAGCTTGTTTGATTTCCTTGCGGAGGGAATAGCTACATTGTTTGTATTCGGTCATGTTTCCGGTCACCTTGCCCTGATTAAATGCAGTGGTTCACGCTTTCAGTTTCGGGCGAATGCTGCCATCAATCCACGGTTTCTGGTTTGGGAATGTTTTAATAGTTGCTGTGGGTACGACATTGCCAATGCAGTTGCTAATAAACTCGCTCACCAAATCAGCGTATTCGTCAATGTTGTTGTTTGACGCAATGTGGAACATATCCCAGTCCACGTGATCGAAGCAATCTTGAAGCGTGGAATCAGATTGGTGGACCAGCGTTGAACAGACCTGAGCGCGGGAGCTTCCTGTTTTAGTTTCTGCCTATAGGCTGGAAGCAACAAAATGGAGTCGTTTTCAGCTTTTCCGAAGGGAGGGCCTTATATGCGTGGCGGAAGTTAGAATAACAATGATCCAGGGTTTTACCAGCTCTGGTTGCACAATCGATATGCTGATAGAATTTAGGGAGTCTTGTTTTCAGATTGGCCTTGTTAAAATCCCCAGCTACAATGTATGCAGCCTCAGGATATGTGGTTTCCAGTTTACATAGAGTCAAATAAAGTTCCCACGTCTCGTTAATCATAAGGCATACCATATTAGGGGGATGGGGCGCACACACACACACACACACACACACACACAAACTAGCCAACTCACCAGCGAGGGTCCCGGCCCCAGAACCCAGCAGAGTGTGGCCCCCAGGATGAGCATAGTGGGGCCCAGTTCCCCACAGTCATAGATCTGACCCACAACCAACAGCACCCCCTAAAGGTGCTACAGTGAAACACACATACACGCTCCTAAACACAGATCTGATCCACAACCTCTCCTTCTCCTCTCTGCTCCATTCCTCTCTTCTCTTCTCATATCATCCCTATTCTCTCCTCTCATCTCCTCTTGTTTCCTCATCAGCCTCTCCCTCCTCCTATCCTCCTCTCCTCCCATTTTCCCTCCTTCTCCTCTCATTTTCTCTCCTCTCCTCCAGGCGATGACAGGATGATAATGTCGATCTTATTAATATTTTGTCAGCATCGCAAATGGCACCCTATTCCCCTATTTAGTACTCTACTTTTGATCAGGGACCATAGGGTAAGTAGTTCACCATATAGGGAATAGAGTGCCAGCAACGCACACACACAGATAGGCAGGCACACACACCCCGACAGCGAGATAAAAGCTGTTTCTGTGGCGATGTGATAAATGTGTCTTCCATGAACTTCTCTTAATGATATCACTGCTGCAGGCTGTCTCTCTTTCTTTCTTTCTCTCTGTGTGTGTATGTGTGTGTGTGTGTGTGTGTGTGTGTGTGTGTGTGTGTGTGTGTGTGTGTGTGTGTGTGTGTGTGTGTGTGTGTGTGTGTGTGTGTGTGTGTGTGTGTGTGTGTGTCTGTGTGTGTCTGTGTGTGTCTATAATAAGATTAAGCACGTCAAGCTCCCAGTGCACCAGACTCGTTCAGCAGAATCAGAGATGGAGACATAAAATATAAATAGGATTCACGTCACCTCCATAACGAGAGATAGAAAAAGAGAGAGGCGGATGGAGACTTGAGAAAGCCACCGAGGGGATAGGGGTGGAGGAGGGAGAGGAGAGGAGGGAGAGATGGAGAAAGGGATAGAGAGTTAAATAACAGAGAGAGGAAAAGAGAAATGAATGGATGTAGGAAAAATAGAACAGACAGATGAGGTAGAGAGAGAAAGAAGAGATTGGAGAAGGAAAGTTGGAGAGGATGGAGCAGGATGAGAAACATTAACACATACCGAGGATATAGGCGAATCTGTTATAAATTAGAATAAGTGTGTGCGTGTGTGTGCTTGCCTGTGCATGCTCTCATGTGGGTGCGTGTGTGTGCGTGCTTGCGCGTGCGTACGTGCATATGTGTCTCACCAGGTAGCTTCCCCGAGACAGACAGTAGAAGCCATCAGTACCAGTCTCCTTCAGAGCTGAACACCCCCATCAACAGAGCCACCAGCATACCATTGAACCCATGGAGACCTCCAGATACCTCCTCACTATAACACACAGACACACCACAGGAGGTTGTTGGCACCTTAATTGGGGACCAGCAGCATAACCAGCAGCAGTGCGTGAGTAAAATCACTGGGGAACCCAGGAAAAAAAAACATATTACAGCCTGTGTTGTTACAATTGCATGGTTTGCTCTATAACCTGTTCGTTCATACGCCACTGTGATATAAAAATCAGAGACAACAAGAAGACAACAGTGGCGGTATAAATTCAACCACACATTTGTTTTATGACCTACAGCTTGGTAAACAAGTTCGTCTTGAAGTTAATGTATAAAGTCGCAAAGAAAACAGGAGCTGCGTCCGCTGTTCCAGCACCATTTAAACTTCAACATTTCCATATAATCAAACACCTACGCTAGTCTATTACAGTGACAATTTAAAGATACCAAAAACAAATTTAGTCCAGTCAATGTAAGCTAAATACACTACATAACCAGAGGTATGCAGACAGCTGTACGTCGAACATCTCTTTCCAAAATCATGGGCATTAATATGGAGTCGGTCCCCCCTTTGCTGCTATAACAGCCTTCTCTTCTGGGAAGGCTTTGCACTATATGTTGGTTGGAACATTGCAGCGGGGACTTGCTTCCATTCAGCCACAAGAGCATTTTAGTAAGGTCGGGCACGGATGTTGGGCGATTAGGCCTGGCTCGCAGTCGGCATTCCAATTCATCCCAAAGGTGTTCGATGGTGTTGAGATCAGGGCTCTGTGCAGGCCAGTCAAGTTCTTCCACACTGATCTCGACAAACCATTTCTGTAGGGACCTCGCTTTATGCACGGGGTGAAATGCAGGCAGCTTCTATCTTCAAAATGCTTTAAATGCTTTATTATCCAAATATTTAAATTGCTTGTGGGTGACCTCATGCATCTGCAAAATGTCAGATAAAGCATATACTGTACAGTACTGTATTTCTTCATCAGCATCTTTATGCTTTTGTTAATATAATAATGATAAAAATACTCTTTCAAAATGCAGATGTTTATTTAGTTATGGATCCGTAACAAATTATTATGGGAATAAATATCACTGAATGACAGAAATATTGTAACAAAGTAGGCTAATGAAGGTAAACAAATTGTTGCTTACTGGAAAATGCTCTTTCAAAATGAATGGAATTTTATGGAATTATTGGAATTCAGAGTTCACGACTGTTCTGAGATAAGCATGGGGACTGGTCTTGATAAATCAACAAGATTCTTTATTTTCACTGAATGTCCATTTGGGTATTCGTTAGACTACAATTAGGGTGTGGAAATGTTATGGTCTTAGTACTGTAGCCTACTCCCAACAGTCACGTTGTACAGCGCCTAAAGTTTTTCTTGGAATAGAAACACTGTAATATTAATAAAATGAATTAAGCAAAATTTCTTAAAATCAAGCCCATATACTATGTTCTTACAAAAAAAGGTTTTACATTCTCTAGTACAACCAATATTACAAAAAGTCAAATGCTTCTCCAAGATACCCTCTGGGGGTCAAACTAGCACTAACTAGCGTTAATGGTAACAATGGGTGACAATTAAAATAACATGCCATAGAATTCTGCGGCAGCCCGCAAGGTGTGCTGCAGTATGACGCAACTTTTAAAGGAGGAACCACTGTGGGCTCAGTTGATAAGAGTTGACATTTCTCCAGCTATGTCTTCGTAAAAACATAAAGGAAAGGGCACTACAATTACACAATGTGATCATATAGTTTTATATAGAATCTATCTGCCCAGTTCGTATCTTTGTGAGTAAAACAGATTGGTAGCCACTTGTCCCTGTATGTGAGCTCCCTACTGTGCCCAGTTGGTTTTATATACAGTACCCGTCAAAAGTTTGGAAACACCTCATTCCAGGGTTTTCTATTCTCTACATTGTAGAATAATAGTGAAGACATCAAAACTATGAAATAATACATATGGAATCATGTAGTAATCAAAAAAGTGTTTAACAAATCCAAAAATATGTTATATTTGAGATTATTCAAAGTAGCCAACCTTTGCCTTGATGACAGCCTTGCACACTTTTGCATTCTCTCAACCAGTGTCACCTGGACGGCTAGTCCAACAGTCTTGAAGGAGTTCCCACATATGCTGAGCACTTGTTGGCTGCTTTTCCTTCACTCTGCACTCCAACTCATCCCAAACCATCTCAATTGGGTTGAGGTCAGGTGATTGTGGAGGCCAGGTCATCTGATGCAGCACTCTATCACTCTCCTTCTTGGTCAAATAGCCCTTACACAGCCTAGAGGTGTGTTGGGTCATTTTGCTGTTGAAAGACAAATGATATTCCCACTAAGCGCAAACCAGATATGATGGCTTATCGCTGCAGAATGCTGTGGTAGCCATGCAGGTTAAGTGTGCCTTGAATTCTAAATAAATCACTGACAGTGTCACCAGCAAAACACCCCACACCATCACACCTCCTCTATGCTTCACGGAGGGAACCACACATGCAAAGATCATCCTTTCACCTACTCTGCGTCTCACAAAGACACAGCAGTTGGAACCAAAAATCTCAAATTTGGACTCATCAGACCAAAGGACAGATTTTCACCAGTCTAATGTCCATTGTTCATGTTTCTTGACCCAAGCAAGTCTCTTCTTATTATTATTGGTGTCCTTTTGTAGTGGTTTCTTTGCAGCAATTCGACCATGAATGCCTGATTCATGCAGTCCCCTCTGAACAGTTGATGTTGAGATGTGTCTGTTACTTGAACTCTGGGAAGCATTTATTTGGGCTGCAATTTCTGAAGCTGGTAACTCTAATGAACTTCTCCGCTGCAGCAGAGGTGACTCTGGGTCTTCCTTTCCCGTGGCGGGCCTCATGAGAACCAGTTTCATCACAGCGCTGGATGGTTTTTGCGACTGCACTTATTTTCCGTATTGACTGACCTTTATATCTTATTAATGTAATGATGACTGTCGTTTTTCTCTGCTTATTTGAGCTGTTCTTGCCATAATATGGACTTGGTATTTTGCCAAATAGGGCTATCATCTGTACACCACCCCTACCTTGTCACAACACTACTGATTGGCTCAATCACATTAACTTCTTTATGATAGGGGGCAGCATTTTCACTTTTGGATGAATTGCGTGCCCATAGTGAACTGCCTCCTACTCTGTCCCAGATGCTAATATATGCATATTATTATTACTATTGGATATAAAACACTCTAAAGTTTCTAAAACTGTTTGAATGATGTCTGTGAGTATAACAGAACTCATATGGCAGGCAAAAACCTGAGAAAAAATCCAAACAGGAAGTGAAAATTCTGAGACTGGTCGATGTTAAAGTCATCGCCTATTCAATTCCCTGTAATATATGGATCTGTTTGCACTTCCTACGCATTCCACTAGATGTCAACAGTTTGTAGAACGCTGAATGAAGCCTATAGTGTGATGTGGGGCCTGATGGGAGGTGTTTCAGTCATTGGTCTGGCAGATTGCCAGTTCTTGCTCACGCGCTTTCCTCATGATATCGCCATGCGTTCCATTACTTATAGAGAGTGAAAAGAATTCTCCGGTTGGAACCTTATTGGATATAAATGATAACAACATCCTGAAGATTGATTCTCTACTAAGTTTGACCAGTTTACTCGACTTGTAATTTAACTTTTTGAAGTTTTCGTCCGACGTTTGCCTGCATCTGCGCGAGCGTTTGGACACGTGTACTACACATGCTAGCAAAAGTAGCTAATTGGACATAAGTAATGGACATTATCGAACAAAACAGCAATTTATTGTGGAACTAGGATTCCTGGCACTGCATTCTGATGAACATAATCAAAGGTAAGGGAATATTTATGATGTAATTTCGAATTTCTGTTGACTCCAACATGGCGGAGAAAGGTTGTTAAATCTGAGCGCCGTCTCAGATTATTGCATGGTGTGCTTTTTACGTAATTTAAAAAAGAAATCTGACGCAGCGGTTCCATTAAGAACAAGTGTATCTTTAATTATGTGTAAAACATGTATCTTTCATCAAAGTTTATGATGAGCATTTCTGTTATTTGACGTGGCTCTCTGCAATTACTCCGGATATTTTGGAGGCATTTCTGAACATGGCGCCAATGTAAACCGAGATTTGTGGATATAAATATGCACATTATCGAACAAAACATAAATGTATTGTGTAACATGATGTCCTATGAGTGTCATCTGATGAAGATCATCAAAGGTTAGTGATTCATTTTATCTCTATTTCTGCTTTTTGTGACTACTATCTTTTGCTGGAAAAATGGTAAAAATTGTATTAGCGTTTTTCTGTGGCTATGTACTGAGCTAACATAATTGTTTGGTGTGCTTTCCCCGTAAATCCTTTTTGAATTCAGACATGTTGGCTGGATTCACAACATGTGTAGCTTTAATTTGTTGTCTTTCATGTGTGATTTCATGAAAGATTGATTTTTATAGTAATATATTTGAATTTGGCGCGCTACATTTGTTCTGGATTTTGGCCAAGTCGGACGCTACCGTCCCACCTATCCCAGAGAAGTTAAGAAGGAATAAAATTCCACTATTTAACTTTTAACAACGCACACCTGTTCATTGAAATGGTTTCCAGGTGAGTACCTCATGAAGCTGGTCGAGGGAATGCCAACAGTGTGTAAAGCTGTCATCAAGGCATAAGGTGGCTACTTTTAAGAATCGTTGAACACTTTTTTTTGGTTACTACATGATTTCATAGTTTTGATGTCTTCACTATTATTCTACAATGTAGAAAATAGTAAAAATAAAGAAAAACCTTTGAATGTGTAGATTTGTCCAAACTTTTGACTGGCACTTTACAGTACATATAATGAATATGAATTCGGGGTGGGCAGAAGTTAATAAATATTAACGCATTAGACCTCTCACTAAAGGTTTCAGTCATATAAAAACTATACTTAAATCTGAACTGGTTAGTAAGATTGGCTCACCCCATGTTCAAGAATGGCCTTTTTACCTTTATCCAGATTACAACCTCATTTTCGGTCATTTGAAAATGAAATAATCTCCAAAATGTTGCTATTTTTAAAACAAGAAATAGATTGTTTGTTGCTATTTCAGTTTAATACACCAGAAAAGACAGAACAAATATTATGGCTAAAATATACTAATTGATACCCAAACACAAATGTTTTTGGGTGGGGAAGTGTTTAAAAAACATACATAGGATCTATGTCACATGCAGTTTACAAAAATATATGGAAATGTATGCTCTATCCAAAATTGCAAGCAACTGATTGAGCCATTTCCGCAAAAATGGAGGAGGCAAGTGGAAAGGGGAAAAGGTAAGCAACTTGTCTTTCAACGTGATGCATGGTTTATGAACTGATATACAAAACGACTCCGGATTCAAAACTTAGTATTTCAATTTAAATGATTATTCAAAATTCTTGCAACCAATAAAATGTTGTATATATGGGGGATACAACCATCCCACCTCTACAGATTTTGCTACGACGAGACAGAATGTCATGTATACTCCCTCTCCGGGCTCTAGGTCATCAGTCTGCTGATTATCCTGCACACCTATCACCATCGTCAAGCGCCCCCGCGCCTCATGACACTCACCTGGATTCCATCACCTCCTTGATTATCTTCCCTATATCTGTCACTCCCCTTGGTGCTTTCCTCAGGTGTTATTGACTCTGATTCATGTTGGTGCGTTGATTGTGTTTTGTGTTTGTTTGTTAATTTATTAATTTATTAAAACACTCACTCCATGTGCTTGCTTCCCGACTCTCGGCGCACATAGTTACACAGAATCATTAGATCACTTGTTGTGTGTCCATAAAAAGTATATATAAATATACAAAAAATATATTTACCCCAAAATATGTGGGGGATTAGAAAGGATGCAGACAATTACATTGATAGAAGACACAATCTGCAATATTAACGCTGATCTACCCCCTATAAAAAAATGTCATGAAGCAAGTTAATTTCCATAGTCAGTAACGTAACGAGTTACTTTTAAAAGTAACGTTTCCCAACACTAATGACTAATGGGTGTTCGGGAGAGGTTGCAGCTCCACTGGGAATACTGTCGATATGGTATCAGAGAGGAGCTATGGGGGGGAGAAAGAATGAGTGGAGGGATGCATGGTTGTAACCAGAGATGTGTTGGAGGAGAGTGATGTGGTAAATGAGGGGAATTGTAAAAGTAGATGCACAGGAGTGAACGCTGAGATGGATGGAGGGAGAGAAAGTTATTCCCCTCCATTGTGTAGTTTCCTTTGTTCTCCTCATTCATGTGTATCATCTCTCTCTCCCTCTTAGAAACCTACAACACCCTTTTAAGATAATTGATTAGGGACAGATCTATGAATCAATAGCACTTAAATGGAACATCTTACAGGGTAGTGTATAGGTTTCTGGACCAACTGAAGATCTTACAGTTTGGGTCTGTGCATGTGTTGTGTCATGTCATCTGGAGAAAACTGTGTCTACGTCCTAAATAGTACCCTATTCCCTACATATAGTGCCCTGTGGGCCATGGTTAAAAGTAATGCACTACATATGGAATAGGGTGCCATTTGGGAAGCAGAGTGAGAGGAGAACTCTAGAAAACTCTCACTGTCACAACCGCTCCCTCCCTCCCTCTCCATCCCCTCCTCCCACCCTCTTCCATTCCTCTCTCTCCATACTCTCCTGCCTCCTTCCCCCATCATCTCTTCCAACCTCCCTCCATCTCATCCCCTCATTCTCTCTCCATCTGATGAGGCTCAGGGTGCTGGGTATCCATGGAAACAGGAGTCTCAAGGTAACAGATCAGAGGAACTATACATATTTTCAACTACAAACACACACACGTCTTAATATACTTGTGAGGACTTCTAGTACTCACAACTATAGTAAAATGTGTACACACACCCTGGGAATACTGGCCTCTACACTCACTGCTGTCATGATCATAGAACAGGTACACATACAGTACCTGTCAAGAGTTTGGACACACCTACTTATTCAAGGGATTTTCTTTATTTTTACTACATTGTAGAATAATAGTAAAGACATCAAAACTATGAAATAACACATATGGAATCATGTATTAATAACCAACATTGTTAACCTTTGTGCAGTCTTAACATTCTGTAGACTCCTCTTGTCCTAAGGGTAAAAAATGACACGCCTTCACTAAACCCCTAAAATAAAGCAGCTTAATTGAATTTTAAACCCCAAATATATTTTGCATGAAGACACAACCTGTCAGTCATCACAAACTTTGAATATCTGGGTTTTCCCTCTTCACAATGCAGAAAGACTTCATTTAATCAGTGGACACCACTCGTTTTTATTACAACACACCTGTCATAATTGTTTTCTTTACTAAAGTAGAGGTTTATTATTATTGCTAAAGGTACTGCATTGGTGTAAACATAATTTTTTAGCAAGAGATAGCACTTGTATAGCCTAAGAAAGTAGCAGAAATGTGCAGAAAGTAGTTTTGAAGGGAAACAATAACAGTCTTGAACTTTTTGGGCAACGTATTGATATTCTTATATACTGTACAAAGAGGAATTCAACTACAAAATGCTAGTCTTCTCCCATTTTTTGAACCATTGCCCCCACCCACAAGGTGTATAAACATCAACAATGAATAAGATAATAGATACAAAACAAAAACGTGAAGAACAAAAATCAATCAACTCTAATTAGCACATGTAGGACAGTATGCAAGTGTGTGTGCGCATGGACTTTGCAGATGTATCTCTTACATGTGCAGCACATAGTATTTGTTTTACAGTCCTTTGGGGGGCAGAATTGGCATCACCCCTTGGCTGCCCCAGCTGCAGCCTCAGGTGGATCAGGACAAGATTCAGCCCCCTGAACAGCTTTCCCAAGCGCTGCAGAGGCTACTTTGCGGGGGAGGTGCTCCCTTTGAATGTGTGGGGTTACAAGTGCCTTTCCCAGCTGCTCCAGGAACACCCTCTTGCTCTTATCAGGCATCCAGGTAGGGTTGATCTTGTTCCATATCACAAAGGCATTGTATGAGGACACAATGTTGTTATGGTAGATGACCAGGGGCCAGCGGGCAGTCATCTACCTGCAACTGTAAGTTCCAATCACCTTGTCCAGGTTGTCCACACCTCATTTGTTCTAGTCCAGGATGATGGCTGGCTTCCTGTCCTCACGATCACTGATCTCAGCTATTTTGTGCAGTGTGCTTAGGAGGACCACATTCGTGTTTCTCTTTGGGAGGTAAGAAACTACAGTGGTGGCGGGGGTGAAAGAAAACTTTGATGAGAAGGCCTCTCTCCCCCTTGTTGTGAGGATTGCAGGGGGGAGCTCAGACTTGTTCTTTCTAACTGTGCCACCCATGGTGATCTTCCTTTTCAGAAGCTGCTGCTGAGTTCATAAGAGGTTAAGAAATTGTCACACGTGACATTGTGCCCCCCTCAGTCCATCTGTCACATCAAGCACAACCCGCATCCCCTGGTTCTTCTCCAGGCCTCTACTGGTCGGCTTCCCTGTGTAGATTTGCATCTTCCAAGCGCAGCTGGATTGTGTGTCACAGGCCACCCATATCTTGATGCCATACTTTGCTGGCTTGCTGGGCATATACTGCCGGAAAGGACAGCAACCTTTTGACAAAAGAGATTACTATCAGTAATCTATCAGTGTCACAGAAAACAAATCAATGATATTACAGCAATACATAATAAAATTAACAGTTAAAATCACTTACATTACAGATATGAAAATGTACCTCTGAATGGAACCAGTTGCTCATCCATTGTTACTTCAGGTCCAGGGTTGTAGAGGTATGGCAGACGCTCCACCCACTTCTCCCAGACCTCCCTTACGGCCTCCCGTTTGTCTTTCACATGTCTTGCAGATCTTGACTCATGGTTATCAAATCGTTGCATTCTTGAGAACGTGTGAAAGACTTTCAGTGTCATGACATTTTTTTGCCCTTCCACTCTCTGCATCCCAGAGACTGCATGTAGCCTCGTCTCGGGACCTATACACACCCGCTAAGATAAGCAGCCCTATGTAGGCACGCAGGTCAATCTCATCCATCCTTTTCCAGTTGTCTCCATATTTACAAAAACCCTCCAAATTTGTCATCTCCAAGATGATTTTTGATGACTGGTGTGATGAACATGTAGAATGTTGAACAACTGCATGTCTTGTGGGCCCTGGGGTCATCCTTATGACATTGTGCTGCCTTCCTGCCTTGGTTGTCATATGGTGATGAGGACCATGTTATTTTGCTGTTCTCTTTCAGCTTGGGGGATTTCTTCTTCATCTGAAGATGATGCATCGTGCTCAAGGTTGTATTCTTCCCCATCTTCTTCTAATACCTCCTCCTCTAAATCATTGTTCTCTTGTTCCTCCTGGACGTCTGAAAAAAAACTGATCTTCGACCTGTTGGGCACTGAAACGTCCACTCATGGCTTCAGCAAAGAGAACTGGGGGGGGGGGGGGGGGCATCATCTGAAGCACCTTTATAGCCTCTGACTGCATTCCGCATTAGTAAACAATGCTTTCAAGAAATGTTTTGTCTGAAATTGTTTTTATTTTTTCTGTGAACTTGAGTCATCTGTGGGGTCGTGGAGGGGAGATGCTGCACATGCACAAGAACGTTTTAGTTTTGTCTGAGTTCAATCAGAAGCACACAATCTCAATGTCTCATTGTGTGTGTGTGTGTGTGTCTTTGTGGTTTTTGTGGTGTGTAAATTATTTTATAACTGCCGGGTCAAAAATGACCTTAAGGCAATCTTTGTACCCTGGTGGTGTACAGCTTTCATGGAAATATGAACAAAGGTGATGTTTAGCTTTTTCTCATGTTGGGGTCACTCGAGGAAAAGTCCAATTTCAAGTTGAAAATATAATATAGGGGGTTTTCTCTGCTGTTAAACATAGTGGCGGGTCATTTTTTTACCCTTAAGACAACACAAGGGTTAAACAAATCAAAATACATTTTATATTTGCGATTCTTCAAAGTAGCCAACTTTGACTTGGATGACAGCTTTGCACACTCTTGGCATTCTCTCAACCAGCATTACTTTTACAACAGTCTTGAAGGAGTTCCCACATATGCTGAGCACTTGTTGGCTGCTTTTCCTTCACTCTGCGGTCCAACTCATCCCAAACCATCTCAATTGGGTTGAGGTCGGGTGATTGTGGGGGCCAGTTCATCTGATGCAGCACTCAATCACACTCCTTCTTGGTCAAATAACACTAACACAGCCTGGAGGTGTCCTGTTGAAAAACAAACGATAGTCCCACTAAGCGCAAACTAGATGGGATGGAGTATCGCTGCGGAATACTGTGGTAGCCATGCTGGTTAAGTGTGCCTTGAATTCTAAATAAATCACTGACAGTGTCACTAGCAAAGCACCCCCACACCATCACACCTCTTCCTCCATGATTCATGATGGGAACCACAAATGGCAGATCATCCATTCACCTACTCTGCGTCTCACAAAGACACGGCGGTTGGAACCAAAAATCTCATATTTGGACTCATCAGACCAAAGGACAGATTTCCACTGGTCTAATATCCATTGCTCGTGTTTCTTGGGCCAAGCCTCATCTTTTTATTTATGTCCTTTAGTAGTGGTTTCTTTGCAGCAATTTGACCATGAAGGCCTGATTCACGCGATCTCCTCTGAACAGTTGATGTTGACATGTTTCTGTTACTTGAACTCTGAAGCATTTATTTGGGCTGTAATCTGAGATGTAGTTAACTCTGGTTCTTCCTTTCCTGTGGCGGTCCTCATGAGAAATAATTTCATCATAGCGCTTGATTTTTGCGGTTGCACTTGAAGAAACTTTCAAAGTTCTTCAAATGTTCCGTATTGACTGACCTTCATGTCTTAAAGTAATGCTGGATGGTCATTTCTCTTTGCTTCTTTGAGCTGTTCTTGGCATAATATGGACTTGGTTTTTAACTAAATAGTGCTCTCTTCTGTATACCACCCCTACCTTGTCACAACACAACTGATTGTCTCAAATGCATTAAGAAGGAAAGAAATTCCACAAATTAACCTTTAACAAGGCACGCATGTTAATTGAAATGCATTCCAGGTGATTACCTCATGAAGCTGGTCGAGAGAATGCAAAGCTGTCAAGGCAAAGGGTGGCTACTTTGAAGATTTTCAAATATATTTTGATTTGTTGAACACTTTTGGTTACTACATGATTTCATAGTTTTGATGTCTTCACTATTATTCTACAATGTAGAAAATAGAAAAAAAATAAGAGAAACCCTGAAATGAGTAGGTGTGTCCAAACTTTTGACTCGTACTGTACATACATGTGTACAGAGACAAACACACACTGGAACATTATACGTACACAAAGGATCCCCATTAGCTATTGCACATGCAGCTTCTACTCTTCCTGGGGTCCACATAAAACTGGAACACTATACACATACATAAATGACAGTGGGGCTCAGGGCTAAATCCTCAGTTGAGAGTGAGAGAGAGACACGCTTCTGATGGCAGCATATTTCATAGCTATCATCCGACAAAATGACACACTGCTCAACTCTGCCATAGTAGACCGATGTAGCATCCAGTTACAACTTGCAGGTGGACAACAATATACGAACACATTTAATCCGAATAATTCGCAACAAACTCCATGGCCTTTCACAATGGATTTACAATTCTTCCAATGATCATGGCTATTCCATGCCACTAGTATGTAGTAACTGGCTAGCTAACTGGCTAGCTAATTAAATGTGTGACTTTCAGGTCACAGACATCAGAAAAATAACACAACATCAAGGATACACTTAAGAGTCTAAGCCTGAGGCTTACTGCTATTAGCCCATAGAAACGCACTGAATAACAGATTCATAAATGGAAAAACAGTAAAAAAAACAAATCAAAAGGATGATTGTTACAGACTACAAAGGGTAGCACAACCGAGAGCTGCTCTATGAAACTAGCCTACCAGACCAGCTAAATTATTTCTATACTCGCTTCGAGGCAAGTAACACTGAGCATGCATGAGAGCATCAGCTGTTCCGGATGACTGTGTGATCACGCTCTCCGTAGCTGATGTGGGTAAGAACTTTAAACAGGTCATCATTCACAAGGTCGCATGGCCAGATGGATAACCACGACGTGTACTCTGAGCATGCGCTGACCAACTGGCAAGTGTCTTCACTGACATTAACCTGTCCCTGACTGAGTCTGTAATACCAACATGCTTCAAAAAGACCACCATAGTCCCTGTGCCCAAGAACACTAAGGTAAACTGCCTAAATGACTACCGGCCCATAGCACTCACCTCTGTAGCCATGAAGTGCTTTGAAAGGCAGGTCATGGCTAACATCAACACCATTATCCCAGAAACCCTAGACCCACTCCAATTTGCATACCGCCCCAACAGATCCACAGATGATGCAATCTCTATTGCAGTCAACACTGCCCTTTCCCACCTGGACAAAAGGAACACCTATGTGAGAATGCCATTCATAGACAACAGCTTAGCAGTCAATGCCATAGTGCCCTCAACGCTCATCACTAAGCTAAGGACCCTTGGACTAAACACCTCCATATAAAACTGGGTCCTGGACTTCCTGATGGGCTGCCCCCAGGTGGTAAGGGTAGATAACAACACATCCTCCACGCTGATCCTCAACACGGGGGCCCCTCAGGGGTGCGTGCTCAGGCCCCTCCTGTACTCCCTGTTTTCTCATGACTGCATGGCCAGGCACGACTCCAAAACCATCATCAAGTTTGCCGATGACACCTGATCACCAACAACGATGAGACAGCCTATACGGAGGAAGTCAGAGACCTGGCCGTGTGGTGCCAGTACAACAACCTCTCCCTCAACGTGATCAAGACAAAGGAGATGGTTGTGGACCACAGGAAAAGGAGGCCCGAGCACATCCCCATTCTCATCAACGGGGCTGCAGTAGAGCAGGTTGAGAACTTCAATTTCCTTGGTGTCCACATCACCAACAAACTATCATGGTCAAAACACACTAAGACAGCTGTGAAGAGGGCACGACAAAGCCTATTCCCCCTCAGGAGACTGAAAAGATTTGTCATGGGTCCTCAAAAGGCTCTACAGCTGTACCATCGAGAGAATCCTGACTGGTTGCATCACTGCCTGCTACGGCAACTGGTCAGCCAACGACCGCAAATCAAATCAAATCAAATGTTATTGGTGACATACACATGGTTATAAGATGTTAATGCGAGTGTAGTGAAATGCTTGTGCTTCTAAACTCAGAAAAATAAGAAATGTCCTCTCACTGTCAACTGCGTTTATTTTCAGCAAACTTAACATGTGTAAATATTTGTATGAACATAACAAGATTCAACAACTGAGACATAAACTGAACAAGTTCCACAGACATGTGACTAACAGAAATTTAATAATGTGTCCCTGATCAAAGGGGGGTCAAAATCAAAAGTAACATTCAGTATCTGGTGTGGCCACCAGCTGCATTAAATACTGCAGTGCATATACTCCTCATGGACTGACCAGAATTGCCAGTTCTTGCTGTGAGATGTTACCCCACTCTTCCACCAAGGCACATGCAAGTTCCCGGACATTTCTGGGGGGAATGGCCCTAGCCCTCACCGTCGAGTCCAACAGGTCCCAGACGTGCTCAATGAGATTGAGATCCGGGCTTTTTGCTGGACATGGCAGAACACTGACATTCCCGTCTTGCAGGAAATCATGCACAGAACGAGCAGTATGGCTGGTGGCATTGTCATGCTGGAGGGTCATGTCAGGATCAGCCTGCAGGAAGAGTTCCACATGAGGGAGGGGGATGTCTTCCCTGTAACGCATAGTGTTGAGATTGCCTGCAATGACATCAAGCTCAGTCCGACGATGCTGTGACACACCGCCCCAGACCTTCACGGACCCTCCACCTCCAAATCGATCCCGCTTGAGAGTACAGGCCTCAGTGTAACGCTCATTCCTTCAATGATAAACGCAAATCGAACCATCACCCCTGGTGAGACCAAACCGCAACTCGTCAGTGAAGAGCACTTTTTTGCCAGTCCTGTCTGGTCCAAAGACGGTGGGTTTGTGCCCACAGGCAACGTTGTTGCCGGTGATGTCTGGTGAGGACCTGCCTTACAACAGGCCTCTCAGTCCAGCCTCTCTCAGTCTATTGTGGACAGTCTGAGCACTGATGGAGGGATTGTGCATTCCTTGTGTAATTCAGGCAGTTGTTGCCATCCTGTACCTGTCCCATTGCAATTTATTGCCCTGGCCACATCTGCATTCCTCATGCCTCCTTGCAGCATGCCTAAGGCACGTTCACGCAGATGAGAAGGGACCCTGGGCATCTTTCTTTTGGTGTTTTTCAGAGTCAGTAGAAAGGCCTCTTTACTGTCCTAAGTTGTCATAACTGTGACCTTAATTGTCTGTAAGCTGTTAGTGTCTTAACGACCATTCCACAGGTGCATGTATATTCATTGTTTATGGTTCATTGAACAAGCATGGGAAACAGTGTTTAAACCCTTTATAATGAAGATCTTTGAAGTTATTTAGATTTTTACAAATTATCTTTGAAAGACAGGGTCCTGAAAGATTTACAATTCTTTTTTTGCCGAGTTTAGTTCCGACAGTGCAGTGATATCTAACAAGTAATCTAACAATTCCACTACAACTACCTAATACACACAAATCTAAAGGGATTGAATAAGAATATGTACATATAAATATATGGATGAGTGAAGGCCGAGCAGCATAGGCAAGATGCAATAGATGGTATAATATACAGTATATACATATGAGATGAGTAATGTAAGATATGTTAACATTTTTAAAAAGTGGCATTTATTAAAGTGGCCAATGATTTGAGTCTGTATGTTGGCAGCAGCCTCTCTGATCTCGGCAAACCATGTCTGTTGTCATGCTGAAACAGGGAACTGCCTTCCCCAAACTGTTGCCACAAAGTTGGAAGCATAGAATTGTCTAGAATGTCAGTGTATGCTGTAGTGTTGACTTCCCTTCACTGGAACTAAGGGAACTAGCCCAAACCATGAAAAACAGCCCCAGATCATTATTCCATTATTCCTTCCATTCAGGCAGGTAGTGTTCTCGTAGCAACCGACAAACCCAGATTCATCCGTCGGACTGCCAGATGGTGAAACGTGATTCATCACTCCTGAAAATGTGTTTCCACTCAGTCCAATGGAGGTGAGCTTTACACCACTCCTGCTGACGCTTGGCATGGTGATCTTAGGTTTCTGTGCGGCTGCTCGGCCATGGAAACCCATTTCATGAAGCTCCCGAGGAACAGTTCTTGTGCCGAGGTTGCTTCCAGAGGCCGTTTAGAACTCTGTAGTGAGTTCTGCAACTGAGGACAGACGATTTTTGAGCTTTGTTCTGTGAGCTTGTGTAGCCTACCACTTCCTGGCTGAGCCGTTGTTGCTCCTAAACATTTCCACTTCACAATAACAGCACTTACAGTTGACCGGGGCAGCTCTAGCAGTGCAGAAATTTTACAAACTAACTGTTGGAAAGGTGCCGTACTATGATGGTGCCACGTTGAAAGTCACTGAGCTCTTCAGTAAAGCCATTCTACTGCCAATGTTTGTCTATGGGGATTGTATGGCTGTGTGCTTGATTTTGTTCACCTGTAAGCAACGGGTGTGGCTGAAATAGCCAAATCCACTCATTTGAAGGGGTGTCCACATACTTTTGTATATATAGTGTATTAGAGTGAGCTATGTCAAGAATCCAGTATTTAAATAAACATGCAGTGTGTATAAACAGTGTAACTAAAATGCAATGTACAGTAATAGAAGTATTAGATATGGTATAGTCTTGACACTAATGACGCTAATTGGAGAGCGAGAGAGAGGAGGGTGGAGAGAGAGTGAGATAAAGAGAGCAAGGAGAGCAAAGAGTCAAAAACAGAGACAGAGCATGAGAGAGTGAGCGAGAGGGAGGAAGGGAACAAGTGTGGGCGCTGTGCCAACTGTACCTCATCTTGCAGCACTTAGCTGATATTAAATTCTACAGTGCCATGATATCATCTGAGAGTAGCTACCTTCTCACTGATTACATCATCCACTCAGGGAGGGAGGGAGTGATGTCATCTTCAAGGTTTTCTAAGGACAGGCCAGTGGAATTGAAGGGAATATATTGACTAGATTCTATAGAATGTTCATTAGATTCAAGAACGTTCATTAGATTCTAGAATGTTCATTTCATTCTAGAACATTCATTACATTCTGAAACTTTATAATTTTCTGCGCAGGCAAACTGGGAATTGGAGTTCAGGGTGCATGGTTTGTGTACAGGATGTTAAACTCATGTGTATTTTAAGGATGTTTTTGTGAAGCATTGAAATAAAACACACAACCGATTGAGGTGCTTTTCTCAGAACTTGCCATGTTTTATAGTAAGGTACATGTACATTTCAGGCTGTCTTTGTACTCACAGTAAAGACAGAATACACACTGCCTCTCATCCCTTCTGACCTAAATACACATGCACAATGTCCTTTATGCACTCCAAGCTTCGTTCCTGTCACCTAATTTAGGCTAGTCGGGATGCAATGATATGAAATACCACTTTTACTTACAAAACATACTCAGGAACTCAACCAGAAGAGTACAAAAACGAAAAAATAAATAAATATAACATTTGATAAATAAAAGATAGCATCTTTATAAAATAAAGTTTTGATAATCCACATCTTTATACATCAGTAGTAATATTAAAATGTTTTTTGTTGTACAACGGAGTAATGTTTATAGTAATAATAGTAGAAGTTAGCGACAGTTACTAGGACATTCTGCACTGCACAAGGTTGCCGTGACGATCAGATGATGTTGCCATGGAGATAGAGAGCTGCATTGCCGGGGGTCGTTGTGTTGACAGTCTATGGGATCATAGACGGATGATTCGGTTTCTCGGTCACCATAACCAAACAATTTCAAAGATCGATAAATTGATTGAATAACTGATTGATTGATTAATTACATCATCACTTAGAATGAACTCCACCCCCCTCCCCCCTTTCACTTATCAATAGTTCCTTGGGTGTTGGTCACGTTAAAATATACTTGTTGTTAGGCAATGCCTGTCGATGTCGACCCCCCCCTCCCCCCCCCAAATAACCGTAGCTCCGCTGTAACCTTGACAGCGAAGCCTCAACAAAAACCCTAGTCTTCGGACAGGATGTGCCACTTGGCAATCTGCCGGCGCGGGTGGTCGCAGATCTCCCTCCAGTGCTCCCCGGGGGTGCCGGCAGCAGCCGTACCCAGGATCAGGCGCCCCAAGATGGGATTGGGGGAGCGGGAGGAGTCCCCCCGCCTGGTTGGTGGAGACTCAGAGTCCATGAGCAGGAGCTCTACGCTGGTCTCCTTCAGCCCCTCCTGGGAGGCTATGTCGAACACAAACAGCTCGTTGAACACAGGGTTGGGGGAACACTTTTTCACATGGGTCTTCTTTTTACTGACACGCTTCTTCCCTTTAAAGAGGTTGACTTTCACATATGGGTCTGGAGGGAAGGAGAGTGGGAAGGAAGGAGGTAGGAAGGGATGAGAGGAAGGAGAGAGAGAGAGAGGCAGAGTGAATAGAATTCATATCACAGCTCTGAAAATGGCACAATGGATCAATACGGTGGTATACGTGTACATGTGTGTGTGTGTACATGCGTGTGTTTGGTATTGACTGGCTCAGTTTGTTGGTAGTATGAGCATCTGTAGAGCATCTACAGATGGACTATCCGGACTATCCAAAGAAAGTGTGACCAAACACTGTGATATGGCTAAGACTCTGTTTTATCTAAAGTGTTTTTATTACAAGATTACAAGATTACATTACCTCAGTCTCTGTCATTACAACCTGTATAAGAGTATTAGGGCTGTGTCCCAAATGACAACCTACTCCCTATATAGCGCACTACTTTTGACGAGGGCCCACTGGCTCTGGTCAAAAGTAGTGCACTATGTAGGGAATAGGGTGCCATTTGGGAACTCCACCCATAAGTACTCCTGAAGGGGCTGAGTGTCTCATTACTGAGAGAATCATTTTGTTCCTAGTATCCTGGGTCTGTGTGTGCATGTCTCTGTGTGCGCGTGCGTATCTGTGTGTGCACATTCTTGTGTGTATGAGTACGTTCTTACTTGTGTGCATACTTATATTTTTGCGTGTCTGTGTATGTGTGTATGCGTGTGTGTCAGGGGAGAATGACTGCGCCCTCTCATTGAAGCCACAAAGTTCAAGACTGACTGCAGTAATGCAGGCTTTGTTTGCAGAAAACAAGATTCACCATTCACTATAATGGCAATCTTCGTGGCAATTTTCCGTGTAAAAATGAATAATTAGAACCTATTATCGCACACAGAAGTTATAAGGATCATTTAGTTGACAATGGCAGCCTGTAGTACACCGATCAGGCTTCAACTTGAGCTACTCAATGAGAGGGGTCAGCACTGAGATAGCCTAAAACGTCACTTCCTGGAGTAGCTCATACTGCACATTTTATGTCTACCAGTGGGAGCTGGTGGGATGAGCTATTGGAGGAAGGGCTCATTGTAATGGAATTAATGGAATGGAGTCAAACATGTAGTTTATATACGTTTGTGTTTGATACCGTTCCATTTATACCATTCCAGCCATTACAATGAGTCCGTCCTCCTATAGCTCCTCCCACCAGCTTTCTCTGATGCATACATACATCTCCCCAATGAGATAACATTTTAGAATGCTAAAACCGACTTTCTTGGCTTCAAATGCGCTATTGATTCTACACATAGGAATGAAGGGTGTCACGTGATCAATGGTTTTGTCCATTCATATATAGTAATTGCTGTGTGTCAATTATTTATATATACGCTAGATGACTGATAGGGGACGTTGTGTTGAAGAGTCCATGTCTCCATCTTGGCACAATTATTCTATTACAGACACCTTAATGTATACTTTATAATTATATTATGTGAGATAAACATAAAAATAAAATAAAACATATATTTTAATAATGTTACTGTCCCCACTACAAAAACCAGTCAAAAGTTTGGACACATCTACTTATTGAATGGTTTTTCTTTATTTTTACTATTTTCTACATTGTAGAATAATAGTGAAGACATCAAAACTAGGAAATAACACATATGAAATCATGTAGTAACCAAAAAGTGTTAAACAAATCAAAATATATTAGAGATTCTTCAAAGTAGCCACCCTTTGCCTTGATGACAGCTTTGCACACCTTTGGCATTCTCTCAACCAGCTTCATGAGGTATTCACCTGAAATGCTTTTCAATTAACAGGTGTGCATTGTTAAAAGTTAATTTGTGGAATTTCTTGCCGTCTTAATGTGTTTGGGAAAATATGTTGTTTTGTGACAAGGTAGGGGTGGTATACAGAAGATAGCTCTATTTGGTAAAATACCAAGTCCATATTATGGCAAGAACAGCTCAAATAAGCAAAGAGAAATATAGGTCTGTCAATCTGGAAAATTTCAAGAACTTTTAAAGTTTCTTCAAGTGCAGTCGCAAAAACCATTGCTCTCATGAGGACCGCCACAGGAAAGGAAGATCCAGAGTTACCTCTGCTGCAGAGGATAAGTTCATTAGAGTTAACTACACCTCAGATTGCAGCCCAAATTAATGCTTCACAGAGTTCAAGTAGCAGACACATCTCAACATCAACTGTTCAGAGGAGACTGCGTAAATCAGGCCTTCATGGTCGAATTGCTGCAAAGAAACCACTACTAAAGGACACCAATAAGAAGAAGAGACTTGCTTGGACTAAGAAACACGAGCAATGGACAATACATCAGTGGAAAACTGTCCTTTGGTCTGATAAGTCCAAATTTGAGATTTTTGGTTCCAACCACCGTGTCTTTGTGAGATGCAGAGTAGGTGAACGGATGATCTCCGCATTTGTGATTCCCACAGTGAAGCTTGGAGGAGGAGGTGTGATGGTGTGGGGGTGCTTTGCTGGTGACACTGTCTGTGATTTATTTAGAATTCAAGGCACACGTAACCAGTATGGCTACCACAACATTCTGCAGCGATATGCCATCCCATCTGGTTTTCACTTGTTTTTCAAAAGGACAATGACCCAAAACACACCTCCAGGCTGTGTGCGGGATATTTGACTAAGGAGAGTGATGAAGTGCTGCATCAGATGACCTGGCCTCCACAATCACCCGATCTCAACCCAATTGAAATGGTTTGGGAAGAGTTGGACCGAAGAGTGAAGGAAAAGCAGCCAACAAATCTTCAGCATAAAGAAATATCATTGAATGAGTAGGTGTCCAAACTTTTAACTGGTACTGTATATACTTTAATACATGTATAATTTTGTCCTTGAAACATTTAATTAAAATACTGCAGAATTCCATTTGTTCATCTGGAGGACTGCTCCTATTGGGGACTGCCAATATGACTAACCTGTGACTTCAAAGCCTCTCAATGGCCAATACATCAGCAATCCAAGTTTTACAGATGTGCTCAAATTTGTTGGTACCCCTCCACAAAAAAATGAAGAATGTACAGTTATCTATGGAATAACTTGAAACTGACAAAAGTAATTGGCATCCACCATTGTTGATTCCATATTTAATAGACTTTGCTTTAGATTTTTTTATTCAACATAATATTGTAAATAATAAAACAAATGAAAATGGCATGGACAAAAATTATGGGACCCTTAACCTAATATTTTGTTGCACAACCTTTAGAGGCAATCACTGCAATCAAACGTTTTCTTTAGCTCTCAATGAGACTTCTGCACTGCAAGTTTCAGCTCTTTCCATAGATGTTCGATAGGATTCAGATCAGGACTCATAGAAGGCCACTTCAGAATAGTCCTATGTTTTGTTGTTATCCATTCTTGGGTGCTTTTAGCTGTGTGTTTTGGGTCATTATCCTGTTGGAGGACCCATGACCTGCGACTGAGACCGAGCTTTCTGACACTGGGCAGTACGTTTCGCTACAGAATGCCTTGATAGTCTTGAGATTTTATTGTGCCCTGCACAGATTCAAGGCACTCTGTGCCAGGCGCAGCAAAATAGCCCCAAAACATAACCCAGCCTCCTCCATGTTTCACTGTAGGTAAGGTGTTCTTTTCTTTGAAAGCTTCATTTTTTCATCTGTGAACATAGAGCTGATGTGACTTGCCAAAAAGCTCCAGTTTTGACTCATCTGTCCAAAGGACATTCTCCCAGAAGGATTGTGGCTTGTCAATATGCATTTTAGCAAATTCCAGTCTGGCTTTTTTATGTTTTTCTTTCAAAAGTGGAGTCCTCCTGGGTCTTCTTCCATGGAGCCCACTTTCACTCAAAAGGTGACGGATGGTGCGATCAGGAACTGACGTACCTTCACCTTGGAGTTCAGCTTGTATCTATTTGGCAGTTATCCTTGGTTCTTTTTCTACCATTCGCACATTCCTTCTGTTCAATCTGGGGTCGATTTTCCTCTTGCGGCCGTGCCCAGGGAGGTTGGCTCCAGTTCCATGGACCTAAACTTCTGAATAATATTTGCAACTGTTGTCACAGGAACATCAAGCTGCTTGGATATGGTCTTGTAGCCTTTACGTTTACCATGCTTGTCTATTATTTTCTTTCTGATCTCCTCAGACAAATCTCTCCTTTGCTTTCTCTGGTCCATGTTCAGTGTGGCGCACACAATTATACCAAACAGCACAACGACTACTTTTCTACATTTAAATAGGCTGAATGACTGATTACAAGATTATAGACATGTGTGATACTGATTAAAGAAACAAATTAGTTTGAAATATCACTATAATCCAAATATTTATTATCTTTTCTAAGGGGTACAAACAAATGTGTCGCGCCATTTTAGAATATCTTTGTAGAATAAGCAATAATTCATCTCTTTTCACAGCTTCTTCGTTTTATTCTATGACATACCAAAGGCATGCAAGTATACATGATAAAATATCTTTTCATTTCATCACTTTTCAGGAATCATTATTTCAATGAGGACATTTGTATACATGATTGGCGTGCGTGCGTGCGTGCGTGTGTGTGCATGCATGCGTGCGTACGTACGTACGTACTTACATTTGCATGTGTGTGTGTGTGTGTGTGGGGGCGGGGGGTCTGTATGTACCTGAGGGCCTGTGGTTGTCGGTCTTCAGCAGGTGGCGAGCCTTCAGCACCACGACTGTTAGAGTACTGGTGGTAGACTGGTAACACAGAGACAACAGCAGCTCCCCTCGACCTGCACTCCTCTATAAACAGAGAGGGAGAGGGGGGAGGGGGATAGAGAGAGAGGGAGAGAGAGAGGTGGAAGGAGGACAGATGGAGGGAGGAGAGAGAGAAATTCCCCATCAGAATATCAAAACTTCGAGACCCGAGCAAGGGACTGACTAGTGACGAGGAAGATTGGGTTTACACTGACATTATGATGATGAACTGTGATATTTACACCAAGTTATAAAGTAGAGATATATACAGTCAGTTCCAAAATGATTGCACCCTTGATAAAGATGAGCAAAAAAATACAATTACTGAGCTATATTGTATGGCAAAAAAAGGGGAAATTATATTATTTTATAGAAAAAGTGACAAGTAATACCTTTTTCTAAAAAAGATAAGGGGTCAAAATTATTGGCACCCCTGTTTTCAATATGTTACCTTGCGAGGATAATGGCACTGAGCCTTGTTCTAAAATGTTTTATGAGAAGAAAACATTGGGAGGTATCTTAGACCATTCCTCTTTTAGCAAATCTTTACAGATCATTGATATCCTTCATCTGTGCTTATGGACTGTCCTCTTCAATTCAAACCACAGATTTTCAAAATGGTTCAAGTCCGGAGACTGAGATGGCCATTGCAAAATGTTGATTCCTTTTAAAATATTTTTTTCAAAAGATACATTGAACAAAATAGTCAAAACATAGTGTAAACGCAGGTGAGGTAGTACAACACCTTTTGGCCATTTTCTGGTGTTTTGTTGTGAAAAACTGAGCAGGTCATTTTAAAAAGGAATCAACATTTTGCAATGGCCATCTCAGTCTCCGGACTTTTTATTTATTTTATTTTATTTCAACTTTATTTAACCAGGTAGGCCAGTTGAGAACAAGTTCTCATTTACAACTGCGACCTGGCCAAGATAAAGCAAAGCAGTGCTACAAAAACACAACACAACACCTAAACAAACGTACAGTCAATAACACATAGAAAAATCTATGTTATGGCGAAAAAATTCAATTTAGCGTTAACACTGGAGTGATAGATGTGCAGATGATGATGTGCAAGTAGAAATACCGGGGTGCAAAAGAGAAAGAAGATAAATAACAATATGGGGATGAGGTAGTTGGGTGTGCTATTAACAGATTGGCTGTGTACAGGTACAGTGATCGGTAAGCTGCTCTGACAGCTGGTGCTTAAAGTTAGAGAGGGAGATATAAGTCTCCAGCTTAAGTGATTTTTGCAATTCGTTCCAGTCATTGGCAGCAGAGAACTGGAAGGAAACACGGCCAAAGGAAGTGTGGGCTTTGGGGATGACCAGTGAATATACCTGCTGGAGCGGGTGCTACGGGTGGGTGTTGCTATGGTGACCAGTGAGCTAAGATAAGGCGGGGCTTTACCTAGCAAAGACTTATAGATGACCTGGAGCCAGTGGGTTTGGCGAAGAATATGTAGCGAGGGCCAGCCAACGAGAGGATACAGGTTGCAGTGGTGGGTAGTATATGGGGCTTTGGTGACAAAACGGATGGCACTGTGATAGACTACATCCAGTTTGCTGAGTAGGGTGTTGGAGGCTATTTTGTAAATAACATCGCCTAAGTCAAGGATCGATAGAATAGTCAGTTTTACGAGGGTATGTTCGGCAGCATGAGTGAAGGAGGCTTTGTTGCAAAATAGGAAGCCGATTCTAGATGTAATTTTTGATTGGAGATGCTTCATGTGAGTCTGAAAGGAGAGTTTACAGTCTAACCAGACACCTAGGTATTTGTAGTTGTCCACATATACTAAGTCAGAACCGTCCAGAGTAGTGATGCTAGTCGGACGGGCGGGTGTGGGCAGCAATCGGTTGAAGAGCATGCATTTAATTTTACTACCATTTTTAAAGCAGTTGGAGGCCACAGAAGGAGTGTTGTATGGCATTGAAGCTGGATTGGAGGTTTGTTAAAACTTCTTATGGGCAGGTGGGACGTCCCACCTGGCCAACATCCGGTGAAATTGCAGAGCGCCAAATTCAGAAAACAGAAATACTCATAATAAACATTCATAAAATATACAAGTGTTATACATCGGTTTAACTTCTCTATGGTAGCGGGAAGCATTTTCACATACCCACATGCAACTGCCAGCTACTCATCCCCATAAGATAAGATATGCATATTGTTAGTAGATTTGGTTAGAAAACACTCTGAAGTTTCGAAAACTGTTTGAATCATGTCTGTGAGTATAACAGAACTTATTTAGCAGGCGAAACCCCGAGGACAAACCATTCAGATTTTTTTTTTTGAGGTCACTCTCTCTGGGAAACCAGATTTCTAAGTGACTTGCTTGCAGTTCCTACGGCTTCCACTGGATGTCAACAGTCTTGAGAAATTGGTTGAGGTTATTCCTTTGTGTAATGAAGAAGTACGGCCATCTTGAAGTCGAGTCACTTGACGTGTCCTGTTTTTTAGAGGTGGGAGACCAGAAAGCATGCTACACATTGTTTTCCTCCGGTATTGAACACAGATCATCCCGTCTTCAATTTTATCGATTATTAACGTTCAAAAATACCTAAAGTTGTATTACAAAAGTAGTTTGACATTTTTGGGCAAAGTTTACAAGTAACCTTTGAGATATTTTGTCGTCACATTTGAGCAAGTTGGAACCTGTGTTTTTCTGAATCAAACGCGCCAAATAAATGGACATTTTGGATATATATCGACGGAATTAATCGAACAAAAGGACCATTTGTGATGTTTATGGGACATATTGGAGTGCCAACAACAGAAGCTCGTCAAAGGTAAAGCATGAATTATATTTTTATTTCTGCGTTTTGTGTCGGCGCCTGCAGGGTTGAAATGTTTTCTCTCTTTTGTTTACTATGGTGCTATGCTCAGATAATAGCGTCGTATGCTTTCGCTGAAAAGCCTATTTGAATTCTGACATGTTGGCTGGATTCACAACCAGTGTAGCTTTAATTTGGTATCTTTCATGTGTGATTTAATGAAAGTTTGATTTTATAGTAATTTTCATAGTAATTAATTTTAATTTGGCGCTCTGCATTTTCTCAGGCTTTTTGCCAAGTGAGACAGTAGCGTCCAGTCTAAACTCAGATTTTTTTTATATAAATATGAACTTTACCGAACAAAACATACATGTATTGTGTAACATGAAGTCCTATGAGTGTCTTTTGATGAAGATCATCAAAGGTTAGTGATTAATTTTATCTCTATTTCTGCTTTTTGTTACTGCTCTCTTTGGCTGGAAAAATGGCTGTCTTTTTCTGTGACTTAGCTCATCCCTAACATAATCGTTTGGTGTGCTTTCATCGTAAAACCTTTTTGAAATCGGACACTTTGGCTGGATTTACAACAAGTGTATCTTTAAAATGGTGTAAAATACTTGTATGTTTGAGGAATTTAAAATATGGGATTTCTGTTGTTTTGAATTTGGTGCCCTCCAGTTTCACTGGCTGTTGACGAGGTGGAACGCTACCGTCCCACATACCCTGGTGAGGTTAAGAAAAATATTGATAAGTAAAAATTGAAAGTAGAAAATAAAAGTAACAAATAATTAAACCGCAGCAGTACATGTAGGTAGAGTTAAAGTGACCATGAATAGATTATAAACAGAGAGTAGCAGCAGTGTAAAAGAGGGGTCTTTGATTAGCTGTTCAGGAGTGTTATGGCTTGGGGGTAGAAGCTGTTAAGAAGCCTTTTGGGCCTCGATTTGCCGCTCCGGTACCGCTTGCCGTGCGGTAGCAGAGAGAACAGTCTATGACTCGGGTGACTGGAGTCTTTGACAATTTTTTGGGCCTTCTCCTGACACCGTCTGACATAGAGGTCCTGGATGGAAGGAAGCTTGGTTCCAGTACGCACTACCCTCTGTAGTGCCTTGCGGTCGGAGGCCGAACAATTGCCATACCAGGCAGTGATGCAACCAGTCAGGATGCTCTCGATGGTGCAGCTGTAGAAGCTTTTGAAGTTCTGAGGACCCATGCCAAATCTTTTCAGTCTCCTGAGGGGGAATAGGCTTTGTCGTGCCCTCTTCACAACTGTCTTAGTGTGTTTGGACCATTCTAGTTTGTTGGTGATGTGGACACCAAGGAACTTGAAGCTCTCAACCTGTTACACTACAGCCCCGTCGATGAGAACGGGGGCGTGCTTGGTCCTCATTTTCCTGTAGTCCACAATCATCTCTTTTGTCTTGATCACATTGAGGGAGAGGTTGTTGTCCTTGCACCACACGACCAGGTCTCTGACCTCCTCCCTATAGGCTGTCTCATCGTTGCCGTTGTCGGTAAGACAGCATTCCAGGTGACTACCTCATGAAGCTGGTTGAGTGAATGCTAAGAGATTGCAAAGCTGTCATCAAGGCAAAGTGTGGCTACTTTGAAGAATCTCAAATATAAAATATGTTTTGATTTGTTTAACACTTTTTTGGTTACTACATGATTCCATATGTGTTATTTCATAGTTTTGATGTCTTCTCTATTATTCCACAATGTGGAAAATATAAAAAATAAAGAAAAACCCTGGAATGAGTAGGTGTGTCCAAACTTTTGACTGGTACTGTATATTTTAATCAATTTTAGAAAAAGGCTGTAAAGTAACAAAATAGAAAAAGTAAAGGGTTCTGAATAGTTTCCGAAGTCACTGTATATCCGCCTCACTTTCAGAGAAATTAGTACTACTAGGTTACACACAGTCAAATGTAACAAATAACTATATTTTTAATGTATTAAATTTTTGGGAAATTATACATTTGTGACATCAATATGTTTGTTTTAAATAAATCAATCAATACAGTAACATGAGATTTGTAAGTAAAACATTTACATTTGGCATTTTAATTATTTAGCAGATGCTCTTATCCAGAGCGGCTTACAGTGAGTGCATTCAACTTTAGATATCTATGTGAGACAATCACATATCACTGTCAACTATGCAGGATACAAACATTCCATTACAGCTAAACAATGTTATATAGCATTTAGCAAAAAAAAATAAACATTTTCATACACATCTAAAATCTATTGTTACATTTTTTTTAGAACAGTAATATTTTACACAAACATGAAGGTACCCATAAGCAATCAATTATAATGAAAAATTGGTGGATATAGCATTTTGGAAATAAACTCTTCATGCATTTGTAAACATTAGAAAAGAGGCAGAACATAAAACCAAGAAACAACAAATCAGTAATACAACCAAGCCCTTTTCTCAGTCCCTTTACTAAGCAGCAGAGCAGCAGCAGAGAGAGAAGTCACGTTTACCAGCAGCGTAGAAGAGTCTAGAAGCTTGGCACACAACACTACACAAAGACATACGGCTCACTCTCTCACTCCCTTGCCAATGTACACAGTACACAGTACAATACAATTCAATAGAGCCTACAACTCTCTCCCTTCACCGTAGTACTACTCCTCACCTATCATATGGAAAAGACAGCAACAGCAACAACCCAGCCCAGCGCTACATAGAGGATAGAATATCAGTATCAATTCTAGAATAATCTATTCTAGAATGATCTAGAGATTCTAAAGACACAGTGGCTGGTACAATGATACCTGCAATCTTATAACATTCATAAACTGTGGGTTGCGTCCAAAATTGCACCCTATTCCCTATATAGTACACTACTTTTGACCAGAGCCATATAGGTCCTCTCAAAAGTAGTACACTATAGGGAATAGGGTGCCATTTGGGACTCTCCTTGTGTTATTCCATTAGTACCCTGTAACATTTAACTACAGGAGGCTGTATTATCATATTACATATTACTGTAGGAATAAACTCTCACTACAAAGAGGATTTAATTAATATTATGCTAAGGGTTATTATGCCAAGCAGAATTTCTATTAGACGCTAATAGTGCACCGTCATTGTGATCATGATTCCCTCAGAGCTAGAATGGAGAGGGGTTGTTTTACTGTACTCTATAGTAGTGAAGGTGTAAAAGCTGAGCATGATGAATATGATGATGGGGATGATGATGACTATAATAATGATAATTATAATAATGATGATGATGATGATGAACCAAGTAACTATCTCTTACCCTGACATTCTTCTTGATGATCTTGCGGCTCATCAGGACACGCCCCTCCGTCAGGTCGATCCCGGCCAATGGGATGAGCATCTCGCCGATAACCTCATCACGGGAGAACCTATCGAAGCTGAGCACCATGAAGTGGAGCGACAGCTCCTGCACGCGGATCATTGGGATCCCATAGAAGCTGAAGGTCTCGTCGAACACCGGGTCCAGAGTCTTCCTCAGGACGCGGGTCTTGACCCGGTGCTTCTTCTCAGGCAGCAGGGTCAGCTTGATGTAGGGGTCAGAAGTCAGGGACTGCTCGTCGGTCGGAGTCAGCCTGTGGGCCTCCTTAATGTGAACCACGAAGGCCTTCTTCTCTGAGTTGTACTCCAGAGAGAAGTGGAGGGTCCCAAGGCCGACATCGGGGCCTCCATCCTGGGGTTTGTCCTGGTCCGCGTCCCCTTGGGTGTGGGTGGTGGCCTGGCTGGAGAGACTGCCGCTGGTGGGGGAAACCAGGGCCAGGTCTCTAACCCCAGGTTGGGTGAACCCTGGGTGGGGCGAGGGAAGATCCAAGTCTGGGGAGCTGCGGACCTTGGTGTGGATCTGGACATTGGGGTGTGGAGGTTTGGTGGTGATGGTGAAGTTGTCATTCAGGTCTTGTTGTTTTTCCAGGTCGAGGTGGAGGGCCATTCTGCCCCCTGCTGGGCTGGAGGCCACTTGTTGTTGTTGTTGTTTACCATTGTTGCTGTTGACATTACAGTTTCCGTTCACGTCGATCTTGCTGTCTAACTTCTTGTCGCTGAGGCTCTCTGGGTAGATGTCGATGCCTTTGAGCATGTGCATGAACTTGTAGGGTGTTGTCTCCTGGGACTTGGTGTTCTTACGTTGGCAGCAGATCCAGGCGAAGATGGAGACGCAGGACACTAGGCCAAACACACTTACCACGGCAACACTCACCGGCACCTCTGCTATGGAGAAGGGGGGGGGGGGGGGGGGGTCACAGAGAGAGTAGGGGAGAAGTCGGGGGGAGAGAGAGAAAGATAAATTAATACTTTTGTCTTGTTTTTGTAACTGTCCCTCCCTCCTGTTGATCCGTCTGTCTGTTGAGTGTGTCTCTGTGTGTGTGTGTGTGTGTGTGTGTGTGTGTGTGTGTGTGTGTGTGTGTGTGTGTGTGTGTGTGTGTGTGTGTGTGTGTGTGTGTGTGTGTGTGTGTGTGTGTGAATGTGCGGAAGCTCCTTTGTCTTACTAGGTCTGTAGATGAATATAATGACAAGCTGCGTCAGAAACCCACTGCTTAATACTAATTACTAATAGACTGAATGACTGACTGGCTGGCTGACTAATGCACTGTCTGAGTCAGAGACAGCATAACAACTGCACAATCTCGGGGCGTGTCACAAATGGCACCTTATTCCATATGGACACTGGTCAAAAGTATTGCACTATATAGGGAATAGGGTGCCAGAGACATCACACGTGTCATATGACAACAGCACAATCTGTGACTCCTACATTACATGACTGACTAATCAAGGCCCATATAGAGTCATGAGATGTACTGAATATGAATAGAGAAAATGCCTTTTTGACGTAAACATTTAGATGTCATGGCGATTTGAAGACAAAGTCATTCACTTGCTTACTGATTTATCTAACTGATTACTGATTAATTAACTATCACTAATCTCAAATAGTAATCTAATCAGATGAGTGACTAGGGTGCTTGGTTAGTTAGCAACACAAATAGATATTCTTAGCTTAGTGTCAGAGCACAAACTGGGTAGGCAACCCCAGTGCATTAGGACATGACAGGATATTTTCAATATGAACTCCTAAATAAATAAAGGATAAATACATTTAATAAATAGTGAATAGGGTACTATTTGTGACGCAACTGAATATTACCAACCAAAATAAAAGAGACAGGGGCTTTCCGAGTTCTCCCACCAACTATTGGCTGCTCCCACTCAAATAAGACAGTTTTCCCATCCCAGCTACTTACCGAACTGCATTTCTTTCGTCACCATTGGAGCCATGGTCCCGCTCGCTCGCGTGCTCTATCCAAGGTGCTGAAAATGCTCCCTCTTCGACTTAATTCAGCGCTCGTGCTCTATAAACCTACCGTCAACCAACAACCCTGCGCACCAATAGTCAACCTCTCTCGGTAGCTTATATCTAGGTATATCTCCTTGACAGGGAATAGCGATTGTTTTTTACCAATTGTCAACCTCTCTCGGTAGCTTATATCTAGGTATATCTCCTTGACAGCGAATAGCGATTGTTTTTTATGATGTGACTCCTTCAATCATTTAATCTGTTTGTTTCCGTTTAATAAGTCAAACCCAGCTGTTCCTTTCAGAGAGGCGAAGGTTGGTATTCTCCGTTCTCTTCCAAGTGCGAGTCTCACCCTGCTCGTGTTGTTACTCTCTGCACTATGATCTTCTGAGGAGGCACCACCCTCTCTCTCTCTCTCTCTCTCCTCTCTCCTCCCTCCCTCCTTCCTTCCTTCCCTCCCTACCTCCCTCCCCCGCCTCCACCAACCATGCTGAGTTCACTGCCACTGCCAGAATTGTGATGGCTTCAGAAATCACTGCCTCAGTGACAGCACAACAAGCAACAAGCTCATCAATTTCCCTGACTGGTTGGCTGACTGAAGGTCTGAATGGTTGACTGAATGCCTAGCCATGAAAGGAGTTTCCCAGACCCCAGAGGTGTGTGTGTGGTGTGCAGGGCATTACGGGCGGGTCTTATGGGGCCTGGCCTGCCCTACCTTACCTCTTTGTCTGTTCAAAGAAAATATTCAAATATTGATAATTTATTTGACCGAGACTGCCCCTCTGTCTCAGTATGTGTAGACCATGTATCTGATGCTGTATGGACCAAAAGATTATGGCTTGTCATACTATTTCTGTCCAGACAGCATCAGATGCATGGGCTACATATAGTTGGCAGTAAATTGATTCGCCAAAAATTATATAATTACTCCTGTCTAAATCAAATCATTCAAAATACTTCAACCGGTAGCATGACATAGCCACAGACGATCATTAGCTTACTTAAAAAATAGCTGTGGATTGGATCAAATCACAAGTATGTTTGGAAAGCCCGCAATTTGGGTAGTGTGCATGGCAATAGGTCTAGCTGATTGAGTTGCGGCTGTCAGTGAAAAGCTTCTAAAATACACAACATGACCAAAAGTATGTGGACACCTGCTCGTTGAACATCTAATTTCAAAATCATAACCATTAATATTGAGTTGATCCCCCCCTTTGATGCTATAACAGTCTCCACTCTTCAGGGAAGGCTTTCCACTAGATGTTGGAACATTGCTGCGGGGACTTGCTTCCATTCAGCCACAAGAGCAATTCTAAGGTCGGGCACTGATGTTGGGCAATTAGGCCTGTCTCGCAGTCGGTGTTCCAATTAATCCCAAAGGTTCGATGGGGTTGAGGTCAGGGCTCTGTACAGGCCAGTCACGTTCTTCCACACCGATCTCGACAAACCATTTCTGTATGGACCTCGCTTTGTGGACAGGGGCATTGTCATGCTGAAACAGCAAAGGGCGTTCCCCAAACTGTTACAAAGTTGGAAGCACAGAATCGTCTATAATGTCATTGTATGCTGTAGCATTAAGATTTCCCTTCACTGGAACTATGGGGCCATGATAAACAGCCCCAGACCATTATTCTTCCTCCACCAAATGTTATGGCACTATCCATTCGGGCAGGTAGCATTCTCCAAGAATCCGCCAAACCCAGATTTGTCCGTCAGACTGCCAGATGGTGAAGTGTGATTCATCACTCCAGAGAACGCATTTCCACTGCGCCAAAGTCAAATGACGGTGAGCTTTACGCCACTCCCGTTGACGCTTGGCATTGCGCATGGTGAGCTTAGGCTTGTTTGTGGCTGCACGGCCATAAAAACCCAGTTCATGAAGCTCCTGACGAACAGTTATTTTGCTAACGTTGCTTCCAGAGGCAGTTTGGAACTCGGTAGTTAGTGTTACAACTGAGGAATGACACGCTACGCGCTTCAGCACTCTGCGGTCCCGTTCTGTGAGCTTCTGTGTCCTACCACTTCGCGGCTGAGTCGTTGTTGCTCCTAGACGTTTCCATTTCACAATAACAGCACTTACAGTTGACCGGGCAGTTTTAGCGAGGCAAAAATTTGACGAACTGACTTGTTGAAAAGGTTGCATCCTATGACGGTGCCACATTGAATGTCACTGAGCTCTTCAGTAAGGCCATTCTCTGGTCAATGTTTGTTTTTGTAGATTGCATGGCTGCCCGGTCAACTGTAAGTGCAAAACTAGATAAATCTGACGAGTTATCTACAAACAGGGGCATGCAACTTGATAAAATGCATGCAGTTTTGATGAACGTTACTCAAAGCAATAATGTTGTAGTCCAAATGCTGCAGATCAAAGACGATACATTTATGAACACAATGACCATGTTGGATGAAAAAACAGCGGAACTCATTGAAGTCGCTGATCAAATGATTGATGAGAGAACCCAGGTGAGAAAGATGGAAAAATGTATCTCCAATCTCATCACTGAATCTCTCGCTCCACACTCTCTACCTGCAAACCATGACAGTTAAGTATGAAGCCAAACGGAGACAGTGTGACACTCACGTGTCTGAAATAAGTACTCTAAGCGCCCAAGTGGACTCTGCTATGCGGCAAAATACCACCCTTAGGTACTGTACCGTCTGGAGGAATTCCAGAACAGTCACGCACTCGTGACTATCCTACCAAGCAGCCAAGCTCGCAATCGGACCCCGGTACACAAAGGTGTGAAGACGACAAAAGGTTTCAGTCTTCTCCTCTTGGCCATTCGGCACAGAGTAATTTGGCACCTCCTTGCCAACAATCCCAAAGCTTGGCTTCTCCTCTTGGCCAAGAGGGTACTATTGGTAATGGTGAGATTCAAGAGGCTCTGTTGCGCCTTCTTCACCACACTGTCTGTGTCCGTGGTCCATTTCAGTTTGTCAGTGATGTGTAAGCCAAGGAGCTTGAAGCTTTCCACCTTCTCCACTGCGGCCCCATTGATGTAGATTGGTCGGTACACAGTGTGCTGTTTCCTGAAGTCCACGATCATCTCCTTTGTTTTGTTGACTTTGAGTGAGAGGTTGTTTTCCTGACACCACACTCCGAGTGCCCTCACCTCCTCCTCCCTCGTCATCGTTGGTAATCAAGCCTGCTACTGTTGTGGCTTCTGCAAACTTGATGATTCATAACACATTCATGAAGCCTCTATATCGAATGACGCTGTACTTCTTTTAAAGTCAGATATATTTGGTCATTTACAGCACATGCAAAATGGCTTAATGATGTAAACACAAATGTTCTAACACTTAGGGAATCATCACTAACAGTTAAAACAAATAAACATTTAAGACATGTTTAAATGATATATTTCCTTTTATTTGTACATTTTTACATTTTTGTACATAAAGTTCAGCAATGCAATTACATTGAACATTACAGAGGGCTGGCGAATAGTGTAGCTTGTCCCTGAGCTGGCGGACAAATGGTTTTTGCCTCTCTTCTTGTTGGAGGAACTGCATGTAACAACAAAGAAAGTTAGTAGGTCTGTTTGTAAATGCCTTTGTCACACCATCTGGATAAGGGCATTTCTGTGCTGTGACAGAAACTCTAAATAGGAAGATGGGAAACTCAATTAAATTGGTATTATTATATTCCTCTCAATTTACAAATCTCATGACGTGGCTATGAGATGTGGCTGTATCTAGGGGGATTTGTATTTAGCTGAGCCTGCTAGCTAGCAAAATTGTAGCTAGCTGAAATTGCTGTGAAGTCACAGAAATTATTTGAAAGAAATGTGGTAAACCAGAAGAAATCTGGGAAATCCGAAACCTGGAAAAACAAAACCAAGAAAACAGAATTTTGGGGGAAAAAATGATTTTAAAAGGCCCTAACAATGTTTTGTTTCATCCTGCAGCACAGCATTTTGGGGGAAGTTGAGGTCAGGTCCAATATTGACTCTGCACCCAAGAGGAAAAGAGGTTGGGACATCCTAGAAATGTTTTATTGAAATATAATAGATACTGAACAAAAATATTTATACACATTTAAAGTGTTGGTCGAATGTTTCATGAGCTGAAATAAAAGATCCCAGAAAGCACAAAATGCTTATTTCTCTCAAATTTTGTGCACAAATTTGTTTACATCCCTGTTATTGAGAATTTCTTATTTGCCAAGATAATCCATCCACCTGACAGGTGTGGCAAATCAAGAAGCTGAGCATGATCACAGGTGAACCTTGTGCTGGGTACAATAAAAGCATATTCTAAAATATGCCGTTTTGTCACAAAACACAATGCCACAAATGTCTCAAGTTTTGAGGGAGCATGCAATTGGCATGCTGACTGCAGGAATGTGCACCAGAACTCTTGCCAGAGAATCCTCTACCATAAACTGCCTCCAACTTCATTTTAGATAATTTGGCAGTACGTCCAACCGGCCTCACAAACGCAGATCATGTGTAACCACACATGTGGTATCATCGGAGACCAGCCACCCGGACAGCAGATGAATCTGAGGAGTATTTCTGTCTGTAATAAAGCCCGTTTGTGGGGAAAAACTCATTCTGATTGGCTGGGCCTGGCTCCCCAGTGGGTGGGCATATGCCCTCCCAGGCCCACCCATGGCTGCACCGCTGCCAAGTCATGTGAAATCCATAGATTAGGGAGTAATGAATTTATTTCAATTGACTGATTTCATTATAAATCAAATCAAATGTTATTTGTCACATACACATGATTAGCAGATGTTAATGCGAGTGTAGCGAAATGCTTGTGCTTCTAGTCCCGACCATGCAGTAATATCTAACAAGTGATCTAACAATTTCACAACAACTACCTTATACACACAAGTGTAAAGGAATGAATAAGAATATGTACATAAAAATATATACGGATGAACGATGGCCGAATGGCATAGGCAAGATGCAGTAGATGGTATAGAGTACATTATATACATATGAGATGAGTATTGTAGGGTATGTAAACATTATATAAAGTGGCATATTATATAAAGTGGCACACTAGTGACTAGTGATACATTTATTACATCAAATTTTTAATTATTCAAGTGTATAGAGATGAGTCAGTATGTTGGCAGCAGCCACTCAATGTTAGTGATGGCTGTTTAACAGTCTGATGGCCTTGAGATAGAAGCTGTTTTTCAGTCTCTCGGTCCCCGCTTTGATGCACCTGTACTGACCTCGCCTTCTGGATGATAGCGGGGTGAACAGGCAGTGGCTCGGGGGGTTGTTGTCCTTGATGATCTTTTTGGCCTTCCTGTGACATCGGATAGTGTAGGTGTCCTGGAGGGCAGGTAGTTTGCCCCCGGTGATGCGTTGTGCAGACCTCACTACCCTCTGGAGAGCCCTACGGTTGTGGGCGGAGCAGTTGCCGTACCAGGTGGTAATACAGCCCAACAGGATGCTCTCGATTGCGCATCTGTAAAAGTTTGTGAGTGTTTTTGGTGACTTGCCAAATTTCTTCAGCCTCCTAAAGGTTGAAGTGTCGCTGTTGCGCCTTCTTCACCACGCTGTCTGTGTGGGCATTTCAGTTTGGCCGTGATGTGTACGCTCGAGGAACTTAAAACTTTCCACCTTCTACACTACTGTCCCGTCGATGTCGATAGGGGGGTGTTCCCTCTGCTGTTTCCTGAAGTCCACAATCATCTCCTTTGTTTTGTTGACGTTGAGTGTGAGGTTATTTTCCTGACACCACACTCCAAGGGCCCTCACCTCCTCCCTGTAGGCCGTCTCGTCGTTGTTGGTAAGCAAGCCTACCATTGTAGTGTTGTCTGCAAACTTGATGATTGAGTTTGAGGCGTACATGGCCACGCAGTCATGGGTGAACAGGGAGTACAGGAGAGGGCTGAGAACGCACTCTTGTGGGGCCCCAGTGTTGAGGATCAGCGGGATGGAGATGTTGTGTCCTACCCTCACCACCTGGGAGCGGCCCGTAAGGAAGTCCAGGACCCAGTTGCACAGGGCGGGGTCGAGACCCAGGTCCTCGAGCTTAATGACGAGTTTGGAGGGTACTATGGTGTTAAATGCTGAGCTGTAGTCGATGAACAGCATTCTTACATAGGTATTCCTCTTGTCCAGATGGGTTAGGGCAGTGTGATTGCGATTGCGTCGTCTGTGGACCTATTGGGGCGGTAAGCAAATTAGAGTGGGTCAAGGGTGTCAGGTAGGGTGGAGGTGATATGATCCTTGACTAGTCTCTCAATACACCTCATGATGACAGAAGTGAGTGCTACGGTAGTCATTTAGCTCAGTTACCTTAGCTTTCTTGGGAACAGGAACAATGGTGGCCCTCTTGAAGCATGTGGGAACAGCAGACTGGGATAAGGACTGATTGAATATGTCCGTAAACACACCAGCCAGCTGGTCTGCGCATGCTCTTAGGACGCGGCTAGGGATGCCGTCTGTGCCAGCAGCCTTGCGAGGTTTAACACGTAAATGCTTTACTCACGTTGGCTGCGGTGAAGGAGAGCCCGCAGGTGTTGGTAACGGGCCGTGTGTGTGGCACTGTATTGTCCTCAAAGCGAGCAAAGAAGTTGTTTGGTTTTTCTGGGAGCAGGACATCATGGTCCGCGACGGGGCTGGTTTTCTTTTTGTAGTCTGTGATTGACTGTAGACCCTGCCACATACCTCTCGTGTCTGAGCCGTTGAATTGTGACTCTACTTTGTCTCTATACTGACACTTAGCTTGTTTGATTTCCTTGCGGAGGGAATAGCTACACTGTTTGTATTCGGTCATGTTTCCGGTCGCCTTGCCCTGATTAAAAGCAGTGGTTCGCGCTTTCAGTTTTGCACGAATGCTGCCATCAATCCACGGTTTCTGGTTGTGGAAGGTTTTAGTAGTTGTTGTAGGCAATCTTGAAGCATGGAATCAGATTGGTCTGACCAGCGTTGAACAGACCTGAGCACGGACGTTTCCTGTTTTAGTTTCTATCTATAGGCTGGGAGCAACAAAATGGAGTCGTGGTCAGATTTTCCGAAAGGTGGGCGGGGCAGGGCTTTGTATGCGTTGCAGAAGTTAGAGTAACAATGGTCCAGGATTTTTTCAGCCCAGGTAGCGCATTCGATATGCTGATACAATTTATGGAGTCTTGTTTTCAGATTTGCCTTGTTAAAATGCCCAGCTACAATGAATGCAGCCTCAGGATATGTGGTTTCCAGTTTACATAGAGTCCAATGAACACTGCCATCGATGTGTCTGCTTGGGGGGGATATATGCGGCTGTGATTATAATTGAAGAGAATTCTCTTGGTAGATAATGCGGTCGACATTTGATCGTAAGGAATTCTACGTCAGGTGAGCAAAAGGACTTGAGTTCCTATATGTTGTTATGTTCACACCACGTCTCATTAATCATAAGGCATAACCTCCCGCCCTTCTTCTTAACAGAGAGATGTTGGTTTCTGTCGGTGAAGAAACCAGGTGGCTGTACCGACTTCGATAGCGTGTCTCGAGTGACTCACGTTTCCGTGAAACAAAGAATATTATAATCTCTGAAGTCTCTCTGGAAGGCAACCCTTGCTTGGATTTCGTCTACCTTGTTGTCAAAAGACTGGACGTTGGCGAGTAGTAAACTCGGGAGCGGTGCGCGATGTGCCTGTCTACGGAGCCTGACCAGAAGAACGCTCCTTCTGCCCCTCCTGCGGCACCGTTGTTTTGGGTCGCCGGCTGGGAACCGATCCATTGTCTTGGGTGGGGGACCAAACAGAGGATACGCTTCGGGAAAGTCGTTTTCCTGGTAGTAATGTTGCTAAGTTGACGTTGCTCTTATATCCAATAGTTCCTCCCGGCTGTATGTGATAAAACGTAAGATTTCCTGGGGTAAGAATGTAAGAAATAATACATAAAAAAACAAAATACTGCATAGTTTCCTGAGAACTTGAAGCGAGGCGGCCATCTCTGTCAGCGCCGGAAGAACAGTAACTCAGTAAAATCATTGAAATTGTTGCATGTTGGGTTTATCATTTTGTTCAGTATCATATATCAAATTTAGCAGGCGCTTTTATGCAAAGCGACTTACAGTCAAGCGTCAAAACATTTTTACGTAAGGGTGGTCCCTTGAATCTGTACCAAGATGCATGACAGGGTTAAACATTCTTTGTGAAGCCTCAATTTAATATGATTTATAAGGACGTTAATAACCCTTGTGTGGTGTTCATGTTTTTGTAATTCACCCAATGTCCGAGGGTCTGATGGACCCACAACATGATTGGGTTTATAAAACAATACAGCCATAACCATTTACATAAAAATACTTAGTACTTAATACTTAGATGTTGACTTATATCAATTGCAAGCAGTATAGACAGCATACAGGTTAATATTTGCCATTTACCTCTGCTAGATCACATTTATAAATAAAAGCGCTAATCATTTTTATTATCAATTATCATCAAGACATGGGTGGAATAAATCATTTTTATCTTGAACAAATATAAATAAAGGTTTTCATCACTTGCCTGATTACCTTCCCTATATATGTCACTCCCTTTGGTTCCTTCCCCAGGTGTTATTGTTTTTGTTCTGTGTCAAGTCTGTGCGTTGTTCGTGTTTTCTTGTTTCGTATTATGTTACCTTTATTTATTAAAACACTCACTCCCTGAATTGCTTCCCGACTCTCAGCGCACTCGTTACAAAATAACGCCTCACCTAAGGGAGTGTTTTTTGTTTTTTTGTGTGTCAGTGGGAATGACTTCGGGTCCGGGAGCCGCTAATGGCTCTCATGCCTCAGCCAGATCAACAGGCACTCATGCCTCAGCCGGATCGCCAGGCTCCCCTGCCTCAGCCGGCTCGTCGGGCTTTCATGCCTTCGCCGGATCGCCAGGCTCTCCTGTTTCCACCGGCTCGTCAGGCTCTCATGCCTCACCCGGATTGCCAGGCTTCCCTGCCTCAGCCGGACTAACAGGTTCCCGCGCCCCAGTCGGCGACAGGGGTGACCTGTCTGCTCCTGATCCCCGAGATCGTCCCTTTGGTTGGTGTCCTGCGGCTGGAACTGAATGCGCCGGGGAGGGTGTACCGTCACGTATGCTCTCTCTCCGGCGCTCTCGGTCACCATGCTCCCACGTCTCAGCCGGATTGACAGGTTTCCTGTGCCTCAGCAGAGGTGACTGGTCCGCTCCTGATCCCCGGGATCGTCATTTTGGTCGGTGTCCTGTGGCCGGAGCCGCGAGTCGGGGAGGGGGTACTGTCACGTGTGCTCCCTCTCCGGCCTCTAGGTCACCAGGCTGCTCGTTATGGCGTACACCTGTCACCATCGTTACACGCACATGCGCGCACATGCGCGTCATCAGACTCCTGGACACCTGGACTTCATCACTTGCCTGATTACCTTCCCTATATATGTCACTCCCTTTGGTTCATTCCCCAGGCGTTACTGTTTCTGTTTCTTTGTGAAGTATGTGCATTGTTCGTGTTTTCTTGTTTTGTATTATGTTACGTTTATTTATTTAAACACTCACTCCCAGAACTTGCTTCCCGACTCTCAGCGCACTCGTTACATCACTATTGATATTTATTGCTTTGAACTGAACAAATTGGAAGGACACATTTTACATTTTACAGTATTTTATGGAAATTATAAATGAGCCCCATTGAACACAAATTAAGGCCGGTCTACACACCACATGAGGGACAGAATTGTACTGTGTGTGTTTGCATATGTGTCTTGAACTCTGTGAAGCATATATTTGGGCTGCAATCTGAGGTGCAGTTAACTCTAATGAACTTATCCTCTGCTGCAGATCCTGTGGCGGTTCTCATGAGAGCCAGTTTCATCATAGCGCATGATGGTTTTTACAACTGCACTTGAAGAAACGTTGAAAGTTATTTTACATTTTCTGCATTGATTGACCTTCATGTCTTAAAGTAATGATGGACTGTTGTTTCTCTTTCTCGCCATAATATGGACTTTTACCAAATAGGGCTTTCTTCTGTATATCACCCCTACCATGTCACAACACAACTGATTGGCTCAAATCCATTAAGAAGGAAATAAATTCCACAAATTAACTTTTAACAAGGCACACCTGTTAATTGAAATGCATTACAGGTGACTACCTGGATAGAAGGCCAAGAGTGTGCAAAGCTGTCATCAAGGCAAAGGGTGGCTACTTTGAAGAATCTCAAATATAAAATATGTTTTGATTTGTTTAACACTTTTTTTGTTACTGTATGATTCCATATGTGTTATTTCACAGTCTTCACTATTATTCTGCAATGTAGAAAACAGTAAAAATAAAGAAAAACCCCGTACTGAGTTGGTGTGTCCAAACTTTTTACTGGTGCTGTATGTCCATGAATCTCTGGAATGCATTTTAAGCCATTACATGCATTTTAGCAAATACATTCTATGTGACTTAAATGTATTGAACTGTATTTTTTTCTCATCTGGGTTAAGAACAAAACAGTACTTTATTAGCCACGTGTCAAATCATTATTTTCTCTCTCGTCTCTTGTGCCCTCATACTCTTCATTATCTCTGCTCTTCATTCTTATACTTTTGCTCTCCTTTCCTCTCTCTCTCTCTGTCCCCATTCCTCCCGTTCTCTCAAACAGAGATGTGTTGAAACTACCCCAGCTGAAGAATCTGAACTCCTTAGATTTATCCCTCCCAAGAGCATAACAAAAACCATTTGACGATAATCAGGCCAACATTGCAGTGGTACCGAATTCGTCACTTCTTTACTGAGTGCGTTTTTGCAAATCAAGCACTTTCAGTTGGGAAAGACATCAGGAATTAGAACTCAAAGGGTCTCCCGATTGGCGCAGAGGTCTAAGGCACTGCATCGCAGTGCTAGCTGTGTCACTACAGATCTTGGTTTGGTCCCAGACTGTGACCGGGAGACTCATGAGGCAGCGCACAATTAGGGGAGGGTTTGACTGGCTTGGTTGTCCTTGTCTCATCGTGCTCTAGCGGCTCTTGTTGCAGGCATGGTCACCAGGTGTACACTGTTTCCTCTGACACATTGGTGCGGCTGTCTTCTGGGTTAAGTGAGCATTGTGCTAAGAAGCAGTACGACTTGGCGGGGTTGCGTTTCGGAGGACGCACGGCTCTCAGTCTTCGCCACTTCCGAGTCCGTATGGGAGTTGCAGCGATGGGACAAGTCTGTAACTACCAATTGGGGAGAAAAAGGGGTAAAAACAAATATGATAAAACATTTATAAAAACTAACTTAGAAATTAGAACTCACAACATATAACTCAGAACTATGGACTATCATTATAGTGAATACTTTGAAACCTCCTTAAATTAAATATGCTGTTGTCCTTGCAAGAGATTCAGCATGTCAAAATCAATGTGATTGCGTGTTTTTTCTTTCTGAAACAATAACATGCAAGAGATAAACCTAGCTACATCCAGTTACATAATAGCAGGCCTATATGGGTTGATGTTCTGGAATAATTAATCTGTGTTGTTCCAACATATGTGAAAGGTAAAATAATTTTCCCTTTGACGAACACAAATAATAGCATGTTCCATGTTCGATCCAGATGACAGAGTTAGTAAGACAGAAAGTCAGGACCTTTGTTTGGCTTTGGAATCGGACCCGGTTCTAATAAAGAGTTCTGAGGTCTTTTCGCCTCATGATTTCTTCATGACTTTTATGCAGATGTGGTGACTCACATGGATTCTCACTCATGCTTTTATGATGCACACATTCCAGGAATCTATACCATATGTGCTCATAAAATATCCTGTAATTTCGCGTAACTGCATCAGCTTGCATGGAAACCGTTACTGTTGAGGATATTTAAGATGAATAAAGTACATATTCAGTTAAGAGTAATTGACACAATGCCTATTATATTTACATGTTGTCCCTTTCTGTAATACACATTATTTCCTGTGTTCTATTTTGTGACACATTTGTGTACGGTTTGAAGGTCACTAGACTTGATACTGAATGTTATGGATTGTTCTCATATCTGTTGATAATGATTCATGCCAGACTGTAGGTAAAAGGACCGAGGACACTGATTGTGAATGGCGGGTGTTTACAGAACTTTAAATTTAGATAAAGGGCTTGCTTACAGAAAGTGAGTTAGACATTTTCTATGCTTCTATCCTGGAGGTTGCCTCCCTGTTGTAACTTGTATTAAACATTTTAAAGTGCTATAAGACAACCAAATTTAACACTGATTTACAGTCATTTTCACACGCCCTCCCTTAAGGGCCTTATCTTTTATGACAAGGAAGGACTCAAACTCTCTTAAGCCTCAACACTCCCCCTTCAACCTCCCCCTTCCCCAATCTCAAGTTCACACGCCACGTTCATGCTAGCAGTGTCTGCACAGCAGGTATGTGTGCGTGTGACTGCTGTTCTGCTGGCTCACGGTCTAGAGCTACGGCTGATCAGAACGATCTTCAAGCTTTGAACAAACACATGATGTCATAGAGGGGGCATAAAAAGGCCAAGTGCAGAAAGAGAAAGAGAGAGAGAGAGAGAGAGAGAGAGAGAGAGAGAGAGAGAGAGAGAGAGAGAGAGAGAGATGGAGAGAGAGAGAGTCAAACTGATAAGCTGACACGCATGTGCGCGCACACACACACACACACAATTCTCTGAGGACCTTATGGGAGAGTATAAGGAGGAGGAGAAACAGTCTAGTTCTGCTGACACTGCTAACTGAGACTGAGTTGAGGAGAGAGACGACGCCGGCCAGAACTAAACAGACTCTGTAAAACTACTGAACATAGACTAGGCTTCACCAGACCAGTATAGCACCTCTGTCTACCTGTCTCTAGTTGTGTCTCGAGCTCTGTCTACCTGTTTTAGTTGTGTTTAGCTGCATCTAGCCTGTGTCTCTAGCCTGTCTCTAGCCTGTATCTAGCTCTGTCTATCTGTATCATCGGACCTCAACTTCATCAGTCAAACATGCAGGACCATCACCACTATTTCAGTAGCAGGACAGCCTTTGCATGGTGTCTGGTGTCTCTGGTGCTCGCTCAACAGGTAAGACTGAAAACCTTTACATTTCCTATACTGTAACTTCTATTCATTATTTTGCATGCTTGCGAGTTTATGGAACTTTGGACCTGCAGCCATTCCGATGTAGAAAATGGAAACAGTCAACATGATGACATATCAACGGTAAAGTAAAGTTACAACATTTGTCCTTTACAATTACAACTACCTCCAATTATTGGCCATAGATCATAATTGGACTGCCTGTGTAAACTCAGCCTGACTTTCTATTGTATCAGTTGTCTGCCAGCCCTATTCTCTCTTTAATATTTTATTTTACAAACAACGGTATGAACAACCGTAGCTCATTGATTATGTCTGTGTATATTTTTCAGGTGTCTTCGAGCCCTGATCCTTCTGCGGACGTCCAGCCCAACTCTGGTCAGCTCCAGCTGGGTCCGGGGCAGAGGGTACTGAGGAGGACGGCACGTATGACCCCGCTGTGGAGGACCATGGGTACTAAACCCTATGGGGCGTACTGTCAGAACTACTACGAATGCTCCACTGGAAACTGCAGGTAAATAACATACACGCGCAGACACGCACACACACACACACACACACACACACACACACACACACACACACACCTAGGCAACATCTGTGGGTCAAAATGTTCCATCATTAGCTACAGTGTATGACGTAGGTGCCAAAATGTTGGAGTACGATTCAACAACGTTACATTATTGCCTTGCATGTCTGTTTCCACTTTTATCGTTTTCAGTTGAAGAGAACCGAAGTTGTTTAATTCTACAGATAGATGAAGTTGATTTATTCTACAAATGGATGAAATTGATTTATTCACACCAGATAGATTTCACTATTTGGCTTTTATCCAGGTCCACAGGACATCAGGAGATGCCTTCAATACCGTCCACTAGGGGCAACATGAATCTGTATTACATCTAGTAGGCTCGCGGCTTGCAAGAGCATTGTGGATGGGTATAGTGTAAGGGCTTAAACTGTGTGCTTTGGCTCTGAGTATCACAGATTCAATCCCTGTGCTAGGCACTCTTTTTTTAACCATAACCCTTACATTAACCAGTCAGAATTAATGCCTTCACTTAAACGTCAAGTCTTTTTCTGTTTTAACATTAACCCTTACCTACTTTCACTTCACCCATAGATGTTTATCCCCCCTCGACAAACGTTGAATACTGAAGTGAGACTGTGAGATCTTGTTGCATTCTAAACACTTTTTTGACTCTCTCCTCTCATCTCTTTTTCTCTTCTCATTGCCTCCTTTCATTCTCCTCTCTTCTCTTCTACTGTCCTTTCCTCCCCTCTCCTTTCCTCTCCTCTCTTCTCATCTCCTCTCCTCTCATCTCTTCTCCAGGCGTGGTCACTGTATGTTCAGCCAAGCCATCAAGTCCTAGAAGAGATGACAGAGAAACATGTTCAACATTTTCCCAATCAGTTCTTCATGGACTTGTTCTCCAGGGATATATCATCACTCCCCTCAACCCTCCTTCTCCTCCACAGAGCCAATTATTAGTTATGGTATGGCTGGTTTCTATTGAAGAAAACCTCCAAGCGTAAGGGTTAGGATTTTTAATAAACAAGGAGTTTGGAAGATTGTATATTAGCTTTTTGACTTCACCAAAGTCGATGATATGCAAAAGGTATATCTCTAGTATATGAAGGGTTGAGATATCTTAAATCAGGCGTAAAGATATTCCTTAGAGCAGGACTCTCCAACCCTGGAGTGCTACCCTCCTGTAGGTTTTCGCTCCAACCCTAGTTGTAACTAACCTAATTCAGCTTATCAACCAGCTAATTATTAAAATTAGGTGCGCTTGATTAGGATTGGAATGAAAATCCACCTATCTTTCTTTTTCTTATGCAAGGTGATGGTTTGACTTGATGTTGTATGTAAGCTTTTTGACATTACCAAAATGGATGCCACACAAGTGTCACATCCACATGGGTTTTTGCTTGTCATACAGGTGACATATGAGGTTTCTAATATTTCTACTAAGATTTCATATGGGTGACAACAAATCATAGTGCCTAAACAAATCAAATCAATAAAATTGTATTTGTCACATGCACCGAATACAACTGGTGTAGACTTTACCGTGAAATGCTTGCTTACGAGCCGTTCCCAACAATAAAGAGTTAAAACATGTAATATTAACACAAGAGGAATAAAATAAAATACAAGAATGGAGCTATGTACAGGGAGCAGTACCAGTTCAATGTGCAGAGGTACAAGGTATTTAAGGGTAGATATGTACATGAAGGCAGGGTAAAGTGACTTGGCATCAGGATCGATAATAATACAAGTGAAATAAAGAACAGCGTAGCACCATCAAATTATGAGTGTTGAAGTGTACGTGTGTAATGTTTGTGTTGTGTCAGTATGCGTGTGTGTGTTATGTGTGTGCGTATGTAGTGTATGTGAATGTGTGTGGGTTTTGTGTGGGAGTGTCAATGTAGTGTGTGTGAGTGAGTGTGTAGAGTATATATATATGGGCTGCTGAGTGGTGCAGTGGTCTAAGGCATTGCATCTCAGTGCTAGAGGTGTCACTACAGACACCAATCCAGGCTGTATCACAACCGGCCGTGATTGGGAGTCCTATAGGGCGGTGCACAATTGGCCCAGCGTCGTCCTGATTTGGCCGGTGTAGGCATAATATCCTCTACAGGATCGGTGGGTCCCCCACGGGACAGTTGAGCTAACGTAGGCTAATGCGACTATTATGAGGTTGTAAGTAACAAGAACATTTCCCAGGACATACACATATCTGAAATTGGCAGAAAGCTTAAATTATTGTTATTCTAACTGCACTGTCCAGTTTACAATAGCTATTACAGTGAAAGAATACCATGCTACTGTTTGAGGAGAGTGCACAGTTATGAACATGAAAAAATATAAATAAACCAAATAGGCACATTTGGGCAGTCTTGACACAACATTTTGAACAGAAATACAATGGTTTATTGGATCAGTCTAAAACTTTGCACATACACTGCTGCCATCTAGTGGCCAAAATCTAAATTGCACCTGGGCTGGAGTAATGCATTATGGCCTTTCTTTTGCATTTAAAAAAATACCAAAAAAAGCATGTTTTTTTTCTTTGTGTTATATTTTACCAGATTGTATGTGTTATATTCTCCTACATTCATTTAACATTTCCACAAACTTCAAAGTGTTTTCTTTCAAATGGTATCAAGAATATGCATAACCTTGCTTCAGGTCCTGGGCTACAGGAAGTTAGATTTGGGTGTGTCAATTTAGGCGAAAATTGAAAAACGGGAGGATCCCTGACTTGCCAAGTTATATAAAGGTATATATATATATATATATATATATATATATAGATAGATATAGATATAGATATATATATATAGATAGTTTATAGATAGTCTAGTGAGTATGCTTAGACTCAGTGCAAGATAGGGTCAGTGCAGATACAGTAGTTTGTGTACCATTAATTGACTATTTAGCTGTCTGGCTATTTAGCAGTCTTATGGCTTGGGCGTACAAGCTGTTGGCTTGGCGGTAGAGCCTGTTGGTCTGCGAGCCGATGCATCTGTCCAACAGAGTGAACAGTCTATGGCTTGGGTGGCTGGATACTTTGGACATATTTCAGGCCTTCCTCTGGGATCTCGGCACCAGTGATATACTGGGCCGTACGATTTACCCTCTGTAGCATCTTCCGGTTGGATGCCAAGCAGTTAACATACAAAGCGATGATGCAGCCAGTCAAGATGCTCTCGATGGTGCAGCCGTAGAACCTTTTGAGTATCCGAGGTCCCATGCCAAATCTTTTCAGCCTCCTGAGGGGGGAGAGGTGCTGCTGTGCCCTCTTAATAACAGTGTGAGTGTGTGTAGACAATGTTAAGTCCTTAGTGTTGTGGACACCAAGGAGCTTGAAGCTCTCTGTCACGATCGTCGTCAGGGTGGAAATGACCGGACCAAGGTGCAGCGTGGTGAGCGTACATTTCTCTTTATTATGAATGTCGCCAACAAGAAACAACAGAAACGAACGTGAAGCTTACTAGGGCTATACAGGCCACTAACACAGACAACTACCCACAACTAAGGTGGCAAAACAGGCTGCCTAAGTATGATTCCCAATCAGAGACAATGATAGACAGCTGTCCCTGATTGAGAACCATACCCGGCCAAAACATAGAAACAGAAAACATAGAAATAAAGAAACTAGAATGCCCACCCTAGTCACACCCTGGCCTAACCAAAATAGAGAATAAAAGCCTCTCTATGGCCAGGGCGTGACACTCTCGACCCGCTCCACATCAGCCCCGTCAATGTGGATGGGGGCGTGCTCTCCTCTCTTTTTTCTATAGTACACAATCAGCTCCTTACATTTACATTTACATTTAAGTCATTTAGCAGACGCTCTTATCCAGAGCGACTTACAAATTGGTGCATTCACCTTATGATATCCAGTGGAACAACCACTTTACAATAGTGCATCTAAATCTTTTAAGGGGGGGGGGGGGGGGGGGGGGGTTAGAAGGATTACTTTATCCTATCCTAGGTAGGATCTTATTGACGTTGAGGGAGAGGTTGTTGTCCTGGCATCACACTGCTAAGTCTCTGACCACCTCCCTGTAGGCCAGTAGCTCGCCAAACAATTCTGAAAGTACATGCAATTTTTACGCGTTCCAATGCAAACTGTCATAAACAAATCTTATGAATATTAGACACCGCAAGCTCCCAGCTACTATCTAACAAATGCAACATTGACATTATCCCACCCCAGGATAGCCACTATTGGCTTAAAAAGCCAAACCTAACACAATATCTGCCAATTAATTTCCAGCAATATTGCCCCTTTTCTCTGTGTGGTGCGGGCGTTCGTCTATCACTTCGCATGTAGCCAGTAGTGATGGGTCATTCACAAACAAACAGCTCTTTTTGAATGGCTCTTTTTAGTGAACGTTGGGAAGCGAATCGCATATGTGAAAGAGATGGTCATTTGGCATATGTATTCACCCCCTTTGCTATGAAGCCCCTAAATAAAATCTGGTGCAACCAATTAGCTTCAGAAGTCACATAATTAGTCCACCTATGTGCAATCTGTGTGTCGCATGATCTGTCACATGATCTCAGTATATATACACCTGTTCTGAAAGGGCCCAGAGTCTGCAACACCAGTTAACAATGGGCACCACCAAGCAAGCGGCACCATGAAGACCAAGGAGCTCTCCAAACAGGTCAGGGACAAAGTTGTGGAGAAGTACAGATCAGGTTTGGGTTATAAAAAAATATCCGAAACATAGATTTTTTGGGGGAAAGAATATGGCACCACAACAAACCTGCCAAGAGAAGGCTGCCCACAAACTCATGGACCAGGAGGATTGGAATGAAATCATTCTAATCCAAGGAGGGCATTAATTATTAGAGGCCACGAAGAGACCAAAGATAACACTGAAGGAGCTGCAAGCTCCACAGCAGAGATTGGAGTATCTGTCCATAGGACCACTTTAAGCCGTATACTCCACAGAGGTGGGCTTTACGGAAGAGTGGCCAGAAAAAAGCCATTGCTTATAGAAGAAAATAAGCCAACACATTTGGTGTTCGCCAAAAGGCATGTAGGAGACTCTCCAAACATATGGAAGAAGGTACCCTGGTCAGATGAGACTAAAATGTAGCTTTTTGGCCATCAAGGAAAACGCTATGTCTACCACAAACCCAACACCTCTCATCACCCAGAGAACACCATCCCCATAGTGAAGCATGGTGGTGGCACCATTATGGTGTGGGGATGTTTTTCATCGGCAAGGACTGGGAAACTGGTCAGAATTTAAGGAATGATGGATGGTGCTAAATATAGGGAAATTTGAGGGAAACCTGTTTGTCTTCCAGAGATTTGAGACTGGGACGGAGGTTCACCTTCCAGCAGGAAGTGTAAATCAAATGATACACCCCCCAAAAAATCTATTTTAATTCCAGGTTGTAAGGCAACACTATAGGAAAAATGGGGGTGAATACTTCCGCAAGCAACTGTACCTGACAGAATTATATCATTAGTAGGTATATCATTTGTATCTATTATTTGTTATTTGCAAACTTTGAATGAAATGAGCAGCAGCAAAACAGAACCATTACTAGACCGGCACATTAGAAGGCACACTAGATGCGCAATTAAAGGGCCAGATGCACAATTAAAGGGGAATTACACCAAATCAAAATGTGTTTGTTTTCTTCCAGACAAATAAAAGGTATTTTAGCATTACATTGACTCAGAACATCCAATTGTGTTATTTCTCTATGAACAATTGTAATGACAGTGAGAATGAAAAACAAAACAAAATCTAAAACCAGGGAAAGTAAATCAGAGAAATTATAATTTGTGAAAATATAAAACATAATTTGGAAAACAAATCAGAGTTTATAGGGCCCGCTTAGAGCTTTTTATCAACCGTTATTTTACCAGGTATATTGACAGAAAACTCTTGTACACTAAGGACTTAGGGAAGAGTTGCAGGGGAGAGGAAAAGAGAAGAATGTGCCTATTTGAAACCTGGAAAGAAATTAGTAGCTTGAGAGATGTTTAATTATTAAAAAGTAGCTCTCGTGCTAGAAAAGGTTAGAGACCCCTGCTGTAGGCTTTCTCATCGCTGTCGTGTGTCATCAGCAAACTTGATGATGGTGTTGGAGTCCTACGTGGCCACACTGTCGTGGGTGAACAGGGAGTACAGGAGGGGACTAAGCACACACCGCTGAGGGGTACTCTGGTTGAGGGTCAGTGTGGTGGAGGTGTTGTTTCCTACCCTCACCACCTGGGGCTGGCCCATCAGGATGTCCAGGATCCAGTTGCAGATGGAGGGGTTCAGCCCCAGGGTACCTAGTTTGATGATGAGTTTGGAGGGGCTATGGTGTTGAACGCTGAGCTGTCTTCTATGAGCAGCATTCTCACATAGTTATTTCCCCTCTTGTCCAGGAGGTGGGAGAGAGCAGTGTGAAGAGCAATTGAGATTGTGTCGTCTGTGGATCTATTGGGGTGGTAAGCTAATTGGAGTGGGTCTACAGTGTCTGGGATGATGGTGTTAATATGTGTCATGACCAGCCTTTCAAAGCACTTCATAATTACAGACGTGAGTGCTACAGGGCGATAGTCTTCCAAGGTGCTTTACTAAATGTTTATACACTAGGACATTTAACCTCTAACGCCTACCAAACCCGGATCCGGGATCCCCCCCAACACAAAAGCTGACTAGCATAGCCTAGCCTAAAGTTACAGGGATATCATAAAAAAAAATGTTCATGAAATCACAAGTCCAAGACACCAAATGAAAGATACAGATCTTGTGATTCAAGCCATCATCTCTGATTTGTAAAATGTTTTACAGGGAAGACACAATATGTAAATCTATTAGCTAACCACTGTTAGCAAAAGACAACAATTTTCTTACTCCACCATTTTCTTACTGCATCAGTAGCTATCACCAATTCGGCCAAATAAAGATATTGATAGCCACTAACCAAGAAAAAAGCTCATCAGATGACAGTCTGATAACATATTTATGGTATAGGATAGGTTTTGTTAGAAAAATGTGCATATTTCAGGTATAAATCATAGTTTACAATTGCACCCACCATCACAACTCGACTAGAAAAAATACAGAGAGCAACGTGTATTACCTAATTACTAATCATAAAACATTTCTTAAAAATACACAGGGTACACTAATTGAAAGACACAGATCCTGTGAATCCAGACAATATTTCAGATTTTCTAAGTGTCTTACAGCGAAAACACAATAAATCGTTATATTAGCATAGCACATGTGCAAACATTACCCCAGCATTGATTCACGGCAAAAAGAGCGATAGCATTATCACCACCAAAATGTATTAATTTTTTCACTAACCTTCTCAGAATTCTTCAGATGACACTCCTGTAACATCATATTACAACATACATATAGAGTTTGTTCGAAAATGTGCATATTTAGCCACCAAAATCATGGTTAGACAATGAGAAAAGTAGCCCAGCTGGTCAGAAAATGTCGGGCGCCATATTAGACAGTGATCTAGTCTTATACATAAATACTCATAAACTTGACAAAAAAATACAGGGTGGACAGCGATTGATAGACAATTTAATTCTTAATACAATCGCTGAATTACATTTTTTAAATTATCCTTACTTTTCAATACAGGTTGCGCCAAGCGAAGCTATACCAAACAAAATGGCGGCATAAGCGTTTAACATTTTTTGACAGAAACACGATTTATCATCATAAATTGTTCTTACTATGAGCTGTTCTTCCATCAGAATCTTGGGCAATGAATCCTTTCTCCGGTCTAATCGTCTTTTGGTCGAAAGATCTCCTCTTGTCCGGTCGAAATGGTCACTAACGTTCACCATGCACTCGAAAAGTGCCCAGCGCTTCAAAGTGCATTACACAGAAAATGCCATAAAATCGCCCTAAACGGATATAAATTGCTATAAAACGGTTCAAATTAACTACCTTATGATGTTTTTAACACCTATAACGAGTAAAAACATGACCGGAGAAATATTACTGGCTAAACAACAGCTTGGAAGGAGGCAAGTCCGACGTCCTTCGTGCGTCAGGCGCAGGCAGCAAAAGAAAGCTACTTCCGGTATTTGGTGTTTCATACAGGCCCTGATTGCGCAATCGACTCCATTCAAAGCGTCACCACGTACTGACATCCAGAGGAAGACGTAGGCAGTGTCTGTTTCTCCATAGCATTTACAGGGACATTACAACCGACCTGGGAACAGGGGCCAAGATGTCTGAAATCTCACTCCCTGTCATGAAAAGTGCTGTAGAAGGAGTTCTGTTTCACTCAGAGACAAAATTCCAACGGCTATAGAAACTAGAGAGTGTTTTCTATCCAATAATAATAATAATATGCATATTGTACGAGCAAGAATTGAGTAGGAAGCCGTTTAATCTGGAGCCCGATTTATGCTAAGTCGAAACAGCACCCCCTATATTCGCAAGAAGTTAATGCAATGGTAACTATATTTGCTTTGTCATCTAGAAATGTGTACATGAACTTGGTCTGATATACAGTATCATTTTGACAGAATTTCAACACGTTTTTTTTTATCAGAATGCAATACATTTTACAGTACATGTATTATACTTGATAGTGCTAATGACATGGTCAACTAGATCTGTTCTGCAAAAAAATACATTAAAATGTAAAGAATAATGTATAGAAAGAAGGAAAGAAGTAAAGATAGAATGAAAAGAACAGACATGGAGCAAAGTTGACTTTGAACTCTAGAACAGATGTTTTATGCACATAGAGATGTACTAGAGACCTCATCTCCTGTCTTTGCCAATGACCACTTCTGTGACAGCCTATTCCACTTCATGTTTATACATGCTCACGTTTTAATTTTATTTGACATAGAAACACATTTAAATCATTTTCAGATACTGATGTACTGTATGTGTTTATGTAGTTAAACAGGTATTTATATAAAAAAATATATTTTGAATGGTTCAACCAGTCTCAAGTTCGGGAATTATGTGGTTTAATTATGTGGTTTAACAAAAAGCACCAAAATTAATATTTGTTTTAAACTATTTGATATCATGCATAGGCCTACAGTGCCATCAGAAAGTATTCACACCACTTGACTTTTAATTTGTTTCATTTATTGTCATTTTTTGTCAATGATCTACACAAAATACTTTGTAACGTCAAAGTGGAAGAAAAATTATATATTTTTATTAATGGGAAATTAAACTAATATATCTTGATTAGACAAGTAGTCAACCCCCTGAGTCAATACATGTTAGAATCATCTTTGGCAGTGATTACAGCTGTGAATCTTTCTGGGTAAGTCTTTCTGAGCTTTCCACACCTGGATTGTACACCATTTAACCATTATTCTTTAAAAGTTGGTTGTTGATCATTACTAGAAAGCCATTGTCAAGTCTTGCCATTGATTTTCAATCTGATTTAAGTCCAAACTGTAATTAGGCCACTCGGGAACTTAAATGTCATCTTGTTAAGCAACACCAGTGTATATTTGGCCTTGTGTTTTAGATTAATGTCCTGCTGAAAGGTGAATTTGTCTCCCAATGTCTGCTGAAAAGCAGACTTAAGGGTTTCCTCTAGGATTTTGCCTGTGCTTAGCTATATTCCGTGTCTTTTTATCCCCCAAAAAACTCCCTAATCCTTGCCGACAACAAGCATACCCATAATATTATGCAGCGACCACCATGCTTTAAAATATGAAGAGTGGTACTCAGTGATGTGTTGTGTTGGATTTGCCCCAAACATAACGCTTTGCATTCAAGACAAAACTTAATTTCTTTGCCACATTTTTTGCAGTATTACTTTAATAGTGGTTTTTGCAAACATCTTTTGAAATACTTTTTTTCTGTACAGGCTTCTTCCTTTTCATTCTGTCATTTATGCTAGTATTGTGGATTTATTTTAGTGTTTCTGATCCATCCTCAGTTATCTCCTATCCCAGCCATTAAACTCTGTAATTGCTTTAAAATCACCATTGGCCTCATGGTGAAATCTCCGATAACTGATTTAGAAAAATTGCCTGTATCTTTGTAGTGACTGGATACAAAGTGTACCATATTGAACCATATGAAAACCTCCCTGGTCTTTGTGGTTGAATCTGTGCTTGAAATTCACTGCTCGACTGCGGGACCTTACAGATAATTGTATGTGTGGGGTACAGAGATGGGGTAGTCGTTTAACACTATTACTGCACACAGAAGTCCATGTACCTTATTATGCAACTTGTTAAACACATTTTTACTCCTAAACCTATTTAGGCTTGCCATAACAGAAGAGTTGAATACTTATTGACATGTTAGCTTTTCATATTTAATTTATTTGTACAATTTCTAAAAACATAATTCCTCTTTGACATTATGGGGTATTGTGTCACAAAATCTAAATTTAAATTTAGGCTATAACACAAGAAAATGTGAAAAAAGTCAAGGGGTCTGAATACTTTTTGAAGGCACATATAATCCATTATACCTTAGAATATATTATTTCTTGTATTAAACTTCTACATGGTTGCCATAGATACCCATATATATCTGCATCCTCTCTGTTCATGAAACAATGTGCAATACAAAATAAACATGTTTTTTTTTTATTACAACTGCAGATTTTCTGTTTTTATGTACCACCGGCCTGTAGTGTAGTCTATCTACATACAGTCTCTTAACATTTTGTATTTTCATATGCAACCTTTGGAAGAACAGAATAGACATATTTTGAGTGAATTGTTTATACAAGAACAACCGAACTTACTGTAAAGCAGAACTGTCTGTGCTGTTGACTGTAAGCATGCATGGCACATGCTAATTGTTGTAAAATAAATAAATAAATAAAAATAAGAAAAGGATGTACAAAACCAATACAACTACTATGAAAATAAATGAATGTGACTTAACTTGAATTACTTTATTCTAGCTTGAATATTGTACTTTTAACAAAACAGAAACGCACAGGAAGTTTTCTCGGAGTGCTTTTGCTTCTGCTTTGCTTGCTCTCTGGGCTTTAGGCCAGGTAACTGTAAAGAGAAAGACAGAGAGAGAGAGAAGGAAAGAGAGACAGAGGAGAGAGATAGAGAGAGAGAGAGCAATGAACATAACTGAGGTGATTTAGTCCATTGATAAGCAAAATGGAAGAACGATAATCTTAGTCGTTAGGGAGGGACAAAGAGAAAGAACGGGTACAAAGAGATCAAATCAAATTGTATCTGTCACATGCTTCGTAAACAACAGGTCTGAACGAACAGTGAAATGCTTACTTATGGCCCCTCCCCAATAATGCAGAGAGAAAAAAAAGAGAAATAATAGAACAATTATAACACAAGGAATAAATACACAATGAGTAACGAAAACTTGGCTATATACACGTATACCAGTACCGAGTCTATGTGCAGCGGTACGAGGTAATTAAGGTAGATATGTACAGTACATACAGATAGGGATAACGTGACTAGGCAACAGGATAGATGATAAACAGTAACAGCAGCGTTAGAGCAAAAAGGGTCAATGCAGATAGTTAAATTGTTAACCAATAGCTACCCGTACTAACTATTTAGCAGTCTTATGGCTTGGAGGTACAAGCTGTTCAGGGTCCTGCTGGTTCCAGACTTGGTACATCGGTACCGCTTGCTATGCAGAGAGAACAGTCTATGACTTGGGTGGCTGGATTCTTAGACAATTTTTAGGGCCTTCCTTTGACACAGCCTGGTATAGAGGTCCTGGATGGCAGGGATCTCGAGCCCAGTGATATACTGGGCTGTACGCATTACCCTCTGTAGCGCCTTGCGGTCGGATGCCAAGCAGTTGTAATACCAAGAGTTGATATAGCCGGTCAATATGCTGTCAATTGTGCACCTGTAGAACTGTTGAGGATCTGAGCGTCCATGCCACATTTTTTCAGCCCCCTGAGGGGGAAGAGACGTTGTTGTGCCATCTTCACCACTGTGTTGGTTTGTTTGGACCATAATAATTCCTTAGTGATGTGGACTGAGGAAGTTGGAGGTCTCGACCTGCTCCACTACAGCCCGCAGATTTGGATGGGGGTGTGCTTGGCTCTCTGTTTCCTGTAGTCCACGATCAGCTCTTTTCTCTTGCTGACGTTGAGGGAGAGGTTGTTGTCCTGGCACCACATTGTCAGGTCTCTGACGACCTGTAGGCTGTCTCATTGTCGTCTAAGCAAGCATCCCTGCTTAGTCCCCTCCAGACGGAAAAATCGTCTTTGACACACAGTAGGCCTAGGCTACTGCTCTACAAAACAAACACTGTAGCCTACATTACACGTTCATGTAATGTGTGTGTGTTACTCACCTGTAGACGCTGTCAGAGGGTGGTGGGTCGCAGCAGACACACTGTGTTCGACCCGAACTTCCGATGCTGTTTAGGCCTCCCATCCGGGTTGGCCGTGCTCTTATACGAACTTAACATATACTGCAAGTTCTGGTTGGCCTTTTGCGCCCCTGTTAGTGGCCTGTGATGCGGCTGCTAGATTGTCTGCCTAGTGTTGTGGTGATTTCGGCAGCTTCTCCCACATAGTTGTGATTGTGACGATGCAAAGGCACTAGAAGGAATGGTGGCCATTTTCCCATCTGCTCGGGTAAAAGTAGAAGACAACAAAAATGAATGATGGCGCCGACAGAGATGGTCGCCTCGCTTCGCGTTCTTAGGAAACTATGCAGTATTTTGTTTTTTTATGTATTATTTCTTATACTGTTACCCCAGGAAATCTTAAGTCTTATTACATACAGCCAGGAAGAACTATTGGATATAAGAGCAACGTCAGCTACCAACATTACGACCAGGAATACGACTTTCCCGAAGCAGATCCTCTGTTTGGACCACCACCCAAGACAATGGACTGGATCGTTGAAAACAACGGCGCTGCAGAAAGGGCAGATGGAGCGGTCTTCTGGTCAGGCTCCGTAGACGGGCACATCACGCACCGCTCCCGAGTACACTACTCGCCGATGCCCAGTCTCTTGACAACAAGGTAGACGAAATTCGAGCAAGGGCTGCCTTTCAGAGAGACATCAGAGATTGTAACATTCTCTGTTTCACGAAAACATGGCTCACTCGGGATACCTTATCAGAGTCGGTACAGCCACCTGGTTTCTTCACGCATCGCGCCGACAGAAACAAACATCTCTCTGGTAAGAAGAAGGGTGGGGGTGTATGCCTTATGATTAACGAATCATGGTGTGATCATAACATCATACAGGAACTCAAGTCCTTTTGTTCACCTGACCTAGAATTCCTTACAATCAAATGCCGACCGCATTATCTACCAAGAGAATTCTCTTCGATTATAATCACAGCCGTGTATATCCCCCCCCCCCAAGCAGACACATCGACGGCCCAGAAAGAACTTCATTGGACTCTATGTAAACTGGAAACCATATATCCTGAGGCTTCATTCATTGTAGCTGGGGATTTTAATAAGGCTAATCTGAAAACAAGGCTCCCTACATTTTATCAGCATATCGAATGCGCGACCCGGGCTGGAAAAATTCTGGATCATTGCTACTCTAACTTCCGCGACGCATACAAAGCCCTGCTGTAACGGTCGTCTTGTGGTGAATGAGCGGACCAAGGCGCAGCGGGTGATGAATACATAACGAATTTAATAAATGAAAGACGAAACACGAAAACACTTGAACAAACTACAAAACAATAAACGAAGTAGACAGACCTGAACAAACGAACTTACATAAGAACACGAAGAACGCACGAAACAGGAACAGACTACCTAAAACGAACGAACAAACGAAACAGTCCCGTGTGGTATACACAGACACAGGAACAATCACCCACAAACAAACAGTGAGAACAGCCTACCTTAATAACCTGTTTGGGCTGCAGGGGGAGTATTGAGTAGCCAGATAAAAGGTGCCCATTTCAAACGGCCTCGTACTCAATTCTTGCTCGTACAATATGCATATTATTATTACTATTGGATAGAAAACACTCTCTAGTTTCTAAAACCGTTTGAATTATATCTGTGAGTCGAACAGAACTCATTTGGCACAAACTTCCTGACCAGGAAGTGGAAAATCTGAAATCGATGCTCTGTTCTACTCCCTGCCTATACATGGGCATGATACGTAAGAGTCTACGTGCACTTCATACACCTTCCCCTGGATGTCAAGAGGCGGTGAGAGAAGAAATTTCGTGTTTATCTTGGTCTGAGGTGGAATAAAAGCTCTTTGTATGACGTGACCGTCCATTTTCTGTTTTCTGGAGCGCGCGAAAGGGGACATGGATTTGCCTTCTGTTTAGCTGTCGTTATGGACGACTAATATCTCCGGCTATGATTTTATTTGATACATGTGACCATATCATCGTAAAGTATGTTTTTTCAATATAGTTTCATCAGATTATTGAAAATTTTTCGGGAGTTTTGCCGTGTTCCGTTCTCTTCCGTTTGTTGACTTGGAGAGCTTTGTGCCACTTGGCAAGTGCGCGTGCTAAATCGAGAGGGAAAATGAACGTTTTAAATCCAAACAACGACTGTTCTTGACAAAGGACACCTTCTACAACATTCTGATGGAAGATCACCAAAAGTAAGAAACATTTTATGATGCTAATTCATATATCTGTCGTGCATGTGAATTAGTCGTGGGCGCCCAACTTTGGGGTACTCAGCTATACCGAAGCTGGATGTCGTAATGAAGTTATTTTTTAGAATTCTAACACTGCGATTTCATTAAGAACTAATGGATCTATCATTTCCTATACAACATGTATTTTTTACTTATGTTTATGAATAGCTATTTGGTCAGAATATGTGTGTCAGAAAACGTGTCAGAAAAATATCGTTGCTGTTTAGACGTTGTGGGAAAAAGATGCTACGTTAGCACAATGTGTAACCACTGATTTCAGCTCTAAATATGCACATTTTCGAACAAAACATAAGTGTATGTATAACCTGATGTTATAGGACTGTCATCTGATGAAGAAAATCAAGGTTAGTCAAAAATTATATATCTTTTGCTTGTTTGTTACGATCGCTAACTTTTGCTACTGGGAAATTGCTTGTGTTTTTGGCTATTGTGGTAAGCTAATATAACGCTCTATTGTGTTTTCGCTGTAAAACACTTGATAAATCGGAAATATTGTCTGGAATCACAAGATGCCTGTCTTTCAATTGCTATACACTATGTATTTTTCAGAAATGTTTTATGATGAGTATTTAGTTATTTGGCGTTGGTGTCTGTAATTATTCTGTCTGCTTTCGGTGCAATTTCTGATTGTAGCTGCAATGTAAACTATGATTTATACCTGAAATATGCACATTTTTCTAACAAAACATATGCTATACAATAAATATGTTATCAGACTGTCATCTGATGAAGTTGTTTCTTGGTTAGTGGCTATTTATATCTTTATTTGGTCGAATTTGTGATAGCTACTGATGGAGTAAAAAACTGATGGAGTAAAAAAAGTGGTGTCTTTTGCTAACGTGGTTAGCTAATAGATTTACATATTGTGTCTTCCCTGTAAAACATTTTAAAAATCGGACATGTTGGCTGGATTCACAAGATGTGTACCTTTCATATGCTGTATTGGACTTGTTAATGTGTGAAAGTTAAATATTTAAAAAAAAAATCTTTTGAATTTCGCGCCCTGCACTTTGAGCTGGCTGTTGTCATAAGTGTACCGGTGTCGGGCTGCAGCCATAAGAAGTTAATATGGTTCTCAATCAGAGGAAACGTCAAACACCTGCCTCTAATTGAGAACCATATCAGGCAACACCTAAACCCAACATAGAAAACACATAACATAGACTACCCACCCCAACTCACGCCCTGACCAACTAAACACATACAAAAACAACAGAAAACAGGTCAGGAACGTGACACCTGCCCCGCCCTCCTTTCGGAAAATCTGACCACGACTCCATTTTATTGCTCCCAGCCTATAGACAGAAACTAAAACAGGAAACGCCCGTGCTCAGGTCTGTTCAACGCTGGTCCGACCAATCGGATTCCACGCTTCAAGATTGCTTCGATCACGTGGACTGGGATATGTTCCCGCATAGCTTCGGAAAATAACATGGATGAATACGCTGATTCGGTGAGCGAGTTTATTGGCAAGTGCATCGGTGATGTTGTACCCACAGTGACAACTAAAACCTTCCCCATCCAGAAAATGTGGAATGATGGCAGCATTCGCGCAAAACTGAAAGCGCGAACCACTGCTTTTAATCAGGGCAAGGCGACCGGAAACATGACCGAATACAAACAGTGTAGCTATTCCCTCCGCAAGGCAATCAAACAAGCTAAGCCTCAGTATTGAGACAAAGTAGAGTCGCAATTCATCGGCTCAGACACGAGAGGTATGTGGCAGGGTCTACAGTCAATCACGGACTATAAAAAGAAGACCAGCCCCATCGTGGACCACGATGTCTTGCTCCCAGACAAACTAAACAACTTCTTTGCTCGCTTTGAGGACAATACAGTGCCACTGACACAGCCCGCTACCAAAACCTGCGGGCTCTCCTTGGGAGCGGGCCACGTCAGCGGCACTGTGTTATCCTCAAAGCGGGCGAAGAAGGTGTTTAACTTGTCCGTGAGCAAGATGTCGGAGTTTATGAAGTGGTTGGTTTTCCCTTTGTTTTCTCAAAATTGTCTGTAGACCCTGCCACATACGTCTCATATCTGAGCCGTTGAATTGTGACTCCATTTCCTCTGTACTGACATTTTGCCTGTTTGACTGCTTTGCGGATGGAATAACTACACTGTTTGTATTTGACTAAATTCCCAGACACCTTGCCGTGGTTCACAGTTTTGGGTCGAATGCTGCTATCTTTCCATATTTTTTGGTTTGGGTAGGTTTTAATAGTCACAGTGGGAACAACATCCCCTATACACTTCCTGATGAACTCAGTCACTGTGTCTGTCAATGGTATTCTCAAAGGCAACCCGGAACATATACCAGTCCACGTGATCAAAACAATCTTGAAGCATTGATTCCGATTGGTCAGACCAGCGTTGAATAGACCTTAGCATGGGTACTTCCTGTTTGAGTTTCTGCCTATAGGAAGGGAGGAACAGAATGGAGTCATGCTTTGATTTGCCAAAGGGAAGGTGTGGGAGGGCCTTGTAGCTATGACAGAAGGGAGAGTAACAATGTTTGAGATATTTTGAAGTGCGAGTACTACATTCAATGTGTTGATAAAATTTTGGTAGAGTTTTCCTCATTTGCTTTGTTAAAATCCCAAGCTACAATAAATGCGGCTTTGGGATATATGGTTTCCAGTTTGATACAAAGTTCAGTGTAGTTCCTTGAGGGCCGTTGTGGTATCGGCTTGAGGGAATATACAGTGCATTCGGAAACTATTCAGACCCCTTCACTTTTTCCACATTTTGTTATGTTACAGATTTATTCTAAAATTGATTAAAGAATTTTTTTTCTCATCAATCTACACACAATGCCCCATAATGAACACCTATATAGTAATGCTGTTCATTGACTATAGCTCAGCATTCAACACCATAGTACCCTCAAAGCTCATCATTAAGCTCGAGGCCCTGGATCTGACCCCTGCCCTGTGCAACTGGTTCCTGAACTTCCTGACGGGCCGCCCCCAGGTGGTCAAGGTAGGAAACAACACCTCCACTTCGTTGATCCCCAACACTAGGGTGCGTGCTCAGCCCCCTCCTGTACTCATCGTTCACCCATGACTGCGTGGCCACGCATGCCTCCAACTCAATCATCAAGTTTGCATACCACACAACAGTAGTAGGTTTGATGACCAACAATGACGAGACAGCCTACAGGGAGGTGGTGAGCACTCTGGGAGTGTGGTGCCTGGAAAATAACCTCTCACTTAATGTCAAGAAAACAAAGGAGCTGATTGTGGACTTCAGGAAACAGCAGAGGGAGCACCCCCCTATCCACATCGACGGGACCGCAGTGGAGAAGGTGGAAAGCTTCAAGTTCCTCGGCGTACACATCACTGACAAACTGAAATGGTCCACCCACACAGACAGTGTGGTGAAGAAGGCGCAACAGCGCAGCAGCGCCTCTTCAACCTCAAGAGGCTAAAGAAATTTGGCTTGGCACCTAAAACCCTCACAAACTTCTACAGATGCACAATTGAGAGCATCCTGTCGGACTGTATCACCGCCTGGTACGGCAACTGCACCGCCCGCAACCGCAGGGCTCTCCAGAGGGTGGTGCGGTCTGCCCAACGCATTACCAGGGGCAAACTACCTCCAGGACACCTACAGCACCCGATTTCACAGGAAGGCCAAAAAAATCATCAAGGAAACAACCACCCGAGCCACTGCCTGTTCTATCATCCAGAAGGCAAGGTCAGAACAGGTGCATCAAAGCTGGGACAGAGAGACTGAAAAGCAGCTTCTATCTCAAGGCCATCAGACTGTTAAACAGCCATCACTAGCACATTAGAGGCTGCTGCCTATATACAGACTTGAAATCACTGGCCACTTTAATAATGTTTACATATTTTGCATTTCTCATGTCATATGTATATACTGTATTGTATTCTACTGTATCTTAGTCTATGCCGCTCTGATATTGCTTGTCCATATATTTCTATATTCTTAATTCCATTCCTTTACTTAGATGTGTGTGTGTGTTTGTTGTTGTGAAACTGTTAGATATTACTGCACTGTTGGAGCTAGAAACACAGCATTTTGCTATACTCGCAATAACATCTTCTAAACACGTCTATGTGACCAATAAAATTTGATTTGAACATCTGGAAAATGTGTATGTGACGAATAAAATTAGATTAAGATTTGATCTGTTACCATTAATGCTAAATTGTGTAGTGTGTTGCCTATGCAAATGAACCTCAAACAATGAAAACGTGTGGTGGGCGGGGCCTGTCCGGGCCGACTCCGCCCACAACCGCCCCCGCCCCGTTACATGTGCCGCAGTGTGGTGTACAATCACAGTTTTTAAATTCTACCGTGACTATCTGTGAAAGATGTCAGTCAAACTAGTTTTGAAATTGGGGGACTGGGAAAACTTCTTCCTACTGCGTCAGAGAAGTTTTGGTTTTGGAAGAATACTACCGTAGCAGGCGTAAAAAGACGCCTGAGCAGAGTCCTCACAACAGTTTTTTCAGGGGAAACTGCTGTAGCCCTGAAAACCGGAAACATCCGTTTTCACCACCCCGATGAGAGTGGAACACTAACGCTACTGCCTGAACTTTTTTTTTAGCCCTCCCCCAATCTGTATGTATCACTAATGTCTCTGTTCGATTTGTTGCTTTATTGCAATGGAATGGTAGGACCCATTGGCTAGTAGTGATGGAGACCGAGTTCTAAAACGGCGCAGGTAGAAAAGTGACTCCCTTCCACTCCGCTAGGTCGGTTACCGCGAGTATAATAACGTTAAAAGAGATCTAGAATGGAGACTGTTGAGCAGCTCGTGTCGTTTAACCATATCCCAGTCCAGTTAAACGGAGGCACGCCTTGGGGGTTCACGCTGAAAGGAGGTCTCGAGCACGGAGAACCGCTCATCATCACTAAAGTGAGTCGTGATTTGTTTTCAGAACTCTCGCACGCGCTCTGTTGTCGTGGGATACGTTTTAGTTGAGCTTTTACTGTTAGACTGACCGTCCACAAGGCCAATGCAATGTCCATTTGTTAGGCTACATAATTCTTGTGGTTTATGACTGTGTGTGAGAGTAACATGTCCAGTCTGTAGAACTGCATGGCTGGATATTTTGTTGCAACTTCTTTGCCTTTAATTCATCAATGTTCCACCACAGTCCTTTGAAACTTAGATCATTCTTGTGACTATATAGAAATAAGAATACATAGTATAGCTTGCGGTCACTACTGGGCATTTCCATCTAAAATGAGCCATAAGCACCAACATGTGAAGTGCATAGGAGAATTTCAAATTAGCTGTCAAAGCTGAGTTTTATTGATTTTTATTAAGGCATATACCTTTTTTAAGCCATTTTCCAACCTAAAAAATAGGAATAAGCAAAATCATTGACTTCTGGTCAACATATACCAGAAACAGTTTTACACAGGATTATAAATCCATCAAAACACAATCATGTTGTTGAAGCAAAGACCCCTGCCAACTAATATGAACACTTTTATATTTAGTTTTAGAGAAATAATTTGCCTTCTCTATTATATTGAACAAACATTGCCGTGTTATTCCAATACCAAAAACCCACATTTTATTAAGATAATTTCTATTTTCTCTCCCTCATGGGGGGATAATGAAAGTTCACACTCACCGAAGTAGCAAGTAAAGGTATACCTACCAATTTAGTTAGTGTTTTTACTGATATCAAGTTTGTTTATGAATGTATTAAGTGATTTAAAACCCATAATTCTGTAACTAAATCAGAATTATTTGCAATTGAATTGGCTACAATGGGAAATCATAGTAGTCATAAACCACAGTTGGGTCACCTGCTACTGTCCTCGCTTCCACTGGCATACTGTTATGTTCAGCTCAACAAAAAAGTTTTTTCTCTCTTTCTGTGGTCTGGTGGTCAAAGCCAAGACGTGGTCGGTATGCCCTGGCCGGACCAAATCTGAACCAACCCTAGACGTCTATGTTTCACAAGTTTGTACAGTACAGTAGACAACAGTACAGTCAAGAAAAGAGTACTGTAGAGTTCAGTACAGTAGAGCACACTAGAGTAGAGTACAGTGTATTGTACTGAACATATCTACTTTACTGTACAATATGGAACTCTGCTGTGCTGTACTGTCCAAAGTTGTGAAACACAGACATCTATAATTGTTTCAGATTTGGTCTGGACCGGACCAACCAAATGTGGTCTTGTTTGGGGGCGGAGCTCATTACAATAATAGCCAGTGTGTACAAATATACCCAAATATGAAAAAGGATATTGCATATGCTACCTTTGTGTACCTATTCAGGATGCATCACCATGAATATAATGATATTCATATCCATAATTATGCATTTCTGTATAGTACAGATCAGGGAGCCATAAATCCTGTACATGGTAGATTGTTACCCATAAATACCGTAAATACGTTACCAGGTGTACATCCACTTTACTTGCTGTATGTAGTTAAATAACCCACATACATTTTCAAATTCAAGGTGCCATGTCATAGCTGACAACTCATTCTTTCTGCAGATATCTTTGAATCTTAGGTTTTTATGCGACCACATTTTTCCAAAAACGGACAGATTTTACCATAATCCCATTACCAAAGTTTACAAAGAGTTGTATGGTTCGTTAAACTATGAAATCAAAGTTTTTTGTTGATGTTTTGTTTGGCAAACATTTTAAAGTGAAAACTAATTAAGATAATGGAATTGCCCACATGTTCAACAGTGCACAGATAGTCACCTATTGTTGTTTCCACATGACTGCAGTAGATTTTAGGTCTACATCCCAAATGGCACCCTATTACATATGTAGTGCACTGCTTTTTACCATGGTCCGTATGGGTCTGGCCAACAGTAATGCACTATATATGGGAAATAGGGTGCAATTTGGGACAGTAGTTTCTTCTCCTTTATCACAGCCGGGTGTGATAAACGTTTCTACTGCTTAGATTTGACACAATTGTGCGTGTGTGAGTGAGTTGTCAAAATGTTCTTAATGTTTAAACGGCCATGTCCTTCTCTTTAAACGATAAGAAAACAATTGTAAAATTACATGTGATTTCACCATAGATATGGTCCTGCGTATGACCGCACAGTTTTAGAGGCCGAGAGAAACTGTCCAGAAACAGACAAAGATCTTTCTTCTGAAACTTTTCAGTCTATTCTTGTTCTGAGAAATGAAGGCTATTCCATGCGAGAAATTACCAAGAAAATGAAGATCTGGTACAACGCTGTGTACTACTTCCTTCACAGAACAGCGCAAACTGGCTCTCACCAGAATGAAAAGAGGAGTGGGAGGCCCCGGTGCACAACTGAGCAAAAGGACAAGTACATTAGTGTCTAGTTTTTTGAACCCACAAATTCTGATGCGCCAGATACTCAACTAGTCTAAAGAAGGCCAGTTTTATTGCTTCTATAATCAGCACAACAGTTTTCAGCTGTGCTAACATAATTGCAAAAGGGTTTACGAATGATCAATTAGCCATTTTTAAAATGATAAACTTGGATTAGCTAACACAATGTGCCATTGGAACACAGGAGTGATGGTTGCTGATAATGGGCCTCTGTACGCCCATGTAGATATTCCATAAAAAACCTGCCGTTTCCAGCTACAAATGTCATTTACAACATTAACAATGTCTACACTGTAATTCTGATACATTTGATGTTATTTTAATTGACAACTAATGTGCTTTTCTTTCAAAATAAGGACATTTCTAAGTGACCCCAAACTTTTGAACGGTAATGTGTATTTTTCAATGGTGCTGTGATGTTTTTCACAATTTTTGAACCTTTCTAATCATATACACTGCTCAAAAAAATAAAGGGAACACTTAAACAACACAATGTAACTCCAAGTCAATCACACTTCTGTGACATCAAACTGTTCACTTAGGAAGAAAAAAGGTGGAAATTATAGGCAATTAGCAAGACACCCCCAATAAAGGAGTGGTTCTGCAGGTGGTGACCACAGACCACTTCTTAGTTCCTATGCTTCCTGGCTGATGTTTTGGTCACTTTTGAATGCTGGCGGTGCTTTCACTCTAGTGGTAGCATGAGACGGAGTCTACAACCCACACAAGTGGCTCAGGTAGTGCAGCTCATCCAGGATGGCACATCAATGCGAGCTGTGGCAAGAAGGTTTGCTGTGTCTGTCAGCGTAGTGTCCAGAGCATGGAGGCGCTACCAGGAGACAGGCCAGTACATCAGGAGACGTGGAGGAGGCCGTAGGAGGGCAACAACCCAGCAGCAGGACCGCTACCTCCGCCTTTGTGCAAGGAGGACTAGGAGGAGCACTGCCAGAGCCCTGCAAAATGACCTCCAGCAGGCCACAAATATGCATGTGTCTGCTCAAACGGTCAGAAACAGACTCCATGAGGGTGGTATGAGGGCCCGACGTCCACAGGTGGGGGTTGTGCTTACGGCCCAACACCGTGCAGGACGTTTGGCATTTGCCAGAGAACACCAAGATTGGCAAATTCGCCACTGGCGCCCTGTGCTCTTCACAGATGAAAGCAGGTTCACACTGAGCACGTGACAGACTTAACAGTCTGGAGACGCTGTGGAGAACGTTCTGCTGCCTGCAACATCCTCCAGCATGACCGGTTTGGCAGTGGGTCAGTCATGGTGTGGGGTGGCATTTCTTTGGGGGGCCGCACAGCCCTCCATGGGCTCGCCAGAGGTAGCCTGACTGCCATTGGGTACTGAGATGAGATCCTCAGACCCCTTGTGAGACCATATGCTGGTGCGGTTGGCCCTGGGTTCCTCCTAATGCAAGACAATGCTAGACCTCATGTGGCTGGAGTGTGTCAGCAGTTCCTGCAAGAGGAAGGCATTGATGCTATGGACTGGCCCGCCCGTTCCCCAGACCTGAATCCAATTGAGCACATCTGGGACATCATGTCTCGCGCCATCCACCAACGACACGTTGCACCACAGACTATCCAGGAGTTGGCAGATGCTTTAGTCCAGGTCTGGGAGGAGATCCCTCAGGAGACCATCCGCCACCTCATCAGGAGCATGCCCAGGCGTTGTAGGGAGGTCATACAGGCACGTGGAGGCCACACACACTACTGAGCCTCATTTTGACTTGTTTTAAGGACATTACATCAAAGTTGGATCAGCCTGTAGTGTGGTTTTCCACTTTAATTTTGAGATTGACTCCAAATCCAGACCTCCATGGGTTGATAAATTTGATTTCCATTGATAATTTTTGTGTGATTTTGTTGTCAGCACATTCAACTATGTAAAGAAAAATGTATTTAATAAGAATATTTCATTCATTCAGATCTAGGATGTGTTATTTTAGTGTTCCCTTTATTTTTTGAGCAGTGTATTATCCACAGATTGTGAGCTAAAGATGAAAACCATTCCTACGAGTACTTTTATATTATTTATTGATTGACTATGGCTTTCCATATCACCCAACACTGCTATTTGTAAGGTTTATTTTAAGTGCATGTTGTGGTTAAAAAACAAACAACTTTTGCCATTCCTGAACCTGTGACCAGAAACAAGCTACATAGGGGCCATACCAGAATAAGTGACATATTGATTCTGTCTCTTCGCAGCAAAATCTGCAGAGCTGAGATTGTTGTATGCCCTGTACATATAGCATTCTGTTGGTGGCAAGAAATGTATATTATTTAAATAGAAAAACTCTAAGTGTTGAATCAAGTAACTTTTTGTACCAGTTCATAAACCATGTGCCATGGAATTGGTACATCGAAAATCTCCTATTTATTTTGCAACCTGTATGGCGCAGCTGTCAACATTTTTGTCCTCAGATGAAACTGGTATATTTTTCTATTTATGCCAGTTCCTTTCAGCCAGTTTGTATCTTTAATATATGGCAGGCAAACAAATTCCCTACATTCTCCCTTTTCCACTTGCCTCCTCAATTTCTGCAATCAGTTGGTTGTAAGTTTGGATTGAGCAGATATTCCCATACATTTTTGATAACTGCATATGTAACAACTCCATTTCTATTCATAATATCATTAATAAATGTAATATCATAAAAAATAAAAAATTCCCCATAAAGAATGTTTTTTTATTAACTTCTCTAGGGTATGTGGGACGGTAGCGTTTCACCTCGTCAACAGCCAGTGAAACTGCAGGGCGCCAAATTCAAAACAACAGAAATCCCATAATTAAAATTCCTCAAACATACATGTATTTTACACCATTTTAAAGATACACTTGTTGTAAATCCAGCCACAGTGTCCGATTTTCAAGTAGGCTTTACGACAAAAGCAAACCAAACGATTATGTTAGGTGAGTGCCTATTCACAGAAAAACACAGCCATTTTTCCAGCCAAAGAGAGGAGTCACAAAAAGCAGAAATATAGATCAAATGAATCACTAACCTTTGATCTTCATCAGATGACACTCATAGGACTTCATGTTACACAATACATGTATGTTTTGTTCTGTAAAGTTCATATTTATATCCAAAAATCTCAGTTTACATTGGCGCGTTATGTTCAGTAGTTCCTAAACATCCGGTGATTTTGCAGAGCCACATCAATTTACAGAAATAGTCATCATAAATGTTGATGAAAATACAAGTGTTACACATTGAATTTTAGATCTACTTCTCCATAATGCAACCGCTGTGTCAGAATTTAAAAAAAACTTTGCGGAAAAAGCAAACCATGCAATAATCTGAGTACGGCGCTCAGACGACAAATCAACCCAAAGAGATATCCGCCATGTTGGAGTCAACATAAGTCAGAAATAGCATTATAAATATTCACTTACCTTTGATGATCTTAATCAGAATGCACTCCCAGGAATCTCAGTTCCACAATAAATGTTTGTTTTGTTCGATAATGTCCATCATTTATGTCCAAATTCCTCCTTGTTGTTCGCACGTTCAGTACACAATCTAAACTCACGACGCGCGGAAAGTACGGACGAAAAGTCCAAACAGTTCCGTTACAGTCCGTAGAAACATGTCAAGCGATGTATAGAATCAATCTTTAGGATGTTTTTAACATAAATCTTCAATAATGTTCCAACCGGAGAATTCCTTTGTCTTCAGAAATGCGATGGGACGCAGCTAACTCTCACATGAACGCACATGGTCAGCTCGTGGCACTCTGGGAGAGACCTTACTCAATCTCCTCTCATTCGCTCCCACTTCACAGTAGAAGCATCAAACAAGGTTCTATAGACAGTTTACATCTAGTGGAAGCCTTAGGAAGTGCAACATGACCCCATTTCCACTATCTTGGATAAGCAAAGAGTTGAAAACCAAAAAACCTCAGATTTCCCACTTCCTGGTTGGATTTTTTCTCAGGTTTTTGCCTGCCATACAAGTTCTGTTATTCTCACAGACATCATTCAAACAGTTTTAGAAACTTCAGTGTGATCTATCCAAATCTACTAATAATATGCATATCCTAGGATCTGGGCCTGAGTAGCAGGCAGTTTACTCTGAGCACGCTTTTCATCCGGACGTGAAAATACTGCCCCCTTCCTCAAATAAGTTAATTAGTATATTGGACTTTAGCCATAACATTTGTTGTAATATTTGGTAGATTTTTTCTGGAGGATAAAACTGAAATTGTAACCAGCTTTGTATGGCTTGTTTAACCTCTTTGGGCTGCAGGGGCAGTATTGAGTAGCCTGGATAAAAGGTGCCCATTTCAAACGGCCTCGTACTCAATTCTTGCTCGTACAATATGCATATTATTATTACTATTGGATAGAAAACACTCTCTAGTTTCTAAAACCGTTTGAATTATATCTGTGAGTAAAACAGAACTCATTTTGCAGCAAAATTCCTGACAGGAAGTGGAAAATCTGAAATCGATGCTCTGTTCTAGGGCCTGCCTATAAATGTGCTTGATATGTATTAGTATACATGCACTTCATACGCCTTCCACTAGATGTCAACAGGCAGTGAGAGAAGAAATGGAGTGTATAACTTGATCTGAGGTCGAATAAAAGCTCTTGGCATGACGTGACACCAATTTCCTGTTTTCTGGAACGCGTGAGAAGGGACCGGGTATTGCCTTCTGAAAAGCTGTCGTTATAGACGACTAATATCTCCGGCTTTGATTTTATTTGATAAATGTGACAATATCATCGTAAAGTATGTTTTTTCAATATAGTTTTATTAGATTATTGAATTTTTTTCGGGACTTTAGGCGTGTTGCGTTGTCTGCGTTTGTTCACGAAGGAGAGCTTCGCGCCACTTTGCTAGCTTTCCGTGCTAATTGACTGGAGAAGAGGACATTCTAAAACCAAACAACGATTGTTCCCGACAAAGGACCCCTTGTACAACATTCTGATGGAAGATCATCAAAAGTAGGACCCATTTTATGATGCTATTTCATATATCTGTCGAACATGTGTACTATTAGTTTGCGCCTAGATTTTGGGCACTCTCTCGCTATAACGTAAGCTGGATGTCGTAATGAAGTTATTTTTAGAATTCTAACACGGCGATTGCATTAAGAACTAGTGTATCTATCATTTCCTATACAACATGTATTTTTTAGTAACGTTTATGAATAGTTATTTGGTCAGAATAGGTGAGTGTCATAAAAATATCCGGACATTCTGGGAAAAAGATGCTACGTTAGCACAATGTATAACCACTGATTTCAGCTCTAAATATGCACATTTTCGAACAAAACATAAGTGTATGTATAACCTGATGTTATAGGACTGTCATCTGATGAAGCTTATCAAGGTTAGTCAAAAATTATATCTTTTGCTGGTTTGTTACGATCGCTAACTTTTGCTGCTGGTAAATGGCTTGTGTTTCTGGCTATTGTGGTAAGCTAATATAATGCTATATTGTGTTTTCGCTGTAAAACACTTAAGAAATCGGAAATATTGGCTGGATTCACAAGATGCTTGTCTTTCATTTGCTGTACACCATGTATTTTTCAGAAATGTTTTATGATGAGTATTTAGGTATTTCACGTTGGTGTCTGTAATTACTCTGGCTGCTTCGGTGCTATTTGTGACGGTAGCTGTGATGGTAGCTGCAATGTAAAACTGATTTATAGCTCAAATATGCACATATTTCGAACAAAACATAGATTTATTGTATAACATGTTATAAGACTGTCATCTGATGAAGTTGTTTTTTTGTTAGTTTGGTTGGTTCTTGGTTAGTTAGGTTGGTTTTGTGCATGCTACCTGTGCTGTGAAAAATGTCTGTCCTTTTTTGTATTTGGTGGTGAGCTAACATAAATATACGTGGTGTTTTCGGACATGTTGGCTGGATTCACAAGATGTTTATCTTTCATTTGCTGTATTGGACTTGTTAATGTGTGAAAGTTAAATATTTCAAAAAAATATATTTTGAATTTTGCGCCCTGCACTTGAGTGGCTGTTGTCATATTGTGCCCGGCTTCGGGCCTGCAGCCCAAATAAGTTAAGAAAGGGCAATACTTGAAACAAAACATTTTTTGCATATGAGAAGTTGTAATCTGTATGAAGGCAAAAAGGCAATTTTTGAACAAAGTATGAGTATTCCTTAATAATCTACTGAAGAACCATTTTGGGTTTAAGTATGACTTATGTATGAATGAAGCTTTTAGTGAGGGGTTTAAAGCTTTAATATTTAATTATTTTAGCCCCTCAAACTCCTATTCATTATATAAATAGACACTTTTTAATTTTGTCTGGCTTAGCATTCCAAATAAAATGAAATATTTTTTGCTCATATGATTTAAAAAAATGAGTCATTTGAAGTAGGCAGTGCCATTAGTAAGTAAGTAAACTGTGATAGGACCAAAGTGTTAATCAGTGTGATTAACACCCCCCCCCCATAAATAGACAAGTATTTACCTCTCCATGGTTGCAGAATCTTATCTATTTTTGCTGACTTTATATTGAAATTGTGGTAAGTTCATTTATATTTTTTGAGATGTGTATACCAAGTATGTCTACTTCACCATCTGCCCATTTTATTGGTAAAGTACAAGGTAGTGTAAACAATCCAATACTTAACCTCTTCAGGCTGCAGGGTGAATATTGAAAAAACTGGAAAATATGTGCACATTTTCAAACGGCCTCCTAAGAAACTTTTTATTTTACAATATGCATATATTTACTACTGTTGGATAGATAACAGTCTATAGTTTCTAAAAAGGTTTGAATTATTTCTCTAAGTCGAACAGAAATATTTTTACAGCCATTTTCCCAGCCGAATTGAGATTTCCAAAATGCGATGTGTCTCTTTAAGACCTTGTCTATAAAAGGTCATTAGACTTAGGACCGTAGAAACACGTCACACTCCTTCATCAGGGTGTAATGCGGAAGTGAGAATTGAAAGCAGTCGAATATCTCGTCCATGGACTGAATAACACACCTTCTTGTGAGACCTGCGCAGTTAAAAAAAAATTCCGGGCGCGAAGCATAATTTGGTCTCGGCTACTGGAAGAAGGTCGATAACGGTGAATATGATCTCTGACTTCGATATTATTTGATACATGTCACAAAATCATCCTAAAGTATGTTTTTTCAATATACTTTAATTATATTATTGCAATTTATTCTGGACTTTAGATGTGATGAGACGTAAGAATTTTTTGAAGAAAGACAGATTAGCGCCGCAATGCTATTGTGCTTGCTAACCAAAGAGGGAAATAGTTCGTTCTGGAACCCAACTAAAGACTCTACTGGACATTGGACCCCGTTACAACATTCTGATGGAATATCAACAAAGATAAGGACCCAATTTGGGATGCTTTTTCATATATCTGTCGAACTGTTGTATGCTAGCTGTGCTAACTGTGCTAGGCTAGCGCTTGACTTATGCTAGTGCTGCCTTATGCTAGCTTATGTTGTTAGCTAATATAACGATATATTGTGTTTTCGCTGTAAAACACTTCAAAAATCGGAAATATTGGCTTTATTCACACGATATCTGTCTTTCATTAGCTATCCACCATATGTTTTTCTGAAATGTTTTATGAGGTGTAATTAGTAGTCGACGTTGGTGTATGTATTTTCTCTGGCTACTCCCGTCTGGATTCAGACTTTAGCTATGTGGTAGCATTTATGGTAGCATCAATGTAAAACTGATTTATAGCTAAAATATGCACTTTTTATGAACAAAACATAGATTTATTGTGTAACATGTTATATGACTGTCATCTGAGGTAGTTTTTTCTGGGTTCTTTAGGTTGGTTTTAGTTTATTTCGGTTGGCTTGTGCATGCTACTTGAATCATAATTCATACATCATAATCATATTCATACGTGTCTGTCCACTTTTGTATTTGGTGGTGAGCTAACATAAATATATGTGGTGTTTTCTCTGTAAAACATTTAAAAAATCGGACATGTTGGCTGGATTGACAAGATGTTTATCTTTCAAATGCTGTATTGGACTTGTTAATGTGTGAAAGTTAAATATTTTTAAAAAATAGATTTTGAATTTCGCGCCCTGCAATAGAGCTGGATGTTGTCATAAGTGTACCGATATCGGGACAGCCCGCCTAACAGGTTAATATGGTACACTTGTCATAATTAGGTTTTATTCCAGAGGCTAGAAAGGTGATCAAGTTCTTCAGTGAGACTGCAGGGATCCAGATTGCAGACTTAAGAAAAAACTAGAGTCATCGGCATACATTGACACTTTTGTTTTTATCCCCTGGATTTCTAACCCCTTGACGTTCTTGTTGGATCTAATTTTAATAGCTAGCATTTCAATGGCCATAATAAATAGATATGGAGACAACGGACAGCCTTGTTATACTCCGCTTAAAAGCTCAATACTTTCTGAGAAGTAACCATTATTTACTATTTTACATCTGGGGTTGCTGTACATAACTTTAACCCATTGTATAAGAGATTAAGTAATCCAGGCATTTATATATAAATTCTAGTCGTACTTTATCAAACGCCTTTTCAAAATCTGCTATGTAGACCAGGCCTGGTATCTTCGATGTTTCATAATGTTCAATTGTTTTAAGTAATTGTCATATATTATCTCCAATATGACATCCATGTAAAAAACCTGTTTGATCAGGATGAACAATATCTGGTAAAAACCTTTTTTTAAATTCTATGTGCTATGCATTTCGCCAGGATTTCCGCATCACAAAATTGAAGTGTAAGAGGCCTCCCAGTTTTTTAAATGGACTGGGTCTTTATACTTACCACCTGGGTCCTGTTTTAGTAGTAATGAAATCAGACCTTGTTGAGTACCTGAAAGTCTACCATTTGTATAAGAGTAATGAAAACATGCTAATAATGGGTCTTTGAGTACATCAAAAAAGGTCTGATATACCTCTACTGGTATACCGTCAAGCCCTGGTGTTTTTCCAGACTGAAAAGATTTTATTGCCTCAAAAAGTTCCTCTTCTGTAAGGTGGCCTTCAGACAGGTCTTTCTGTAAATGTGTTAGTTTTACATTATTGTTATTAGAAAACATATGTTTTCTTTGCCCATGACAAAAGTATATTTCTCCCTCCCAGTCCTTTTTCTATATTTGTAGAATTTGTTTCCTGTAAACAATATATATTATGTTCTTTATCTTTTAGCCATGTAAAAATGTGTTTTTGCCCTAATATTCCACCCACTAAAACCCCCCATATCTAGGTCTGTTGTCACTAAGACCATCAGATCATCTCCCTGACTCACGACGCACCTTTTGCGTCCTAAGGCAAACCCTTGGCCGCCAATTGCTGTTGGCCAGAGGGAAATATGGGAAGTCCATAAATATCTGAGGATGCTTAAGAGAACTAACCAAATAACATGGAAAACAGTCAGAAAAAAGTAAATAGTAACAATAAGAGATAATATTAATAGAACTAATAACAGCACAATCTTATAAATTAATGGTCATATTTGAAAGTCCTAGCAAGGCTATAAGCATGTCAGCCTAGCCTGCTCAGTTCATTGGATTCAATGGTTTGACTTTTTTTTTTTTTTTTTAATGAAGAGAACTTCATAAATATAATCGCAAGACCAGACCTTTTTTTATGTCCATTACATGCAAGACATATTTCATGTAGTCCTCATTTATATCCTGTTGTATTCCGACGGAAAAAGGAACATAGATTCTAATGACTGCAAGTAAAAATTATTCTTAGGCATCACATTATATCCTGCTGTATCGTGCCATGGCTGTGCCAGAGCCGACTGCAAGCCAACCCCGGGCACTCTCTTATGGGAAGGCATACCCAAGTTCAACTCACAATCGACTCTGACACAGCCAAGAACACATGCAGTACTGACAATCCAGAGCGAGTAAACCTGTAAAACCAACCCTCTCTCCACCCATACACATTTTGTTTTTTATTCAAGAGTTGTTGCTCTATCACTTCAGCTGTTTTACACCTAGGCCTATAATCATTAGGATCAAGAATATAAAAGGTAGCATAAATAGCTTATGGAAATATATAATATACCTTTCTCTTGCTTAGAGAAGTGCTTCCGTAAGCCAGTTATTGTATTACTTCTACTGTTAACTTTAATCCCTTTATCCCAGTGTTAACCAGCCTGCCACACACTAGAGACAACAACCCTGTTGACAATACCTAATCCATCCATTTGCCGGTGTGTATCGGAAGAATAATCATCCTTAACATTTTTTATATTTATTTTTAATAAATAATAACACCAATAACACCAATTATTTTAGGATCGTGTAGGCCTATTCCAATAGAAAAACTAGGCAGGTTTTTAATTATATAATCCTTTATCGTAGCACTAAAAACGTAATATGAATAGATTTATTAATCTTAAAGGCTAATCCTTCCGATTCACATCGGCGAGCAAGGGCCGCACTATATAAGAGCTTTTAAGTCATAATATTCTCGACCTCTACAATTAGGCCATGTCATGTTAAACAAAAAAAAATACTTTGTACATTAGAAATACCAATCTTCAAATGTAATACATAAAAAGTCAGCCTTAACCATCCTCGCCGTCCCCTAAATAAAAACCTGATATTACGTCCATATTGTCCAAAGTTCCATATTTCCTAAATAGAAAAAGAATAAGTTCATCATTCCCATTCTGCATTACCATAAGTCCAACCTTTGTATTAAGTCCACGGTTCCATACTACATTAATAAAAAAATGAATCCATATTTGTACTGTGTAATGCGGTGCAAATATGTATCGGGGATTACTTCAGCAGGAGGTCGTGCCGTGTTGCGTTATTCAAGTGTGTAAACTTCTGTGCATCGTGGGGAGCTAACACGTAGCAGCCAAGACTCCAGTTCTGGGGATACTGTTGTATTTGTCCTACTCTGGCTCCAGATGTAAGGATGTTTTATGTATTTCATCTATCTTATGTATATAGTCTTATTTAGTATCTTATGACTTTGCTTATTTGTGAAACATCTAGGCTGATGTAGTGTTTTAAGTCTTTATTATTGGCCTAATAGACCTGAGAACCACATGGAACGCTTTTGTTTGATGTTACCGTCGTAGATAGCCCAGTGTTAATGGTTGTAAAATATGTACCGGTTGTAACATTGAGCTGCTTTATGCATTAACTCAATGGGAATCTCTTTACTAGTTGTCCCAAGTCAATATTTTACAAGTTGCAATAAGAGGACAAGTGTCAAAGGGATACCTTTTTAATTTTGGCATTGATGCCCTTTATTTTCTTCCCCAGAGTCAGATTAGCTCGCGGATACCATTTTTATGTGTCTGTGTCCAGTATGAAGGAAGTTAGAGGTAGTTTCGCAAGCCGAAAAATACACTGGTAGAAAGAAACTGACAATAACTTCTTTGTACTGTATATCATGCGTTCTTTCATTCTCTCTGTCCGTTCCTTCACCCCTTTCCTGACTCCCTCGTTCTCATGCTCTGGTGTTACTGGTACCACAGGACGCAACACACACACACACACACACACACACACACACACACACACACACCACACACCACACACCACACACGGTGTTACTGGTACCTCGGGGTGAAATAGTCATACTTTTCCTTCCCTCCTCCTCTACTTTAAATGGAACAGTGGAACTAGTGAATAGGAACAGTTGGGAATTGGGGAATTTACAGTGGAGTGCACGCACAAACACACACCCTCTCTGTCACACACTCCTACATAACACATCCTAAAGTTTCGGCCAGTGTTTGAACGTGTCCATTAGAGAAATCACACCAAAGGACCTTATCTTCCCAAGGAGAGAGGGAGAGGAGGAGGGAGGGGAAATAGGGGGAGGGGAAGGTTTTGGTGAAGTGGGCAAGGTCGTTTCAGCCTACAGGGAGGTGGTGAGAGCCCTGGCGGAATGGTGCCAGGAAAATAGCCTCTCCCTCAACAAAATGAAGGAGCTGATCGTAGACTACAGGAGACAGCAGAGAGAGCATGCCCCCATCCATATCGACGGGCCACAGTGGTACGGGTCAAAAGCTTCAAGTTCCTCTGCGTGCACATCACTGAGGACCTGAAATGGTCCCTTCATGCCGAAGAAATTTGGCTTGGCCCATAAGACCCTGACAAACTTCTACAGATCAAATCAAACTTTATTTGCCACATGCGCCGAATACAACAAGTGTAGACTTTACCGTGAAATGCTTACTTACAAGCCCTCAACCAACATTGCAGTTCAAGATGAAGAAACTATTTACCATGTAAATGGCTAAAATAAAATGTAACACAATAAGAATAACAATAACGAGGCTATATACAGTGGGCACTGGTACTGAGAAAGTGTGCAGAGGTACAGGCCAGTTTAGGTAATTTTTGGGGGCGAAGTGACTATGCATAGGTAATAAACAGACAGCGAGTATCAGCAGTGTACGGGGGGGGTCAATGTAAATTGTCCGGTGTCGGTTTTTATGAATTGTTCAGCAGTCTAATAGCTTGGGGGTAGAAGCTGTTGAGGAGCCTTTTGGTCCTCGACTTGGTTCTCCGGTACCACTTGCCGTGCGGAAGCAGAGGAAACAGTCTTTAACCTGGGTGACTGGAGTCTCTGACAATTTTATTTGCTTTCCTCTGACACCGCCTATTATATAGGTCCTGGATGGCAGGATGCTTGGCCCCAGTGATGTACTGGGCCGTTCACACTACCCTCTGTAACACCTTATGGTCAGATGCCGAGCAGTTGCCATACCAGGCGGTGATGCAACTGGTCAGAATGCTCTCGATGGTGCAGCTGTAGAACCTTTTGAGGATCTGGGGGCCCATGCCAAATCTTTTCAGTCTCCTGAGGGGGAAAAGGTTTTGTCGTGCCCTCTTCACGACTGTCTTGGTATGTTTGGACCATGATAGTTTGTTGGTGATGTGGACACCAAGGAACTTGAAACTCTTAAACTGCTCCACTACAGCCCCGTCGATGTTAATGGGGCCTGTTCGGCCCGCCTTTTCCTGTAGTCCACGATCAGCTCTTTTGTTTTGCTCACATTTGAGTGAGAGGTTGTTGTCCTGGCACCACACTGCCAGTTCTCTGACCTCCTCCCTATAGGCTGTCTCACCATTGTCGCTGATCAGGCCTACCACTGTTGTGTCGTCAGCAAACTTAAATGATGGTGTTGGAGTCGTGTTTGGCAACGCAGTCCTGGGTGAACAGGGAATACAGGAGTAGACTAAGTACACACCCCTGAGGGGCCCCAGTGTTGAGGATCAGCATGGCAGACATTTTGTTGCCTACTCTTACCATCTGGGGGCGGCCCTTCGGGAAGTCCAGGATCCAGTTGCAGAGGGAGGTGTTTAGTCCCAGGATCCTTAGCTTATTGATGAGCTTTGAGGGCACTATGGTGTTGAATGCTGAGCTGTAGTCAATGAATAGCATTCTCACATAGATATTCCTTTTGTCCAGGTGAGAAAGAGCGGTGTGGAGTGCGATTGTGATTGTGATTGGTCATCTGTGGATCTGTTGGGGCGGTATGCAAGTTGGAGTGGGTCTAGGGTGTCCAGGGGGATGCTGTTGATGTGAGCCATGACCAGCCATTCAAAGCACTTCTTGGCTACCAATGTGAGTGCCACGGGGCGGTAATCATTTAGGCAGTTTACCTTCGCTTTCTTGGGCACAGGGACTATGGTGGTCTGCTTGAAACATGTAGGTATTACAGACTCGGTCAGGGAGAGGTTGAAAATGTCAGTGAAGACGCTTGACAGTTGGTCCGCGCATGCTTTGAGTACACGTCCTGGTAATCTGTCTGGCCCAGCAGCTTTGTGAATGTTGACCTGTTTAAAGGTTTTGTTCACATCGGCTACCGAGAGCGTTATCACACAGTCATCCAGAACAGCTGGTCCTCTCGCGCATGCTTCAGTGTTGCTTGCCTCAAGTGAGCATATAAGGCATTTAGCTCATCTGGTAGGCTCGCGTCACTGGGCAGCTCGCTTCTGGGTTTCCCTTTGTAGTCCGTAATAGTTTTCAAGCCCTGCCATATCCGAAGAGCGTCAGAGCTGGTGTAGATTCAATCTTAATCCTGTATTGACGCTTTACTTGTTTGATGGTTTGTCTGAGGGCATAGCGGGATTTCTTATAAGCATCCGGATTAGTCTCCCACTCTTTGAAAGCAGCAGCTCTAGCCTTTAGCTCGATGTGGATGTTGCCTGAAATCCATGGCTTCTGGATATGTACGTACAGTCACTGTGGAGACGACGTCATCGAAGCACTTATTGATGAAGCCGATGACTGAGGTGGTGTATTCCTCAATGCCATTGGATGAATCCCGGAACATATTCCAGTCTGTGCTAGCAAAACAGAAGCGCCGCTTCTGGGTGAGCATTTTCTTCTTAACTTCTTCTGGCTGCAGGGGCAGTATTGAGTAGCTCTGATAAAAGGTGCCCATTTCAAACGGCCTCGTACTCAATTCTTGCTCGTACAATATGCATATTATTATTACTATTGGATAGAAAACACTCTCTAGTTTCTAAAACCGTTTGAATTATATCTGTGAGTAAAACAGAACTCATTTGGCACAAACTTCCTGACCAGGAAGTGGAAAGTCTGAAAACTATGCTCTGTTCTAGGTCCTGCCTATAAATGGGCATGATACGTATTAGTATACATGCACATCATACACCTTCCCCTAGATGTCAAGAGGCAGTGAGAGAAGAAATGGAGTGTTTATCTTGGTCTGAGGTGGAATAAATCCTCTTGGAATGACGTGTCACCCATTTCCTGTTTTCTGGAAAGTGCGAGGATGGACCTCGAATTGCCTTCTGAAAAGCTGTCGTTATAGGCGACTACTATCTCCGGCTTTGATTTTATTTGATACATGTGACAATATCATCGTAAAGTATGTTTTTTCAATATAGTGTTATTAGATTATTGAAATTTATTCGGGATGTTAGGCGTGTTGCGTTGTGTGCCTTTGTTCAGGAAGGAGAGCTTCGCGCCACTTGGCTAGTGCGCTTGCTAATTCAAGAGGGAAAAAGGACGTTCTAAATCCAAACAACGATTGTTCTTGACAAAGGACCTCTTGTACAACATTCTGATGGAAGTTCATCAAAAGTAGGACCCATTTTATGATGCTATTTCATATATCTGTCGAACTGTGTACTATTAGTTTTGCGCCCAGGTTTTGGGCACTCGCTCGCCATAACGTAAGCCTTATGTCGTAATGAAGTTATTTTTAGAATTCTAACACTGCGATTGCATTAAGAACTAGTGTATCTATCATTTCCTATACAACATGTATTTTTTAGTAATGTTTATGAATAGTTATTTGGTCAGAATATGTGAGAGCCAGAAAAATATCCGGACGTTCTGGGAAAAAGATGCTACCTTAGCACAATGTGTAACCACTGATTTCAGCTCTAAATATGCACATTTTCGAACAAAACATAGATTTATTGTATAACATGTTATAAGACTGTCATCTGATGAAGTTGTTTCTTGGTTAGTTTGGTTGGTTCTTGGTTAGTTAGGTTGGCTTTGTGCATGCTACCTGTGCTGTGAAAAATGTCTGTCCTTTTTTGTATTTGGTGGTGAGCTAACATAAATATACGTGCTGTTTTCGCTGTAAAACATTTAAAAAATCGGACATGTTGGCTGGATTCACAAGATGTTTATCTTTCAAATGCTGTATTGGACTTGTTAATGTGTGAAAGTTAAATATTTTAAAAATAAATATTTTGAATTTCGCGCCCTGCACTTGAAGTGGCTGATGTCATATTGTGGCCGGCCTCGGGCTTGCAGCCAGAAGAAGTTAACTTATGGCCTTATCGAGTTGGTTTAGAGCGGTCTTAGTGCCAGCTTCACTTTGTGGTGGTAAATGGACGGCTACGAATAATACAGATGAGAACTCTCTTGGTCAATAGTGTGGTCGACAGCTTATCATAACGTACTCTACCTCAGGCGAGCAATACCTCGAGATTTCTTTAATATTAGTCATCACGCACCAGCTGTTATTGACAAAAAGACACACACCTCCACCCCTCGTCTTACCTGAGGTAAGCCGGTGCATGGAAAATCTGTTTCTTCATTCATCCACGTCTCTGTGAAACATAAGATGTTACAGTTTTTAATGTCCTGTTGGTAGGATCATCTTAAAATTGATGACCTACTATTATTTTCGAACGATTTCACGTTAACAAGGAGAATGGAAGGCATTGGGAGTTTACTCGCTCGCCTCCGGCTTCTCAGAAGGATCCCCGATCTGCGTCTTTTCTTCATGCAAAAGGTGTGGATATGGGCCTGTTACAGTGGAAGCAGGATATCCTTCTCGTCGGACTCGTTAAAGGAAAAAGTTTCTTCCAGTCTAGGTTAGTAATCGCTTTTCCAATGTCCAGAAGTTCTTTTTGGTCATAAGAGACGGTAGCAGCAACATTATGTACACAATAAGTTAAAGTTACACAAAACGTTAAAAACATTAAAAAGATTGCACAATTGGTTGGGAGAATGTAAAACGTCAGCCATGTTCTTCGACGCCATCTTTAACATGCACCATTGAGAGCGTTCTGTCGGGCTGTATCATCTCCTGGTACAGCAACTGCACCGCCTGCAACCGCAGGGCTCTCCAGAGGGTGGTGCGGTCAGCACAACGCCTTATCGGGGGCACACTGCCTGACCTCCAGGAATTCTACAGCACGTGGGAAAGCCAAGAAGATCATCAAGGACCTCAGCCACCTGAGCCATGGCCTGTTGCATTAACGCTGAGAGAAAAGCTTTTTATCAGTCTCTCGATCTCCAGGTCATTAGACTGTTAAATCGTCCGTAGGGCAGTAGTCTATGTACATAGTCATTTTTAAAATAAAAAAATATCTATTTTATTTGACCCCTTTTTCTCCCCGGTTTTGTGGTATCCAATTGGTAGTTAGTCTTGTCTCATTGCTGTAACTCCCGAGCGGACTTGGGAGAGGCAAAGGTCGAGAGCCACGCGTCCTCCGAAACACGAACCAACCATGCTTCTTGACATAATGCCCTCTTAAGCCGGAAGCCAGCCACACCAATGTGTCGGAAGAAACACCTGGCGACAGTGTCAGCGTGCATGCGCCCGGCACACCACAGGAGTCGCAAGAGAAAATCTGAGGACTAGGCTGCCGTTCTATCAACATATCGAATGTACTTCTTGCGCTGCTAAGACTCTCGACGAATGCTATTCAAACTTCCGGAATGCTTACAAGGTCCTCCTCTGCCCTCAAGGAGGAGGGAAGTTGCTCAGAGACTGCTGGCTCGAAATCATGAAAAGAATAGTCTATCAGGTTTGCTGATTGTATGTGCCGAGATATTGTAATATCTGCTTGAGTCAGATTCTGCATCGAGGTATCGAAACATCTTTTTCTGTGTAAATCAAGGGGACTGTGTTGTAGCCAGCGTTAGGGGGAAAACGGTGTGGTCAGTAGAGCTGGCACAGTTACATGTGACCACAATTGGTTGTTTTTCCAATGCATCAGTGGCACCAAACAATCCATTAAGTCTGCTCCGAGTAGCAGGTGTTCAGTTTCGAGGCTGGTAACATACACAGGGTTGAACAAGCTATATATTTTTTTTTTGGAAGTGTAGTTTCAGCATGAGTCGCGTTGTGAGAGGCGAGGTAGTCTGAGTGAACCCTCGAAGTTTAGTGTTGCATCGTTCCATTTTTAACCAACGTTTAGCTGGGTCCACCGCCCTTTTGAGTTCTTCCAGCAAAGTTTGAGATATTTGGGAAATTGTTGCGCCTGAATCAATTAGCGCATCACAGGTTAAGCAGTTTAATACTTTTTTGAGGTATTGCCTGTGAGTTGTTTTTTTCTCGTCATATCACCCACAAAGTGGAGTGGGTGTTCACAACAGTGTGGTGTGTTATTTGTCATTTGTCAAGACCAACTGCTGTACTTTGTGACCAAGTGTGTCCTCTATCAGAGTTTAGTGGAATCTGCTATTGCGATGTTGCTTACCTTGTGCATCGCAATATTTTTTATCTGAGTCTATAGTAGGGATGCAACGGTGCACAGTATGTTATCGAACTGTTTGATACTCCCCCTACGGTTCAATGCGCACACTTGAACGGCGGAATTACGGTATGCCTGTCATTTTCCTATAATTTCCAAAACGTGCTTATTGCGCCTCATACTACATGCACGTCGTACATTCAGATCCACAGAACCAGACGAGCTGTCTTGCGGCTGTTAGGTGGCTCCTGAGGGCTTACAAACTTTACTCCACAGCAATGTCTCAAAATGTGGCAACCGAGGGGACCACAACCCCCTCCCCCTTTAAACAACCAATGGATGATTTGCAATGACATCTCAGTAGGAAACCTTCCTAAAGGGGCCCCATGAAGAGAGGGGAAACTAAAAACAAATATTCTCTCAGCTCCAATGTGACAATGACGAGCGCTAGCAAGACAGAGAAGCAAATTTGAAGAGGCACCGACGTCTTTCAAATCCACTGTGTGGGAACATTTTGGATTCCGCGTTCAATACGATGACGAGGGTAAGAAGACCGTGAACAAACAAAGTACATTCTACAAACATTGCTTTGCCACTGTTGGCTACTCGAGTGGAAACACTTCTAACGTGTCATTTACGTTACCATCACCCGGCCTTATCCCTTGCAGGTGGAGCTGAAGCAAGGAGAGTCCACTTGCTAGCTAAAACACAACAATCTCTCGCTGCTGCCTTCCAACAACAATTTGCGACAAATTCAGAAAAACAAACAAATTACAAAAGCAGTAGGAGTATTCCTAGGCAAAGATTTTCAGCCCTATTCAGTGGTTATTGACTCGTGATTTCGTCACCTGATGAAAATGTAGCCACATTAATGTCCCTTCCCGCACACATTTCGGCAGCAAAGTAATTCCCAAACTCTATGAAACATCACAGAGAAATTGAAAACAAATTGACACAGACACACTACCTCCAGAGCAACTCAAAGCTACCTCACTGTGATGGTTCACTATGTACTGGATTGGGAGATGAAGAGCTACAGGTTGTCAAAGCTAAGAAGCACTTTTAATTTGAATGTTTTTCTCTCCTTGATTTCATACAGTAATGACAGAAACCAGGCCTAGTCAGTCATGGTGCCATTTTTCTGAAAGGCAAGTTTTATTTATCTATAGGCAAAATAAAGAGTTCATTGTTTAAGTTTTTTTCTTCAATATAAAGATACCGTTACCGTGGCCCACAAACCGTATACATACCGAACCATGGGCCCACTGTATCGTTGCATCCATAGTCTACAGTCAAATCCTGTGAGCTTGTTTCTTGTTTCGAGCAGGCCCTGGATAGGGTTTCGAGTGAGAGTGGGGGTAATTTGATTGTTTACGTCCTCGCTAATTTCAGCTGACCTGTTTTCCGGCAATTCCACGCCTAGTCATGGTGACTTATCTTTTTCCTCTTTCTCAAATTTGTGGCACTTTGTACTTCTCTTACCCAAACTTCTAGAGAGCATTTGTTTAAGTTTTGATCATCATTGAACCATTGTTACCCTTGTGCCCTGACCCTTGGATTGGGTGAAGGAACGTAGCGGCCAGGTCGATCATTGTGGTACCGGTTTGGTTGGCGATGTTCTTTATAGTTATTTTTAGTTATTTTTATCTCAGTGTTTATTAGTGTTGTGGTTTCGTGGTAGATACCATTTTGTGCATCACTCATTTGGGGAAGTGCTTGGCACACAAATACTCAGGCTGACTGGCTGTCGTTCAGGCAAATGAGAAATAAGTCCACTCAGGCTATCCGGAAGGCCAAAGTTAGTTACTTTAAGGAGCAGTTCTCTCTCTATGGGTCCCAAGAAGTTCTGGAAAATTGTGTAAAGTCTTCTTCCTAACAGCTGCCCATGTCCCTTAATGTTGATGATGTGGTTGTTACTGACAAGAAGTGTATGGCTGAGCTCTTTAATCAACACTTCATTAAGTTAGGATTCCTATTTGATTCAGCCACGTCTCCTTGCCTATCCAACACTTCCTCATTTCCCAGCCCTTCTGATGCGACTAGCCCTGATGCTCCTCCCTCTTTTCCCCTATGCCCCGCTACATAGCTTATCCTTGCTGGCGGTCACTGAGTCTGAGGTGCTAAAGAAGCTCCTTAAACTTGACCCTAAAAATACATTTAGGTCAGATGGTTTAGATCCCATCTTTAAAGTTGCTGCCCTCATCATTGCCGAGCCTCTCTCGCCTTTTTAACCTGTTTCTCCTCTCTTGAGAGCTGATCCTAACTGTTATAGGCCAATTTCTATCTTGCCCTGTTTATCAAAAGTGTTTTAAAAACTTGTCAATAATCAACATTTTTTGTTGTTGTTGTCTATAGTATTTTTTGTAGTATGCAATCTGGTTTCTGCTCAGGTAATGGATGTGTCACTGCAACCTTCAAGGTCCTAAATGGTGTAACCATTGCCCTTGACTCTAAGCAATGTTGTGCTACTGTTTTTATTGACTTGGCCAAAGCTTTTGATACGGTAGACCATTCCATTCTTGTGGGTCGGCAAAAGAGTATTGGTGTCTTTGAGGGGTCTTTGGCCTGGTTTGCTAACTACCTCTCTCAAAGAGTGCAATGTGTAAAGTCAGAACATTTGCTGTCTCAGCCACTGCCTGTCACCAAGGGGGGTGGTGAGGTTAAACCGAACTCTAATAGACCCTTTTCCAGTACACAACACATTGACGTCACGCACATACACTGCTCAAAAAAATAAAGGGAACACTTAAACAACACAATGTAACTCCAAGTCAATCACACTTCTGTGAAATCAAACTGTCCACTTAGGAAGCAACACTGATTGACAATAAATTTCACATGCTGTTGTGCAAATGGAATAGACAAAAGGTGGAAATTATAGGCAATTAGCAAGACACCCCCAAAAAAGGAGTGATTCTGCAGGTGGTGACCACAGACCACTTCTCAGTTCCTATGCTTCCTGGCTGATGTTTTGGTCACTTTTGAATGCTGGCGGCGCTCTCACTCTAGTGGTAGCATGAGACGGAGTCTACAACCCACACAAGTGGCTCGGGTAGTGCAGTTCATCCAGGATGGCACATCAATGCGAGCTGTGGCAAAAAGGTTTGCTGTGTCTGTCAGCGTAGTGTCCAGAGCATGGAGGCGCTACCAGGAGACAGGCCAGTACATCAGGAGACGTGGAGGAGGCCGTAGGAGGGCAACAACCCAGCAGCAGGACCGCTACCTCCGCCTTTGTGCAAGGAGGAGCACTGCCAGCGCCCTGCAAAATGACCTCCAGCAGGCCACAAATGTGCATAACAGTAACAGTAAGCCAGGGGAAAGGAGGACAAGTAGCAGGTAACCTATCCGTGGTTTGTGACTACTATAATTTACTATTTAAGCCAATTAAATTGCAGTCAGTAGCTAGGTCTCCATCCGATTGGCGACATGTTCATGCAAATGTTCTAAAAGACTTATTGCAGATAAACATGAGTGTGTGATGTAGTGCACACAATTAACTTTTTCATGTACCAAATAATCTAAAGTTAAGTAGGTTTCCATTATATTTTCAACTCTACCGATCGTTTTATCACAAAAACGGTTGCAGTCCAGCATCACTACTCTGGACGGTTCTGACTTAGAATATGTGGACAACTACAAATACCTAGGTGTCTGGTTAGACTGTAAACACTCCTTCCAGACTCACATCAAACATCTCCAATCCAAAGTTAAATCTAGAATTGGCTTCCTATTTTGCAACAAAGCATCCTTCACTCATGCTGCCAAACATACCCTCGTAAAACTGACCATCCTACCGATCCTCGACTTCGACAATGTCATTTACAAAATAGCCTCCAATACCCTACTCAATAAATTGGATGCAGTCTATCACAGTGCCATCCGTTTGGTCACCAAAGCCCCATATACTACCCACCACTGCGACCTGTACGCTCTCGTTGGCTGGCTTCATACTCGTCACCAAACCCACTGGCTCCAGGTCATCTACAAGACCCTGCTAGGTAAAGTCGCCCCCTTATCTCAGCTCGCTGGTCACCATAGCAGCACCCACCTGTAGCACGTGCTCCAGCAGGTATATCTCTCTGGTCACCCCCAAAGCCAATTCCTCCTTTGGCTGCCTCTCCTTCCAGTTTTCTGCTGCCAATGACTGGAACGAACTACAAAAAAAATCTCCCTCACTAGCTTTAAGCACCAGCTGTCAGAGCAGCTCACAGATTACTGCACCTGTACATAGCCCATCTATAATTTAGCCCAAACAACTACCCCTCCCCCTACTGTATTTATTTATTTTGCTCCTTTGCACCCCATTATTTCTATTTCTACTTTGCACATTCTTCCACTGCAAATCTACCATTCCAGTGCTTTACTTGCTATATTGTATTTACTTCGCCACCATGGCCTTTTTTGCCTTTACCTCCCTTATCTAACCTAATTTGCTTTGTAATTTGTAATGCTTTAATTTGCATTGTATATAGACTTGTTTTTCTACTGTATTATTGACTGTGTGTTTTACTCCATGTGTAACTCTGTATTGTTGTATGTGTTGAACTGCTTTGCTTTATCTTGGCCAGGTCCCAATTGTAAATTAGAACTTGTTCTCAACTTGCCTACCTGGTTAAATAAAGGTGAAATAAATAAATAAAGTATTTAAAAAATGCCTATGTAGATATTCCATAAAAATGTCTACACTGTCTACACATCAATTTGATGTTATTTTAATGGACAACATTTTTTTGCTTTTCTTTCAAAAACAAGGACATTTCTAAATGACCCCAATCTTTTGAAAGGTAGTGTACATCCATAAAAAATTGGGGTGTGTGCTGTGGGGTTGAAGCTACGAGGCTTGGCTATCTCATCCCTTCCAGGCTTCTGGGAGGGAGGGTGGACAATGAGCCTCTCATAGCAGATGTAAGCAATGTCCCCACGCGCTCTGGCAGCTTTCATGGCTGGGATAAGTTCTTTCCTCTTCTGGCGCTGAGCTTCAGGATAGTCCTCGTTGAGGAACACATTGCACACAGTGAGTCCATGCAACTTAAGTGACCTGTTAAGCAAATATTTGTCCTGAATTCATTTAGGATAGCCATAACAAAGGAGTTAAATACTTGGCTCAAGACATTTCAGCTTTTCATTTAATTTTTACTTGTAAAAATGTCTAAAATCATCTTTCCACTTTGACATTATTGGGTATTGTGTGTGCCAGTGACACGAAATCTTAACCTTTTCATGCATGAGTTTCAAATATCTCTAATTGTCGCCCCAGGGTGAGTTTTTTTTTATGCACGTGATGTTAGAATGTTCTCTCCATTCCAGAATGTGATTGTTACGCAACAGTACATTTAATCTGCTCTTCCCTCAAACCAAGGCACGCAGCCTGTTTTTTTTTTTTTTTTTCTAAGAACAGTTTGAATTGAGGTGTGTTCCGCCTCATTCATTCACATAAAAGTAGTCGTTTTTACTTTTGCGGACCGATTTGATTTTTTAGACATTTTTGACCCGGACAAAATTCTCCAAGCACTTCCCAATTTGTTTGTGCAGTTCAAGTCTGCAGACATTTTCTCATCTCTCGTTCTGCTCACACGTGTTCACATTTCCCATCTGTTGCCTGCATCGCAATCATAGTTGTTTTCGTTACCAATAATAACTTTTGGAATGTGTGCGTTTCTATCAAAGTAAGTGCCTTAATACATTATAATAGTTTGCATGTTGTGTTATATCGTTTCTACTGTAGCATAATATTTTTTTGTAAATTTCTTTCAACCGGACACGCGAGGTAACGTTACTCATGTCATAACCTTTATGGTGTTATACTCAATGCTTAGGTAGCTAGCTACATTCTTCTATTAGCTCTGTAAAACAATGCTAATTGTGTCAGAGAAGTATTAGCATGTGTTGTATTTTGAAGCTACCCTGGCTTTTTTTATAATACATTTTTTAACCCCCTTTTTCTCCCCAATTTCGTGGTATCCAATTGTTAGTAGTTACTGTCTTGTCTTATTGCTACAACTCCCATACGGGCTCGGGAGAGACGAAGGTCGAGAGCCATGCGTCCTCCGAAACACAACCCGACCATGCCGCACTGCTTCTTAACACAGCGCGCATCCAACCCGGAAGCCAGCCGCACCAATGTGTCGGAGGAAACACCGTACACCTAGCGACCTGGTCAGCGTGCACTGAGCCCTGCCCGCCACAGGAGTCGCTAGTGCGCGATGAGACAAGGATATCCCTACCGGCCAAACCCTCCCTAACCCGGACAACGCTAGGCCAATGGACCTCCCGGTCGCGGCCGGCTGAGACAGAGCCTGGGCTCATCCCAGAGTCTCTGGTGGCACAGCTAGACCACTGCGCCACCCGGGAGGCCCCCCTAACCTGGCCTTATGACTCCCAAGTGGCGCAGCTGTCTAAAGCACAGCATCTCAGTGCTAGAGGCATCACTACAGACACGCTGGTTCAAATCCAGGCTGTGTTTCTATCAAAGTAAGTCCCTTATTACGTTAATAGTTTATGTATGTGATTTGCATGCGAACTGTATGTCCAATTACAAGAAATCCCTTGTTCTGTAATCATCTCACCTCTTAGTTGGCAGTGAACTATGTGGCCATTAAGAACTGCGTTGATCAGATGGAAATGTATCTTCTTATACCACTTGGTCGTTTCCTGAGTGCATTCCACAAAGCTGTTTATCATGTCTGCCTTATCCACTGCCCCCATTTTGAGGTAATAGTCAAGCATGCAGTCTGTTTGATTTTTCTCTCTCCAGTCAGGTAGTCCACCTTCCCTGTGGCAGACATGGTTGCTGTATGGACAGTAGAGAGGACATGGATGTCTCGTTTGTCATGCCACTTTACTACCAGCTGTTAACATTTCTTATTTTACATAACAGGTCATTATGGGTGGCAGTAGCATTGTTGATGAATTGCAGTCATTGCAGCAGAGCTAGCAAGCAGTCTTGGGAAAATAGGGTGGCAAAGAAAGGAGTTGCAAACATAGGATCTGTGCTCCAGTATTCTCTTAGGGAGTTCTTCTTTACTATCCCCATGAGAAGGACTGTCACCAGGAAGGTATACTAATTGTGGTTGCCCCCCCCACTCCTGGCTCTCTTCTCCTGTAGCTCTAAGGCATAGCGATTGGTCTCTACTATGTCTCCCACCAGCCCCTCTGTCAGAAACATCTTGAAGCACTTCAGATGGAAATGGCAAGGAGCGTTGCACTCCAGACTGGGACTCATCAAAGCAAACAGCAGGGCCAGGAGGGGTGAAATGGCTGGCAGCCTTCCAGCTACCACAGAACTCCTGTACTTCATCCACTGTCAGTCTGCCTCCATCACCACCAGCATCTTCAAAGGGAACTGGGACTTTGTCAGTGGACAAGGGGTCCTTAGATTCAGGGTTCTCAAAGGCTGGGGGGCAGCTCGTCACTGTCACTGTCAGAATCCAATTCTTGACTTTCAGACTCATTGTCAGAATTTTTAAAAATCTCCAGAATTTCCGCACTTGTGAGTTGTCTCCTTTTGAAAGACGTTGCTAATGCTACAGCTTAGCTCACTAACTACATACATAAACAACAACACTGAATGGCTCAGAGTGGGAGTGAGAGGTTACGTGATTGACTGCCTGCATGCGCCATTTGTATCAATAATTCACTATCAGAAAATGTTTTGTGTGGTAATTATTTAAATATTTACTGTTTTATTCACATGTTTTTCAAGTAGTAGTGATAAATCATGCATTCCGAATCTTGCATAGATTGTAATGGGCACATAGTATGTGTGTAAAATTATTTTTTGAAAGTTATACAGATTATGATGCGCTAAGCTAATTCCAGCTATGTGTGGAGCCATGTTTGTTGACATAAAATGCATTCTGGGTTTCACGTAATCGTCTGTTGGACCAAAGATGCTATAACAAAATGAGGTGAGTAAGGGTTCACACATTTTTTGAGAACTTCAGGAAGTGAATGGTGGGATGTGAACGAAGGTAGACGACACACCCCTTCAACATGTATACTTTAAACAGACCAAACTCATGTTGTCTTCTCTTATTATCTTTGGTTTCTGTGAGGAAAAAAAGTATGGCGGCGGGTTGAAACTAATCATCGTCGGATTACTTTCGATTTCTAGAAAGTGTTTTACTCAATTATTTTGATCAATGGTGAGCTCACCCGTGATGATTAATTATACATAATTGCTATTAGCTAATTCATATTGTAGTTTGTCAGCCGAGAGTTATAAAATTGGACTGCTTGTTTTGCGTCAATCTTTCCAAAGTGTTAGGACAAATGTAGCCTACATTTTTTCTGGTTTGGATGATTGTGTTATGCTGTCTCTACTTCTGTGAATGTCTGAACATTGCATCCAAACATAAACTGCTCACATTCTGGACATAACTTTGTAAGGACTCTGTTTGTGTAAATAGTTTCTGGGAAAAAGTGTGGCCAGCTCAAATGCAGATTGTTGCGTCATTCGAAACTGGCCGTTCTAAATAAGCGGTCTAATCTCACGGGTGTGATCATATGCTTCAGGGACCACTGTAGAACGATCACACCTGTGTGATGGTACGTGTGAAAGGGTTAATTTAATACATTTAAAATGCAGGTTCTAATACAACAATGTGGAAAAAGTCAAGGGGTGTGAATACTTTCTGAAGTCACTGTATAAATGCTGATATCATAGATGGCTATCCTTGCATCCATAGCTCTGTCTTTGAATTTGAGAGTGGTTACATTTCTCCAGCCCAATCCCTCAGCTATATACTGAAACAGTGGTTGGGAAAAGGCTTTGTTATTGTTTTAACTGCTGATTGCCGTTTTAATGGACCGTCACATGTACTCACATACAAACACTGTTTGGGCTTTCTCTTCTGTTATTGATTCTTTCTTTGCAGTAGATCATTCTGGGCTAAAGAACTAGAAAGCACCAACTCACTTTGCAGAAAAGATTGCACACCCCTTTGCTTGGTGCCATTACACCTGATTCAACTAAGCACCTTGATCAGGGGTCTCACTGCTGGGTTAGGAGAGAACCTTGCGGCTCTCAGTATACTGACGTAAGTCCTTGTTACCAGGCAGACAGAAAAAGTCCCATAGTGTCTTATGACCGTCATGGAAATTCCCTTTTGGCACAATGGTGGGCACACTGCCACCAGACACAGACAGACAGACAGACCCGTTTATTAATAGAGCATTGATGGCTGACCTCAGGCCCTGTGGACTGACGGGGACAGTGTGTGTGTGTGTTCAGAGAAGGGGCATTCTTCTCTCCTCAGCCTGGCATGACCTCACCCTGCCTGGGCAAATATCACCATGGCACTGCCCTCTACAGACATGCAGGAATGCACACACACATGCAGGCACTCACTCACTCCCACACATGCGCGCATATACATACACACACAGTTGATGTCATCACACGAGGTATTGCGCTTGAATCACTCCAGTTTCAATAAATGATGTTAAACTGTACCAACTTAAGCAATGACATTGACACCTGGGGAGTGTACTTAACCTATAAAGTTAAGAGTGATATGCCGTAAAACTTCAATTCAAGGCATTCTCAAATAGCCGCCTGTCTCTTTTAATAGCCATGCAACGGCACACGTTTCAGAAAATAAACGCCTGTTTCAAATAAACAGAACAGTATGATTCTTGATTATGCAGACAATTTGGAATTCACAGTAATATTTCTTATAACAACCAGAAGTGATGGAGTTCATCTTTCTTCTACTTTCAGCCAGGTGAGACTTGCATGCATCTTGTTGATATTAGCTCTGTTTTAGTGGTGTGCGGGCCAGCTGTTTGTTCAGTAGCAAACGCATGCAATTGCTAATCACCCATCCACCCGACTATATGTGAAAATCTGAGGCCAGCACCTGACCCTAACCCGCTAATATAGAAAACACATTGTAGGCTACAGTTTGAGACGGCAGAATTATCAAATTTTTTACAGGGTGTACATATTTTTTTTGCCTGATTTAGATATGTTTCTTTTTATAATTTTCTACGTTTTGGTAGGCTATTTGTTAGTCAACTTGTCTATAATTAGATACATGCAGCTTCTCTCTGGTCATTAGGCTATACAGTGCATTCGGAAAGTATTCAGACTTTTTCCACATTTTGTTACGTTACAGCCTTATTCTAAAATTGATTACATTTTTGTTTGTCCTCATCAATCTACACACAATACCCCACAATGACAAAGTGAAAACAGGTTTTTAGGAATTTTAGCAAATGTATTAAAAATAAAAAACATACCTTATTTACATAAATATTCAGACCCTTCGCTATGAGACTCTAAATTGAGCTCAGGTGCATCCTGTTTCCATCAATCATCTTTGATCTTTCTACAACTTGATTGGAGTCCACCTGTGGTAAATTCAATTGACTGGACATGATTTGGAAAGGCACACACCTGGCTATATGGCCGCCCGGCCAAACTGAGCAATCGGGGGAGAAGGGACTTGGTGAGGGTGGTGACCAAGAACCCGATGGGTTCCTCTTTGGAGAAACTTCCAGAAGGACAACCATCTCTGCAGCACTCCACCAATCATGCCTTTTTTTTCAGGCCTTTTCCTCAGAACCAAGCCACTCCTCAGTAAATAGTACATAACAGCCCAATTGTAGTTTGCCAAAAGGCACTAAATGACTCTCAGACCATGAGAAACAAGATACTCTGGCCCGAATGCCAAGCGTCACGTCTGGAGGAAACCTGGAGCCATCCCTATGATGCTGCCATGGTGGTGGCAGCATCATGTTGTGGGGATGTTTTTCAGTGGCAGGGACTGGGCGACTAGTCAGGATCAAGGGAAAGATGAACCGAGCAAAGTACAGAGAGATCCTTGATGAAAACCTGCTCCAGAGCACTCAGGACCTCAGACTGGGGCGAAGGTTCACCTTCCAAAAGGATAATGACCCTAAGCACACAGCCAAGACAACGCAGGAGTGGCTTCGGGACAAGTCTCTGAATGTCATTGAGTGAACCAGCCAGAGCCTGGACTTGAACCCGATCAAACAGCTCTGGAGAGACCTGAAAATAGCTGTGCAGCGACGCTCCCCATCCAATCTGACAGAGCTTGAGAGGATCTGCAGCGAAGAATGGGATAAACTCCCCAAATAAACGTGTGCCAGGCTTGTAGTGACATACCCAAGAAGACTCGATGCTGTAATCGCTGCCAAATGTGCTTCAACAAGGTACTGAGTAAATGGTCAGAGTACTTATGTAAATGTGATTTATATTATATAAATTAAAGCAAAACTTTTTTTTGTCATTATGGGTTATTGTGTGTAGATTGATGAGGATTTTTTTGAAATACATTTTAGTATAAGGCTGTAACGTAACAAAATGTGGAAAAAGTCAAGTCGTCTGAATACTTTCCAAATCCATGTATGTTGCCTTTGAAGACCAAATAAACCCTTGCTCACCGGAGTGTTATAGTTGACATTGGTAAAGTTTTCTGTCATTTCTATATCTTTCGCCGAGCAAAGAAGTTTAAGGACTGGGGAGGAAATGTAATAACAAGAAAAAAACTGAAAATGTTTTCAGTTTGACCAGTTGTAAGGAAATAGAAAGCTGTGACAACGACCCAACATGTTTGATCTTATTTATTTTTGTATCTAGTGTGTTTTTGTTCTACTTTGTTATTTTTAGTATTACATTTTTAATGATTCATTGTTGTACTTAGAGCTTGCAAGAAAGGCATTTCAATGTTCTTGTGCATGTGACATTAACTTGAAACTTTTATAAGATTTCAGTTCGGCTTGGATGCATATTTTAAATACTATCAGCTTTTATGATGCGTATAAAGATAGCACCTCTACAGACGGTATCTAACTGCACATTCATATTCTCTCAAGATGCAAGAATAAATCATTCATATTTCTCTACATTTGGTGTATCATTTTACTGCAAGAAATGCTTAATTCTGAAGAAGTTAATATTAAGGCTATTTGAGAGGTTATAGACCTACACTCAGTATCCAGATTTCCATTTGCTTTTAACCCATCTGAACAGTAGGTTACAGTTCCCTTGACGTGACATTGGCCTATTTGAAGTTCCTGTCTTGTCGAATTTGTATTGTGTGTCACAATCATCACAACATAGCCCGGCACTACTATCAGTCTCTTTTACATCTTCACCAAATCTCTCAAAATGACTTTTCTGGCCCCCCCTTCTCTATTTTCAGCTCTCCATTTCACAGTTTCTCTTATTTAATTAAACTGACATTGTCCTTTTTGCCTCAGTGGATCAACAAACATTTTTCCTGCCCATTCCCAAAAGCAGTTGGCGATTAGCGTGTAGGCTAATTTGTTTGGGTGAATGTGGTGTTAAGAAAGCAGAGCAGAAAGACCTCTCTTTATAACCATAGAATCAATATGCCTTTACCATGACGGTTTGCCATCTAATGTAACACAAAGAAGTTTAGTCTCTACTTGCTCAACAGCCTCATCATTCATTACCAGATTCAGCTGAGGATTAGAATTTAGGGAATGATTTGTACCAAATACAATGCTTTTAGTTTTAGATATGTTTAAGACCAGTTTATTACTGGCCGCCCATTCCAAAGCAACTGTAACTCTTTGTTAAGGGTTTCAGGGACTTCATTAGCTGTGGTTGCTGTGCTGATGTGTATATGGTTGAATCATCAGCATGCATGCACACACATGCTTTGTTTAATGCCAGTGGCAGGTCGTTGGTAAAACTAGAAAAGAGTAGAGGGCCTAGAGAGCTGCCTTGTGGTAGCGCCACACTTTACATGTTTGAAATTAGAGAAGCTTCCATTTTTATTGAACCTTTATTTAACTAGGCAAGTCAGTTAAGAACAAATTCTTATTTGCAATGATGGCCTACCCCGGCCTAATCCGGGCGACACTGGGCCAATTGTGCGCCACCCTATGGGACTCCCAATCATGGCCGATGTGATGCAGCCTGGATTCGAACCAGGTACTGCAGTGACACCTCTTGCACTGAGATGCAGTGTCTTAGACCACTGCGCCACTCGGGCAAGGTCTGTGCATTGAAAAATGTTCTATTAGATACAGTGCATTTGGAAAGTATTCAGACTTATTCACTTTTTTCTAAATGTTTCCGTTACAGCCTTATTCTAAAAAAAATTTTTAAGAAATGTTCCTCATCAATCTACACACAATACCTGTAATGACAAAGGAAAATCTGTTTTTTAGAAATTTTTGCAATGTATTAAAAATAAAAAACATCTTATTTACATAGGTATTCAGACCATTTGCTATGAAACTCGAAAATTGAGCTCAGGTGCATTCTTTTTCCATTGCTCATCCTTGATGTTTCTACAACTTGATTGGAGTCCACCTGTGGTCAATTCAATTGATTGGACATTATTTGGAAAGACACACACCCCTGGGTATATAAGATCCCACAGTTGACAGTGCATGTCAGAGCAAAAACCAAGCCATGAGGTCGAAGGAATCATCCGTACAGCGCCGAGACAGGATTGTGTCGAGGAACAGATCTGGGGAGGGGTACCAAACAATGTCTGTAGCATTGATGGTCAGCAATAACACAGTGGCCTCCATCATTCTTAAATGGAAGAAGTTTGGATCCACCAAGACTTCTCACAGAGCTGGCCACCCGGCAAAACTGAGCAATCGGGGGAGAAGGGCCTTGGCCAGGGAGGTGACCAAGAACCCAATGGTCACTCTGACAGAGCTCCAGAGTTCCTCTGTGGAGATGGGAGAACCTTCCAGAAGGACAATCATCTCTGCAGCACTCCACCAATCAGGCCTTTATGGTAGAGTGGCCAGATGGAAGCCACTCTTCAGTAAAATGCACGTGACAGCCTGCTTGGAGTTTGCCAAAAGGCACCTAAAGGACTCTCAGACCATGAGAAACCAGATTCTCTGGTCTGATGAAACCAAGTTTGAACTCTTCGGCCTAAATGCCAAGCCTCACATCTGGAATAAACCTGGCACCGTCCATACGGTGAAGCATGGTGGTGGCAGCATCATGCTGTGGGGATGTTTTTCAGCAGCAGGAACTGGGAGACTAGTCAAGATCGATGCAAAGATGAATGGAGCAAAGTACAGAGATCCTTGATTGAAATCTGCTCCAGAGCTCTCAGGACCAGAGCTCTCAGGACCTCAGACTGGGATGAAGGTTCACCTTCCAAAAGGACAAAAACACTGAGCACATAGCAAAGACAACGCAGGAGTGGATATCCTTGAGTGGCCCAGCCATGGCCTGAACTTGAACCCGATCAAACAGACCTGAAAATAGCTGTGCAGCGACTCTCCCAATCCAACCTGAGAGAGCTTGAGAGTATCTGCAGAGAAGAATGGGAGAAACTCCCCAAATACAGGTGTGCCAAGCTTGTAGTGTCATACCCAAGAAGACTCGGCTGTAATCTCTGACATAGGGCCTTCAAAGTACTGAGTAAAGGGTCTGAACACTTATGTTCATGTGATATTTAAGTTTTTTCAAAAAACTTTTTAAATTCTTTATTATGGGGTGTGTGTATAGATTGAAGGCCTGCATCAATAGTCATTTACAACATTAACAATGTCTGCACTGTATTTCTGATCAATTGTATGTTATTTTAATAGAAAAAAACTTGTGCTTACTGCTAACCAGAGGAGAATCTCTCAATGACAACAGAATGAGAAAGCGGGATGTAGCAACGAGAATGAGAATGTTTGTCACTTGGCTGTTTGTTCCAAAATGTTTTGTGCTGAGCATAGTTTCCATGGGGACAGTGACCTACTTAGAATGGAGGACTGGGCCTATATCCGAATGGTACCCTTATGGGCCTGGTCAAAAGTAGTGCACTATAGGGATTAGGGTGCTATTTTAGACATAGCCTGAAAGGACACAGTGTGTATGTTTGTGTGTGTGCGCAATGCATGTTTTTTAACCCCCACCTCTCTCTCCCTACAGATCGAGGAAGGTGGTAAGGCAGAACAATGTAAGAAGCTGAGAGTGGGTGATGAACTGGTGAATATAAACGGATCAGCACTCTACGGTTCAAGACAGGAAGCTCTTATACTCATCAAAGGATCCTACCGGATACTAAAGATCACCGTACGCAGGTAGGAATTGACAGACCATATGTATGTGTGACAGTATGTTGTTGGGAGATTGAGTGTGTGTGTGTGAACAGATAAGGGAAATGTAACAAGAGGTGCGAGATGCACCCATTTTGTGGTGTGTCCCATCCTATCTTCAAATGCTTGTAAAATACCTCAACAGGTCTAGTGAAGCGATGTCAGACTTGGTGATTGAGTGTCTACATTTTTTATATTTTTAAAACTTTGTTTATTTTGGAATTAACAGAGCTCTACCAGGCAGTTGAGAAGTCAAGAGGGTCATACCAGCAAATTGCATAGCATTTTTATTCATCTTTATTCAAACATTACTTTAGGTCTGCTTCAATGGTTTTATAGATGGGTAAGCATTGTTAAATGAGGACTTATGTCAAATTTGAATATTTTATGGTCATTTTGTAATATATTTTAAATTAATACCTTTTCAGGTGGTTTGTGGTGCAATGTCCCTCAAAGGTTTTCTTAAATTTCAAATGATCCAGGTTCTTCCACCATGTTTCCCACATGTTGAGACTACATTGAGAGACACAGTGCAGTTTTGTATTACTATTATAGGCATTGTTTTATAGTTGACATTAAGTTTGAATATTGAATAATTGACCCCCATGGCTCATGAAATGTGGTTTGACCAATTTATGTTGTATAATATAGTTTGTTGTCAACAATTCAATCATCTTTTTCAGCAAAATAAGTATTTTTAATCAAAAATATTAATGTACCCTATTTTCTATACAGAACATCACAAACAACACAAAAACTAAAAGAAAACGTTCACTATACAAGACATTATTACTTTTTTGGGGGGGGGGGGGTAGATCCGCTTTAATATTGCAAATAGATTGTGGCTACTATCAATGTAATTGTCTGCATTTCCAATCCCCCATTTATTTGTTTTGTAAATACAGTGCATTCGGAAAGTATTCAGATCCCTTGACTTTTCCACATTTTGTTACGCTACAGTCTTATTCTAAAATTGATTACATTTGTTTTTTTTCCTCAATCTACACACAATACCTCGTAATGACAAAACAAAACAGGTTTTTAGACATTTTTGTAAATGTATAAAAAAATTAAAGTAGAAATACCTTATTTACATAAGTATTCAGACTGCAGGATAATAACTAAAGCAGAAGGCCAAATATACACTCTACCATAAAGGCCTGATTGGTGGAATGCTGCAGAGATGGTTGTCCTTCTGGAAGGTTCTCCCATCTCCGCAGAGGAACTCTGGAGCTCTGTCAGAGTGACCATTGGGTTCTTGGTCACCTCCCTGAACAAGGCCCCCCCCCCCCCCCCCCAATTGCTCAGTTTGGTCGGGCGGCCAGCTCTAGGAAGAGTCTTGCTGGTTCCAAACTTCTTCCATTTAAGAATTATGGAGGCCACTGTTCTTGGGGACCTTAGTTATCTTTTGTTTGTTTTTAGTCCCAGCTACCCTCAACCCCTCCCATCCAGTTTTGATTTCTAGCTGCCATATATTTTTCCACTGTGCTGTGATGTTTCACAAAAGTTATACGCCTTTCTTTTCTCAGTTTCTACAGATTTTAAATTAAAGAAACACTAAGAGTGTTATTATACTGATTTGACTGACTTTTCAAATCACCCAGCAGTACTATTTGCAGAGTTAGTTTCAAGTAAATATTTTTCAGCCATTCCTGAACCTGTGACCAAAAACAAGCTACGTATAGGCAGTACCAAAACAAGTGATCTAATGATTCTGTCTTATCGCAGTAAAATCAGCAGAGCTGGGATGGTTTTATGATGACATTGTTAATGTTGTAAATGACTATTGTAGCTGGAAACGGCTGACTTTAATGGAATATCTACATTGGCGTACAGAGGCCCATTATCAGCAACCATCACTCCTGTGTTCCAATGGCACGTTGTGTTAGCTAATCTTACTTACTTACTGACTTTATTGTCCCCATAGGGAAATTTTGTTGCAGTGTCATGTACACATTTAATCCAAGTTTATAATTTTAAAAGGCTTAATTGATGATTAGAAAACCCTTTTGCAATTATGTTACCACATCTGAAAACTGTTGTTCTGATTAAAGAAGCAATAAAATTGGCCTTCTTTAGACTAGTTGAGTATCTGGAGAATCAGCATTTGTGGGTTCGATTACAGGCTCAAAATGGCCAGAAACAAAAAAACTTTCTTCTGAAACTCGTCAGTCTATTGACATTTTGCTTGTTTGATTGCCTTGCGTATGGAAATGACTACACTGTTTGTATTCTGGAATTTTTCCCAGTCACCTTGCCGTGGTTAAATGCGATGGTACGCGATTTTAGTTCTGCACGAATGCTGTCATCTATCCACGTTTTTGGTTTGGATAGGTTTTAACCGTCACCGTGGGAACAACATCCCCTATACACTTCCTGATTTAAGATGCAACCCGGAACATTTCCCAGTCTGCTTGATCAAAACAATCTTGAACCATTGATTCCGATTGGTCAGACCATCGTTGATCTGTCCTTACCACGTGTACTTCCTGTTTGAGTTTCTGCCTATAGGAAGGAAGGAGCAGAATGGAGGTGTGATCTGATTTGCTACAATAAATGCGGCCTCAGGCTATATGGTTTCCAGTTTGCACAAAGTCCAGTGTAGTTCCTTGAGAGCTGTCTTGGTATTGGATTGAGGAGGAATATAGATGGCTGTGACGATCACCAAAGAAAATTATCTTGCAAGGTAATGCAGTCAGCATTTGTTTGAGGTATTATAGGTCGGGTGAACTAAAGGACTTGAGTTCCTGTACGTTACCACAATCATACCATGAGTAGTTAATCATACAACATGCACATCCGCATTTATTTTTTCCAGAGTGTTCTTTATTCCTGTCGGTGCGATGTACGGCTCAATTCAGTCTTATGTAGCAACATTTGAAAATGTGTTTTTACATTGGACAAAAGTAGAGACTCAGAGCTAGAAAATTGTATATCATACACTACACACACAATGCGAAAGTATTTCTGCTTTAAAAAAAGTTAATAAACTTGTACCCTCACTTTTGAGAAAATGGCCATTGAATGTTTTGGTAAACCTACTGGAGAGCTCTTCATTGTCTACACCCATTCAGCATTGTTCACACCCTCTTAAGCCTTAGCTTCACCCATATCTTTAACTTCTTATGGCTGCAGGGGCAGTATTGAGTAGCTTGGATGAAAGGTGCACAGAGGTGCCCAGAGTAAACGGCCTGCTCCTCAGTCATAGTTGCTAATATATGCATATTATTAGTAGTATTGGATAGAAAACACTCTGCAGTTTCTAAAACAGTTTGAATTATGTCTGTGAGTATAACAGAACTCATATAGCAGGCAAAAACCTGAGAAAAAATCCAAACAGAAAGTGGAAATTCTGAGGCTGGTGGATTTTCAACCAAGCTCCCATTGAAAGCCCAGCGAGATATGGATGAGTTTTTACTTCCTACGGCTTCCACTAGATGTCAACAGTCTGTAGAACTTTGTCTGATGACTCTACTGTGAAGGGGGGCCGGATGAGAGAAGAATTAGTCACCACTGCCATGAGGTGACCATTCTTTGACCATGCGTGTTCACATAAGAGGGAGCTCCGTTCCATCGCTCATCTGAAGTCATTATTATTAGTATTGGATAGAAAACACTCAGAAGTTTCTAAAACTGTTTGAATTATGTCTGTGAGTATAACAGAACTCATATGGCAGGCAAAAACCTGAGAAATAAATATGAACTTTATCAAACAAAACATACATGTATTGTGTAACATGAAGTCCTATGAGTGTCATCTGATGAAGATCATCAAAGGTTAGTGATTCATTTTATCTCTATTTGTGCTTTTTGTGACTCCTATCTTTGGCTGCAAAAATGGCTGTGCTTATTGTGGTTTGGTGTGACCTAACATAATCGTTTGTATTGCTTTCGCTCAAAAGCATATTTGAAATCGGACACTTTGGTGGGATTAATAACAAGATTACCTTTAAAATGGTATTAGACACATGTATGTCTGAGGAATTTTAATTATGAGATTTCTGTTTTTTGAATTTGGCGCCCTGCACTTTCACTGGCTGTTGTCATATCGATCCCGTTACCGGGATTGCAGCCATAAGAAGTTTAAGGATTAACATTTGAGGCCATGTACTAAATGATCAAAGATTTCAAGACTAAAGCCTGGTTTATGCTACGTCTATCGACAGTTGTCGCAGTGACATGAACATTCTATTGTCGTTCAACATTAAACTTGTCATTGTCATTATGAAAAAGTATGAACACAAAAAATACAGGCTGCATGACATCAGCAGCCTGATAGTACAAAATAGCTTAACTAGTGTATTTTTACACCAATATACCCAACCGTTTAAAAATGAATTTAGTATACAGTACCAGTCAAAAGTTTGGACACACCTATTTATTCCAGGGTTTTTCTTTATTTTTACCATTTTCTACATTGTAGAATAATAGTGAAAACATCAAAACTATGAAATAATTACATATGGAATTATGTAATAAACAAAAAATTGTTAAACAAATCAAAATACACTACAGTTCAAAAGTTTGGGGTCACTTAGAAATGTCCTTGTTTTTGAAAGAAAATGCATTTTTTTGTCCATTAAAATAACATAAGTTGATCAAATACAGTGTAGAAATTGTTAATGTTGTAAATGACTATTGTATCTGGAAACGGCTGTTTTTACTATTACAGACTACAAAGGAAAGCAAAGCCGCAAGCTGCCCAGTGACACGAGCCTACCAGACGAGCTAAATCACTTCTGTGCTCACTTTGAGGCAAGCAACACTGAGGCATGCATGAGAGCATCAGCTGTTCCGGACGACTGTGTGATCACGCTCTCCGTAGTCGACGTGAGTAAGACCTTTAAACAGGTCAACATAAACAAGGCTGCGGGGCCAGACGGATTACAATGACGTGTGCTCCGGGCATGTGCTGACCAACTGGCAGGTGTCTTCACTGACATTTTCAACATGTCCCTGATGGAGTCTGTAATAACAACATGTTTCAAGCAGACCACCTCTGTGCCCAAGAACACAAAGGCAACCTGCCTAAATGACTACAGACCCGTAGCACTGAGTGCTACGGGTCTGTAGTCATTTAGGCAGGTTGCCTTTGAAGTGTTTTGAAAGGTTGGTAATGGCTCACATCAACACCATTATGCGAGAAACCCTAGACCCACTCCAATTTGCATACAGATCCACAGATGATGCAATCTTAATTGCACTCCACATTCCCTTTCCCACCTGGACAAAAGGAACACTTATGTGAGAATGCTATTCATTGACTACAGCTCAGCGTTCAACACCATAGTACCCTCAAAGCTCATCATTAAACTAAGGATCCTGGGACTAAACACCTCCCTCTACAACTGGATCCTGGACTTCCTGACGGGCCGCCCCCAGGTGGTGAGGGTAGGTAGCAACACATCTGCCACGCTGATCCTCAAAACTGGAGCTCCACAGGGGTGTGTGCTCAGTCCCCTCCTGTACTCCCTGTTCACCCACCACTGCATGGCCAGGCACGACTCCAACACCATCATTAAGTTTGCAGACGCCACAACAGTGGTAGGCCTGATCACCAACAACGACGAGACAGCATATAGGGAGGAGGTCAGAGACCTGGCATGGTGGTGCCAGAATAACAACCTATCCCTCAACGTAACCAAGACTAAGGAGATGATTGTGGACTACAGGAAAAGGAGCACCGAGCAAGCCTCCATTCTCATCAACAGGGCTGTAGTGGAGCAGGTTGAGAGCTTCAAGTTCCTTGGTGTCCACATCAACAACAAACTAGAATGGTCCAAACACACCAAGACAGTCGTGAAAAGGGCACGACAAAGCCTATTCCCCCTCAGGAAACTAAAGAGATTTGGCATGGGTCCTGAGATCCTCAAAAGGTTCTACAGCTGCAACATCGAGAGCATCCTGACTGGTTGCATCACTGCCTGGTATGGCAATTGCTCGGCCTCTGACCGCAAGGCACTACAGAAAAGATTATCAAGGACAACAACCACCCAAGCCACTGCCTGTTCACCCCGCTACCATCCAGAAGGCAAGGTCAGTACAGGTGTATCAAAGCTGGGACCAAGAGACTGAAAAACAGCTTCTATCTCAAGGCCATCAGACTGTTAAACAGCCATCACTAAGATTGAGTGGCTGCTGCCAACATACAAAGGGGAAAGGGGGATACCAAGTCAGTACAACTGAATCCCTTTTACTGAAATGTGTCTTCCGCATTTAACCCTACCCCTCTGTATCAGAGAGGTGCGGGGGGCTGCCTTAAAAACTTCTTAGGGCTAGGGGTCCCGCTAGCGGAACAACTTCCGGTGAAACTGGAGGGCGCGCAATTCAAATAAATAATATAGATTTTAAACGTTTATGTACAAATAAGTCTCTCATATTGGCTGAAAGCTTAAATTCTTGTTAATATAATTGCACTGTCTGATTAACAGTAGCTATTACAGCAAAAACATGCCATGCGATTGTTTGAGGACGGCGCCCCACATCAAAATAATTTTCCACCGGCACAGGTTTCATACATTCAAAAATAATGATTTAAATATTCACTTAGTTTTTGAAAATCTTCCTCTGATTTGTCATCCAAAGTGTCCCAGCTATATATGTTGTTTTGTTAGATAAAATCTTTCTTAATATCCCAAAAAGTCACTTTAGTTGGCGCCATCGATTTGAGTAATCCACTCATTCAACATGCAGAGAAAGAAATCCAAAAATCTACCCCTAAACTTTGTTTCAACATGTCAAAGAAAAATTCTATACACTCCTCAGATACCCTAAAATGTAATCAAACTATAATATTTCTTAAGGAAAGAAGTATGTTCAATAGGAAACCGATTTTAGCAGGTGCGTAATTTCTTCAGTGCGCGCACAAACACTAATTTTCAATACTGTGTCCTTCTGCTAAGACTGATATTTCTTATTCTTTTTTGAAGTTACAAGCCTGAAACCTTGAACATAGACTGCTGACACCATGTGGAAGCCATAGGAATTGCATCCAGGGAGCTAATTCTCAATATGAGCTTTCTCTTACATATCTAAGAGGGTCTCTCAAAAAATGTAATTTCCTACATTATTTTAACATTTCTACAAACTTCAACGTGTTTTCTTTCCAATGGTACCAATTATATGCATATCCTGGCTTCAGGGCCTGAGCTACAGGCAGTTTACTTTGGGCACGTCATTCAGACAGGAAGTGGAGAAAAAAGAGGCATAGCCATAAGTTAATTGTCATCCACGTCTTCGTCCCCTTGTAATCACTGGTCACTTTAATAAATGGAACACTAGTCACTTTAATAATGCCACTTTAATAATGTTTTCATATCTTGCATTACTCATCTCATATGCATATACCGTATTCTATACTATAAATTGCATCTTAGCCTATTGACATTGCTCTGACATTGCTTATCCATATATTTTATATATTCTTATTCCATTCCTTACTTAGATTTGTGTGTATTATGTATTTGTTGTGGAACTGTTAGAAATTACTTGTTAAATATTGCTGCACTGGCGGAACTAGAAGCACAAGCATTTCGCTACACTTGCAATAGCATTAATAACCATGTGTATGTGACCAATACAATTTGATTTGATGAGGTAATCACCTGGAATGCACTTTAATTAACAGGTGTGCCTTGTGAATTTGTGGAATTTCTTTCCTTCTTAATGCATTTGAGCCAAACAGTTGTGTTTTGACAAGGTATTGGTGGTATACAGAAGATAGCACTATTTGGTGAAAGACCAAGTCCATATTATGGCAAGAACAGCTCAAATAAGCAAAGAGAAACGACAGTCCATCGTTACTTCAAGATATGAAGGTCAGAAACACGAGCAAAGGACATTAGACCGGTGGAAATCTGTGCTTTGGTCTGATGAGTCCAAATGCACGATTTTTGGTTCCAACTACTGTGTCTTTGTGAGACGTAATGTAGGTGAACAGATGATCTCCGCATGTGTGGTTCCCACCGTGAAGCATGGAGTAGAAGGTGTGATGGTGTGGGGGTGCTTTGCTGTTGACAATGTCGTGATTTATTTTGAATTCAAGGCAGCATTCTGCAGCGATACGCCATCCCATCTGGTTTGCGCTTAGTGGGAATATCATTTTTATTTCAACCGGACAATGACCCAACATTGGCTGTATGTAATGATGCCAAACACGTTCTGAGCTAATAATGTTAGAAATAACAACAAAAAAGAAAAGACTGTAAAGTTGCTTAGGAGCCATGAACCAGGCGACCATGTCTATCGGCGTCATCTTGTCTTCTTATTCATGGTTCACCTTAAACCTCGTAATGTTGGTGTACATGTGTGTGTGGTATGTACAAAACATTAGGAGCACCTTCTTAAGAGCAGCGTTGCAGTTCTTGACACACTCAAACCGGTGCGCCTGGCACCTTCTACCATACCCCTTTCAAAGGCACTTAAATCTTTTTTCTTGCCCATTTCTCCTCTCAATGACACACACACAATCCATGTCTCAATTGTCTCTAGGCTTAAAAATATTTTTTAACCTGTCTCCTCCCCTTCATCTACACTGATTTGAAATGGATTTAACAGGTGACATGAATAAGGGATCATCACATTCACCTGCTCAGTCAAGGAAAGTGCAGGTGTTAATGTTTTGTACACTCAGTGTGTGTGTGTGTGTGTGTGTGTGTGTGTGTAACGTGTCATAGAAAGTGGCCTTTGACCTTTTAGGGTTCGACAGTAATCTTTGAAGCTGGGAGGACAGGGTTGCGTCTGCTCTCTCTCATCCTGGAGTGTGTGGGTGTGCGTGCGTGTACGTGTGATCCTGTGACAATGTTAGTCTTTATCTAAGCTGTGTGTTTTGGCTGATCGGAAGTCTGCTTACGTCAGACTAACGTTGGCAACGGAATGCTAGGTCACCCTTGACCCCTCTCGCTCTTTCTCGCTCATTTCAGTGCCTCATCTTGGCCGTGCCTGTCCTAGTTAGCAGAACTAATGGTAGTACAGTTTCCACCCAGCAGGAAGTTTCTTTCTGACTCATCCAGGGTTTGCAAGGCGAGAGGGACTTTCCCCTGGTCTGGTTCTCACAGTGACGTTCTGTCCATGTCACATTGCCTCCGTGTGGCCAGGGTGGGAACTACATCAAATAAATTACCATTTACAAATTACAAGCAACTGAACAAAAATAAACGCAACATGCAACAATTTCAAAGATTTTACTGAGTTACAGTTCATATAGGGAAATCAGTCAATATAAATAAATTCATTAGGCCCTAATCTATGGATTTCACATGACTGGGCAGGGGCGCAGCCATGGGCAGGCCTGGGAGGGCATAGGGAGCCAGGCCCAGTCAATCAGATTGAGTTATTCCCCACAAAAGGGCTATATTACAGACAGAAATACTCCTCAGTTTCATCAGCTGTACGGGTGGCTGGTCTCAGACGATCCCACAGGTGAAGAAGCCAGATGTGGAGGTTTTAGGCTGGCATGGTTTCACGTGGTCTGTGGTTGTGAGGCCAGTTGGTCATACTGCCAAATTCTATAAAACGACGTTTGAGATGGCTTATGGTAGAAATTAACATTCAAATCTCTGCATGCCTGTTGCATACCCCCTTCAAAACTTGAGACCTCTGTGGCATTGTGTTTTGTGACAAAACTGCTCATTTTAGAGTGGCCTTTTTTGTCCCTGGCACAAGGTACATATTGGTATGGGTAAAGTGACTAGCAGTGGTCTGTGTGTTGGGGTGTCAGTGTAAGTATGTAGTGTGTGTGTGGGTAGAGACCAGTGAGTGTGCATAGAGTCAGTGCAAATAATGGTCAATGCAGGTAGTTCGGATAGCCATTTGATTAGCTATTTAGCAGTCTTGTGTCATCGCTCCTGGGTGAGGATCAAACATAGCCCCCCCCTCCTCTCTCACACCAGAGAGGAAGAGGGGGAGTGAGGGTCGGTTCTATGACTTTAATGACTCGTCGTAAACTTTCTCTCTTGTGCACTGCAGTATGGAGAAGTCAAAATTCCTTTGTGTGTAGAGAGAGAATCTTGCCAAAACTTCAAACATCAGAAGATTTGGTATTGGAACATTAGTTTTCAAATCCAAATGTGGAATCACGAGGAATCTAAGATGGAATGAGGCCTTCATGTGCATTCAGCCTATATGAAATTAAATTATACACCCAGATTTCAGTATACACCATTAGGGCTGTAGGTAGGAATTGTTGAGGTGTGTGTGTTGCCATTTGAACAAGATCTGAAGGTTGCGTCTGTGTTGTTTCTCTGACATAGTCAGTGGGTATGGTTAGTTATTAAATGTATTTTGCTAGGGCACGATCCAGACAATTATAGAAATTTGATAAATAGAGCGTTGGGCCAAACGTAGTACTATTTCTGTCTCTCGCATTTTAGCAGCGAGTAGACTCGGTCATTATTAATTTCTTGAGCCAGACATATGGGCTGGCCAATTAGAGAAATTTGAGGAGATGTTATCTTGACCAAGCGAATAATTATCTATTCATCTCTCGCGTTTCGGTTGCGAGAGTAGATCAAGGTGTACTTCTCCATGTTTCCGCGTGTTCCGGTAAAACATTGCGGAAAATAAAGGGTTTTAATGTGAGACGATATTAGTAAAACCTTTCCCTTGCTGAAGGGGATCCTATATTACTTGGAAGTGAGAATTCCGATAAAGATTCTCTCCAGTTTAGCCCTGATGTATTGCCATCAGAGATTGGCATCAGTCCAGTACCGCAGTCCTCAGCAGCACGTGCAAGAAATGCCTGATATAAAGGGACAGGTTAAGAGAACTGTGCAACTAATGACAAAAGCAGAAAATGAAAAGATTCTGTTAGCCGAGGAACTGCGTTTGAAAACGGAACAATTAAAAGTAATTACAAGAACTTTTGACGATGAACAAGCACAAACTCTTCAACAAAACAGTTTTTTACAAGAACAACTTGATTTAGCCAAAACGAAATATGATGTAGTCCACTCCAAACTAGATAAATCTGTCGAGTTATCTACAAACAGGAGCGCGCAACTTGATAACGTGCATGCAGTTTTGATGAATGTTACTCAAAGCAATAATGTTCTAGTCGTAATGCTGGACCAAAGACGATCAGTTAATGAACACAATGACTAAGTTGGATGACAAATCAGCAGAACTCATTGAAGTCGCTGACCAAATGAATGATGAGAACTCAGGTGATGAAGATGGAAATATTGATTTCTAAGCAAGCAGAGGAAATCTCATCACTGAATCTCTCGCGTCGTACTCAAGACCTCTACCTGCAAACCATGACAGATAAGTATGAGGCCGAACGGAACAAGTGTGACACTCACGTGTCTAAAATCAGTACTCTAAGCACCCAAGTGGACTCTGTTATGCAGATGAATACCACCCTTAGGTACCAGAACGGAATTGCAGAACGGTCACGCGCTACAGCGTGTCTACCCAACCAAGCAACCTGAGCTCAGTACTCAAAGGAGTGAAGACAAAATATGTTTTCAGACTTTGCCTCCCTCATGTGTCCCTCAGTCTTCTCCCCTTGTCCATTCAGCACAGAGTATAATTTTTGTAACCCTTATTTTACCAGGTAAGTTGACTGGGAACACATTCTCATTTACAGCAACAACCTGGGGAATAGTTACAGGGGAGAGGAGGGGGATGAATGAGCCAATTGTAAGCTGTGGATGATTAGGTGACCATGATGGTATGAGGGCCAGATTGGGAATGCCATGGGATCTTTAGTGACCACAGAGTCAGGACACCTGTTTCACGTCCCATCCGAAAGACGGCACCCTCCAACACCACTTCCAGCAGCATCTAATTTCCCATCCACGGACCAACCCTGCTTATCTTCAGAAGCAAGCCACCAGTGGGATGGCATATGGCACCTCTCCACAAACAAAGCCAAAGATTGGCTTCTCCTCTTGGCCCTTACTTTGGCCTACTCACTGAAACAGGAATGGAAGAGCTGTTACCATTCAAACAAATGTTTTATGTCGAACATGTATCCCACTTTCATTACCTACTTGGGCCCTACAGCCCATGTTGGCTTGCCTATCTTACAACTCAGAGAGCTTGCAAGCACAGCTTTTGAGGCATCAACAGCATGCAACGCTAAGAACCCTGACATCTCGGTTTTGTAGTTTGACCAGGAGCACTCACTCCAGTTAGAGGGTGCATTGTTAGGTATTTGAGCGTAGCGAGATTGCGCACAACAATTGTTTCTACCACGAAAGAACAATACCAATACCCACCGCAGAAATAACTGCCATCGAAACGACTACAGCTACAATCAACCTGATCGCTACGTTCCTGCACCCAACCCACACAGTGTCAGAGCACAAGGTTAACAAAGGGTTCAAGGATGATCGAAATGTAGACCAATGTTCTCTAGAAGTTCTACTACATGGAGAATTAAAGCGAGAAAAGGGAAAAAGATAATTCACTAGGATGAGACGTGGAACTGCCGGACAACAGGTCTGCCGGAATTATCACACTTAACAAGGACGTTAACATTCAAATTATTCCCGCTCTAACTCAAGACCCTATCCAGGGCCCGCTCGATCAAGAAACAAGCCCACAGGCTTTGTCTATAGACTCTGATACAAAGGTTGCAAAGAAAAAGGTCAAAAGCTTCGCAAAAGCCAAGTCCACGCAAAACACGATAAGTCGATTTGCTTTCACCACGAACAGAAATGACACATCACGTCATTGCGAACAACCACTTCACTTTGTGGGGAATATGTCCACTACACGCAACTCAGAGACCATACCTGGAAACAGTCCTGGAGGACTGCTTAACATGTCATGCGCTAATTGATTCGGGCTCGACAATATCGCTCATCTCTCAAATGTTGTTCAATGATCTCAAAAGGGCTTTGAAGCCAACTAAACATTGGATAAAAAGTGAACGATGCGCCACTGCACTTTGAGGTTTCACTCAGACTACCTCGCCTATCACATTGAGACTCATGCTGAAACTACACTTCCAGGATGTATTCGCTTGTTCACCCTGTGTATGTTACCAGCCTCGAAACTGAACATCTGCTACTCGGAGCAGACTTGATGGATTGTTTACTCCCACTGATGGATTGGAAAACCAATCACGTATGGTCACATTGCCGTCTCCACTAACCACACTGTCTTCTCCTAACGCTAGCTGCAATGCAGTCATCCACGAGGGGTATCTGTTGACAGCACCCCTTGAGAAAAATACTTTTGAAACCTCTTGGTGCAGAATCCGACCCAAGAAGATATTACGCTATCTCGACACATTCCATCAGCAAACCTGATTTACCCTTATTTTCATGATTTCGAGCATAGCCAGCAGTCTCTGTGAATGAGCAACTTTCCTCCTCCTTGGAGTTGTGCAATACTGTAGTTGAGATGAGCTTCTCTTGTCCTTCGGACACTTCCGCAAGCACATGTTGCCGTCTTGGCAATAAAAGCATCGATGTGCAGAGTGTAATCTGCTGCCAATGATACATTTTCCGCTTTAAGGGGGCCTGAAACCCCTTACAATGACACTAATGCTGTCAGTCCCGCAACTGACCCGATGACTCCCACTGGTGAAACACTGTGCGATATCACAGACAGATATCTCGTCTCAGTTTGCAGGTACTGGAATGGTTGCCACACGTGGACGCTGTGGTGGCTGACAGGCCTCGACAGCCACTGAGCATTTTGAAGCACGAACACCAGGAGATTTGGTTGAAAGGTTACAACCAATCTAATAACGCGGCTGCTGACAACTCGTACATAGGGTCTGATCTTTTCATTTGTGCCTCAGATACCAACACCAACCGCTGGTGGGGGGGATCCTGAGACACAGAGGGGGGGGGGGGGAATACTAGCCCAGACCCATGATGAGCCCGGTGGGGGGGTTGAGACTACGTGCAACATTGTACGAGGCCGCCAGAGCAGGAACAAATCTAGTTGTAAACTTCCTCATGAGAACAGAGAGGAGCGGACAGGCCCCTCGACAGAGATAACCTTAGAACATATCTAAGATATAACTGAGGTGTACCACATTGGTCAGAAAAGAAGTCCAGTGGACTTTCCACCTCCAAAACAAATGGTAACAATAATCATTAATCATTTCAACTAGTATGCAACTAGTAAAATGCTCTAATCATGTGTTCCAGTAGGATAACATTTAAGAATAAGTCGGTAGGATAACTGGTCTTCTTGAGTACCAGTACCCTTGCCAGCACAGTCAGTCCAGCCACGATCAGTAAGAAGGTTAGAGACCTATCAATCGCAAGTTGACTTGTTAACAGTGACAGAGGAGTTAGTAGTCACTCAAATTGCAACACATGTACGGGAATCTCCAGAACACTCTTCTCATGGTTAACACACGTGCCACTAATAAATAGAACCTTCCATTCAGGAGGAAAGTTATTAGAAGTCATGAACCATGATCACGCCACATATGACTGGTTCAGTGCATATAGAGTACTTCCGTTGTGAGGTTAGCTCCTCCGTAGATAACATAGCTATGAAATAGACTCCGTCATACCTATCGCCACTACAATGGTGTGAGACACGGTGACTTCTAGTAAAACTACTACAGATCCCCTTAACATATGTCTTGAGATTGACATCAATTCTTACTGACCTCTAGGCATTGACATGAAAATGATCTGATGAAGTCCGACTCATTCGGAACAGGTTGCAACCTACCAGGATACTTGGTTTTCTTTCCCTTGACATGTGTGCTTATGTAAGCCTAAACACACACGTACAACAAAACATTTAATGAGGATTTATGCTAGGATCACTTAAGAGTCCGAGCAAAATACCATCCTTAGTAAAGTTGAACAAAGTTACCCTTAGGTAATAAAGTTACCCTTAGGCCTTTGACTCTACAGCTACAGTACTCACCAGTTTCTCCACAGATGTCCATATGTCATTATTGTAGACTGTCTGAAGCTGGTGCCTTGCAGCTGTAGACTTATCATGTAGTTATCAACTTAGGATAGTGTCCTAAGCAACCCACCGCGAATTTGGAACACTCTAGATATGACATTGGACACAATGCCATGATAGGGTCATTCTGGCAAGACCGTGGACGTATATGGAATACAGTCCCATTTAGATGATTAATGTTTGATAACTATATTTTGTATGTCTTTTGTTTATGCCTTTATTCCTGTTCGTTTCATTAAAAAAAAATGTTTTACCCCCTTTTCTCCCCAATTTTCGTGGTATCCAATTGCTAGTAATTACTATCTTGTCTCATCGCTACAACTCCCGTAAGGGCTCGGGAGAGACAAAGGTCGAAAGCCATGTGTCCTCCGAAACACAACCCAACCAAGCCGCACTGCTTCTTAACACAGCGCGCCTCCAACCCGGAAGCTTAATTTCATTTTCTTTGACACTTAAGAAGTGATAGAGCCATAAACAAGTTCCCCATACAACCATCAGTTAGTGCCACAACTCTGTTCATTTGGGACAAAATATAATTATTTTGCCCAGATCTACCAGCCTGGACGACCAGACGATGGGACCGCAATGACGATCACCAACCAGGACCTCCCCTGGCCATTCTTGTGGTAGTGTGCAACTTGCAGGATAATTACAAGACTGAAACCACTAGAGGGACTGTCATGACTCTTGCTCCTGGGTGAGGATCGAAGAGAGCCCACCCTCTCTCCCACCAGAGAGGAAGAGGGGGAGTGGGGCCGGTTCTGTGACTTTAACGACCGGTCGTAAACTTTCTCTCATGCACTGCGAAAAATCCTTTGTGTGTAGAGAGAGAATCTTGCCAAAACTTCAAACATCAAAAGATTGGGCATTGGAACATTAGTTTTCAAATGGAATGGTTGGTGGGGATCCAAATAATAAATCCTGTTAAAAGTTTGTTTTGTGATATCATTACAACCTCTACAGAATCGGTGTCCCGTCCTCGGGACGGTTGAGCTAATGTGATTAGCATGAGGTTGTAAGAAACAAACCAAAAAAATCCCAGGACATATCTGATATGGGCAGAAAGCTTAAATTCTTGTTAATCTAACTGCACTGTCCAATTAAGAATACCATGATATTGTTTGAGGAGAGTGCACAATTATGAACTTAAATGTATGAATAAACCAATTAGGCACATTTCGACAGACTTGATACAACATTTTGAATAGACATGCAGTAGTTCATTGGTTCAGTCTAAAACTTTGCACATACACTGCTGTTATCTAGTGGCCAAAGTCTAAATTGCGCCTGGGCTAGAATAATTTAGCATTGCCTTTCTCTTGCATTTCAAAGATGATGGTACAAAAGATGCATGATTTTATTTCTTTGTATTATCTTTTACCAGATCTAATGTTTTATATTCTCCTACATTCATTTCACATTTCCACTTCAGTGTTTCCTTTAAAATGGTATCAAGAATATACATATCCTTGCTTCAAGTCCTGAGCTACAGGCAGTTAGATTTGGGTATGTCATTTTAGGTGAAAATGGAAAAAAAAGGGTGGATCCTTAAGAGGTTTTTAAGGATGGTATAACTAAATAACTGTAACTCTACAAATGTATACGTCCCAGTTATCAGATTTACATATAAAAATTGTAGAACTTATATGATTAAATATGAAACGATTTGTGTGAAGATGAAATGTGATTTTAGCCTTCTAAATTATTTTTATTTTTTATAAACATTTACCAAGTCAGTAACCATGCCACATGAACACAGACACTGAGGCAACGTGATGAAACTGCCCTCCAAGGCCCAAGGCGAGTGCATAAAATGGACTGCTAATGCAATTTAAATACAAACCAGTACATTGCATGGCTGCTACTGGCGTGTAAAATGGTCGGGAGCTGAACCCTGAATAATCAACCATTGAGACCAAGCAGGCGGACAGTGTTGAGCCGGACGTCACAAATAGTTAGACTGTACCTGACCAGAAAGCGTGGAGCGGTGGCTACACTTTGAAATGGTTGCAATTTAAATACAGACCAGCGTGACTGACAGCTTGAGCTGAATGTTACGAAATGGTAAGACCCTCTGAAAATCAACAGAGAAGAAGACTAGACTAATACATGTCCCTTCTGCAGCTCTGCATGAAACGTAGTCTAGGAAACTCGACTGAAGATGAGAAAAGAATAACATTTCCCTCTCAACACCGCGTGTGTACATCTGTAGGTTCCAGTCAAACGAACACTCAGCGATAAAGAAAGCCTACTACTTCAACTACAAAGGAAATTGTGACCTCTGGTGGACAACCAGAGACTTACACAACCAGAGACTTTCTGTCAAACTATTCGTCAGACAGATCAAGTTGTTTCAACAGTGAGATGACAGACAAAGACATCTAAGTGTTAATATACACTACCGTTCAAAAGTTTGGGGTCACTTAGAAATGTCTTTGTTTTTGAAAGAAAAGCATTCCATTTAAAATAACATCAAATTGATCAGAAATACAGTGTAGACATTGTTAATGTTGTAAATTACTATTGTAGCTGGAAACGGCTCATTTTTTTATGTAATATCTACGTAGGCGTACAGAGGCCCATTATCAGCAACCATCACTCCTGTGTTCCAATGGCACGTTGTGTTAGCTAATCCAAGTTTATCATTTTAAAAGGCTAATTGATCATTCAAAAACCCTTTTGCAATTATGTTAGCACAGCTGAAAACTGTTGTGCTGATTTATAGAAGCAAAAAAAATGGCCTTCTTTAGACTAGTTGGGTATCTGGAGCATCAGCATTTGTGGGTTCGATTACAGGCTCAAAATGGCCAGAAACAAAACTTTCTTCTGAAACTCGTCAGTCTATTCTTGTTCTGAGAAATGAAGGCTATTCCATGCTAGAAATTGCCAAGAAACTGAAGACGCAGTGCACTACTCCCTTCACAGAACATTGCAAACAGGCTCTAACCAGAATAGAAAGTGGAATAGAAAGTGGGAGACCCCGGTGCACAACTGAGCAAGAGGACAAGTACATTAGAATGTCTAGTTAGAGAAACAGACTCCTCACAAGTCCTCAACTGGCAGCTTCATTAAATAGTACTCGCAAAACACCAGTCTCAACGTCAACAGTGAAGAGGCGTCTCCGGGATGCTGGCCTACTAGGCAGAGTTGCAAAGAAAAAGCCATATCTCAGACTGGCCAATAAAAGATTAAGATGGGCAAAATAACACAGACACTGGACAGAGGGAGATTGGGAAAAGTGTTATGGACAGACGAATCTAAGTTTGAGGTGTTCGGATCACAAAGAAGAACATTCGTGAGACGCAGAAAAAAATGAAAAGATGCTGGACGAGTGCTTGACGCCATCTATCATGCATGGTGGAGGCAATGTGATGCTTTGGTGGTGGTAAAGTGGGAGATTTGTTCTGGGTAAAAGGAATCTTGAAGAAGGAAGGCTATCACTCCATTTTGTCATTCCATACCATGCCCTGTGGACGGCGCTTAATTGGAGCCAATTTCCTCCTACAACAGAACAATGACCCAAAGCATAGCTCCAAACTATGCAATAACTATTTAGGGAATAAGCAGTCAGCTGGAGTGGACAGCACAGTCACCGGATCTCAACCCTATTGAGCTGTTGTTGGAGCAGCTTGACCGTATGGAACATAAGAAGTGCCCATCAAGCCAATCCAACTTGTGGGAGGTGCTTCAGGAAGCATGGGGTGAAATCTCTCCAGATTACCTCAATTCATTTGCAACTAGAATACCAAAGGTCTGCAAGGCTGATAATTGCTTCAAATGAATGATTCTTTGACAAAAGCAACATTTGAAGGATGCAATTATTATTCAATTAACCTGTTTGGGCTGCAGGGGCAGTATTGAGTAGCCAGATAAAAGGTGCCCATTTCAAACGGCCTCGTACTCAATTCTTGCTCGTACAATATGCATATTATTATTACTATTGGATAGAAAACACTCTCTAGTTTCTAAAACCGTTTGAATTATATCTGTGAGTGAAACAGAACTCATTCTGCAGCAAACTTCCTGACAGGAAGTGGAAAGTCTGAAATTGAGGCTCTGTTCCAGGGGCTGCCTATTAAATCCCTTGTTATTTATTAGTTTAGATGCACTTCATACGTCTTCCACTAGATGTCGACAAGGCGTGAGAGAAGAAATGGACTGTGTAACTTGATCTGGACTCGAATTACAGCTCATGGAATGACGTGTCCTCCATTTCCTGTTTTCAGGAAGGCGCGAAGAGAGACATGGATTTGCCTTCTGTTTAGCTGTCGTTATAGGCGACTACTATCTCCGGCTTTGATTTTATTTGATACATGTGACCATATCATCGTAAAGTATGTTTTTTCAATATAGTTTCATCAGATTATTGAAAATTTTTCGGGAGTTTTGCCGTGTTCCGTTCTCTGACTTTGTTGACGATGGAGCGATTCGTGCCACTTGGCTAGTGCGCTTGCTAAATCGAGAGGGAAAGTGGCCGTTCTAAATCCAAACAACGACTGTTCTGGACAAAGGACCCCTTGTCCAACATTCTGATGAAAGATCAGCAAAAGTAAGAAACATTTTATGATGCTATTTCATATATCTGTCGTGCATTTGAACTAGTCGTCGGCGCCCAACGTTTGGGTACTCTAGCTATACCGAAGTGGATGTCGTAATGAAGTTATTTTTTAGAATTCTAACACTGCGATTTCATTAAGAACTAATGGATCTATCATTTCCTATACAACATGTATTTTTTAGTTATGTTTATGAATAGTCATTTGGTCAGAATATGTGTGTCATAAAAAGTGTCAGAAAAAAATCTGGACATTGTGGGACAAAATAGCTACGTTAGCAGAATGTATAACCACTGATTTCAGCTCTAAATATGCACATTTTCGAACAAAACATAAGTGTATGTATAACCTGATGTTATAGGACTGTCATCTGATGAAGAATATCAAGGTTAGTCAAAAATTATATATCTTTTGCTTGTTTGTTACGATCGCTAACCTTTTGCTACTGGGAAATGGCATGTCTTTCTGGCTATTGTGGTAAGCTAATATAACGCTATATTGTGTTTTCGCTGTAAAACACTTAATAAATCGGAAATATTGGCTGGAATCACAAGATGCCTGTCTTTCATTTGCTGTACACTATGTATTTTTCAGAAATGTTTTATGATGAGTAATTAGGTATTTGACGTTGGTGTCTGTAATTATTATGGCTGCTTTCGGTGCAATTTCTGATTGTAGCTGCAATGTAAACTATGATTTATACCTGAAATATGCACATTTTTCGAACAAAACATAGATTTATTGAATAACATGTTATAAGACTGTCATCTGATGAAGTTGTTTGTTGGTTAGTTTGGTTGGTTCTTGGTTAGTTAGGTTGGCTTTGTGCATGCTACCTGTGCTGTGAAAAATGTCTGTGCTTTTTTGTATTTGGTGGTGAGCTAACATAAATATACGTGCTGTTTTCGCTGTAAAACATTTTAAAAATCGGACATGTTGGCTGGATTCACAAGATGTGTACCTTTCATTTGCTGTATTGGACTTGTTAATGTGTGAAAGTTAAATATTTAAAAAATATATATTTTGAATTTCGCGCCCTGCACTTGAAGTGGCTGTTGTCATAAGTGTACCGACGCCGGGCTGCAGCCATAAGAAGTTAAAAATCATTATTTATAATCTTGTCAATGTCTTGACTATATTTCCGATTCATTTTGCAACTCATTTCATGTATGTTTTCATGGAAAACAAGGACATTTCGAAGTGACCCCAAACTTTTGAACGGTAGTGTATCTACTGTAAATCACGTACAGATATGCTACTTATTTAACATGCACAGAAATAAACCACATCCATCTTAATCTTTTGGTAGGTATTTTCATTAATAAACATGCAATGAACTACATGGAGGGAAAAGTGTGAGGAGTGAAGTCTCTGGGCATTGACTAGAGCAGTGAGGTCAGGTATAGGTTCTGATGTCGTTATGTGCAGGGTTGCTGATAGGTCAGTAAGTCAGTAAGAGATAATCTGTGCCTTGACTTGTTATATTTCATCACTGGAAATGTCTGTTCACATACATAGGTTGACCCAAACAGGAATAGTTTCGAATAGTTATCCAACCACTGCATCAGACTGAAGATCGATAAGCTGAAGTTGCAGGTCAGTGAGAGCGTTATCCACATTGAAGGTGAAAGCAATGGAAACCAACAGCATGTTATTTTCCAACACTTTGAAATCCTCAAAATGACGAGAAAACGCACCGTTCAACGCACGCAGCAGCGATGTATACTTCTCCCGCTGGTCATCTGATATTGAACAGACTAGTAGTGTCGGAAAGTGGGTGAGATTGTTGGCTTCTACTTGGCGGGTCAGGAGGAGTAATTTTCCCTTGAAGGCTTTGACAAGGCTGTACTTCTGATGTGCAAAAAGGCCCTTCCCTTGTAGTTTGGAATTCATTTAATTCATGAGGGCCATGATGTCCACGGTGAAAGCAAAATCAGCCAAACATTCTTTATCTTGCAGTTGAGGGAAATCCACATATTTGCAAAAACTCAGCAATCTCCAACTTCAGGTCCCACACCCTTTTAAGCACCTCCCCCAAATTATGCCATCTCACTTTAGTGTGGTAGGGGAGATCTGCATGACCCAACTCTGACTCTTCCAACAGTGAGACAAACCGACTGTGGTTTAAGATTTTGCTCTTATGACGGTTACCACTTTAGTGTGACTGTATCCACAACACGGCTTATTTTCAGAACACATTTACAGAGCACCTCCTGATTACTAGTGCAATGCAGGAAAAAAAAATTCTGATCTGGGTTCAGCTCAGCTACTTGATATTGTATCCTTTTCATAAGGCCAACATTTTTTCCTGTCAAGTTTGGGCACCATCAGGCACACTGGATAACTTTTCAAAACTCAGTCCAGGCTTTGCCACACACTAACCTCCTCCAATAAATCTTTCCCTGTTGTTGTGCTCTTCATTGACTGCACTGAAGCAGGCTCCTCTGTAATTTCAAAGTCTGGTGTTATGCTTTGTAAGAATATCAACAACTGCGTCGTGGCACATGCATCACTGCTCTCATCCAGGGCCAAGGAGAAATAGGTGAAATCCTTTACCTTGTCTTTCAACTGTTGTTCCATATTCTCTCTCTGTCACTGTTCGTCTTGACAGGGAAACATTTTCAAACAGCTATTTCTTGTCAGGGCAAAGTATTGCTGCGGACTCAATTAAACATTCTTTAATGAATTCACCCTCAGCGAATGGCTTGCTATGTTTAGCAATTTTGTTGGACAGTACATAACTAGCTCTCGCAATTCTGTCGTTTGCTGAATGCAGTTTTGTGAAAAGTCCTTGCTGCTTTTGCAACTGAGAAACCAACTCTTTCAATGCACTTGCCCTCTGCTCAGAAGACATATTCCTATATTTCTCTGCATGCTCCGTCTGGAGGTGTCGGGACAAGTTGTAGTCTTTCAAGACAGCAATGTTCTCTTTGCACACTAAGCACACAGCTTTCCATGATACCTCAATAAATACATATTTCGATGTCTACTCTTGCTGGAACACCCTACATTCAGTGTCGACTTTCCATTTCTTTTAAATATTTGAAAAACTAATTTTTGCGCAATTTCTTGTTAGCTACTTTTTGTAACTGACGTGTGTGTCAGTCCGTCAGTCACTGTCTGTCCTCGTTCAGTTGTTATTTATACGTGTCTTCAAAATAGATCTCCCACAAGCGGTGGGAGTTAAATCATTACACAAAGGCGAGTATTCATTGGGCATTTTAATTTGAATAACAAATAAAAAAAATAAAAACTTTACTATTGCAAATTCTTTGATCTGAGCATGATTCCGCGGGCCGTATTGAATCAGGTCGCGGGCCGCATATGCTCCCGGGCCGGCCTTTGCCCAGGCCTGGTCTAGGGTGTCCAGGATGAAGATGGTGTTGATGTGAGCCATGACCAGCCTTTCAAAGCACGTCATTGCTACCAACTTGAGTGCTATGTGGCGGTAGTAAATTTGGCAGGTTACCTTCGCTTTCTTGGTCACAGGGATTATAGTGGTCTGCTTGAAACATGTAGGTATTACAGACTCTGTCAGGGAGAGGTTGAAAATATCTGTGAAGACACTTTCCATTTGGCCCGTGCATGCTCTGAGTACACATCCTGGTAATTCGTCTGGCCCCGTGGCTTTGTGAATGTTTACCTGTTTAAAAGGTCTTGCTCACATCGGCTACGGAGAGTGTGATCACAACAGCTGATGCTCTCATGCATGCTTCAGTGTTGCTTGCCTCGAAGTGAACATATAAGGCATTTAGCTTGTCTGGTAGGCTTGCGTCACTGGGTAGCTTGCGGCTGGGTTTCCCTTTGTAGTCCGGAATATTTTTCAACCCTGACACATCCGACGAGTGTCAGAACCGGTGTGGTAGGATTCAATCTCAGTCCTGTATTGTCGCTTTGCCCTTTTTGATGGTTCGTCTGAGGGCATAGCGGGATTTTTTGATTAGTGTCCTGCTCCTTGAAAACGGCAGCTCTAGCCTTTAGCTCGGTGCGGATGTTGCCTATAATCCATGGCTTCTGGTTGGGAAATGTATGTATGGTCACTGTGGGGACGATGTTGTCGATGCACTTATTGATGAAGCCGGTGACTGATGTGGTATACTCCTCAATGCCGTTGGATGAATCCCGGATCATATTCCAGTGTGTATGTGTGCAAGCGCAAAGGCAATGAATGTGGATGTTTTCAGGTTATTCTGACCTTGAAATACCTCTTTAGGATGCATCCCAAATGGAACCCTATTAAGGCACTACTTTTAACCGATTCTAGTGAAAAGTAGTGCACTGTGTACTGTGTAGGGTGTCGTTTGGGATGCAGATGGATTCTTCTTCCTGTTATGACAAAGCCTTTGTACCGGCCAGCTGTAATACATATTGTTATGTGTGTGTGTGTGTTTGCGTGCGTCTGTTTGTGTGTCAAAGAGAAAACATGTCTGTTGTACTAGTTTTGGAATCCTATACTTTCAGGCTTCATCCTATCAGCCATAAGTTAATTCCAATCAGACAATTCAATTCTAACGACTCTGGGTTGGATTAGTGCAGGGAACCTCTTGCTTTGGTATGGTTCTGTGCAGGGATCGTCTCTCTGTGGTCCTTTTATCATAAGGTGGGCAGTAGGGGTCATGTTTTGGACATTGCAGCAGATACTGTGTGGGTGGATGGGTGTGCGTGTGTCCTCCTACAGTAGGTCTGTCTAAGTAACAGGAAGTCAGGAAGGGAAACATTGGGAGTTACAGGAAGTGATGCGATGGGTAAAGAATGTCCCTCCACTGCTGCTCACTGTGAGAAACTGACCACACACACACACTACCATGGGACCATATGAAGACAAAACAATGTATTTACAGCTAGTGACCATTGGCAAAGCCGGAAGACTCTAAAAAGTCACCAACACACCCTTACCGATTGTCTGTGAGTGCGCCCGCCAACCCCCGGCTTCACTGTGTTTTTGCTGGTGACCAACCTTTGCTGTGTTTTGGACACTGGTAGCCAGCCTTCGCTATGTTTTTTTTCTGGTGACCAACATTTTCTATGTTTTGAATACTGGTTACTAGCTAAACCAGCATCAAGTCACATTATAATGGCTTGCTAAATTCCTATTGGAATCCAGCCAGAGTGGGGATATCCAACAACTGGAACTTTACACTGGAAAAAACAAATTCAGTAACGGGTGCAAGAAGTCCAACTAACAGATTATATTAGTTTAGAATTTGTATTTATCTATCTCTGACTAGCATTATATTAATTAATCAATCAATGTACATGTAAAACCACAACAAACAAAACAAATATTGAAACAAACAGTTCTTAAGAATCAACTACAATAGAGCATGCTGGGAAATATAAAAATGATGGGCTTGGTCAGACCAGCTTGGCCAGCTAGAACATGCTGGTCAACCAGCATAACCTGCTAGACCATGCTGGTCAGACCAGCTTGACCATCATTAGACCAGCACTGACCAGCATGGACCAGTTTTTTTTGTTTTTTTTTGTTGGACAAACGTGACCGACCACTTCGATTTGGTCTTATGTAGCAAAATTTGAAATGGTGTTTATTACATTGCATAAAAGCAGAGACACAGAGCTACAAAATGGTATATCATACACTGAGGAACAATGGGAAATGAATTCTGCTTTGAAAGTTGATCAACTTGTAACCCCACTTTTAAGAAAATGGCCGCTGTTTTGATACACCTACTGGAGAGCTCTTCTTTGTCTACACATATTCAGCATCGTTGACACCCTCTTAAGCGTAAGCCCCATCCATATCTTTAAGGGTTCTGATGTGAGGCCAGTGAGGTCATGCGCTAAATAGAGTGATTAAGGTAGTGCAGTAAACAACCAAAGATTTCAAGGCTACAAGTGGTGAAAGTAGAAGCCTATAATAAGGAAAAAGTTTAGGGGTCTGAATTCTTAACAAATGCACTGTACTGTATATCCTAATATGACTTTGGTGCAGGTCATGTTGTTCCGCACGTTACCGTCTCTGGTAAACACACACTATATCAAATACAATCAAAATGTATTCATCACATGTACAGGATACAGAAGGTGTAAACAGTACAGTGAAATGGTTACTTGCATAGTAGCAATATCAAAAATAGAAAGTGTCCCGATCAAAATATTTTATAATTAGCTGATGCCTCCCCAGACACAGTTGTCTAAATTGACGGGTCATGTGAAATAATAAATGCTATATTCACCCCCCAGCCATATCAAGCTAAGTGGATGGGTCACTATTGTCTAGACATGTTCACATGTTCATGAAATACAATTGATGGCCATAAACACCTTGATGGTGTTTATCACCTCATACAATCATCTGGCGAAGTGGAGTCTTTTGTTTAGACATGTATCTGGCTTGCTAAACAATGAACCATAATACTAACCCATACAGTACAAACGGATTGTCATAGCTAGCCACCATGCATGCTGTAGTATGAATCTGCAGGTAGCTAAAGCTAACCAACTAGGTTCAATGTTAGCTAGCTAGCTAACATTGGGCTATAACTAGCAATGCAAATGGTTTCTGAGATACGAATGACTAAGGAGATGATTGTGGACTACAGGAAAAGGAGGACCGAGCACGCCCCGATTCTCATCGACGGGGCTGTAGTGGAGCAGGTTGAGAGCTTCAAGTTCCTTGGTGTCCACATCACCAACAAACTAGAATGGTCCAAACACACCTAGAGAGTCGTGAAGAGGGCACGACAAAGCCTATTCCCCCTCAGGAAATTAAAAAGATTTGGCATGGGTCCTGAGATCCTCAAAAGGTTATACAGCTGCAACATTGAGAGCATCCTGACTGGTTGCATCACTGCCTGGTATGGCAATTGCTCGGCCTCCGACAACAAGGCTCTACAGAGGGTACTGCGTACGGCCCATCCAAGACCTCTACACCAGGCGGTGTCAGAGGAAGGCCCTAAAAATTGTCAAAGACCCCAGCCACCCCAGTCATAGACTGTTCTCTCTACTACCGCATGGCAAGCGGTACCGGAGTGCAAAGTCTAGGACAAAAAGGCTTCTCAACAGTTTTTACCCCCAAGCCATAAGACTCCTGAACAGGTAATCAAATGGCTACCTGGACGATTTGAATTGTGTGCCCCCCCACCCCTCTTTTACGCTGCTGCTACTCTGTTTATCATATATACATAGTCACTTTAACTATACATTCATGTACATACTACCTCAATTGGGCCGACCAACCAGTGCTCCCGCACATTGGCTAACCGGGCTATCTGCATTGTGTCCCGCCACCCACCACCCGCCAACCCCTCTTTTACGCTACTACTACTCTGTTCATCATATATGCATAGTCACTTTAAGCATATCTACATCTACGTACTACCTCAGTCAGCCCGACTAACCGGTGTCTGTATGTAGCCCCGCTACTGTATATAGCCCCGCTACTGTTATTTTTCACTGTCTTTTTACTGTTGTTTTTATTTCTTTACTTACCTATTGTTCACCTAATACCTTTTTTGCACTATTGGTTAGAGCCTGTAAGTAAGCATTTCACTGTAAGGTCTACACCTGTTGTATTCGGCGCACGTGACAAATAAACTTTGATTTGATTTGACATTACTACACAGATCATACACTTAATGTTAGCTAGCGAGCCAGCAAGCTAACGTTCGCTAGCTAGCTAACAGTACACTTTAACTTGCAATGAAAATGACTTTCTGAAAATGTGTCTAGACTCTTACCTGTATACATGGATAAACGCTTCATGGTAGACTGGAACCACTTTCACTAAGTAAGACATCCGACTGTGTCGTTTCCGTTTTGTTTGTAACAACAGCTTGTTTGGCCCATTGTGTCAAGTCACTCCAGTTCACACTGACCATGTGCAGAAAGTAGTCAATCACAACATTTTCCCAGTGATCTTTGTTGATAGTGCCTGCGAAATTCAGGGCAGCAATGTTGTTGAGAGCAGTAGTAACACTTCTGCAGTCTCCATGGCTAATGTTATATCTTTCAAAAAAGCTGCAGTAGCAAGGATTATCTACACATACTGAGCAGCTCATGTCATAGACAGAAGCATGCTACATGGCAGACCAATCCGAAGTCAACTCGTGGCATGTCCAGCCCATCCATTATCTCAGTCAATCACGGCTACCGGGAATGTTCATGTATTTTTTTTCTGTGGCTAAACCAACTTGGCTCGTCTTTTTTGTTGTTGTATTTACAGATGGCATACACGTTTATTAAGACACATGAAAGTTCACATGTTCCAGAAGGCATTTCTACCCCAAAACACATTTTGATTAAAAAAGAAATGTTTTGTCTCTGTACTCCAGCACTTTGGATTTTAAATGATACAATGAGTATGAGATAAAGTGCAGACTGTCTGTTTTAATTTCAGGGTATTATCAACCATATTGGGTGAACCGTTTAAAAAAAATATCACTTTTTGTACATTGTCCCCCAATTTTATGGGACAAATTATTGGGACAAATTAACTTATGTCTATTAAATAAGTCAAAAGTTTTGTATTTGGTCCCATATTCCTAGCACGCAATGATTCAATCAAGCTTGTGACTCGTCAAACTTGTTGGAATCACCGTTATTGTACAAAATAATATAATGTTTCTAAACTCTTTCACACTTCAGTAAGAACAAATCTACCATACCGATGCCTACCCCCATGTACCCTGCTAAGCTTTGGAACAAATAGACCACTGACAACTGTCCATGTAGCTAGCTTGCATGCTAATCTTATCTAGCTATCTTGCTCACTTAATCTAGCAAACTAATGTTATCTGTTTTTGCTGGGGGTGGGGGGGGTTTCACTACACTTTATTCAAAACATTAGCCAGCTGGCTCTGGTTCTGGAGCTAGATTTGTCATAAGCATTGATTTAGTGAAAACTTCACGACAGATGGAAACCAATCTTGACTTCGCCATCTATTGTTATCTCAAGTTTTGGCATCTTCCATAAATTGCGGCTGCGAATCCGCTTTAGAAATAGTTAGAAACAATAAGATGAAGCTCCGGTAATATTGATAACTATAGCTAATATGCGTTTTTCTGCATTGTAATGGACACGATAGGTAAGCTGTTGGCAGGCTTCAGCTGCGGTACAGAGAAGTCAAGTGAAATGATAGTCTACAATGACTTTGCTCATGCACGCTGCAAACTACATGTTACTATAAGTTCCTTGAATTTTCTTTAGCGGATGTGTTTTCATTATCTGGATAGACACTTGTGGTTTCTAGCTAACGTTACATCAATCAAAGCAGTGGCGCGTATAGTGAAGCTAAACTTTAACGGTCAAAACCATTCATCTTGGTGCGACGGGGGGAGTGGGTTTGCAAAATGCTATCATATCAAGCAATTATACCATTTATAAAATGGTCAGATATACAGTACCAGTCAAATGTTTGAACACACTTACTCATTCCAGGGTTTTTCTTTTTTTATACTATTTTCTACATTGTAGAATAATAGTGAAGGCATCAAAACGATAAAATAACACATATGGAATTATATAGTAACCAAAAAAGTGTTCAACAAATCAAAATATATTTTGTATTTGAGATTCTTCAAAGCAGTCACCCTTTGCCTTGATGACAGCTTTGCGCACTCTTGGCATTCTCTCAACCAGCTTCATGAGGCAGTCACCTGGAACGCATTTCAATTAACAGCTGTGCCTTGATAAAAGTTAATTTGTGGAATTTCTTTCCTTTAATGCGTTTGAGCCAATCAGTTGTGTTGTGACAAGGTAGGGGGGTATACAGAAGATAGCTGTATTTGGTAAAAGACCAAGTCCATATTATGGCAAGAAGAGCTCAAATAAGCAAAGAGAAATGACATTCCATCATTACTTTAAGACATGAATGTCAGTCAATACGGAACATTTCAAGAACTTTGAAAGTGTCTTCAAGTGCAGTTGCAAAAACCATCAAGCGCTATGATGAAACTGGCTCTCATGAGGACCGCCACAGGAAAGGAATCCTCTGCTGCAGAGGAGAAGTTCATTAGAGTTACCAGCCTCAGAAATTGCAGCCCAAATAAATGCTTCACAGAGTTCAAGTAACAGACAAATCTCAACATCAACTGTTCAGAGGAGACGGTGTGAATCAGGGCTTCATGGTTGAATTGCTGCAAAGAATCCACTACTAAGTACACCAATAATAAGAAGAGACTTGCTTGGGCCAAGAAACACGAGCAATGGACATTAGACCGGTGGAAATTTGTCGATTGGGCTGTATTCCAATTTGGAGATTTTTGGTTCCAACCGCCGTGTCTTTGTGAGATGCGGTGTGGGTGAACGGATGATCTTGTGTATTTTCCACCATAAAGCATGGAAAAGGAGGTGTTATGGTGTAGGAGTGGTTTTCTGGTGACACTCATTTATTTTGAATTCAAGGCACACTGAACCAGCATGGCTACCACAGCACTCTGCAGCAATACGACATGCCATCTGGTTTGGTCTTAGTGGGACTATCATTTGTTTTCCAACAGGACAATGACCCAACATACCTCCAGGCTGTTTAAGGGCTATTTTACCAAGAAGGAGAGTGATGGAGTGCTGCATCAGATGACCTGGCCTCCACAATCCCCCGACCTCAAACAAATTGAGATGGTTTGGCATGAGTCGGACCGCAGAGTGAAGGAAAAGCAGCCAACAGGTGCTCAGCATATGTGTGAACTCCTTCAAGGCTGATGGAAAAGCATTGCAGGTTAAGCTAGTTGAGAGAATGCCAAGAGTTTGCAAAGCTGTCATCAAGGCAAAGGGTGGCTATTTGAAACATATTTTGATTTGTTTAACACTTTTTTTGGTTACTACATCCTTCCATATGTGATATTTCATAGTTTTGATATTTTCATTACTATTCTACAATGTAGAAAATAGTAAAAATAAAGAAAAAACCTTGAATGAGTAGGTGTTCAAAAACTTTGGACCGGTTTTGTGTGTGTGTGTGTGTGTGTGTGTGTGTGTGTGTGTGTGTGTGTGTGTGTGTGTGTGTGTGTGTGTGTGTGTGTGTGTGTGTGTGTGTGTGTGTGTGTGTGTACATTCAAAAGTTTGTGGTCAATTTGAAATTTCCTTGTTTCTGAAAGAAAAGCACATTTTCTTGTCCATTAAAATAACATCAAATTGATCAGAAATACAGTGTAGACATTGTTAATGTTGTAAATGACTATAGTAGCTGGAAACAGTGTATTTGTTGGGGGAATATCTACAGTTGAAGTCAGAAGTTTACATACATTTAGGTTGGAGTCATTAACTCGTTTTTCAACCACTCCACAAATTCCTTGTTAACAAACTATAGTTTAGGCAAGCCGGTTAGGACGAGTCCTATATCGAGTCCTATATCGACATAACCTGAAAGGCCGCTGAGCAAGGAAGAAGCCACTGCTCCAAAACTACCATAAAAAAGCCAGACTACGGTTTGCAACTACACGTGGACAAAGTTTATGTAAACTTCTGACCCACTGGGAATGTGATGAAAGCTGAAATAGAATGATTTATCTACTCTTATTCTGATATTTCACATTCTTAAAATAAAGTGGTGATCCTAACTGACCTAAGACAGGGAATTATTCTGAAATAAATCATAAAAGCTGAAATAATTCATTCTCTCCACTCTTATTCGGACATTTCACATTCTTAAAATAAAGGGGTGATCCTAACTGACCTAAGACAGGGAATCTTTACTCTGATTAAATTTCAGGAATTGTGAAAAAGTGAGTTTAAATGTATTTGGCTAAGGTGTATGTAAACTTCCGACTTCAACTGTAAATGTGTAATATCTCTGTCATTTTTAAAGTCATGCCCCCCTCGTCCTTGACTTTTACTAAATAAGTGTATATTACACACTGCCGTTGTATCACAAACAGAACTGGAGTTATAACCAGTTTTAGGAGGGCATGTCATTGTTTGAATGGTTTTCCCCGGCCTGGTCCGCTCCTTCTCCATGAATTGAATGTGCCGTGCCCAGTTGATAATCACCCAGATAATTGCCTCAAAACTGAACCTAAACTATAACAAAACTAATTTCACACATATAACAGATTATATAAAAATGAAGTATGGTGTGATGGGTGAGTTGTGAAAGAAATACAGGGTGGGCCATTCTAATGTATTCATCTATTCTAATTATAATCTCAAAACGATGTACCCTATATCAGTCCACTGAATCCAAGCAGTGTTATTAGTCTACTCTAGGCCTACTTGGAGTCAGCTACAAAGTGAGAGCGTGTGTAATTTACAATGGTAAGACCAAGACTAATGGATGCACATGCTGCAATAGCGTTGCTACACGATCTAAATGAAAACGACTCGGATGGCGGGGAAGAAATGGATTAGGATATAGTTGATGATTAGAATTCTGATTCATGCATTCATCCATATCTGGGAAAGGATCCATATTGGGCAGCGGTGAGCGAGTGTCAGATAATGTTTTGGATCAGATGACATGGCTGTACTAGGTGAAAGGAGGACAGCACACAGCATGCTGGCCTTGTGCTGTGTTCTACAAAATGTTTGACTTGGCTGCTAACAACGCTGTGAAAGAAATACAGGGTGGGCCATTCTAATGTATTCATCTATTCTAATTATAATCTCAAAACGATGTACCCTATATCAGTCCACTGAATCCAAGCAGTGTTATTAGTCTACTCTAGGCCTACTTGGAGTCAGCTACAAAGTGAGAGCGTGTGTAATTTACAATGGTAAGACCAAGACTAATGGATGCACATGCTGCAATAGCGTTGCTACACGATCTAAATGAAAACGACTCGGATGGCGGGGAAGAAATGGATTAGGATATAGTTGATGATTAGAATTCTGATTCATGCATTCATCCATATCTGGGAAAGGATCCATATTGGGCAGCGGTGAGCGAGTGTCAGATAATGTTTTGGATCAGATGACATGGCTGTACTAGGTGAAAGGAGGACAGCACACAGCATGCTGGCCTTGTGCTGTGTTCTACAAAATGTTTGACTTGGCTGCTAACAACGCACACGTGTTGTTCAAGCAGTGCATGAACAACACCATGAGCATTAGAGACTTCATCATGAGTCTGGCACACAGGGCTACGTGAGAGACATATGAGGGCCAAGGCAACAGCAAAGTTGCTACGTGTTCCAAATTGCGCACGGCTCCCGGGAAGGAAAAACTGCAAGGTGGGCAGATGCACTCGAAACAGAACCCATGACACCTGTTTCAGCTGCGAGCGACATGTTTGTGGGAAGTGTTGCAATCAAGTGAAAGTGACAAAGATTTGTGGTGACTTTTAGGACAAGAGATAACAGCTAAATGAGATCCAACTGTTACGTGAAGACGCACGCCATACTGTAAGCACGAGCAAGGCCATAAATAATGTGTCCAATTACTGACAATAATAGACTATTTTTGACTGCTGTCATATCGACACTTAAATTTGTTTTTAATGCCATTATTGTTTTTGTGCTGATTTTCACTTCACAAGCATGCTTGGCGCTTATACTGATGTTTAGGCTACAGATATTTTTAATTTATTTGTAAAAAAAATTCTTACTTGACTGTTTGTCTTGTGGTTTGGGTATTTTTATTTGTTTTGTCATTATAAAAATAAGCTTTTATTGTGTTTCAAAGCACATGCTTTTTTCATAGTTGTAACAAAGGCACTCCAATAATAACATGTATTTTACACTTGAAATGCTGTGCTTTGAGTGGTTTTACATTTGTCCATATAGCCTACAGTAACATAAACGAATGTTCTTTCAAATATTTATATATCGTATTTTGTTACCCGAGACCTTCATTAACACAACCACATGTAATCTAAGGTTCAGTTTTCTATAAACAGATACTACACATTTTAGCCACCGCTAGCTAACCATCAATGGAAGTGATGGGGACAATTGTGCGAGTAAAAAAAAAAAAAAACGTTTTAAGTAACATCAAACCAAATATTTTGATTTGAGTTGATTTCACACGCACCCCCCTCCCCGAAGGCTATTGGCAAGACCTCCCCTGCTGTGCCAAGGACCAGGTAAAACAATACCCTAACCCCCTTACCTTCCTCCTTCTCCTGACAAAACAATGGGCATTCCTGCCATTCCTAATGCCTCTTCCTCTCTCTCTAACTCAACCCATCTCATCCCCCCGTTCTTTCTTCCTCTCTCTGAATGTGTCTTAAATGGCACCCTATTCCCTATAAAGTTCACTACTTTTGTCCAGAGTCCTATGGGCCCTGGTCAAAAGTAGTGCACTTTAAAGGCAATAGGGTGCCATTTGGAACACAGACCCTAACGCAACACATGTCCTCTCTTCTTTAATCTATTTCCCAGAGGAGGACAAACAATAACTTACTCTACCACTAATCGGACCCAGGGGGTGTGCGTGTGTGTTTTAAATGCAGGATTCTGCCACAGTTGAAATGTGCCCTGTCAGCGCTCACCGGAGCAGACAGAAATCGTCTTTGTGTGTGTGTGTGTCTCAGTATTTGTGTTTCTGTGTTTGTTAGTGTCTCTCTGTGAGTGTTTCGTCTCTATGCCTTTGTCTGTGTCTTTGTGTGGTGTGTGTGTTTCGTCTCTTTTCATCTCTGTGCGTTTCTCTTTGTTGTGTGTGTCCTCTCTGCGTGTGGCCTGCCATAGTGATTATTGCAGCTGAGTCCTCATGGCTTCTATTAGCTGTCCCATTAAACAAGGATTCCAATGATACATTACCTCCACACACACACACACACATACACTACTACACATGCCTACAAGATGTGTGTGTCTCGTGGGAAGAGGGATAGAATCTTGTCAGATCAACTGCATGTGAGAATGTGAGACATGACGATGGACATAATCGCACCACTGAGTGTGTGTGTGTGTGTGTGTGATCACTGTCTGTGGCTGGTAAAAGGTCCTCCATGTTTTTTAAATGTACACTGAACAAAAATATAAAACGCAACATGAAACAATTTCTAAGATTGGTGACATGTCTGAGTATGCAGGCCATACTCGACGCGGCTTATGGTATAGAAATAAACATTACATTCTCAGGCAACAGGTCTGGTGGACATTCCTGTAGTCAGCATGCCAATTGCACGCTCCCTCAAAACTTGAGACATCTGTGGCATTGTGTTGTGTGACAAAACTGCACATTTTAGAGCAGCCTTTTATTGTCCGCAGCACAAGGTGCAGCTGTGTAATGATCATGTTGTTTAATCAGCTTCTTGATATGCCACACCTGTCAGGTGGCTGGATTATCTTGGCAAAGGAGAAATGCTGACTAACAGGGATGTAAGCCAATTTGAGAGAAATATGCTTTTTGTGTGTATGGATAATTTCAGGGATCTTTTTATTTCAGCTCATGAAACATGGGACCAACACTTTGCATGTTGCATTTATATTTTTGTTCAGTGTATATTTTTCTTGAGTTTGTTGGATAGACATGGGGAGGACACACAAGAAAGTAAGGAAGAGAGATGGTAGAAGGGTGTGGGCATGATTCGAACCCGTGCCAGCACTGGAACACTGGAATGTGCTCTGAAGGCAGCGGCTAGACGACTCGTATGTTTTATTCTCTGGAGTGACAATGGTGATATACAGGCAGGAAACACCAACATAAAGTGTCTTTATAGGGTGTTGGGCCTCCACGAGCCTCCAGAACAGTGTCGTGTCTTTGGCATCATTAAAGTGAAGACTGTTATTTGATCAAATCAGTTCTCTGTAATTATTATTATGTGATTAAACTAATCATGTAAATTTAATTACCTAGGAAGTTGGGGCACCAAGGAAAATCTTCAGATTACAAAGTTATAATTTTCCTAATATAACTTCAGATATTTTAATATCTGATCAATTAGTCTTCTAATTAATGAAATATTCTTTACCTCACGTTAGTCTCATTCCAAACGTCGTAAATTGTTGGTTATCTGCACGAACCCAGCCTTTACTATGAATCATCCATACACCAATTGTCTTAATCATTTATTTACTAACTAAATAATCGCAGAAATGCATAAACAAACAAACAGTACATATGGTTACAAGGAAATGATAGGGGAGGTTCCCTAGTGGGCTAAGCCGATATGACGGCTTGGTGGACAAAGGGAAGTGGGTGTGGACTGAGAAGGGCGGGAATTACAAAAGAGTCACTACACAGTTGATAATTATATTAATTGAAATGCTAATCCTTTGCACATGAACTCTCACTCATTCGGGAATAATTGCAATCAATGTATTTTTTACGCCCAGTGTGTCATCGTGATCTCTGTTAGAATCGTCAGTCCTTCTGTTGGAAAGTTCATCTGAGCGTCTCTCTGCTTCCCTGAAGTTTTTCATGGTTAGAATGGATACTTCAAGTACCATTCAGAAATGTTCTTATAGTATAGATGTTTCGGCGGTTGTCGGTCTTCTCATCCCATCGCACATAATTTCTAGCTGCAGACTAGTAATTAGTATCTAAGATTTGCTCTTATTCTGTCGGAATCGATAGTCTCAGAGTTTAACCATTTCCATCCGTGTAGACAATGCTCCACGTGGTATGGTTAGGAATTCAACAACCATTGTAACCTTAGTGGACACTGAGGTTTTTGTGGTCTCTACCCAAACCTTCGCCCCCTCAGCTAACCGAGGTACGCATGGTCTGAAGAGGATTTCTTCAGGTGGTGGTTTTATTCGTAACAGTAGAAAAGGGCTGTCCCATGAACCAGATCATGTCTGTGCTCGTGGGGGCGGGTCAATGACTTAGTTAAACTTTAAAGGGAATACAATTCTCACACATTAACGGTTTAAAATTACATTACATAATTTCACAAATAGTTTCATCTTTACTCATTCATTTTAAACAATAATTAGACGCAAACCTCCTGTATAAACAGAGTTATGGTAATGTGGCTGTATTGTCTTTCATGAGGTCACAAACATGAAACAAAACGGACCGGGTCGTAGCTGGCTTCTCCACCGACCGTTTACACATTCTCCAAAACATGTTCAGTTCTCAAGTTCTGTGATGTAGAAGAAGTTCCTTTGTTCTCTCTATGTGTCTCTTTCTGCATGGCCAGGAGGAGAGAGTCTCCTCCAAGAATTTACGACCTGAGATAACAGAACCTGGGTGTAGGAGGGAGAGAGGGGGAAGCCACTCGTGATGGTAGTGAAAACGCAGTCTCAATCACTGCTCCAGAATCTCCCAGTGTCCAATTGGGTTGAGATCTGGTGACTGAGACACACACACACACACACACACACACACTTTAAACCCCCTATGCTCGTTTTAGGCCCCTCTTTCAAAGTCACTGAGATCTCTTCTTCTAGCCATGGTAGCCAAAATAATGGGCAACTAGGCATTTTTATATATGACCCTAAGCATGATGGGATGTTAATAGCTTAATTATCTCAGGAACCACACTTGTGTGGAAGCACCTGCTTTCACTAATGTGACCCTAAACATGATGGGATCTTAATTGCTTAATTAACTCAGGAACCATGAGGGAGAGGGTTACACATTTGGGGGGGGTCACATTGGCATTTTCAACTGCATTCCTTTCTTTTTAAAGAGATATTGAGAGTAAGTAAGTGAGATATAAAGAGAGAGAGAGAGAAAGGGGGGGACATACATACATACAGTTGAAGTCGGAAGTTTACATACAAGTTTTACACAATTCCTGACATTTAATCCTAGTAAAAATTACCTGTCTTAGGTCAGTTAGGATCACCACTTCATTTTAAGAATGTGAAGTGTCAGAATAATAGTAGAGAGAATGATTTATTTCAGCTTTTATTTCTTTCATCACATTCCCAGTGGGTCAGAAGTTTACATACACTCAGTTCTGCTCACAATTTTTTTATGGGATTGAGGTCAGAGCTTTGTGAAGGCCACTCCAATACCTTGACTTTGTTGTCCTTAAGCCATTTTGCCACAACTTTGGAAGTATGCTTGGTGGTCATTGTCCATTTGGAAGACCCATTTGCGACCAAGCTTTAACATCCTGACTGTCTTGAAATGTTGCTTCAATATATCCACATCATTTTCCTCCCTCATGATGCCATTTTGTGTAGTGCACCAGTCCCTCCTGCAGCAAAGCACCCCCCACAACATGATGCTGCCACCCCCATGCTTCAGGGTTGGCATGGTGTTCTTCGGCTTGCAAGCGTCCACATTTCTTTCTGCAAACATAACGATGGTCATTATGGCCAAACAGTTCTATTTCTATTTCTCCAAAAAGTACAATCTTTGTCCCCATGCAGTTGCAAACCGTCTGGCTTTTTTGATGGCGGTTTTGGAGCTATGGCTTCTTCCTTGCTGAGCGACCTGTCAGGTTATGTCGATATAGGACTCATTTTACTGTGGATATAGATACTTTTGTACCTGTTTCCTCCAGCATCTTCACAAGGTCCTTTGCTGTTGTTCTGGGATTGATTTTCAGTTTTCGCACAAGTACGCTCATCCCTAGGAGACAGAACGCATCTCCTTCCTGAGCGGTATGACGGCTGCGTGGTCTCATGGTGTTTATACTTGCGTAATATTGTTTGTACAGATGAACGTGGTACCTTCAGGCGTTTGGAAATTGCTCCCAAGGATGAACCAAACTTGTGGAGGTCAACTGTTATTTTTCTGAGGTCTTGGCTGATTTCTTTTGATTTTCCCATGATGTCAAGCAACGAGGCACTGAGTTTGAAGGTAGGCCTTGAAATACATCCACAGGTACACCTCCAATTGACTCAAATTATGTCAATTAACCCATCAGAAGCTTCTAAAGCCATGACATAATTTTATGGAATTTTCCAAGCTGTTTAAAGGCACAGTCAACTTAGTGTATGTAAACTTCAGATCCACTGGAATTGTGATAGTGAATTATAAGTGAAATAATCTGTCTGTAAACAATTGTTGGAAAAATTACTTGTGTCATGCACAAAGTAGGTGTCCTAGCCAACTTGCCAAAACTATAGTTTGTTAACAAGAAATTTGTGGAATGGTTGAAAAACTAGTTTTAATGACTCCAACCTAAGTGTATGTAAACTTCCGACTTCAACTGTACATACACACACACACACACAGTCTCAGTAACAAACAGGGTATTGTCCTTCTGTGGACTTCACCCTTCCTGATAGATCCCCCTGGAATGGACCTTAGTCTCCCTGCACTGATTAACTGGTGTGTGTGATGGGGGACCACAAAGTAAACAAACTGCTGATTGCAGTCTGGTACATAGAGAAACACACATACTGAGGACCCATAAAGCAAACAAATATGCGATGATTGCAGTCTGAACACAAAGGTAGAGGGGGGAGAGAGTGAGAGGGGGTAGAAGGGGTGAGAGCAGGGAGAGGGGGAGGAGGGTTGAGACAGAGGGGTGTTGAGGTTGTGACTATAGTTAACCCTCTGCCTTCTGAAGAAAGCACGTTATGTAAGAAATCTAAACACACACAGACACGCTTGAAGATTGCAGCGACGGTGGCCTCTGGAAATCCTCTTCAACCCCAGGACTAATATTGTGTGTGTGTGTGCGTGCGTGCGTGCGTGCGAGTTCTCGATCGGAGTCTGTCTTCTCCCACTGTTCTGGATGTTGTTAAAGTGAATTTTCAGAGGAGTTCTTGATCTTTATCCCCTTTATCTCCATATTTCGTGGTATCCAATTGGTAGTTACAGTCTTGTCCCATTGCTGCAACTCCTGTACAGACCCAGGAGAGGCAAAGGTCGAGAGCCATGCGTCCTCCAAAATACGATCCTGCCAAGTCGCACTGTTTGCCCTTACCCGGAAGCCAGCCGCACCAATGTGTCGGAGTAAACACTGTACATCTGGTGAACGACGTCAGCTTGCAGGCGCCCGGCCCGCCACAAGGAGTCACTAGAGCGCGATGGGACAAGGAAATCCCGGCCGGCCAAACCCTCCCCTAACCCGGACGACGCTGGCCCAAATGTGTGCTGCCTCATGGGTCTCCCGGTCATGGCTGGCAGTGACACAGCCTGGGATCGAACCCTGGGCTGTAGTGATTCCTAAAGCCCCGCAATGTAATGCCTTAGATCGCTGCGCCACTCGGGAGGCCTCACAAGGAGTTCTATGGATTCATTTTGAATCTACAGACTGCCTACTTCTCCCACTGCTCTCTCCTTTCTTTCTCTCCCCCTCCTCTACTCCTCTTTTCCCCTCTCTCCTATACATACCCTGCTGAGGTCTTCTCATCTCTGTGTTGTACTATCGCTACTCAGCAAAGGGCAAGAAAACACCAGTCTGGCTGGATGCCACAATAACACTAATCTCTTCTTCTCTTCCTTCTCTCTTTTTACCCCTATATTTCTCCCTTTCCATCTCTCTCTCCATTTGAGCCCCTCTGAAATGTTCTCTCTCGTTGCTTCTGCAGTTCCAAAACTGGTGTCTTCCTTTTTCTCTCCCTCCCACTCCTGCCCTCTTCCCCGTCTCTCCCCCTCCTTCTCTATCTTTCTCTCTCTCTCTCTCTCTCTCCATCTCTCCCTCCCCCTCCCTTCCTCTCTCTTCTTCTCCCTCTCCCTCCCCCCTCTTTCTCTCTTCTAGACAGGAAGTACCTCTGCGTATTTCCCTGTGTGGAACAATAACACTGTGGAACTCTGGGTATTATTTTAACAGCGTCCCAGTCTTTATCTGCTCCGAACATAGCTTCCTCTCTGCCTCTCTTTCTGTTTCTCTCTCTCTCTTCCTCTCCCCCCGAGTCACTCACAGTATTCTGCCTAGAGAGAGATAGAGGGATTGAATGGGAGTGGGGGAGGGAGGGAGGATGGGGGAAACAAAGGCAGAGAGAGAGCTATGTTTGGTCTAAGTGACTGAAGCGAGGGACGGTGAGAAGGAGGGAGAGAGGGGAACAAGAGGGTAGATGAGGTTTGTCGGTTGGTTTTTTGGGAGTCTAGGTCAGTTGAGATGGACCACAGAGAGAGAGAAGACTTTGAACACAGTCTCGTTCTATTACTAGAGGACTATAGGGCTGCTCCGAAGGATATAACTACTCCTAGAAACAGAACCTAACTCTCTTAATAGGGCTAGGACTGTTGGACTACTCCTAGAGACAGAACCAAACCCACCTAGCAAGGCCAGAGAACTGGATTAAGGAGGGATTGAGAATTTAAAGGGAACTTCTTATCACAACAGTTTTTATTGCCTCCTTTTGAACACCGCAGTGGAAATGTTATGTTGAAGACTTGATAAACAGTAGTAAGTAGCCGGACCACCTTCTTTGGGCTAAGTCCATTGTCGTCTGTGTTGGATTGAAGATCTTTGGGCATCTTTATAAGGACTGCTCTCAGACCAGTCTATGGTTGAACTAACATTGGGCCTGACCCTAACTGTGACCCAGTAGACACGGTTCTAGGATCAGGTGTGACTAGGGCCTCTTCTGTGTGGATCCACTCTGGTATGTTATAGACTGACTCGGGAACAGTTAGAAAGTATCGGGTGTTTGTTTCCTCTTATCATCTCCTTTAGTTCCTCTCCTTTTCTCTTTTTATCCCCTACCTTCCATTCATCTTCTCCCTTCTCTGCAGTGTGTACTGTTCTACCTTCACTCCTCTTTGTGTCTTTGAACTTGTAGGCGTCTTCAAGGTGTGACTGGGTGTATGTCTGATCTCTGTTTTTGTGTGTCTTAATGTGTATATCATTTCATTACTCAGTGTCATTGTGACTCAGAGTAAATGCCCTTCAATCTAGTCTCTTCAACTTTATTCTAGTTTAGGAGTCAGTATCAGTCAGTTGTTCTAGTTTCTTCTACCACATATAGTATTATCAGTTGTTTCTGTATCAGTGTTTCACGCAGTCATACATTCACAATGTTTTATGGGTCAAAGTAACATAAATAATGTCTATACATAAACCATGGAATGTGGTTTATCTTGCTATCCATCAGTCAGAGTAAAGCATTCAGCTACTGTTCTGTAGACTATGTTTATAAATAGAACTAAGGACGGTCTTGTGAAGTTTATTTGATTTCCTGAATGTCTGACGGTGTCCGACACTGATTGGTTCCGGTCGCTAACTGGCTAATCATGTTAACTGTGGCTTGGGATGTCGAGGGCGATTAACTGTTCCTTTATATCTGGCTGCTTGACAAATGTAACACTAGGACTAGGTCAGTGGAACACATTCTGTCTGAGGACAGTAGAACTACATTATATCTCACGTTATTTTCTTCCATTTCAATATTTTTTTTAATAACTCTGTTTCATCATGTCATGTTTCACAAAGATGTCTGAGTACAGTAGATTATCTCAAATTATACTGCCGAAGACAAAAATTAGAGATATTTGGATATTAAATATCTCACATTTTTGTCTTCGGCAGTATACTTCTAAATAACTTTTCTCTGTGTATATCCTAGTGTAGTTCAATGGATCAGATTCTAAGTACAGTATATCTCTAAATACTGTATAGGCTGGTTTTTCCAGACACAGATTTAGTTTTCCTTTCTATATTCGCTTCTTGTTTTTTATTTTAGCTTGGTTTTCATAGTCATCAATAATTCCAGGACCAATCTGGGCTCCATTAACAGTCCTGGGGCAAAACTAATCTTAGGTCCATTCATAGTCCTGGAATAAATGATAATAGTGTTTGTTCTATTCCGTTTGGGGACTTCCAAAATCTCTCCCTAATTCCTGAACTATACCAAGAGGAACATTTTCAGGGAACAGACAATCATTCTGACAAGTGCACACATGGACACACACACACACACAATCTTCCTGAGAGAAATCCAAAAGGAGCAATTTTAGGAACTATTCCGTTTACTTTAATGAATGGCCATAAATCATAAACAGAAATTTTCCCAACGTTTTCTTACTTCCGACTGTGCCAGATCCTCATTCATCCTCCATCAGGGTTCTTCCTCCTCAATATTCCCAGAATTCCTCTGTCGAAATTCTCCCCTGAGAGGAAAACTTTTTCAGAGTTATTCCCAGTGCGTTATTCCGAAATTATTAATAGCTTCAGAATAATGGGCCATTCATGAACAGGAGTCTCCTGGGAACTCACCGAAGTTTGTTCTAGGCTCCTACCTGGCATATATACACTGCTTATGGTACTTCCTTTTGGGTGTACATAGACTTCCTTTTGGGTGTACCGACAAATCATGTTACCCCTACTGTTACCCCTACATTATCCCTTTTTTTCTTGAACCTTTATTTAACTAGGCAAGTCAGTTAAGAACAAATTCTTATTTACAATGACAGCCTAAACCGGCCAAACCCGGACGACGCTGGGCCAATTGTGCGTCGCCCTATGGGACTCCCAATCACGGCCGGTTGTGATACAGCCTGGATTCGAACCAGGGTGCCTGTAGTGACGCCTCAAACACTGAGAGACTGCTGCGCCACTCGGGAGCCAATCCCTCACCTGTATGTGTGTGTTCCCGCTCTCTCACCAGACGCAGTGTACCTGTGATCAGGCCTCACTCGTGGAACCTGGCCAAGCTTTCATCAACGGAGTCCCCCCACAGTTCTACCCCTGTCCCCCCTCCTACCCCCCCTTCCCCCCCATCTGCCATGCAGCTCCATCCTGGGCCCTACACACTACCCTGGCACTCTACAGCAGACAACAGGTAACATACACACAGATGCATATATACAGACACATACACACAAACACACTGGGCCCTATACACTACCCTGGCACAGCAGACAGCAGGTAATTGTAATTTATATTGTGAAGATACGGGATGACTAAGTACCCTGGCTTATATGTGAATTAGAGTTTATAGCAGTCTGTCCCTTTCTATCCGATTCCCCCAGAGAATCTTGTCTCCCAACCTTCTATCAAGCTATGTTTGCACACGCCACGTTTGTGTGTGTCATAATCATAATACTAATAATCATAATACTGAATGAATCATGAATAATGATGAGTTAGAAAGTTACAGAGGGTCAAACATCATACCCCCAAGAAATGCTAACCTCTCCTTTTATTGGTAATGGTGAGAGGTTAGCATGTCTTGGGGGTATGATCTTTGACCCGATGTAACTTTCTCACTCATCATTATTCACGATTCATTCAAGATTGAATGAATCCACATTAATGTAGAAGTGCTTAGAAACATATTATACTCTTATTTACAATAAAAGTTACTCCAAATTCACACAATACATTATTTACCATTAATTTCTATTGGTCACAAAATAATCTAAAACACAACCAAAACGAACTGCAAATGCATCCAACAAGTTTGTAGTCACACGGTTGATTATAGTCATTGCATGCTAGGAATATGGGACCAAATACTAAACTTTTGACTACTTTATATATAAGAATCTTTAGGGATGTCAATCATTTTGACCCCTACCGTTTTGAGAAAAAATATTATTACTTGTTAAACAAAATCTCTTTCTCTGAGCAATTGTGTTACTATAAAATAATATAATTTCCCCAAATAATTTCCAACCCCTGTGCGCTCGCATGTGTGTGCATATCTGAGCTGTGTGTGTTTGATGCTCGGTACACAGTCTTGTGGGAGTGCAGACTAAGGGTATTTTGACCTGTGACCTGTTTCCAAAGACTAACAATCATCAGGAAGCTTAGTGAACTCATCGTGTTCTAAAGTCAATAGCATCACTCCAGATAACAGGGGTATTTTCAGACAGGCATCGATTCACGCATTCCTCACTGGCTGATCACTCAATGGTGGGACCCCCAAACGATCAAAATGGCTTTTCACACTACTGAGACAAACTGGGCCGAGTCAAAGTTGCGGGAATAATATTTGAGCCAGCACAGTTTAATTTGGGTCGGGTACCATAGTATAAAAAGGGTATAAGTCTCTCTTCCCAAATGGTACCCTATTCCCTCATTGTGCACTGCTTTTAGCCTGAGCGAATAGTGTAATTTTGGATTGACCCTAAATCTGTGAGGAAGGAGAAAACCACCAATGATTTCAACAACTACAAAAAAATCTATATAAGAGTTAAGAAAAAACACAATGAATTGGTTGAGAGAAAATAGTTTTAAGGAGATTTTATTTGATTAAAGTCAACACTAATAAGTACATTGAAACGTTTCCAAAGCTTATACATACTATATACTGAACAAAAATATAAAGCAACATGTAAAGTTTTGGTCCCATGTTTCATGAGCTGAAATAAAAGATCCCAGAAATGTTTCATACTCACAAAAAGCTTCTTTCTCTCAAATGTTGTGCACAAATTTCTTTACATCCCTGTTGGTGAGCATTTCTCCTTTGTCAAAATAATCAATCTACCTGACAGGTGTGGCATATCAAGAAGCTGATTTAAACAGCATGATCATTACACAGGTGCACCTTGTGCTGGGAACCATACAAGGTCACTATAAAATTAGCAGTTTTGTAACACAACACAATTCCACAGTTTTTAGGGAGCTTGCAATTGGTATGCTGACTGCAGGAATGTCCACCAGAGCTGTTGCCAGAGAATTGAATGCTAATTTCTCTATCATAAGCCACCTCCAACGTCGTTTTAGAGAATTTGGCACTACGTCCCACTGGCCTCACAACTGCAGACGTCGTGTAACCAAGCCAGCCCAGGATCTTCACATCTGGCTCCTCCACCTGCGGGATCATCTGAGACCAGCCACCTGGACAGCTGATGAAACTGAGGAGTATATCTGTCTAATTAAAGCCCTTTTGTGGGGGAAAACTATGGCCTTCCCAGGCCCACCAATGGCTGCTTCCCTGCTCAGTCATGCAAAATCCATAGATTAGAGCCTAATGAATTTATTTCAATTAAATGATTTCCTTAAATGAACTGTAACTCAGTAAAATCGTAGACATTTTTCCATGTTGCATTTATATTTTTGTAAAGTATAGTAATATAACTATGCTTTATGTGTGTGCGTGCCTATGTGCATTACTGATTCTAGCCAGTAACAACAAGAAATAGATTGCCTGATATGTTCAGTACATCAGAATGTCCACAGTTAGCTGTGTAGCGTATACACACAGAGACACACACATGCACGCAGTGGTTCCCCTTTGATAACTATTAATGATTTAACTTCTTTTGGCTGAGATCCCGCTAACAGGATCGATTTGACAGCCAGTGAAAGTGCAGGGCGCCAAATTTAAACAACAGAAATCTCATAGTTAAAATTCCTCAAGCATACAAGTATTTCACACCATTTTAAAGATACACTTCTTGTTAATCCCACCACAGTGTCCGATTTCAAATAGGCTTTTCGGCGAAAGCACCACAAACGATTATGTTAGGTCAGAGCCAAGTCACAGAAAAACACAGCCATTTTTCCAGCCAAAGAGAGGAGTTACAAAAATCAGAAATAGAGATAGAATTAATCACTAACCTTTGATCTTCATCAGATGACACTCATAGGACTTCATGTTACACAATACATGTATGTTTTGTTCAATAAAGTTCCTATTTATATAAAAACATCTCAGTATACATTGGCGCGTTATGTTCAGTAGTTCCAAAAACATCCGGTGATTTTGCAGAGAGCCACATCAATTTACAGAAATACTCATTATAAATGTTGATTAAAATACAAGTGTTATACATGGAACTTTAGATACACTTCTCCTTAATGCAACCGCTGTGTCAGATTTCGAAAAAGCAAACCATGCAATAATATGAGTACGGCGCTCAGAGCCCAAACAAGACAAAAAGATATCCGCCATATTGTGCAGTCAACAGAAGTCAGAAATAACATTATAAACATTCACTTACCTTTGATGATCTTCATCAGAATGCACTCCCAGGAATCCCAGTTCCACAATAAATGTTTGTTTTGTTCGATAATGTCCATCATTTATGTCCAAATAACTCAGTTTTGTTCGCGCGTTCAGTACACAATCTAAACTCACGACGCGGGCAGATCCAGCGGAAAGTACGGACGAAAAGTCCAAAAAGTTCCGTTACAATCCGTAGAAACATGGCAAACGATGTATAGAATCAATCTTTAGGATGTCTTTAACATAAATCTTCAATAATGTTCCAACCGGAGAATTCCTTTGTCTTCAGAAATGCGATGGAACAGAGCTCGCTCTCACGTGAACGCGCATGGTCAGCGCATGTTCAGCTCATGGCTTACTCTTACCTTACTCAATCCCCTCTCATTCAGCCCCACTTCACAGTAGAAGCATCCAACAAGGTTCTAAAGACTGTTGACATCTAGTGGAAGCCTTAGGAAGTGAAACATGACCAATATCCCACTGTATCTTCAATAGAGAATGAGTTGAAAAACGACCAACCTCAGATTTCCCACTTCCTGGTTGGATTTCTTCTCAGGTTTTTGCCTGCCATATGAGTTATGTTATACTCACTTTATACTCACAGACATCATTCAAACAGTTTTAGAAACTGCAGTGTTTTCTATCCAAATATAATACTATTATGCATATATTAGCAACTGGGACTGAGTAGCAGGCAGTTTACTCTGGGCACCTTATTCATCCAAGCTACTCAATACTGCACCCAGCCATAAGAAGATAATTCACTACAATTACCCCTAATAGTTTTAACGGGCTTAGATAGTCCAGTATTTATGTATCACACACACTAATGGTTTTGAATGGTGTAGATAGGCTTGAGTTTACATAAAGCTGTAATGCTTTGTGCTGCAATTCTCACAATTATGCAGTCCTCACCTTTATGGCCACATACACAAAACATACACACACACACACCCACACACACACACACACACACACACACACACACACACACACACACACACACACACACACACACACACACACACACAGACAATGCAATGTCTGATGAGACATATTCTCTCTGCATAACAGGACAATGGCATGTAACTTCCAGAACATGTGGACAAAGAGGGGAAGACAGTTAATAAACAGAACGAGTGTGTGTGTGTGTGTGTCTGTGTGTGTGTGTGTGTATGTGTCTGTCTATCTGTCTGTGTGTGACTTCCTTTGGGATGTACCGTCAGAAGTTCCATAAACGTTAAACAACCCCTTAAATAGCTAATCAAGACCTCAAACAAAGGCTGACAGTCTGACTCGAGTCCAACTTGATGACTATGATTGTGTGTGTGTGTGCCTGCCTGCCTGCCTGCCTGCAGTACGGCTGTGTTTGTGTGTGTGTATGTGTGTAGTGTATGTGTGCCCACTCTAATTCACCATAGAGTTGTTATTCCTGTCATGTTCTTTATCGTCCCTTGATGGAACGTTCGGGAGGGAGGGGATGTCATTTCCTCTGGTTACGACATAATTTCCTGTCGCCCTCTCTACCCACGATGCAGCAGTAATCCCTGACTGCTTAAAGAAGCTATCGTTCAATCTGCTCCTTTTTCTTTTCTTCCCCACAAATCCTTCAGAAACACATGGCAGAGGTAGCTCTATGAATAGGAATACAGTAAAGCAGATGAAATCAAGTAGTATATCCTATGCTTCTCTTACTTTACCATTTAGACTAGTGCAATTATAGAATAGATTCAGCTTCAGTAGGCCTACTTCTTAAGATGTAAATAATGTAGCAACTGGTATATGTCGGGTAAATTAGCCAAAATATGACTTGTATTGATGATAATACTATTTACTTAACAGAAATTAGTAATCACTCATTTCTGTCTCCTTTCCTCTCCGACCTCCCCTCTCTTCACCTCTTTACAGTGATCTGTCTATCCAGTGGAACCAGCTCTCCAGACACTACTCTACAGACAGAAGCAGTTCCCTAGGTAGCATGGACAGCCTTGACCCTCCTAGCAGCCAAGTGTACTACGATTCCCATAATTCCCCAGTGGACCCGGCCATCTTCAACAATAAGAGAGACTATGATTACAACAATTCACCAGTGGACCCTGCTATTTTCAACAATAAAAGAGACTCTGCCTATAGCTCTTTCTCAGCTAGTTCTAATATGTCAGACTATACTGTCTCATTAAGGCCCGGTGAGGCCTGTTCTATGGAGAATATCCTCCGGAACCTTGGGCCAGGGGGACCCGCCTGCCGGGTTTATGCCTGTGGCAATGCACCATCTGTGGGGACGGAGTCAGGCGAGGCCCATGATGAGACCAGTACCTCAGCCCTACTACTAAAGTCGAGGTCACTGACCAGGCCAAGAGTGAGGCAGCCGGAAGCGAAGGAGAGACCATCTTCGTACTGTTTTGAAGAGGAGGGGAGAGGGGAGAGGGGTGGAGGAGGAGGGAAGAGGGAGGCTTCAATTCCCCCCCTTCCCCCAACCAGGAAGGACAGTTTTAGGGCCACGAGAGGTCGCTTGGGGATTACAGATGTCAAAGATCAACGATGCATCTCTGCCCCCGTCGGAATTCCCAGCCTCTTCCGTTGCCATGCCGAGGACGATGACGACAATCCTCAGAACGTTCCTGGTGTTTCGGTTATTCCCAGCTGGAATGGCTATTCCGCTCCTTGCAAGGCGTCAAAGGCAGAGGGAGACATGGGAAATGGGAAAAGGGTTGGGGTTGGGAATTTTAAAGGAGATTCTTTGGAGCAATACTACACCCTCATCTCCAAAAAAAAAGATTCCCTTCTGAATAAGAACTCAGAGATCCAGGAGATCCACTCAGACTCCCTCCACCTCTCTGCCCTAGAGAGAAGCTCCTCTTCCTCCATCCCCGGCTCCAGCTCCCTACCTCCAGACAGCTCCATAGATCCAGACCCCCCAGGTGAAACCAACCACCTCCTCCCCCAGAACAAGCACTGCTCATCAGGTCTCTACAGACAAAGTGTCCCTGAGAAACTCTTATCGCAGCTACGTCATCTAGAGTTTTCCAGTGACCCTTCGGACCATAGCTCCGTCTCCCCCTCCAGCTCCCAGTGGTCTCACTCCCCCCTTAACCCCCCCAGGGAGGACCTAGGAGGGGATATAGGGAGTCATGACGCCTCCCTCCTCCTCCTCCAGCAGAGCCAGGGGGAGTGGGAAGGAAGGAGTCAATGCTCTACCCCAGGATTGGTGGACATTGATGGAATTGGGGAGGCAGGACAGGTGAGTGTGGTGGTTTGGGAGAGTAGGGAGGTGGTGGCGGCTGCTGGTAATCTCCTCTCCCCCATCCAGGTCCAACACCCCTGGGGTAGGCCGGTGAATGTTCCAGGGTCAGGGGAGCCCTCTGGAGATTGTACACAGGGAGAGGTGAGCTCTGAGCGGATATGGGAGACCGACTTTGGGCCTCTCAGTGCTGCAGCCAGTGTTGACAGCCTACTGGAGGGAAGTCATAGAGGAGGAGGAGGAAGAAGGGATGATAATGAAGGAGAGGTGCTGATGAAGAAACCCAGGAGTCACCGTTCGTCCCGGGCACGCCGTCGCAGCGAACGCTTCGCCACGAACCTCCGTAACGAGATCCAGCACAAGAAGGCCCAGCTGTCCAAGAGTAAAGGCCCAGGAGGGTTGCTCTACAGCGGGGAGACAGTTGAGGAAGAAGAAGGTCCAGACCTGGAAATCCAGGACCTCCAGAGGAAAGAGGCTGAGGACGTCGATCCGCCTGCCAAGGAGAGCAGCTCCCAATGTGTGTACACCTCTTCCGACATCAGCCTCTCAGCTCCAGCTCCTGGAGGTCTGAACAGACTATCCTCTTCTTCCACCCTCCAGCTCCACCAGCCGTCCCTAGCCCCAGTTTCAGCTCTACAACCCCCCAGGGATGAAGAACCTGAACCACCAGGGAACCAAGACCAAGCTACAGACTCATCCAGGGCACGCCAGAGGTCCGACCCAACCTTGCCCAGCTGGGGTATGGGTATCCAGGTTGTGGAGGAGCTAGCTCCAGCTGGTAAGTCCCGCCGATGGAGATGGACACCCGAACATAAACTCCAACCAGAAATTGACACTGACCGACGGGGGGAGAGGGTCGGAGTGGCCTTGGGAGTGTCAGGACGAGGGAGGGCATCCTCTGCCTCCTCTTCTTCTTCCACCACTTGTTCTTCCCACACTGAGGAGTCTGATATTCTACCTTTCGCGGACCGCTGTAAGTTCTTTGAGGAGACAAGCAAGAGTATATTGGTGTCAAATTTGCCTGGTCTGACGAGACGACGGCAGAGGCCAGATAGACATGAGAGGCAGCCTCATCTGTCGATGCTGGAGAACCAAGGAGGGGGCTATGGACAGGGACAAGCCCAGAGGAGGTACTCCTACCAGGGTGGATTCGAGCGAGAAAGTCCCCTTTTGATTAGTACCATGGAGGCCCGGAGACAATCGGTTAGTGGGAACAGGGAGAGAGAAAATGAGAGGGAGAGAGAGAAGGAGAGGGAAAAAGAGAGGGAGATGGAAAGGGAGGAAAGAGCAAGAGAGAGGGAGAGGGAAAGGGAGGAGAGGGCGACAGAGAGGGAGAGGTTGTTGGAGAGGGAGGAAATGGTAAGGGAGAGGGAAAGAGAAGAGAGGGCCAGCGAGAGGGAGATGGCACTTGAGGAAGAGAGACAAAGTGAGGAAAGGGCTAGACTGAGAGAGCTGGAGATGGAGAGGGAAAGGGAGATAGAGAGGGAACAAGATAGTGAGATGGAGAAAGAGAGACAAAGTGAGAGGGAGAGAAAGTCACTCAGTTCAGCTCAGGATCTCTTTGCCAGTCAATCCCAACCCCATGCCTATTCCCAGCCCCACTCCTACTCCCGTCCCCAAACCCAGATCGAGGCCCCTCGTTCAGCCTTCCACCCGGTCAACACCGCTCTCCTCCAGGATAACCAGGCTCTTCACCAGGGGTATCCACCACAGAGCTACACACCAACAGAGGCAAGTATAGGTTACTGTTACACAATACCTAGACACACTCACACACACGTGCACACAGACACGCAAAGGTTGAATTCAGATTAAGGCCTTTGGTTCAACGCCAAGGTTTTATACAGTATCTGGAGATGTCGAAGAGTGTTTAACGGGTCCAGATCTGAATGAGGATGTAATATCTTGAAGCTTGCTTGGCCTTGCCTAAAGCACCCTAAGGGAGGAGGATGGTTGGCCAATACAAGAGGATATAAAGACACACACACAGACTGGAGGGGTTTCATCAACCGATTCCAGTCGTTGAGATGGGAACTGAGTAGTGCATTTTATTATTCATCTCTTGTCACTCACTCACACTAGTTAGCCGTCTGTCCTCCAAGTTGAGTTTTGGAAAAAGGTTTCATATTTTAAACATTGAAAGGTTCTAAAAGGGTTCCATTGTTCTAATAGTTCCTCCTCTTTGTTCCAGAAGCTTACATTTCCCACATTATCATCACTTATATAACTTTTTAAAGTAGGTACTGAGCGTTGGTGTCAACGAGCATTATTCTTTAAAGCGGATCCTTGGGCGAGCAAGCGACATTCCTGCTTCTCTCCCTGTCCTCCTGTGAATAACTTGGCCGATGTGTTCCACAGGCGTATCCTGCTGCGTCTCGACCGTTACCATGGGAACAGACACAGATCAACAGGAAGTTCAGCCTGACCGAGAGGTATGTCATTTCCTATCCAACCTCCTGTCTCTGTGTGTCCCCCAAATGGCAACCTATTCTCTGTGGGCTCTGGTCAAAAGTAGTGCACTATGTAAAATATAGGGTACCATTTTGGACGCAGCATGTGTCTCTACACTCCGCTTTTAGAGAAAGAAACAAAAAAGAAATAGACAAAGAAATAAAGAATGGGTCCCAGTAGACTTCCTTTTTGGCCTGATTGCTCTCTCTCTCTCGCTCTCCCTCTCTCTCTCTCTGCCCTGTGGATTCTGGTCAAAAGTAGTGCACTGTGTAAAATATAGGGTACCATTTGGGATGCAACATCTGTCTCTACACTCCGCTTTCAGAGAAAGAAACAAAAATAGACAACGAAAAAAATAATGGATCCCAGTAGACTTCTTCTTTGGCCAAACAATCAGTTCTCTTTTTTGCTCTACCCCCCCCCCCCCCCCCCCCCCCCCCCCTCTCTCCATCTCTCAGGGACTACCCCCGGTACAGACGTGATTCATCCACCGGGCCACCAAATTGTGCTATAACAGTAACACCTGACTACCACCACCACCAGCAAGTCTCCCAAAGTGGGGTTTGTTGGAATGGCTTGCTGTCTGCCTGTAGTATGGACGAGGAGGACCATCACCAGACGTCTATGGTGGTTAACCCCACATCATATTCATCTTCATCACTACTACGAAGCAGGGCCATGTCCGAGAACGATCTACACTTTGGCTCTACCTACCGCCGTATTTCACCCTCGGTTGCTATGGCGACACCACTGTCTGAGCTGGAGGAGGGAGGCGGGATCGAAGGGGGAAGAGTGGGAGGAATTAGGGGAGCGGCTAACAAAAATAAGACTCTACCCCCTCCGAGGCCACCTCCCCCCAAATGGGAGCAGTTCCACCGCAGGAGAGCCTCCCACCACACCCTCATCGCCTCTCCTCTCTTCTCCACTTCTGTTTCTTCATCCGTCCATCCATTGGTAAACCCCACCCCCCCTCCTCTCCCTCTCATACCACCAGAGGGTTCCACCTCTCACCCTTCATCTCACCCCTGTCACCCCGAAAAGAGTGAAATGACGCGTCAGCGCTCCTACAGCCTCCCGCCCCAGAGGGAGGAGCTAGAAGGGTGCCAGCGCTGCATCAGAAGCCAAGTCCAGGAATGGCGCTTTTCCCAGGCTCCGCCTAGTCCAGGGTTCACACACACGGCCTTCCGGCCGGTGGCCCCGCCCCAAAGAGATAAAGACACTCCCCCTCGCTACAACGACACACTGCCGCCATCAGAAAGCTGTGTCAGGTGAGATGGAGACTTAGAGGCACGACACACAAATGTGTCAGCACTTATACTACTCACTACTCTACAGAGTGTCTATATGTGGGTTTCTGCATGTGAAACACTATGTAGTCAGAGCCATTTATACATCTTATTATATTATTATTATTAATAAAGCGGAGCCAGTTCAGAGGGGAAACCCGATTCTGGTGGCGTCAGCTGATTGCATCAGCGGACATTGCACCAATTTGATTCACACTACTTACATGCGGTCTATTTAAGTTGACCAGTTCTACACATGCTTCCTCAATGCCGGATGTCATGTGCTGGTGTCTCTTGCTGCCGTTGGTGCTGTAACTAGCTGTTACTCGCTATGCTTGCTGTTTCTGATATCCCACCACCGCCCCCAGCATCCACCTGTCTGGGTTCTGTGTTTCTTCCTTCAGGGGATTTGACATTGCATAGTGCTCACTGCCTATAGATATATTATCATTTTCATATGACGCTTCGCTCTGGCAGTGAGCTACCCTGAAGGAGCAGAATCAAGACTATGCATTATCTTTTCTAATAAATGGTTAAATGTACATCTGGTGTTTCCTTTCTGAATTATTATTATATCACCTCCACTTAGCATGACGTAACACACACCTGTTTAACTGTATATTATATGTCCCTCTGCAGGTTGTACAACATGGTTGACCAAGATTGTCCTGCTGTATTGAAGCCTATCTCTCATAGACAGCAGAGGGCCAGGGCTGAGTGGGACAGAACTCCGTCTCCCAGAGTGCATAGCGTCTCAGGTCAACTCACCATAGAGAATGGCGTTATCTCACCAGAGTCCTACTTCGCTATGAGCTATGAACAACAACAACAACAGTTACAGCAGAATAGAAGATTGCGGAATCACCCCCACAACAATAACAACAGTAAGTAACACCATACAATTCTGTAAAGCACTTTGTGACAACTGCTGTAAAAATTTGTTTTGTAAATTATGATTCAGTGATTGATTGATTGATTCCCATTCCAGAGCCGGAATTGGAACAAGAATTATTGGAACTGGAACCGGAATCCGATTTTGGCCCAAGCCCCGCCCAGAGCTTGGAACAGGAGGTGGACATCCCCATGGAAACGGACATTGACGACTCCCAGGAGGAGGGGCTTCCAGAGGATGAAGAGCCAATCAGGACAGAGCTACAATGTTTCGCCCTGCCCGTCACGGTGTGTAACATGCCTCACTGTGCTGCTAGGGTGTAGGGTGAAGTTGCCCATAAGGTCAGGATATGGGGAGGGGAAACTAATGCTAGATCTGTACCTAGGGGAACCTTCACCCCGCAGCTTGATGCTAACCTATATAACTATACTGGACTCAAACTAGTGAACCTCTGCTTTGCAAACAAACGTGACCACCCGCTTGACAACTTACTGGCCAGTTGCGCCACCAGAAAGCTAGCACTTCGGCGAAGCGAGTTGAGACATCTCAAGGCATTTAAGCTGTGGAGTGAGCTTACCGGTACAATCTTATCTCCGTTGCAGGTGCTGGAGACCGACATCGACACGATCCCTGATCAGGAGGCCTTGCCAGCGGGTAGGATGACAGTGGAGAATGGGTCTCTGGATGGAGAAATGGAGGACCAGGGGATGAGGACCAGAGAGGAACTCATGGAGGAGCTGTTTCCCCAGAGCATTGAGGGCGAGGCAGGCACAGAGAGCTGGAGAAGGGCCTACCGTAGCCCCAACCTGGAGCACAATACAGACAGCCTGGATAGGTGAGTGCGTGTGTGGGTTGTGTATTTCATATTTATATGGTATACACATATCATAAAATTCACAATTAACTGCATTTACGTAGCACGTTCCATTAGATTCTCAAATTCCACAAATAACTTAACATTGTCGGGGGGTATCACATCTAGCACATTTTTTTAAATTTTTACATAGATCCTGAATTGAGTCAACTCTATCCTTACCTCTCTCCTTTCCTCTCCTCCTCCTTTATCCAGGCGTTCTGGTGCCAGCTCCAGTTGTTCGTCCTACTACTCTACCTCAGCAGCCAAAGCTCAGCTCCTCACTCAGATGAAGGACTACTGCTCAGACACTAGAGACACTGATGATGATGATGAGGAACTGTCTTACAAGGTACACACACAACACACGTGTGCACTCTTTTATGATAAATCCTAGCTTGTATACTACACACACACACACACACACACACACACACACACACACACACACACACACACACACACACACACACACACACACACACACACACACACACACAGGATCGAAGATGACTGTAACTGACTTTGCTCTCTGTAACACTCTCTACCTACCCTTCCTTTACTCCCTCTCTCTCTTCTCCCCCCCCCCCCCCTGTTCCCCCCCCCCCCCTGTTCCCCCCCCCCCGTCTCCCCCCTTTACAGAGACAGTTGATGGAGAGTCTACGTAAGAAGCTGGGAATTCTGAGAGAGGCACAGAGAGGTCTACAGGAGGATATACGGGCTAACGCACAGCTGGGAGAGGAGGTGTGTATAGTACACACACACACATATACAGTGCATTCGGAAGGTAATTAGACCCCCTGACTTTTTCCACATTTTGTTACGTTACAGCCTTATTCTAAAATGATTATAAAAAAAAAAAATCGCTCATTAATATACACACATTACCCCATAATGACAAAGCAAAAACTGTTTTTTTATATATATTTTTGCTAATTTATTGAAAATAAAAACCCAAAAGCATTTTCTTAAGTATTCAGACCCTTTACTCAGTACCTTGTTGACATTTGGCAGCGATTACAGCCTCGACTCTTGGGGATGACGCTACAAGCTTGGCACACCTATATTTGGGGAGTTTCTCCCATTCTTCTCTGCAGATCCTCTCAAGCTCTGTCAGGTTGGATGGGTAGCGTCGCTGCACAGCTATTTTCAGGTCTCTCCAGAGATGTTCGAACGGGTTCAAGTCCGGGCTCTGGCCGGGCCACTCAATACATTCAGAGACTTGTCCTGAAGCCTCTCCTACCTCTCGTGCCTCTCCTCTCCTCCCCCAGTCCCTGACGCCTAAAGATCCCCACAGCATGATGCTGCCACCATAATGCTTCACCGTAGGGATGGTTTCAGGTTTCCTCCAAACATGACACTTGGCATTCAGGCCAAGGAGTTCAGTCTTGGTTTCATCAGACCAGAGAATCTTGTTTCTTGTTTCTCATGGTCCGAGAGTCCTTTAGGTAACCTTTAGGTAACTACAAGTGGGCTGTGATGTGCCTTTTACTGAGGAGTGGCTTCTGTCTGGACACTACCATGGAGTGCTGCAGAGATGGTTGTCCTTCCAGAAGGTTCTCCCATCTCAACAGAGAAACTCTAGAGCTCTGTCAGAGTGACAATCGGGTTCTTGGTCACCTCCCAGACCAAGGCCATAAGATCTAACTCTCCTCTTCTCCCCTTTAGGTTGAGAGCCTGGTGCTAGCGTTCTGTAAGCCCAATGAGGTGGATAAGTTCAGGATGTTTATCGGGGATATGGATAAGGTGGTCAGTCTGCTTCTGTCTCTCTCCGGACGGCTACTTAGGGTTGAGAGCTCACTGGACAACCTGGAGGCCGAGACTGGACACTATGAGAGGGTGAGGAAAGAAATAATAAGAAAAAGTACAACCTTAAAACAAACTCTGTTCTCGCTCTCACCCCTCCCTCCCTCCCTACCTCCATAGCTCCCCCTCCTGGAGAAGAAGCGTCAGCTCCTGGTGCAGCTGTCAGAGGCCCAGGACCTCAAAGAACATGTGGACCGACGGGAGCAGGTTGTGGGAAGGGTGCTAAGGCGATGCCTCTCCCCAGAACAGGTACACACGCACACACACACTGTCTTCGCACTGCTCCAACCATTCCAACTTCCAACCTCTGTGTGTGGTGTGTTTTCTTTCTGAAGGGTTGGGATAAAGCAGAAGTGAAATGCGTCTTGGACCATGTGTACAATTGGGCAGTAAAGTCATCTTTATCTTCTTGATCCACAGCACCGTGACTACAGTCATTACGTCAAGATGAAGGCAGCATTGCTGGTGGAACAGAGGCAGCTGGAGGACAAGATCAGGCTGGGAGAAGAGCAGCTAAGAGGGCTACGGGAGAGTCTCGGGATGGGATTAGGGATGTCCATGGGATATGGGCACTACTGAACCCCAACCAAGAGACCTGAAAGCTGGGCAGATGGATGGGGTATCGACACTATTGAGAGAAAGTGAACAAGGACAGTTAGAGCAGTTAAGAACCTTAATGGAGAGTCTGTGTTGGGGATGTCCATGTTGATGGGGGTATGGACACTATTGAGAGAACTAACTCTAACTTAAAGGTGAATTTTGCTTTTTTTAAAACAACTCTCTATTCCAGACACTTTTTTTTGCCATTTCACTTGTTTTTGAGAAACTTACCCCAACCAGTGATTCACTTCCTCATTGTTGTTGTGCAGTAAGGGGGCTCTGAAAAAACGGGGGGCTCTGAACAAACATGAACAAATGTTCCAAAAACACCCAAATAAGTCCTTTTAGAAATGGAAACACTCTGAGTATAGTGATGCAGGTCTTTAGATGTTGTACATGTGAAATTGTGTCATTCTGAACTTTATCCACAACGTTATATTCCATTTTGTGTGGAAATTAATTTCTGGTTGGGCAAAGTTTCTCACAATCGCAAAAAAAAGTGTATTGACCCTTCTATGACATGCCATTTACATCCAAATAATATTTGATTGTAAAAAAGGAAATTTCTCCTTTAAGGAAACTTTAGAGACGAGTTGATGGTGTTAGGGATGGGCTGGGGGATGTATGTGGGATTCATTCATTATTGAGTGAAAACCACCCTACCCAGGGAGACCCTAGAGTGGGGTACGTTAGGATGGGGGGTGGGGTATGGACACTATTGAGAGAGAACCAACCCAACCTAAGGAGAGCCTGGAGAGCTATGGTAGAGTTTAGGGTTAGGGGTAGAGCTGAGGGATGTCCATGAAGTATGGGAACTGTAGGGAGACAGCCAACCCACACATGGAGGCCCTAGAGTTGGGTAAATAGGGACGGGGTTAGAGTTGGGGATGGGGTATGGGCACTACTTCCTAAAACACTCCAGTACTTTTCCTGACACCAACATCTACACTGTGTTAAACAGAGGTGGCCATTAAAACCACACAAGACAATTCATTAAGGCTGCACTTGGCAGTATTTGTCCATTAAGAAATACACACCTACTCTTTGGTGTTAGACACACTGGTACACCCAAGAGTAACAACTATCTTTCACTTACCAACTGTAACCTCACAATCGCATACTCCATGCACTACAAAACGAGGCCAAAGAATAAGTTGTTGTTTAGTGTGTGTGTTACTGAACAAGACTGGGGAAAGTATTTATTTATTTATAACTCTGTTGAGCAATACTGACAGGGAGAATTTGGGGTGCTAGACGAGAGTATTTTCATGAAACTGTTGGGGAGTGCATTGAATACATAGAAATGGATAGAAGGTGCATGTGCCATAAAGCTGCCCATGCTATCACATAAAACATTATTGCGAAGAAAAGCCCTCTATCCAAATCTATGATTGCATATAATCCTATTACAGTAATATGTCCAGAAATGGAGAGAGACAGCTGCTTCTCTCCACTCTCATAAAACACTATACTAGCCTGAGTGCCAGTCTGTTTGTGCTATCATGCAAACTCCTTAACGCTTATTGTCATGCCAAAGCTTGACAATGACAGCGATGGAGTTTGCCAAGAGCGCAAACGGATTTGGGGCCTGGAAAACCCTATACTCCATAACTGCATCACATCACTGCATTGACACCTCCTTAACACTACACTACCACACTATCACACCACGCCTTAGATTGTGTATATTGGTGTAGGGTGAAGTTTCCCCTAGACACTGATCCTGGGTCAGTTTTGCATTTCCCCCACTGGTTAAGGTTAAAATAGGGGGAGGGGAAGCTGATCCTAGGAAATTTCACCCCGGAGCCCTAAAATTACCACACCATGTCTTACAGTGTGTCTATGCATTCATTATTATTGTGTATATTAAATGTTGTGTATAGAAGTGATATTCATGTGTTATAACTGGAATCCATCATTGTAGTGTAAATATGTCATGAGAAGTTATGTCATTTTAATATATACGTCATATGGCATATAATCGTCATATGGCAAAGTTCATCCTAATACAATACGTGCCAATAAAATAAAATAAACTTTGTTTTTATTACATTTTGGGGGATTTTTTGGGGGCACGAATTGTATTAGGATGAACTTTGCCATATGACGTATATATGCCATATGACGTGTATATATATATAAATGACAACTTCTCATTTATATATATATATTATTGGCTGTTTGACCAAAAACATGCATGCAGACCATATATTTTTATTTTTGCAAGACAGCTATGTCTTACTATACTTGTGAGGACTTTTTGGGGACCAACGATTCCCATTCAAAATCCTATTTTCCTTAAACCTAACCTTAACCCCTAATCCTAACCCCTAATCCTAAAATAGCCTTTTTACAAATGAGGACTGGCAAAAGATCCTCACTTCCTTGAATTCTAGTTGGTTTACTATTCTTGTGAGGACTTCTGGTACTCACAAGTATAGCAAAACGTGTGCACACACACTCGCACAGATACACACACAAGTGCCTTCGGAAAGTATTCAGAACCCTTGACTTTTTCCACTTTTTGTTATGTTACAGCCTTATTCTAAAATTGATTAAATAAGAAAAAATCCTCAGCAATCTACACACAATACCCCATAATGACATTTATTCAAATTAAAAACAGAAATACCTTATTTATGTAAGTATTCAGACCCTTTGCTATGAGACTCGGAGTTGAGTGCAGGTGCATCTTGTTTCCATTGATCATCCTTGAGATGTTTCTACATCTTGATTGGAGTTCACCTGTGGTAAATTCAATTGATTGGACATGATTTGAAAAGGCACACACCTGTCTATATAAGGTCCCATAGTTGACAGTGCATGTCAGAGCAAAAAACAAGCCATGAGGTCAAAGGAATTGTCCGTAGAGCTCCGAGACAGGATTGTGTCGAGGCACAGATCTGGGGAAGGGTACGAAAAAATGTCTGCAGCATTGAAGGTCCCCAAGAACACAGTGGCCTCCATCATTCTTAAATGGAAGGAGTTTGAAGCCAACAAGACTCTCCCTAGGGCCAAACTGAAGTTCTGTGGGAGAAGGGCCTTGGTCAGGGAGGTGACCAAGATCCCATTGGTCACTCTGGCAGACCTCTAGTTCCTCTGTGGAGAGGAACTCCAATACCTGCAGCACTCCACCAATCAGACAGAAGCCACTCCTCAGTGAAAGGCACATGACAGCATACTTGGAGTTTACCAAAAGGCACCTAAAGACTCTCAGACCATGAGAATCAAGATTCTCTGGTCTGATGAAACCAAGATTGAACTCTTTGTGCTGAATGCCAAGCGTGATATCTGGAGGAAACCTGGTGCCATCCCTGGTGGTGGCAGCATCATGCTGCCATGATGCTGGATGTTTTTCAGCAGCAGGGACTGGGAGACTAGTCAGGATTGAGGGAAATATGAACAGCGCAAATTACAGAGAGATCCTTGATGAAAACCTGCTCCAGAGCGCTCAGGACCTCAGACTGGGGGCGAAGGTTCACCTTCCAAAAGGTAAACAACCCTAAGCACACAGCCAAGACAAAGGAGGAGTGGCTTCGGGACAGATCTCTGGCTGGACCACTCAAGATGTCCTTGAGTGGTCCAGCCAAAGCCCGGACTTGAATCCGATCTAACATCTCTGGAGAGATGTTCAATCGCTGTGCAGCGATGCTCCCCATCCAACCTGACAAAGCTTGAGAGGATTTTTTAGAGAAGAATGGGAGGAACTCCCCAAATACAGGTGTGCCAAGCTTGTAGCGTCATACCCAAGAAGACTCAAGGGTGTAATTGCTGCCAAAGGTGCTTCAACAATGTATTGAGTAAAGGGTCTGAATACTTATGTTAAATGTGATATTTCATTTATTTATTTTTTGCAAAAATGTCTAAAAAACAGTTTTTTGCTTCGTTATTTTGAGCTATTTTGGGTAGATTGAGGGGAAAAAACAATTGAATCCATTTTAGAATAAGGCTGCAACGTAACAAAATGTGGAAAAGGTCAAGGGGTCTGAATACTTTCGGAATGCACAGTATGTGTGTATTTATTTATTTTTTTACATTTTTGTTTACTGTATTCCTTACATAGTGCACTACTGGAAACGATGGGTTGGGACCAATTAAGGGGTCCCAAGCTTCCACACAAGTAAGCTAAACTTCCACAAGTAAAAAAATATCCACTTAGTCATGCATTCAATGGGAAATTTAAGTGAAAATGTTACTCTTGGGGGGAGGTTAGGATTCACTCCTAATTCTAGGCTTATACTGCTGTGTATTTTCTGATATGTATTTTTTATTAGATTTATTGCAAAAATCTTTTAGTAAAAAACAAGTGAGACGAGTACCATAATTAATAATACTATTTTAAACTACCGTGTGTTTATGAGTCGGGATTTGTGTAGTGTCTGTGTGTGTTCATGGGCTGTGATTTATTTTATGTCCTCTTGGGTAAAGCTTTGTTTATGTTTCATTTAGCGTAACATTTCATTCACTTTGTAGTAATAGTTAGGTAAACAGAGCTGAAATGAAGAATAGCAGAAGAAAGAGGGAATGAGAAACTGTGTGAGTGTGTGTGTCTGTGCGTGTGTAATAGTTAGGTAAACAGTGCATACAGCAAATGGAGGCTAACATATGAGCTGCCAGGTGGAACATTTAGACAAATAGTTTTTTTTTTATCTTAAAGGATTTGAGCTGTAATCTCTGGGTAAAGAGAATCACTGTTGTAAAAGTGAATGATAGCAGGAGAGAAAGAAAGAGCCAGACAGTTTTTTGTGTGTGTGTGTGTGTGTGGGGGGGGGGGGGGGGGGTATGGACGTGAAGAATCACCATTAGAGTAGCAGGGTGTGCATTCCAGAGTTCAACCCAATTCTGCTCTTCTTGGCTAAAGAGAGAGAGGAACAAATAAAAAGAGGGATAAAAGAAAGCATTCCCCCTGGACAAGTTTGACCCTTTATGGGAGGCAAGGTGGATAAATATTTATATTTTCTAAAATGTGGGCAGGCGATGGAGTGGAGCCAGAGAAAGGGAGGTAGAAGAGGAAAGAGATAAAATGAGATGAATGAAGGAGGGAGAAAAAGCTGATTTATACATCCATGGACACAGACATGAACCAGGCCTCGTGCATGCTTGCACACACACACTGTCTCTCGCTACCTCCATTTTCTTCTACTCCTCTCCTATCTAAAGAAAGAAAGAAAGAAACACTAAACAGACCAAAGAAGAATCCTATGCAGGGACCACCAGACCATGGGAGAAGCTCAGTTGCATTTCCTTGACTCCTCGAGTCCTCTCTCCCGCCTCCTTCTCAAAACCCATTGAATGAGAAAGTCTTAATTCCCCAATGGGTTTTGAGAAGTAGGCAAGGAGAGGGGATGTGCGGAGTCACGAAAATGCAATTGAGATTCTCCTCATGACCACAGAAGAAGAAGCCTACCATTCCCACAAGGTGTCACTATGTAGCTTCTCTTACATTAAGAATGTGAATCAACAGCTATATTGGTACTAGGAGTACATATAAGTACGGATTTACAGTTTCCTTGAAGAAAAGTTGTCATGTTATCATATTCTCTGAGGTCATATTCAATACAGTCGAATATATTATTAAATGTAAATCAACAAATAATAATAAGGTCTACTAAATTACAGGCTAGATGTGCCATTGACAACAGCATAATCAAATGTTATTTATAACAAGCATTTGCCAACAATTGTTTGCATGTTTGTTGTAAACCAGATACCGTGAAGAACTAACCTAATGTACTGACAAGATCCCTTTAGTAGACCTGACTAGACTAGAGGATCACAGATAACCCAATCTGTTCCACTAACCCAATTCCTGCAGTTTAGCTCTGACATTGACTGTATTTTCTGGCTGCTTGGAAACTCACAAAGACATCGGTGTCATGTTCATTAGGAACCAAATAGAAGAGAACAGGCTGAAACAGGGAGGGATTTACCTTAACCTGTGCAACAAGAAATGCAAACAAATAAAGCAGACATTGAATATCCCTTTGAGCATTTTGAAGTTATTAATTACACTTTGGATGGTGTATCAATAAACCCAGTCACTACAAGGACCCCAGACTGGGGCGAAGGTCACCTTCCAACAGGACAACGACCTGAGGCACACAGTCAAGACAATGCAGGAGTTGCTTCGGGACAAGTCTCTGAATGTTTTTGAGTGGTGCAGCCAGAGCCCGGACTTGAACCCAATCGAACATCTCTGGCGAGACTTTAAAATAGCTGTGCAATAACGCTCCCCATCCAACCTGACAGAGCTTAACCTGAAAAGCCGCTCAGCAAGGAAGAAGCCACTGCTCCAAAACCGCCATAAAAAAGGCAGACTACGGTTTGCAACTGCACATGGGGACAAAGATCGTACTTTTTGGAGAAATGCCCTCTGGTCTGATGAAACAAAAATTTAACTGTTTGGCCATAATGACCATTTATGTTTGGAGGAAAAAGGGGGAGGCTTGCAAGCCGAAGAACACCATCCCAACCGTAAAGCACGGGGGTGGCAGCATCATGTTGAGGGGGTGCTTTGCTGCAGGAGGGACTGGTACGCTTCACAAAATAGATGGCATCATGATGAGGAAAATGATGTGGATATATTGAAGCAACATCTCAAGACATCAGTCAGGAAGTTAAAGCTTGGTCGCAAATGGGTCTTCCAAATGGACAATGACCCCATGCATACTTCCAAAGTTGGGGCAAAATGGCTTAAGGACAACACAGTCAAGGTATTGGAGTGGCCATCACAAAGCCCTAACCTCAGGCCCATTTGCGACCAATCTTTCACTTCCTGACTGATGTCTTGAGATGTTGTTTCAATATATCCACATCATTTTCCATCCTCCCCATGATGCCATCTATTTTGTGAAGTGCACCAGTCCCTCCTGCAGCAAAGCACCCCCACAACATGATGCTTCCACCCCCGTGCTTCACGGTTGGGATGGTGTTCTTCGGCTTGCAAGCCTCCCCCTTTTTCCTCCAAACATAACGATGGTCATTATGGCCAAACAGTTCTATTTTTGTTTCATCAGACCAGAGGACATTTCTCCAAAAAGTACGATCTTTGTCCCCATGTGCAGCCTCAAACCGTAGTCTGGCTTTTTTATGGCGGTTTTGGAGCAGTGGCTTCTTCCTTGCTGAACGGCCTTTCAGGTTATGGCGATATAGGACTCGTTTTACTGTGGATATAGATACTTTGTACCCGTTTCCTCCAGCATCTTCACAAGGTTCTTTGCTGTTGTTCTGGGATTGATTTGCACTTTTCGCAGCAAAGTACGTTCATCTCTAGGAGACAGAACGCATCTTCTTCCTGATCGGTATGACGGCTGCTTGGTCCCATGGTCTTTATACTTGCATACTATTGTGTGTACAGATGAACGTGGTACATTCAGGCATTTGGAAATTGCTCCCAAGGATGAACCAGACTTGTGGAGGTCTACAATTTTTTTTATGAGGTCTTGGCTGATTTCTTTTGATTTTCCCATGATGTCAAGCAAAAAGAGGCACTGAGTTTAAAGGTATGCCTTGAAATACATCCACAGGTACACCTCCAATTGACTCAAATGATGTCAATAAGCCCATCAGAAGCTTCTATAGCCATGACGGAATTTTCCAAGCTGTTTAAAGGCACAGTCAACTTAGTGTATGTAAACTTCAGATCCACTGGAATTTTGATACAGTGAATTATAAGTGAAATAATCTGTTTGTAAACAATTGTTGGAAAAATTACTTGTGGCATGCACAAAGTAGATGTCCTAACCGACTTGCCAAAACTATAGTTTGTTAACAAGAAATTTGTGGAGTGGTTGATAAACGAGTTTTAATGACTCCAACCTAAGTGTATGTAAACTTCCGACTTCAACTGTAAATACACAGGGGATAATGGGGAAGATGGGCGACACCTGGAGGGGAGGTGGAGGCAAGCACAAAGACAAGTGAAACAGATCAGGGCGTAACAATTGCAATACATGTTTTCAATACATTGTAAAAAATGCGGTACTTTCCCACACTCTACCCCAGCCAGGTGCAAATTGAGGGAGGTACACAACAAATAAATAGCTTTGCATGTGTCACTCCTTACCACAATCAATCAGTATGGCAAAAATAATCTCTGCTCAGAGGGCCTTAGAAATATCCCTGGGTCCAATGTTACTGTTGATAAACAGCGTATGCCATTTTGGGGCAGCTGCCCCTTCAGGTAGTATCAATCAATCAATCAAATGTATTTATAAAGACCTTCTTACATCAGCTGATGTCACAAAGTGCTGTACAGAAACCCATTCTAAAATCCCAAACAGCAAGCAATGCAGGTGTAGAAGCACGGTGGCTAGGAAAAACTCCCTAGAAAGGCCAGAACTTCGGAAGAAACCTAGAGAGGAACCAGGCTATGAGGGGTGGCCAGTCCTCTTCTGGCTGTGCCGGGTGGAGATTATAACAGTACATGGCCAAAAGGTTCAAATGTTCATAGATTACCAGGAGGGTCAAATAATAATAATCACAGTGGTTGTTGAGGGTGCAACAGGTCAGCACCTCAGGAGTAAATGTCAGTTGGCTTTTCATAGCCGATCATTCGAAGTATCTCTACAGCTCCTGCTGTCTCTAGAGAGTTGAAAACAGCAGGTCTGGGACAGGTAGCACATCCGGTGAACAGGTCAGGGTTCCATAGCTGCAGTTAGAACAGTTGAAACTGGAGCAGCAGCACGGCCAGGTGGACTGGGTACAGCAAGGAGTCATCAGGCCAGGTAGTCTTGAGGCATGGTCCTAGGGCTCAGGTCCTCAGAGAGAGAGAGAAAGAAAGAAAGAGATAGAATAAGAAAGAAAGAAAGAAAGAAAGAAAGAGATACCATCTACATACTGTCTAAACCTGCAAAATATGGAATCAAGATCTGGGCTGCCTGTGATGCTGTTTCATCATATGCGTGGAACTTGTGTATACGGGGAAGCCTTATCTTTTTTTGTCGTCAAATCCCTGCCAAAAGTCAGGTGACCTAAGCGCTTCCAAATACGTAGTTGCAGGTCTGCCATATCTATCATGCTTGTGCATATCTCTCTTATGTGCAAATCTTTATGGCATTCATTTTACATTTTACTTATGGTATTCATTTTACTTTACCTCGATTTACAAATGCAAATCAAAAGGTGTTTGTTTGTGGGCAGTGAATTGCATTTGTGGATAGCGATTTACATTTGTGGATAGCGATTTACATTTGTGGATTGGTGATTTACATTTGCGGAGAGTAATTTACATTTGTGGATTGGTGATTGACATTTGCGAATACAGTTGGCATGATATTGATCCCATAGAGGAGAGCCAACCAGTAACAGCACAGCCCTCTTCATTATCGAATTGTGCCATCATTGTGCCATCAATATTGTGCCATCAATATCAAAGAGCCATTCCATACTCTGAAGTCAGGAGGACTTCGATAGTTAGGTGTTTGCCAGACTAATGATTAACTGCAATGTAATTGTTTGTCTGGCTTCAACATAACACAATTTTAAGTCATATGGGGCAGTCTTACATGCATTAGAAACAGCATTGGGTGTGAATACAGTGGCAACATGTGGATCTGAGAAAGTATGATGTCATTAGTGTTTGTGGATATGTATGTAAATGTTAATTTGTCTATTGTTTTGTCAATGTATGTTTTTGTTTATTGTTTTTAAGTAATTGTTTGTCTGCTTTACTACAGATTGCTCAGGACTTCTACATTTTAAACTCGGACTGCTCGAGGAAACTCACTGACAACTGGATCGCGGTCTTCAAGGACAAAAAACGTTGCTTTGCCAGCTGAGAGAAGCAGGCGCAAGATCTTCTCTTCAAAGTGTAGGTAGTTGACCCTGCTGGTGGTGCCTCAGATGCTCATAATTTTTTGTTGTTGCCTGAAATAATTAAGTTATTCACTAAATATTCTTCTCTCCAGATACACAAGGTGCAGTGGCGACCGGTCATTCAGGTCAGGTGGGGCTGTTTTGAGCCCCACCTTTTTAGCTAAAGATAATTGTAAAAAAAAATATTATAAAATTGGGTTTGCCTTTTTGCATGTTATTTTGGCGTTAATACGTGTCACATATCAGTTTGCAAATAATGTTTAATAATCATTGAGTTAATAAAGCCACATACAAACTTGGTCTCTTTTTTGATTTCTTGAGTAAGTCAGCTCCAAAATGCAGGTATTTCAGCCTAGCTTAGTTCTTTCTGTGGTGGTGGGGCAGCCAGCAGAAAATATGGAGTGTAGGGGTTGGTAATGTTCTCTAGTTGCACCGTGATTTGCTCATTGTTCTGTCACTTATGGGGACACTACGTCACCGCCAAATCTAGGGTAGAGCTCGAAAATTGATGCCCCTTGGGTGTATCAGCACCATTTCGCGCATAAATAATTTTAACGACACAAAAAAATCCCACCGTGTCGAAACGAACACTGTCTGTAGGCATTTATAGAATTGTACTGGCATTTCATGTTTCCATCAGTCCGGTTGTGACATTTTTCATGCGTCAGGTAATTCATCCGCATGAAATGGTTGGATGGAAAACGTGATTGGTGTTGTTGTGTAACTGAAGATTTAGGCATCAAACTTTCAGTTTCTTTTTTTATGAATTTCTGCCTAGTTTTTGCTTACACTACGGTTTGTGGCTCGTTTGCCTTTAGTTAAACTACTGAAGCGCGTTTTAGTACACTTTCATTATATCACAACAATTTATTTTAAATAGAAAATGTAATATTTTGGGGATTGTGTAAAGTGCTTTACGAATGAAACACAGTTATTTCTTAAGTAATGGCAGTTATTAGTCCATGTCCTTAGTAGTGACCTTCAAATGTCACATTTTACACTTGTTCTCTGTCTAACAGTGTTTTAACTCTACCCAAATGTAGACTATTATTGAATGGCAAAACAGCATGATGTGTGTGTGCTGTCACCTAAGATATCTGCAGTGTGTCAGTGAATGTCAATATCTATTGATTAGCTCTGGCACTGTCTGATAGACAGATCTGTGTTAATACCACTTAAAACAGACAGTGTCACACACATGTTTGTTTTTCTCAGGATGCAATCTAAGTGTGATCATCAAGTTCAGCCTGAGGCTGATGTACAGTATATACATTTTAATAATCATTCCTATCTTATGAAGTCTTATCTTGTGAAATAACACGTACTTAGACAATAGGGCTTTGTTTCAATGTGCTATTTAAAAAAAGTATATATTGGTACATTGTGGACAAGTCTTTGACGTTCTGATATGTACTGTATGTTCTGAAATGCAGGCAATGCAAATGCATTATTTGAAATTCTTGATTGTTTGTGTAGGAAAGGGAGGGGTGGGGTGGTAGAGAAAGTAAATACACTGCTCAAAAAAATCAAGGGAACACTAAAATAACACATCCTAGATCTGAATGAATGAAATATTCTTATTAAATACTTTTTCTTTACATAGTTGAATGTGCTGACAACAAAATCACACAAAAATTATCAATGGAAATCAAATTTATCAACCCACGGAGGTCTGGATTTGGAGTCACACTCAAAATTAAAGTGGAAAACCACACTACAGGCTGATCCAACTTTGATGTAATGTCCTTAGAACAAGTCAAAATGAGGCTCAGTAGTGTGTGTGGCCTCCACGTGCCTGTATGACCTCCCTACAACGCCTGTGCATGCTCCTGATGAGGTGGCGGATGGTCTCCTGAGGGATCTCCTCCCAGACCTGGACTAAAGCATCCGCCAACTCCTGGACAGTCTGTGGTGCAACGTGGCGTTGGTGGATGGAGCGAGACATGTCCCAGATGTGCTCAATTGGATTCAGGTCTGGGGAACGGGCGGGCCAGTCCATAGCATCAATGCCTTCCTCTTGCAGGAACTGCTGACACACTCCAGCCACATGAGGTCTAGCATTGTCTTGCATTAGGAGGAACCCAGGGCCAACCGCACCAGCATATGGTCTCACAAGGGGTCTGAGGATCTCATCTCGGTACCTAATGGCAGTCAGGCTACCTCTGGCGAGCACATGGAGGGCTGTGCGGCCCCCCAAAGAAATGCCACCCCACACCATGACTGACCCACCGCCAAACCGGTCATGCTGGAGGATGTTGCAGGCAGCAGAACATGCTCAGTGTGAACCTGCTTTCATCTGTGAAGAGCACAGGGCGCCAGTGGCGAATTTGCCAATCTTGGTGTTCTCTGGCAAATGCCAAACGTCCTGCACGGTGTTGGGCTGTAAGCACAACCCCCACCTGTGGACGTCGGGCCCTCATACCACCCTCATGGAGTCTGTTTCTGACCGTTTGAGCAGACACATGCACATTTGGTGCTGGAGGTCATTTTGCAGGGCTCTGGCAGTGCTCCTCCTTGCACAAAGGCGGAGGTAGCGGTCCTGCTGCTGGGTTGTTGCCCTCCTACGGCCTCCTCCACGTCTCCTGATGTACTGGCCTGTCTCCTGGTAGCGCCTCCATGCTCTGGACACTACGCTGACAGACACAGCAAACCTTCTTGCCACAGCTCGCATTGATGTGCCATCCTGGATGAGCTGCACTACCTGAGCCACTTGTGTGGGTTGTAGACTCCGTCTCATGCTACCACTAGAGTGAAAGCACCGCCAGCATTCAAAAGTGACCAAAACATCAGCCAGGAAGCATAGGAACTGAGAAGTGGTCTGTGGTCACCACCTGCAGAACCACTCCTTTATTGGGGGTGTCTTGCTAATTGCCTATAATTTCCACCTCTTGTCTATTCCATTTGCACATCAGCATGTGAAATTTATTGTCAATCAGTGTTGCTTCCTAAGTGGACAGTTTGATTTCACAGAAGTGTGATTGACTTGGAGTTACATTGTGTTGTTTAAGTGTTCCCTTTATTTTTTTGAGCAGTGTATATGCACGCAAAATTTAAATTAGGATGACACTGAAAATAACCCAAGGATTACATAAAACATTTCTCAGTGGCTGGGCCAATCCCCCAAACCAATGTGCTGGGTTTATGACACAACCCAACACACTGGTTTGTTTTAACCCAGCCATATAGTCTAATTTACCCAGCAGTTGGGTCATGTGCTCAACGCAAGTGGTGGGTTAGAAAAACAACTCAAACCCACTGAGTTGAATTAACCCAATGCTATATTTGTCCAATATTGACCCAGCGCTGGGTTGTCCAAATTACCCAAATTGGGTTAGCAATTTTTAAGTAGAAATAATTAATTTTGGAAAAATAATATGAATTGCCATATTAGGCATAACAAAATATCTACCTATTAAGATGTTTTCAGTATCCTAATTTTGTTTGTTTTGTTTTCTGATTGTTTCAGTGCAGGCGTTTAAACTGGTTTTGGATGAAGGATTTCCAATGGGCCACCATCTCCAAAGTTCACTCAAAATGGCAATAGTTCTGAACTGGGTTCGATTTAGTTGTTGTTGTTTTAATTATTTATATGTTGCTATTTATATTTTAAACTTCCATTGGTTTAAATCTATTGCTCAGTTATCACTTGGCTCATGTAAATAATCATGTAGTTGTACTTTTAAACATCCTAAGGTCAACATCCCCATAGTGTTCCCATTTCTCTCATGTAAATGTTGTAGCTACATAAAAATATTAAACATTTTATTTGGGAAATATCCAGTCTTTGCTAATGATTTCAAGTTGTATTGAATTTATTTTGATCTGTTAAGACATTGAATACATGTTGTTTAGTATACTTACAAAATTTAGTATGTTTAGCTTTTTCCTCTGTGAAGTAAGTTGATTTAAAGTTATGTGATTTGGTTTCTGTAAATACATTTAGTTAGTTAACACACAGTAACCAGAAACATGATCTAATTTGCATATTCATATCCAGTTTGCAGCAAATTTGCAGCAAACAGTAGAATGTTCGCCACAAACTTCCTAAAATTGTTTGCCAGAAGTTCACAAGTTTCACAGTTTTCCACAACTAAATTTGAATACATGAGCTTGCGGCAAATTGGCCAAAGGTTTGCCACAACTGTTGTCAGAAGCGAGTTTTTTCGGTAAGGGTTGGGAGAGTTGTCCACTGTTGGCTAGGGTCGGGTTTTCTAAACTAAGCATTCAGTTACTGTACTGACCATGTCCTTTCCCCTGTTTTGCCTGTAGGGTGCGGCAGCATACATAGTCAACTATCTGATGTTCATGTTCTGGGCTCTACTGTTCCCTTTCCTGGCTGTTATATTGGTCCGGGCCTTTGCATCTTACGCCTGTGGATCAGGAATACCAGAGGTGTGCGCACAAATGGACGGTACACACACACGCACGCACGCACACACACACACACACACACGCACGCACGCACGCACGCACGCACACACACACACACTCACTGAACTATGTTCTGGCTAAGGAATAAGCTCACTCCGAGGACTATCAACTTCCAAAGTGAAAACCTATGTTTTAGTTCAGGGGTCAACACTGTTGCATTTAAAGCTTTTGGCCAAAAAGTTTATTTATTTATTGTATTACTCTTTCACTTCTGCTTCCTACAGTCTCATCGATGTTCATCCAATTCTATTTAAAGCCAGACCCTGAACTCTGTTCTCTCTACTTTATTTCTGAGAAAACAAATGACTGAGAATACAGTGGGTGTTTCCCAGATGGCACCCCATTCTCTAAGTCCACTACTTTTGACCAGGGCCCATATGATAAATGTAGTACACTATATAGGGAATAGGGTGCCAATTGGGATTCACACAGTTTGTTTTGGAGTCAAGACTATATCTGTGTTTTTGGAGCTGTCACTGGCTTGTATTGTCCTTCGGAATTTGGCTAAAACACTTTCTGCTGTATTGCCACAATCACTAGCAGACACACACACTAGCATATTGACGCTGGCAGAAACACTGTCCTATAATATCCGTTTGGCATAGTCAGATCTGTTCATTGTTTGGGGCAGAGCACAATACGCACACAGTGCTAGACCCACAAGAATAAGCAAACAGAACCACTGGCAGATGGAGCTATGGCTGTATATCATTCATTTAACATAAAAAAAAAGGTATGTACCAATCACAGACTGCAGCTTTAGGAGTCCCATTGAAGTTGACTAAAAACATCTAACTGAGGGAACAACATTGTGAAAGCTTAGTCAAAGGTCCCATATTGAGAGGATAGGTTTAAAACCATAATTGATACATTGGTATTATATTGCAATCACACCAGCTGAAGTAGATGAGCACATTTACATCTCTTAGAGTTACTGTAAAACTCTATGGCTTGTCTGTGGCTTGGCTGTGCTTTTGGCTTAGTGTGTTAGCCTAGAACGTGCTACAATATTATATCTGCAGTCATTGTTTTGTTGAAGAAGGATAGAGAAAAAAATAACTACTGTCACTTTCTGTTTACTCCATCCATCCAAAATAGGCAGAGCCCCACCTGTTTTGATCCCCATATATTTAGCAAAAAATATAATTAAAATAATAATAATTATATATATATATATATACCCTTATTATTAGGATCCTGGTTGCAGTTCCTATGGCTTCCACTAGATGTCAACAGTCTTTAGAAATTGTTCGATGTTTTTCTTTTGAGAAATGAAGAAGAGATCCTATTCATTGTAAGTGTCACTCTAGGTGGACTCTACTGTTTTGGTGCGCGTGAACTGGAGCGCGCTTCACGTTGTTTTTATCCGGTATTAGAAACAGTTTATTCCGTCTTAGATTTTATTGATTATTTACGTTTTAGGGTACCTGAGGTTGGATTAGGAACGTTGTTTGAAATGTTTGGACCAAGTTTACAGGTAACTTATTAGATACTTTGTAGGCATGTTGGGCGAGTTGAAACCGGTGCATTTCTGAATCGAACATGCCAAATAAATTGAAATTTTTCAGACATAAAGAAGGACATTATCGAAGAAAAGGACCATTTGTGATGTTTCTGGAACATTTTGGAGTGCCAACAGAAGAAGATCTTCAAAGGTAAGGCATTAATTATGTTGCTATTTCTGACTTTTGTGGCGCACCTGCCTGGTTGAAATATGATTTTCATGTGTTTGTATGCGGGGCGCTGTCCTCAGATAATCGCATGGTTTGCTTTCGTCATAAAGCCTTTTTGAAATCTGACACAGCGGCTGGATTAACAAGAAGTTAAGCTTTATTTTGATGTATAACACATATATTTTCAAGAATGTTAAATATTTGAATTCGGTATTTTTGAATTTCGCGCTCTGCAATTTCACCGGATGTTGGCCAGGTGGGACGTTACCTGCCCATAAGAAGTTAATGACAAAGTTTGATGACAAAATTTGCCCATAAAGGACTGCATCACCACCTTCACAAGGTGCGTCCAAAGGGTAGGCAGAGGTGGGACCCAGCACCTCTCCTAAGGGCCATAACCCTCCTAGTCAACCAGGTACTGGAACCCCCTGCCCCGAGGTCGAACCTTCAGGAGACGCCTCACCATATTAGCCGGTTGGCCGTCGATGAGATGGGGGAGAGGGGTGGGCCTAGAAGCAGGAGACAAAGGGCTGTGAGACATAGGTTTGACTCTGGACACATGTATACGAAGGGTACGGGGCAACAGAAGACAAACAGCAGAGGGGCTAATCATCTTGGAGATGGGAAATGGGCCGATAAACCGGGGGGACTGTTTGTGGGATTCCACCCGGAAGGGCAGATCCCGGGTGGATAACCATACCTTCTGCCCGAGATGTTCCCGGGGCGCCGGGGTCCGATGTCGTCAATACCTGGAGATGGTCTTGAGGAGGGCCGGCCGGACTCTCCTCCAGGTACGATGACAGCGGAGGACAAACATCTGAGCAGAAGGTACACCGACCTCTTCGTCCTGCTTGGGGAAGAGCGGGGGCTGATACCCCAGGGAACACTCAAATGGAGATAGGTCCATGGCAGAGCAGAGAAGGGTGTTGCGGGCGTATTCAACCCACACCACCTGCTGGCTCCAGAAGGTGGGGTTGGCATAGACCAGGCAGCTCAGAGTAGTCTCAAGATCCTGGTTGGCTCGCTCCAACTGGCCATTGGGCTGGGGGTGGAATCCAGAGGACAGGCTGGCCGATGACCCAATGTGGTTGTGGACAGGCAGTGGTTGCAGAAGACCAGCCAGAGCTTGCTGAGGAGTCTAATTCTGAGCACAGACCGTGCAGGCGGAGACAAACGAGGCGACATCTGGAACCATCGTAGGCCACCAAAAGCATTGTCGCACTAAGGCCATGGTCCAATGGGATCCCAGGTGGCAGGCAAGCCTGGAGGAAGGGGCCCACTACAGGACCGCAGAGCAGACAGCGTCAGGCACAAACATCCGATTATCAGGGCCCCACCCAGGGTTCGGCTGGGATTGCTACGCCTCCTGGACCTGTTTCCCTATACCCCAGTTGAGTGCCGTCACCAGGCACGAGATGGGAAGGATGGTCTAGGGCTCCGGTGGGGTTATAGTGGCGGGACAGTGCATCCGGCTTGACATTCTTGGATCCTGACCGGTACGAGAGGGAGAAGTTGAACCGTGTGAACAGCAGGTTCCATCTGGCTTGCCTGGAGTTGAGGCGCTTGGCGGTGCGGAGATACTCCAGGTTCTTGCGGTTGGTCTACACGATGAATGAATGTTCCGCCCCCTTACCCAGTGCCTCCATTCCTCCAACGCCATCTTCACCGCGAGAAGCTCACGGTTCCCAACATTGTAGTTATTTTCCATGGTGGGTGGTGGAAGGTGGTGGGAGAAGAAGGCGTAGGGATGTAGCCTGAGGTCCAGGGCAGAACGCTGGGACAGGACCGCCCCCACTCCGACATCGAAAGCATCGGCCTCCACTACGAACTGATGGGACGGGTCTGGATGAACCAATATGGGAGCTGTGGTGAAGCGATGTTTGAGGTCCCGGAACGCCCGGTCAGCAGCTGAAGACCATGTGAACAAAACCTTGGGCGAGGTGAGTGCGGACAGGGGGGAAGCTAGGGTGCTGTAACCCCGGATAACTTCTTACGGATCATTGGGACGCTAGCGTCTCACATTGACAACATCCGTTGAAATTGCAGATCGCGAAGTTCAAATTACAGAAATCGTAATATTAAACATTCATGACAATACAAGTGTCATACATCATTTGAAAGCTTAACTTCTTGTTAATCCAGCCGCGTTGTCAGATTTCAAAAAGGCTTTACGGCGAAAGCACACCATGTCATTATCTGAGGACAGTGCCCTACACACAAAAGCATTACATACATTTTCCAACCAAGCAGAGGCATCACGAAAGTCAGAAATAGCGATAAAATAAATCACTTACCTTTGAAGATCTTCATCTCGTTGCAATCACAAGGGTCCCAGCTACATAACAAATTGTCCTTCTTTATATCCCAAAAAAGTCAGTTTCATTGGATTACTCAGTAATCCACCGGTTTCCCTCGTTCAAAATGCATTCAAATGAATCCCGTAAGCCTGAAACTCTTTCTAAAGACTGTTGACATCTAGTGGAAGCCCTAGGAACTGCAATCTGGGAGGTCTTCCTTTTATATTCCCATTGACAGCCATAGCAATCAAGCGTGAGCTGAATTATTATTTTTTCTGGATGGATTGTCCTCGGGTTTCTGCCTGCCATATCAGTTCTGTTATACTCACATACATTATTTTGACAGTTTTGGAAACTTTAGAGTGTTTTCTACCATTATATGATTATCCTAGCTTCTGGGCCTGAGTAACAGGCAGTTTACTTTGGGCACCTCATTCATCCAAACTTCCGAATACTGCCCCCTAGCCCGAAGAAGATAAAGTGACGATAGAAGTTGGCGAACCCCAGGAAGCGTTACAGCTGCACCCTGGAAGTAGGCTGGGGCCAATCCACCACCGCTCTCACCTTCCCGGGATCCATTTGCACACTCCCTGCGGCGATGATGAAACCCAGAAAAGGGATGGTGGAACGATGGAACTCGCACTTCTCTGCTTTTACAAACAGCTGGTTCTCCAGGAGGCATTGGAGAACCTGTTGGACGTGGAGCACATGTTCTTGGGTGGAACGGGAGAAGATGAGGATGTCATCTTGCTAGACAAAGACGAACCGGTTCAACATGTTGCGGAGAACATCATTGACCACAGCCTGGAACACAGCAGGGGTGTTGGTAAGTCCAAATGGCATGACCAGGTACTCGTAGTGACCACTGGCCATGGTGATGGCGGTCTTCCACTCATCCCCTTCCCATATCCGCACCAGGTGGAAGCACGAAGACGAGGGCAGACTGAGCACGGAATGCCCGACAGGTGCTCGGCGCTCCATTGAAGCGTTCCGGAGGAGGTAAGCGGGGCTCCCGAGAAGTTGGGGTGACCGATGAGATGGCGCTGCTAGCAGCTGAGGAGCTGTGGGGTTGCCAACGTGGTAGGCGGCCTCCCAGACAACCCGTAACATTTGGACCCCCTCCACAAGGCCACAAAGCAATTCCTTGTGCCTACCGATGGTGGCTCTTTGGGTGGAGATGACGTTGCGCAGCTGGTCCGGGTCTGCTGGGTCAGTCATGGTCAGTTCGTGCTATCAGGAATCAAGGTAAGACCCAGATGCAGACACATCGAATTAACAATGGTTTAATAATCCAACAGGGGCAGGCAATAGACAGGTCAAGGCAGACAGGGGTCAGTAAACCAGAGGTGGGGCAACGGTACCGGACGGCAGGCAGCCTCAGGGTCAGGGTAGGCAGAGGTCAATAATCCAGAGGTAGGGCAAAGGTACAGGTCGCCAGGTGGGCTCAGAGTCCGGACAGGCAAGGGTCATAACCAGGAGGGCGAGAAAAATAGAGACTGGGAAAAGCAGGAGCTGAGAACAGAAACGCTGGTTGACTCGACAAACAAGACGAGCTGGCAACGGACAAACAGAACACAGGTAAAAATACACAGGGGATATTGGGGAAGATGGGCGACACCTGGAGGGGGGTGGAGACAATCACAAGGACAGGTGAAACAGATCAGGGTGTGACAATAATATGCAAGGGAGATATGTATACTGTAGCTAAGAAAGCAATACTAACTGTATATTGTGTAGTAAGCTGTTAGTAGCCCATGTGCCTCACCCTAATAATTTGGTCTATTTTCACCAACGCGGTATTGTAAACACATCGTTCGTTGCCAGTCTGTACTTGTTTGACAACTTTTTGTGTACAGCTTTGACAGTGCTACCGATAGTAGTGGTGAGCTTGTCTTGCACGTGCAAATTCAGCACACACAACATTCTACAATAGAATTGTGTTATTTGACGTGTCAAATTAAAAGCTTATTTACTGGGGGAAAAAGGCTTTGGTCAGAGAGGTGACCAAGAACACGATGGTCACTCTGACAGAGCTCTAGACTTCCTCTGTGGAGATGGGAAAATCTTCCATAAGGACAACCTTCTCAGCTGCACTCCACCAATCAGACCTTTAAGATAGTGTGGCCAGACAGAAGCCACTTCTCAGTAAAAGGCACATGACAGCCCGCTTGGAGTTTGCCAAAAGGCACCTAAAGAAGATCTGATGAAACCAAGATTGAACTCTTTGGCCTGAATGCCAAGCGTCACGTCTGGAGGAAACCTGGCACCATCCCTACGGTAAAGCATGGTGGTGGCAGCATCATGCTGTGGGGATGTTTTTCAGTGGCAAGGACTGAGAGACTAGTCAGGATCGAGGTAAAGATGAACGAAGCAAAGTACAGTGAGATCCTTGATGAAAACCTGCTCCAGAGCGCTCAGGACTTCAGACTGGGGCAAAGGTTCACCTTCCAACAGGACAATGACCCTAAGCACACAGCCAAGACAATGCAGGAGTGGCTTCGGGGAAAGACTCTGAATGTCCTCGAGTGGCCCAGCCAGAGCCCGGACTTGAAATCGATCGAACATCTCTGGAGAGACCTGAAAAATAGCTGAGCAGCAACGCTCCCCATCCAACCTGACAGAGCTTGAGAGGATCTGCAGAGAAGAATGGGAGGAACTCCCCGAATACAGGTGTGCCAATCTTGTAGCATCATACCCAAGAAGACTCGATGCTGTAATCGCTGCCAAAGGAGCTTCAACAAAGTACTGAGTAAAGGGTCTGAATACTTACGTAAATGTTTGTTTTTATGTTGGTTTTTTTTGTTGTTTTTTAAAAAATGTTTTTTTAAATGTTTTCTAAAAACCTGTTTTTGAATTGACATTATGGGGTATTGTGTGTGGGTTGATGAGGAAAAAAAGCTATTTAATACATTTTAGAATAAGGCTGTAATGTATTTTTTGTTGTTGTTGAAAAGGTTAAGCGGTATGAATACTTTCCAAAGGGGCTGTATATACAAAAGTGGACACCCCTTCAAGTTAGTAGATTTGGCTATTTCAGCCACACCTGTTGCTGACAGATGTATACAATCGAGCATGCAGCCATGCAATCTCCATAGACAAACATTAGGAACAGTAGGATAGCCTTACGAAAGAGCTCTGTGACTTTCAACGTGGCATAGGATGCCACCTTTCCAACAAGTCAGTTTGTAAAATTTCTGCCCTGCTAAAGCTGCCCCGGTCAACTGTAAGTGCTATTATTGTGAAGCGGAAACATCTAGGAGCATCAACGGCTCAGCCGCAAAATGGTAGGCCACACAAGCTCACAGAACGGGACCGATGAGTGCTGAAGCGCGTAGCGTGTAAGAATCATCTGTCCTCGGTTGTAACACTCACTACCGAGTTCCAAACTGCCTCTGGAAACTACGTCAGCACAATAACTGTTCGTCAGGAGCTCCATCAAATTGCTGCACAGAAGCCTAAGATCACCATGCGCAATGCCAAGTGTCGGCTGGAGTGGTGTAAAGCTCTCCGCCATTGGACTCTGAAGTAGTGGAAACGGGTTCACTGGAGTGATGAATCACTCTTCACCATCTGTCAGTCTGACGGACTAATCTGGTTTTGCGGATGCCAGAAGAACACTACCTGCCCGAATGCATAGTGCCAACTTGAAAGTTTGGTGGAGGAGGAATAATGGTCTGGGGCTATTTTTCATGGTTCGGGCTAGGTCCCTTAGTTCCAGTGAAGGGAAACCTTAACGCTACAGCATACAATGGTATTCTAGACAATTCTGTGCTTCCAAATTTGTGGCAACAGTTTGGGGACGGCCCTTTCCTGTTTCACCATGTCAATTCCCCCGTGCACAAAGCGAGGTCCATAAAGAAATGGTTTGTCGAGATCGGTGTGGAAGAACTTGACTGGCCTACACAGTGCCTTGACCTCAACCCCATCAAACACCTTTGGGATTAATTGGAACGCCGACTGTGAGCCAGACCTAATCGCCCAACATCAGTGCCCAGCGAAACTAATGCTTTTTTGGCTGAATGGAAGCAACTCCACGCATCAATGTTCCAAAATCTAGTGGAAAAACTTCCTAGAAGAATGGAGGCTGTTATAGCAGCAAAAGGGGGGCCAACTCCATATTAACACGCATGATTTTGGAATGAAATGTGTGATGAGCAGGTGTCCACATACTTTTGGTCAAGTAATGTAGTTAGATAAATCTGACTTGAATTACTCTTTGAATTAGTCTTTTCAGGGCTGAGTCTGGGCAAGGAAGGCCCCCTGGTCCATGTAGCATGCTGCAGTGCTAATATCCTCTGTCACTTGTTCACCAAGTACAGACAGAATGACGAGATGAGAGGTGGAAATAATGGGGAGGGAGGAAAAGGTAAAGGGAGAGTGGGAGGGGGATGTTGGGGCAGAGAAGAGGATAGATGGAACTAGGAGAGATGGAGCTTTATATGCATCTCAATAGCAATGATCTCCTGTTATTTTTTGCATATCCTTCATATCCTGAGTGGCGCAGCGGTCTAACACACTGCATCTTATCGCAGTGCTAGAGGCGTCACTGCAGACCCGGGTTTGAGGGTTTGGCCGGGGCAGGGCGTCATTGTAAATAAGAATTTCATCCTAAATTACTTGCCTAGTTAAATAAAGGTTAAATAGGTTATCATATCAAAAACAACTAAAAATATGGTGTCATATATACTGATCATACTCCTGCTCTATGTGTGTGTGTAATGAACGGCTATGTCTCTTGCTGTTTGTGTTGTCTGCAGCTGCGTCAGTGGGTGTGTCTGTAACCTTTGGAGCGCTCATTGGAGCCGTTCTCTTCAGTCTGGAGGAGGTACGTGATATGGAACTATTTAGCGAGACCAGTAAGAAACAGACCAAATACTTTAAGCGTTTGCTTTCGCCTGCCTGAAGTGCCACTTAGGTGGGATTTGCGGTTTTGCAACTATTTCACTGGTTCCATTTCTCCAGGCAAACTCAACCAAACCTAGATAAAGTATTTGAAATGAAATAGTATTTGAACCCAGGTCTGGTAAGGAAGTCAACAATTCAAGGGATAATTAGACAGTTTGGCAATGAAGACCTTTTTTCTACTTACCCAGAGTCAGATTGTCTGTGTGCACTTTGAAGGAAGTTGAAGGTAGTTTCTGGAGCCATTGCTAACTAGCGTGAGCACAATGACTGGAAGTCTACAGGAGCAGCTAGCGTGCTTTACTGATCTCTCTGAAGAACCTGTGGAGGTTGTTCTTCGCTGCATTGGTGGCAGCCTTCACGCTCGGCGCCATCAATCCTTTCAAGCCTAATTATTATTATTGTTAATGACTATTATTATTATTATTGTTATTGTTTTGTCATGGTTTTGTCTTGTTTCTGTTTTGTTTTACTGGTAACAGGCAGTTGGTGTTATTCTATTTAGAGTTCCATACTCCCTGGAACTAGTCCCATTTGTCCTGCTGGATATATTTGGTGGCCTCTGGGAGGCGCTCTTCATCAGAGCTAATATCACATGGTGCCGAAGACGTGAGTAGTGGACTGTCGTTCTTTTTCAGATAGAGAGGGAGAGAGAAAGAGAGAATGACAGAGAGAGAGAGAGTGTGTGTCTATACTTATTTTACTTGTAATGAATGACCCTCTCTGTTTTTCTCCTCTTCCAGTTTTGATTGTCTAAGTAACTGATTGATTAGTTGATTAATTGATTAACACAATTATTAAGTATTTGATGAACTTATTGACTGATTGACTTCCTCCAATCCCCCCTCCTCTTCCCAGGAAAGAACACTCATCCTGGCCACTACCCGGTGCTAGAGGTCCTGGTTGTAACTGGAGCTACGGCCCCACTATCCTTCCCTAACAGGTAGTTATAATGTGTGCCGGTATAACATGTATTAATGCACTACCAGTGTGTAACAGCACACACATTATAAACAATTTGCTGATGTTGGGTTACCAAGTAGCTTTTATTAATGAATAAAACAAAAACAAACTTCAGTTACACCTGCTTTGGCCTGGATTTGTCAATATATAGTTCATACATGCAGAATTACTCTTTTACTGCAATTATCCACAAAATCCCTAGTTTGACCTGTTTCTGGAAGCTGTGCGATGCCATTTTCCCTACATTTTCCCTCATGTGGGCCAGCCCCCCAGCAATTTGAGTTTCAGCCAATGAGCTTCAACCCCCTCGCCATTTGAGTGACAGTTGTGAGAGAAATGACGTGGTGCACATATCTGTACATACAATGCATTTGGAAAGTATTCAGACATTTTGTTATGTTACAGCTTTATTTAAACATTTCCCTTATCAATCCACACACAATACCCCATAATGATAAAGCAAAAACTTTATTTTTATTGTTGCTAATTTATATATTTTTTAAACATATCACATTTACATAAGTATTCAGACCCTTTACTCAGTACTTTTAGCGATTACAGCATCGAGTCTTCTTTGGTATGACGCTACAAGCTTGCCACACCTGTATTTGGGCAGTTTCTCCCATTCCTCTCTGAAGATCCTCTCAAACTCCGTCAGGTTGGATGAAGAGCGTTGCTGCACAATTCAATGGATTAGCATTTGTTGATGCACTAACTCATGATGCGCCCTACATGGTCGGACCCTCCCTTGGTAGTGCTCAGGAGGGTATGAGTGTAAGGAAGGTGGAGGGGATGGGAGCAGACACAGGATTCCTCCTGGTGGTCTCACAGGAATTTTAAAGACTAGTAGTCTTCGTACATGGGAGGGTCCTGGTCATATCTCTGGGGTGGGGTGTGTGAGATGCAGAACCAACTATCTCATTATTTTTCTTTCTCACAGTAACCATTCTCTCTGCTACTCACCCATTGTCTGTCTGCCTGTCTCTTTTTTGTTGGTCTCTGTATCTCTGTCTGTCTCTCTCTCCTTCGCTCTTTGTGTCTATGTTTGCTTTGTGTGTTTGCCAATCACTGGCACAGGTGATGTGTGCGTTTGCCAATGGACATGTTTGACAATGAGGTGTGAGGCAATGTTGGACTGTGTGGCTGATCTGTATTTGTTAACGTGTGTCTGTTAACCTTTCTGAACCACCCATCCCGGTACCGGGATAATTGTCATCAGCAACGCTGAATAGCAAAGCGCCACAGTCAAATAATATTACAAAAAATATATAATCATGCAATCACAAGTTAAATATACCAAAACACAGCTTAGCTTGTTGTTAATCCACCTATGGTGTCAGATTTTGAAAATATATTTTACAGCGAAAGAAATCCAAGCTTTTGTGAGTGTAGTTTTCAATGCTACATCAGCTAACCCCAAATTAGCTTAGTCACGAAAGTGTGAAAAACAATAAAATTCATCGCTTACCTTAGATAATCTTCGGACATTTCCACTCACGAGACTCCCAGTTACACAACGAATCTTCTTTTTGTTCGATAAATATTACTTTTATCACAAAAAAACGCCATTTGGGTTGTGATGAAATGATGAAAAAAAACGACAGCCTCATTCTGGTCCTGAAAGGAAGACGGAAATTTCCAAATGTATCAGATTAAATTTTTTTACAAAAAAATATTTATAATCATGCAATCACAAGTGAAATATACCAAAACACAGTTTAGCTTGTTGTTAATCCACCTATCGTGTCAGATTTAGAAAATATATTTTACAGCGAAAGAAATCCAAGCTTTTGTGAGTGTAGCTTTCAATGCTATAACATTAGCCTTATATTAGCTTGGCTAGCATGGTCACGAAAGTAAGAAAAGCAATCAAATTAATCGCTTACCTTTGATAATCTTCGGGTGGTTCCACTCACGAGACTCCCAGTTACACAACAAATGTTCTTTTTGTTCGATAAATGTACTTTTATCACAAAACACCGCCATTTGGTTTGCGCAATATTTTGCGGAAACAAAAGCCTTGTTCCGTTCGACAAATCCCCAAAAGTATCCGAAATGGTCGTAGAAACATTCCAAATGTTTTTTATAATCAAACCTCAAGTTGTCTTTAACAAACATAATCGATAATATTTCAACCGGAGCATAACCTATTCAATAAGAGAGAAAAGGAAAATGGTGAGCTCCTCCCGCGCGCGCAGGAAATATTCAGAGGACACCTGACCTCTTTTGAAACATCTCGCTCATTTTTCAAAATAAAAGCCTGAAACTATGTCTAAAGCCTGGTCACAGCCTGAGGAAGCCATTGGAAAAATAATCTGGTTGATACCCCTTTAAATGGAGGTTAGACAGGCCAGGAAACATTATTATTATTATTTTTTTTAATATCACTTCCGGGTTACTTTTTCTCACGATTTCGCTTGCAGAATAAATATAATTTTTCTCACAGACAACATTTTGACAGTTTTGGAAACTTTGGAGTGTTTTCTATCCTAATCTGTAAATTATATGGATATTCTACGATCTGGGCCAGAGAAAATTTATGTTAACGTTGGGACAATAGAATAGAATGTTTTGGTGATTACAGAACATCATTCTATTCAGTTATCTGAGGTTCTGAGAAACAACCCTCCTTCTCATCAAGCTGTTCTCCATTTTGCTCTCTCCCCTTTAGGCTCTTTCAAACCTAACTGGCTACAGTAAACATACCAGAGTTGGGGTCAATTCCATTTCAGTTCAGTCCAAACTGCAAAATTTTGCTCAAGAAGAAGCATTGAGAAAAATGTACATGCAAATTTCTGCTTACTTCCAAAATTGAGTGAATTTAAATTGATTTGACCCCAACCTTGACCCTGACACACACACACCCTCTCCCCTACTCACCCATTATGTGTGACCAGACACTGGCTGAGTCCCAGATTCCGAAAGATGTCCACAGCTACCGACGCGGCCTGCTCCCAGGACTGTGGGCTCTCGTTTTCTGTGGCCGACCCTCGCAAGGCTGCCGGCCCAGACGGCATCCCTAGCAGCGTCCTCAGAGCATGTGCAGACCAGATGGCTGGAGTGTTTACGGACATATTAAATATCTCCCTATCCCAGTCTGCTGTCCCTACTTGATTCAAGATGTCCACAAATGTTCCTGTATCCAAGAAAGCTCAGGTAACTGAATTCAATGACTATTGCCCCATAGCACTCAATTCTGTCATCATGAAGTACTTTGAGAGGCTAGTTAAATATCACCTCTACCTTACCTGACAACCTAGGCCAACTACAATTTGCATACCGCCCCAATAGATCCACAGACGATGCAATCGCCATCGCACTGCACACTGCCCTATCCCATCTGGACAAGAGGAACACCTACAGTGGATTCAGAAAATGTCAGACCCCTTGACCTTTTCCACATTTTGTTACATTACAGCCTTATTCTGAAGTGGATTCAATAGTTTTTTCCCCCTCACTAATCTAAACACAATACCCCATGATGACAAAGCAAAATCAGGATTTTTGTTGCTAATTTATTTAAAAAAAATGATATTACATTTACGTAAGTATTCAGACCCTTTACTCAGTACAGTTGAAGCACCTTTTGCAGTAATTACAGCATTGAGTCTTCTTAGGTATGATGCTACAAGCTAGGCACAACTGTATTTGGGGAATTTCTCCAATTCTTCTCTGCAGATCCTCTCAAACTCTGTCAGGTTGGATGGGGAGCGTTGCTCCACAGGTATTTTCAGGTCTCTCCAGAGATGTTTGAATGGGTTCAAGTCCGGGCTCGGGCTGGGCCCCTCAAGGACATTCAGAGACTTGTCCCGAAGCCACTCCTGCGCTGTCTTGGCTGTATGCTTAGGGTCATTGTCCTGTTGGAAGGTGAACCTTCTCCCCAGTCTAGGGTCCTGAGCATTCTGGAGCACGTTTTCACCACGAATCTCGCTGTACTTTGCTCTGTTCATCTTTCCCTCGATCCTGACTAGTTTCCCAGTATCTGCAGCTGAAAAACATCCCCACAGCATGATTCTGCCACCACCATGTTTCACGTGATGCTTGGCATTCAGCCCAAAGAGTTCAATCTTGGTTTCATCAGACTACAGAATCCTGTTTCTCATGGTCTGAGAGTATTTAGGTGCCTTTTGGCAAACTCCAAGCGGGCTGTCATGTGCCTTTTACTGAGGAGTGGCTTCTGGCCACTCTACCTTAAAGGCCTGAATGGTGGAGTGCTGCAGAGATGGTTGTCCTTCTGGAAGATTCTCCCATCTCCACAGAGGAAGTCTGGAGTTTTGTCAGAGTGACCATCGTGTTCTTGGTCACGTCCCTGACCAAAGCCATTCTCCCCCAATTGATCCGTTTGGCTGGGCGGCCAGCTCTAGGAAGAGTCTTGGTGGTTCCAAACTTCTTCCATTTAAGAATGATGGAGGCCACTGTGTTCTTGGGGACCTTCAATGCTGCAGAAATGTTTTGTACCCTTCCCTAGATCTGTGCCTCGACACAACCCTGTCTCAGAGCTCTACGGACAATTCCTTCGACCTCATGGCTTGATTTTTGCTCTGACATGCACTGTTAACTGTAGGACCTTGTATAGACAGGTGTGTACCTTCCAAATCATGTCCAATCAATTGAATTTACCACAGGTGTACTCCAATCAAGTTGTAGAAACAGTGATGATCAATGGAAACAGGATGCACCTGAGCTCAATTTCGAGTCTCATAGCGAAGGGCATTTCTGTTTTTTTATTTTTAATACATTTGTTTAAATTTCTAATACCTGTTTTTGCTTTGTCATTGTGGGGTATTGTGTGTAGATTGGTGAGGATTTTTTTTCTGTAATACATTTTAGAATAAGACTGTAACGTAACAAAAAGTACTTTCTGAAGCCATTGTATGTAAGAATGCTGTTCTTTGACTATAGCTCAGCCTTCAACACCATAGCACCCTTCAAGCTCATCATTAAACTCAGGTTCCTGGACCTGAACCTCGCCCTGTGTTACTGGGTCCTGGACTTCCTGACAGGCCGCCCCCCAGGTGGTGAAGATAGGAAACAACACCTCCACTTCGCTGATCTTCAACACAGGGAACCCAAGTGTGCACGCCTCCAACTCAATCATCAAGTTTGCAGATGACACAACAGTAGAAGCCCTGATTACCAACAATGACGAGACAGCCTACAGGGAGGAGGGCCCTGGTGGAGTGGTGCCAGGAAAATAACCTCTCCCTCAACGTCAACAAAATGAAGGGGCTGATCGTGGAGTTCAGGAAACAGCAGAGGGAGCACGCCCCTATCCACATCGACAGAACCGCAGTAGAGAAGGTGAAAACAACAGCGCCTCTTCAAACTCAAGACATCAACCACCCGAGCCATGGCCTGTTCACCCCGCTATCATCCAGAAGGTGAGGTCAGTATAGGTGCATCAAAGATGGGACCGAGAGACTGAGAAACAGCTTCAATCTCAAGGCCATCAGACTGTTTTATAGCCATCACTAGCTGGCTTCCGCCCGGTTACTCAACCCTGCACCACCTTAGAGGCTGCTGCCCTATGTAAATAGACATGGAATCACTGGTCACTTTAATAATGGAACACTAGTCACTTTAATAATGTTTACATACTGCTTTACTCAGTTCATATGTATATACTGTACTCTATCCTACTGTATTTTAGTCAATGCCACTCCGACATCGCTCGTCCTAATGTTGATATATTTCTAAATTCCATTATTTTACTTTTAGATTTGTGTGTACTGTTGTGAATTGTTAGATAGTACTGCACTGTTGGAGCTAGGAACAGAATAAATTCGCTACACCCGCAATAACATCTGCTCTATATATATATATATACATATATATGTGACCAATACAATTTGATACGATTTGATATGGCCGTTGTTGGCAAAAAAGCGTCATTAAATTGTTGCCAGCAGCACAGTTACAGTCACCAAAAATCTGGATAACATGAAAACAGCCTAACCAGCTCTGCTAGAGTGAGTGAAATGGTCAGAGTGAGGTGTTCTCTCATTTGTGTCTGGAAGTAGCTAGCAAGCCCTGTTAGCTTGGGTGCTTGACAGCAGTTCTGACATCAGAAATCTCAGATCAACCCTTCTCCTTTGGCCAGAGCGTCCAGTTTGAACGCTCCGATAGCGAAACGCTCTGAATTTACGAACAGACAATCTGACAACGCTCTGAATATACGAACGCCCAGAGAGCACTCTGAGCGCACTCTGGCACTCCAGATTGAATTTACGAACACACCCATAGACTGACCAGCTGAATCCAGGTAAAAGCTATGATCCCTTGTTGATGTCACCTGTTAAATCCACTTCAATCTGAGTAAATGAAGGGGAGGAGACAGGTTAAAGAAGGCTTTTTAACATTGAGACATGGATTGTGTATGTGTGCCATTCAAAGGTCGAATGAGCAAGACAAGACAAATATTTAAATTATTCATATGCCGGGGTATGGTAGCAAGTGCCAGGCCTACCGGTTTGAGTATGTTAAGAACTGCAACGCTGCTGTGTTTTTCAAGCTCAACAGTTTCCTGTGTGTATCAACAACGGTCCACCACCCAAAGGACATCCAGCCAACTTTACACAACTGTGGGAAGCATTGGCGTCAACATGGGCTAGCATCCCTGTGGAATGCTTTTGACACCTTGTAGTCCATGCCCCGACGAATTGAGGTTGTTGTGAGGGCAAACGTGGGTGCAACTCAACATTAGGAAGGTGTTCCTAATGTTTTGTACACTTGTATTTTGTCTATTTGTCTCTCTCAGAACATAAATACATACATTTAGGGTATAGAATAGAAAAGTGTGTGTGTGTGTGTGTGTGTGTGTGTGTGTGTGTGTGTGTGTGTGTGTGTGTGTGTGTGTGTGTGTGTGTGTGTGTGTGTGTGTGTGTGTGTGTGAATACATCCTCATCTCCATTCCCAGACAGAGAATGAGTGACAGTGAACATCCCCCTCTCCTCTCCTCTCTCCATCCTTAACAACATTATGGCCTGATTAGTGGAGAGGGTGGAGTCTGTCAACAGAATCTTCACTACACACATATTTAGACCCGGAAACCTTGTATGGTGATGTCAGTGTGTATTGTTTGGTTGTCTAGTAGGATGGCTCTTGTTGATTTGAACACAAAACCAGAACTTTGAATTGGATACAAGTTTCCTCTCTTTCATGAAGATCTCTCTTATGTGCAATTTAAAACGTTCTCTTTCCTTCTATCTCCACCTCTCTCTTCCACCCGTCCCACTCTCTCATCCCTCTCTCTCAGGATGTTGTTGGGAATCATCACTAAGAAGGACATTCTGAAGCACATGGAACAGATGGCCAACAGAGAACCACACTCCATCCTCTTTAACTGACCTCCTCTCCTACTTCCATATCATGCACTCCTCTATGGGACTAGAAAGAGGACGACTGGCAAATTAAGACCGTCTCCATATTCTTCAACTGAGCTCCTCTCCTCCTTCCATCCCTCGTGCACTTCTCTATGGGACTGGGAAGAGGACACCTGCCCTTTTGGACACCTCCGTTCCTCTGTCTCCTTGCATCCCGCCATCTCTCCTTTAATCCACTGCCCCATGGGAATGGGAAGAGGACACCATCCCCATAGGAGTGAAGACACATGAAGACTGTCTTGCTTCCCTAATAAAAGTGGGGACTCTCAAGGGAGGGAAGGAGAGAGTGTGGAAAAATAAGTGGCTACAGACAGAAGATATCATAATGGCAAATCATGAAGGAATAATTATGATGCATTGATACCACTGACACAGACAGGATGGGAAAAGGAGGGGAAAGAGAGAAGTAGGGATAAGAAGGGTGAGGAGAGGTGGTGGGAAAGTGCTGACTTAAGTGTTACTGATACTAGCCACAGTTAGAAACATAGTATGGAGCCCCAAGCTACCTCCAGCCTCCACCTTTCCCCGTCAGAAGACATGCCCAGACAGAGCACTCCATCCTGGGCTGATGGATGCTTGGGAGCCCCCCTGCCCTAGTTCTTCTGTTCTGGCTTCCTCTACCCTCAGGGAAGGGATAGGTTGGGAAAAGAGGATTCAGACACTTGCGCACACAAACACACACCAAAGACTCTCTGGCTGCCTGGGAACTACTCCGAGACATATTGAACAGACTGCGAGAGCTGCAATATCGCACACACAGAGAGAGAGAGACAGGCCAACGCTGTAAACACCAATCTGTGCCTTCTTCAGGAATCTTTTATACAGATGTCTATGGTCATAATCTCTGTGGGAAGGTATTTTTAAGGTATCTTTAAAAAACAAGAAGTGTGTGTGGGTTGGGAGCGGAGGTGTGTGTGTGTGTACGGACTGTGTGTCAAAGTGTATTTGTGTGTGTGTGTATGTATGTGTGTGTGTGCAAGTGTGTGCTGAAGTAAAGCTAGAACACAAAAGGGAAACATCAGTTTAGTATTCCTCCTAAAATAGTCCCCATTACTGCATAGGTATGTTTCCAAGACAACCTTGTTGCCTTCGTCAATTTGATACGCAACAGGCGTGGGAAAAGGATGACAACACACACACACACACACACACACACACACACACACACACACACACACACACACACATACTGACAAACTGTCCGGTTATTTGAATACAATGCAGTTAATTACAGGTGACTCCCACAGCTACAACAGAATGCTAGAGAGCTAAACGGACACAAAGAGACTTCACATGGTGATCAGGTTACTGACCTCCTCAGTTTCACACATTCCTCAAACACCTACTTGTTGGAAGACACACACAGGGACACACACGTGTGCGTGTGTTTGTGTCTGTGCATATGTGTCCTTAAGTGTGGGAATATTTTACAAAAAGTGAAAGTTTGCCAATATGGAACAGTTTCTGAGTTGAAAGATTTGACATTAAGGAAGTTCACACACACCCATGTTCCAAGTTAGTCAAGTTGTCAGTTTAACCTTGTCAGTTTAAATTGTTTGTCAAGTTGTCGATTTAATATGGTCAGCTTAAATTAGTCAAATTGTCGGGTTAACCTTGTCAGGAATCTTGTGGTCTTTTCTCTTCTCTTTTTCTGATCCTTAAATCTTTTTTGAATTGTGAATCAAATGGGAATCAATTCTGAATCGAATTGTAATGAAATGGAACCCAACAAACTGTAGTGTAGTTCTTTGATCCAACGACTAAGGGTTACTCGTGCACATACACACAGACACTGTATAGCTGTACTGAAGGTACTATTAGTAAGGTAGGTGTCTCACAAAACTGTGTGTGTGTGAGAGCTGGGGTGTCTGTGTGTGTTGTGCGTGTGTGTGTGTCGATGATGAGTTCTTGGGATGCCTTGTGTTTATAATCAACAATGTTATCGGATTATCTCATAATTGTATCCTGTTCTTGTAGGAAAAACCATTTAAATCACATCTTTCATATATTCACTGTTCCCTTTTTATTATGGCATTATTGCCGTCATTCATCAGTTTATCCACCCATCCCTCTCACGTGCTCACTTCCATCTTGGTATGTGTCCCAAATGGCACCATATTCCCTATATAGTGCACTACTTTGACCAGGACCCATAGGGAAGTAGTGCAGCATGTAGCGAATAGGCTGCTATTTAGGACGCAAGCCCTGGTCATTCCTTTTTATCGTCATCCCTCTATCCACCCATTCAATCTGTTTATTCCCCCATCTTCCTCATCATCACATAATGATATAAAGACACAAGGAGATTGTTTTGGCACCTGCTGTGATTCTTGTCCACCCATTTCTCTCTCCATCTTAATGTGATTCTCATGTTCACTGTTCTTGGACACTCATTTTATGCACTAAATCTCACACTCACCCATTCCTCCATCCACCCATCCTAACCTCTATTATTTTGTTCTCTCAGTCTCTGTCCTCAGACAACTCTCTCTCTTCTGTACTGTCCCCACCGTCCCTCTCTCTCTTCCTTCCGAAGCGACAAAACATTCCAAAGATGATTTCACAATGCTGCCTGTCCTGTTGAGCTGCTTGACTCCTCTCTCTCTCTCGTCTTGGAACTGGAAGTGCAATAAGAAAAAGGGTTGGGTCAGGTTTTGAGCGGAGCACTGGACAGTTTTTCCTTCTCTCACTGTAGGGGCCACTTCCTCTGCTACTGCCAACCTTTGTGTGCTTGGCTGGGGTTTAAAGCCTTATCACTGAGACGGATCACTGAGACTGTACTTACAATGAGCACCTCCATACTTCCTAAGAACCTTATCAGAAGTTTAATGATTTTTCATTCTGAATGTGGAATGTTGCATTGTTTTCATGCCCTATGAGGTATTCCAAAATTCCGTGTCCCTCCCAGAATTATAGAAGAGTCCAAATTCCTCTAAAGTCTGGGCAATGTGCTCGTTGCACTCGTATTGTTCTGCGTGTGTGTGTGTCACTGTCTGAGCCACACACACAGTTGTCTGGCCCCAGTTGGTCTATCCAGGATGTTGTTGGTTTGTTTCCTAGACCTGGCCACAGACAGGGTTTAGGGAGTGTGGAGGGGTGTGGGCTCCAGTCTTAGAAAGCCAATTTCCTGACTGGCCTTTAGAACAACAGAGAACTCTATAGACTAATAACACTGGAGAGAATGGAGAGAATGTCAACGTTGTAGATATGAAAAAGTGTGTGCGAGTGTATGTGAGAGAGAGAGGTGTGTGTGTGAGTGGCAGGATGGGAGATGTTGGAAAAAAAGGGGGATTAAAAAAGGGATTAGTCCTTGTTCACACTCCTTAGAAAATAATGAACGAGGGAGGAGGGAAAAGAGAACGGTTAGTCAAACAAGGCCCTAAGACCCACTGGTCACCTCAATCATACCACACGTGTGGGCATAGAAATTGAATGATGCAGTTCAATGTCTTACATGTAATTGACATGCCTTGATTGAACTCTGTGGATCATGTAATTGTTTCACTAATTGTAATTATCTAAACGTCGATCAGAAGTAAGAACTCCTAATGGCCAGTTGGAGTTAAGCGTTATACAGAACAATACGAATAATTGATCTAAACCACTTGGCTGTAAGTTCTAGAACTTGGCCATATTTTAGAACTGACCTAAACACTGCTGGGGAACTCTATTTGGCTCCATCCAAGAGGACCACATGCGCACGCACGCTTACACATGCAAACAAACACACACACGCACGCGCACACGCTATTACTTTTTTTGCAGGACTGGATGACGTAGTATAGACAAAAAAGGGACCTGTTTTGGCATGTGAGACCCACTTTCAAAACAACTGGATGAAATTATACAAAAGTTCTGGAGCATTACTTCAAGACTCAGGGGATTCGATATAGCTGGCCCTGGTGGGCGGAGATTGCACCAGGTGAAAAGTGATTGCAGTTGTTTTTAAATCGGGCTGACTCCCGGGCGTGAGCCGGGTGCCGCGTTCAAAGCCCACATCGAAGTCGATTCAAAACAAGGTGAGGTATGTCAAACACGTGGAGTAATGATTTAGAATGCAGGTGTTCACATCCAAACGTTGTTTGCTCTTGATAATAACGCATGTGTGACCAACTGGCTCGATTCGGTCTTATGTAGCAACATTTAAAATTGTGTTTTTTACATTGGATAGAAGTAGATACTCAGAGCTAGAAAATTGTATATCATACACTACACACACACACACAATGGGAAAGTGCTTTGAAAGTTGATGAACTTGTAACCCCACTTTTGAGAAAATGGCCCTTGAATGTTTTGGAACATCTACTGGAGAGCTCTTTGTTTACACCCATTCAGCATCATTCAAACCCTATGAAGCCTTAGCCCCACCCATCTCTTTAAGGATTCACATGCGAGGCCATGTGCTAAACAGACCTTGGACTTCACATTACCGTCTCTGGTAAACACGCACTATATCAAATAAATTCAACGTTTATTTGTCACATGCACAGGATACAGAAGGTGTAAAAGGTACAGTGAAATTGTTACTAGCATAATGGAGTCTTGTTTAGCCGTGAGTCTTTATGTTAAGCTAGCTAGCTAAACAATGAACCACAACCCAAACTCATAACATTACTACCCTGCATGAATCTGCAGGTAGCTAACCAACTAGGTTCAATGTTAGCTAGCTAGCTAACATTAGGCTATGACTAGCAATGCAAATGGCACTGAGATATGAATAATATTACTATACAGATCATAAATGTACCTTTAAGCTAGCGAGCCAGCCAGCTAACATTAGCTAGTTAGCTAACAGTACGCTTTAGCTTGCAATGAAAACAACTTTGACAAAATTTGAAACGTTTAATTTTTGAAAACGTAACTCGCTAGACTCTCTTACCCGTCCGTATACATGGATGAACACTTCTCCCTCTGTCACGTATGCTATGGTTGCACTTAATTTAACTTCTTCTGGCTGCAAGCCCTAAGTCGGGATCAATATGACAACAGCCACTTCAAGTGCAGGGCGCGAAATTCAAAATATATTTTTTAGAAATATTTAACTTTCACACATTAACAAGTCCAATACAGCAAATGAAAGGTACACATCATGTGAATCCAGCCAACATGTCCGATTTTTTAAAAAACAGCACGTATATTTATGTTAGCTCACCACCAAATACAAAAAAGGACAGACATTTTTCACAGCACAGGTAGCATGCACAAAGCCAACCTAACTAACCAAGAACCAACCAAACTAACCAACAAACAACTTCATCAGATGACAGTCTTATAACATGTTATTCAATAAATCTATGTTTTGTTCGAAAAATGTGCATATTTCAGGTATAAATCATAGTTTACATTGCAGCTACAATCAGAAATTGCACCGAAAGCAGACAGAATAATTACAGACACCAACGCCAAATACCTAAATACTCATCATAAAACATTTCTGAAAAATACATAGTGTACAGCAAATGAAAGACAGGCATCTTGTGATTCCAGACAATATTTCCGATTTCTTAAGTGTTTTACAGCGAAAACACAATATAGCGTTATATTAGCTTACCACAATAGCCAGAAACACAAGCCATTTCCCAGCAGCAAAAGTTAGCGATCGTAACAAACCAGTAAAAGATAAATAATTTTTGACTAACCTTGATATGCTTCATCAGATGACAGTCCTATAACATCAGGTTATACATACACTTATGTTTTGTTCGAAAATGTGCATATTTAGAGCTGAAATCAGTGGTTATACATTGTGCTAACGTAGCTACTTTTTCCCACAACGTCCGGATATTTTTCTGACACTTTTTCTGACACACATATTCTGACCAAATAGCTATTCATAAACATAACTAAAAAATACATGTTGTATAGGAAATGATAGATACACTAGTTCTTAATGCAATCGCCGTGTTAGAATTCTAAAAATAACTTCATTACGACATAAGGCTTACGTTATGGCGACCGAGTGCCCAAAACCTGGGCGCAAAACTAATAGTACACAGTTCGACAGATATATGAAATAGCATCATAAAATGGGTCCTACTTTTGCTGATCTTTCATCAGAATGTTGTACAAGAGGTCCTTTGTCAAGAACAATCGTTGTTTGGATTTAGAACGTCCTTTTTCCCTCTTGAATTAGCAAGCGCACTAGCCAAGTGGCGCGAAGCTCTCCTTCCTGAACAAAGGCACACAACGCAACACGCCTAACGTCCCGAATAAATTTCAAAAATCTAATAAAACTATATTGAAAAAACATACTTTACGATGATATTGTCACATGTATCAAATAAAATCAAAGCCGGAGATAGTAGTCGCCTATAACGACAGCTTTTCAAAAGGCAATCCCCGGTTCCTCCTTGCGCCTTCCTGAAAACAGGAAATGGGTGACACGTCATTCCAAGAGGATTTATTCCAACTCAGACCAAGATAAACACTCCATTTCTTCTCTCACAGCCTCTTGACATCTAGGGGAAGGTGTATGATGTGCATGTATACTAATACGTATCATGCCCATTTATAGGCAGGACCTAGAACAGAGCATAGTTTTCAGACTTTCCACTTCCTGGTCAGGAAGTTTGTGCCAAATGAGTTCTGTTTTACTCACAGATATAATTCAAACGGTTTTAGAAACTAGAGAGTGTTTTCTATCCAATAGTAAGAATAATATGCATATTGTACGAGCAAGAATTGAGTACGAGGCCGTTTGAAATGGGCACCTTTTATCTGGCTACTCAATACTGCCCCTGCAGCCCAAACAGGTTAAAGATGTACTGCAGAGACAGGTGTTTCATACAACAGCATTCAGTATGTTCTCTTTTTGACTCCCTCCACATATTTGCAATCAAAAGCCAGAATTTTCTCCATCTCCTTAGCTATCATACTGTGCTTCCACCGGGCTTTCCAGTGATTTTGTCAATCGGTCCTCCAGAAAGTGGAGAGCAACACTTCTGCAGTTCTTTGTGTTCTTTTTTCAAAAAAGCCACGTTAGAAAGGATTACCAACACATACTGAGCAGCTCATGTTATAGACAGAAGCCGGCTACATGGCAGACCAATCCGAACTCATCTTGGAATGACCAGCCCATCCATTAGCTCAGCTAAATCATGGCTAGCGGAAAGGTTCCTGCCTCTCCTGTCAAGTAGTGACGCGTGACATATGCCTTGATTCCTGAAATTAGTCACATGTACTTTTAAAAGTAAAACTAGTTTGAAAATCTGAACAAATCTGCTAATCAAGACAATCCAATTTGTGGGAGGTGCTTCAGGATGCATGAGGTGAAATCCCTTCAGATTACCAAATTGACAACTAGAATGCCAAAGGTCTGCAAGGCTGTAATTGCTGCAAATGGACGAAAGCAAAGTTTGAAGAACACAGTTATTATTTCAATTAAAAATCATTATTTATAACCATGTCAACATCTTGACTATATTTCCTATCCATTTTGCAACTCACTTCATGTATGTTTTCATGGAAAACATGGACATTTCTAAGTGACCCGAAACTTTTGAACTCTAGTGTGTATGTATTTATATATACAGTGGGGAGAACAAGTATTTGATACACTGCCAATTTTGCAGGTTTTCCTACTTACAAAGCATGTAGAGGTCTGTAATTTTTTATCACAGGTACACTTCAACTGTGAGAGACGGAATCTAAAACGAAAATCACATTGTATGATTTTTAAGTAATTAATTTGCATTTTATTGCATGACATAAGTATTTGATACATCAGAAAAGCAGAACTTAATATTTGGTACAGAAACCTTTGTTTGCAATTACAGAGATCATACGTTTCCTGTAAACCTCTACATGCTTTGTAAGTAGGAAAACCTGCAAAATCGGCAGTGTATCAAATACTTGTTCTCCCCACTGTATATCCATTGATTATTGTCTATCTATTAATCTGAGAGTGGTTACCTTTCTCCAGGCCCATCCCTCAGCTTTTTACCAAAACAGAGGCAGGGCGAACATTTTATTATTGTTTCATCTGTGGATTTGCCCTTTAAACAGCTGCATATTATCAAGATATCAAAGTGTTACCAACAAAAAGGTATACAAAATGCCTACAGCAAATGCAGCATATGGCATTCATTTTTTCACATGCAAATAGCACTTTTCAGTAGTGCTCAAAGCTTGCCATTCCATGAGCGCAGCGTTTGTTTTTCTACTCGAATCAATGAGCCCAATCAGTCCTCCATGACAACAAAATCCTAAACAACAGAGTAGGGCTGGCTAATAAGTCCTTAGTTTTGGGGTTATGGTCAGGTAAAACAATTTGGCTCATCTATACTTCTGTCACACCCTGATCTGTTTCACCTGTCCTTGTGATTGTCTCCACCCCCTGCAGGTGTCGCTTATTTTCCCTGGTGTATTTATCCCTGTGTTTCCTGTCTCTCTGTGCCAGTTCGTCTTGTATGTTCAAGTCAACCAGTGTGGTTTTTCCGTGCGCCCACTTTTTCTTTTCTATTCTCTTCTACTAGTCCTCCCGGTTTTGACCTTTGCCTGTTTTGTGGACTCCATTCCCGCCTGCCTGACCATTCTGCCTGCCATTCTGGATCTCTGAACTGGTTTTGACCTTTTCCCTGTCTACGACCATTCTCTTGCCTACACCTTTTGGATTGTTAACTTCTTTGGGGTAGGGGGCAGTATTTTCACATCCGGATGAAAAGCGTGCCCAGAGTAAACGGCCTGCTACTCAGCCATAAAAGCTAGAATATGCATATTATTAGTAGATTTGGATATAAAACACTCTGAAGTTTCTAAAACTGTTTGAATGATGTCTGTGAGTATAACAGAACTCAACTCAGCTCCTATTGAAGATACAGTGGGATATTGGTAATGCTGCACTTCCTAAGGCTTCCACTAGATGTCAACAGTCTTTAGAACCTTGTCTGATGCTTCTACTGTGAAGTGGGGCCGAATGAGAGGGGATTGAGTAAGGTCTACCATGACCTGAACATGCGCTGACCATGCGCGTTCATGTGAGAGCGAGCTCTGTTCCATCGCACTTCTGAAGACAAAGGAATTCTCTGGTTGGAACATTATTGAAGAATTATGTTAAAAACATCCTAAAGATTGATTCAATAATCCGTTTGTCATGTTTTTACGGACTGTAATATAACTTTTTTAACTTTTCGCCTGTACTTTCCGCTGGACTTGCCCGCGCGTCGTGAGTTTGGAAAGTGTACTGAACGCTAGAACAACAAGGAGGAATTTGGACATAAATGATGAACATTATCGAACAAAACAAACATTTATTGTTGAACTGGGATTCCTGGGAGTGCATTCTGATGAAGATCATCAAAGGTAAGTGAATGTTTATAATGTTATTTCTGACTTCTGTTGACTGCACAATATGGCAGAGATATTTTTGTCTTGATTGGGCTCTGAGCGCCGACCTCAGATTATTGCATGGTTTGCTTTTTCCGTAAAGCTTTTTTGAAATCTGACACAGCGGTTGCATTAAGAAGTGCATCTAAAATTCCATGCATAACACTTGTATTTTCATCAACATTTATAATGAGTATTTCTATAAATAAATGTGGCTCTGCAAAATCACTGGATGTTTTGGAACTTCTGAACGTAACACGCCAATGTCAACTCAGATTTTTGTATATAAATACGAACTTTACCGAACAAAACATACATGTATTGTGTAACATGAAGTCCTATGAGTGTCATCTGATGAAGACCATCAAAGGTTAGTAGTGAATTTTATCTATATTTCTGCTTTTTGTGAATCCTCTGTTTGGCTGGGAAAATGGCTGTGTTATTCTGTGAATAGGCACTTACCTAACATAATCGTTTGGTTTGCTTTCGTCGTAAAGCCTATTTGAAATCGGACACTCTGGCTGGATTTACAACAAGTGTATCTTTAAAATGGTGTAAAATACATGTATGTTTGAGGAATTTTAATTATGGGATTTCTGTTGTTTTGAATTTGGCGCCCTGCAGTTTCACTGGCTGTTGACGAGGTGGGACGCTACCGTCCCACGTACCCTAGAGAGGTTAATAAACATCTTGGACTCTAACCATCTGCCTTCTGTGTCTGCATCTGGGTCTCGCCTTGTGCCCTTATAACTTCCATATTTCAAAGCCCTATTCTTGAAGATCAAGGGGTATACGATTTATTGGAATGACTGGAATTCTGATAGACTTTGTTTTTTTATGTAATGATATAATTTAATTGTATTATTATATGTAGTAGAAAGCCAGCTATGAAAACTTTAACATTGATTTATCCTCCAATAGATGTTGTTCAATTGGTAACATACATTTTTGTCTTCTAATGCATCTTAAGGGGAAAGTAATCTAACACTAACTGAACGTAATCAGATTACATTACTGAGTTTGTGTATTCCAAAAATTTTGGACAGGGAATAATAACAGTAACGGATTAGTTTTAGAAAGTGACCTACCCAACCCTGTATTTTGTAGAGTTGCGTTTACTGTTTTGCAAAATAAAAATTCTTAGCATTTTCATAGTGTGTGAGAGCAATGAAAAATTAATTAGTTTTGCTAAAAATAATACTGTCGTGCTCATTAGGTTATGATGGAGATCAAGTCAACCCCAGTTTCATGAAAAGTGTCTTAGCAATCGAGAAAACTTCTAACCATTCCATCAATCAAATGTCCCACAGTTATGAGGCAAAGGTGTGGTCACACACACACGACTCGAATTACACAAATTCCTTCAGCACATTGGACTCACAAACACTGAGTGACCGATAGGAATGTGTGTCATTCGAGTCACAAGGCCAGGGTGGAATCCTCTCTCCCTCTAACCACAACTATTAGGACCAGTCTATACAGGCCAGGGTCAGCACTCTAATACATGGTTTCCCTCTCTCCACCTCCCTTCTTCCCTCTCTCCTCTACTACAGTATAGGACTTTAGTCATTTATTTGGCTTCCCTCTCTGCTCTCCATTCTGCGCCAGTGTAACAGAAGTGGTTTGAACCCAGTGAAATAAAGCAAAAACAAGAAGCTGAGAACAAAACCAAAGTTAGGGTGGCAATTACAATATGGTGTAGCTGGCTTCAACAGTGGAAAACCGTATACCCTGGGCAGCCTTGCGTGCCAGCCTCTACTAGGTCAACCCTGAAAGGCAGATTGTCCACATCAATAGGACATCCTGGTTTAAATAAAGTTGATATCTTAATATTGGACTTATGTGAGGTATCCTGCCGTTCGTATCTGTTTCTGCTTTTGTACTAAAACAAATACAGACCAGCAGCCAAACCAGATGATGGTCGAGTCTCCACAAGTTCAAAGCGGACAAATGACACAATACATATTGGTTTGATACATACTGCATGCCACGCACACACTTTGAGTTCAAAGCAGACAAAAGGTTTGATACTGGTTTGATACATGCAGTACATCTAATGCAGCCATGAAAATAGACAGAATACTATTTATAATATCGTGGATGTGTCCCAAATGGCACCCCGCCTGTAACTGCTGCATAGATCATGGAATCATATAGGCATTGGGCTTTACACATCACAATTCTAAGGGGAGAAGATTATTTTATACATAGAGTACGTAGCCTTAGCCATACATGAGGGACACACTTCCATGCATTTGGTCAGCCATGGGAACAGTCAGAACACCATTTGTTTTATGGCAGGCAGCAATGGAACCAATTGAATAGTCCCAACCTAACTTCTCCCATCTCAATCGAATGGGCGAGGTTTCTCAAAGGCCTACTTAAAAGAGAACAACATTTGAACCTGTGAAGGACTGGAAGGGCTTAGACAACATAATTGACAACACACTGGCCCTTATTTTGACTTCACGCCTTTGACTGATGAGAATCGGTAGGAAAAGACTGGTAAACCCAGCTAACAATTCTAGGAAAATAAAATGTTTTTGTAATGTTACCTGTAATGTTACCCTGATCTTTGAGGGTCCAGTTTTCCATTAGTTATGGGAACCTTCCATGTTAGCAAAAATCTTCTGAGAACCTATTTAGCACGTTTTGGTGTTAGAGTTAGAAACATTTCCTTAATGTCAAACACAACTTACCCAGAATGTGGTTACCATGTTCTCAGAATATCCTATGTCAACTTCTAGACAGGTTTCATGAGATGTTGCAAGAACATGTGTGTGTCCAGGTTTCTGAGGGTTAGGCGACTATTTCATCAATGTCACACCAAACATACACAGAAAATGGCTGCTATGTTCTCCGAATATAAGATATTGTTCTAGAAAAGTTTAATTGGAACGTTGCAAGAACATTCCTGTGTCTAAAGAAGTTTTTAAACATATGACATTCTGTCATGGTCCCCTGGAGGTTTTTGTCTAGTTCCCGGCTTGCTCCGGGGGCCTCCCTAAAGACGTTTTTAAGACGTCGCCTGATGTTCCCAAAGAAGCGCTCTCCCCCCAAAAAACGTTCATTACACATTACCCCTTGCTTCTGTTGCTGAGCCTATCAAGGTTCTGATTGGTGAACCAGTGATCCATTCACAACTCTTTGTTTGTTGGCAAGGTTAGGGACCCCAGGAAAAGACCCTTGAGGTTAGAAACCTGGAGTTGTGTGTGTGTGTGTGCCAGATACATTAATACATCATAAATCGATCTTATTCCCGCCGTCATTTTTCATGTGGTATTGATATGATTGATATGATGAGATGTTTACTATAGGAGCGAGAGGTCAGTGGTTAGAGACTTGGTCAGAATATTCTCCAACGGTTTGGCCTGTAGGCATGACTCTGACCGGTTGACCGCAGTGGGCCGGCCGAGATCACTGGATTGGCGTCACCAGGCATTTGCGTCTTTATCTTTCTGTTCTCAATTTTGTTCATATAATTTCAGGAAAAGTGCAACCAAATAAAACATCCAATGTATGCTTCCCCACCGAATGATGACAATCTGTGGCTTTTAGGAAGACTAAATTGGTCTTGTTCCAAAACAAACGCATCCTTCCTCCCTTATTGAAGTAACCACTGAATTGATATGACCACTGATCTGATATCAATAAAATGTATTTATAAAGCCCTTCTTACATCAGCTGATGTCACAAAGTGCTGTACAGAAACCCAGCCTAAAACCCCAAACATCAAGCAATGCAGGTGTAGAAGCACGGTGGCTAGGAAAAACTCCCTAGAAAGGCCAGAACCTAGAATGAAACCTAGAGAGGAACCAGTCTATGAGGGGTGGCCAGTCCTCTTCTGGCTGGGCCAGGTGGAGATTATAACAGAACATGGCCAAGATGTTCAAATGTTCATGGATGACCAGCAGGATCAAATAATAATAATCACAGTGGTTGTTGAGGGTGCAACAGGTCAGCACCTCCGGAGTAAATGTCAGTTGGCTTTTCATAGCCAATCATTCAGAGTATCTCTAGCGCTCCTGCTGTCTCTAGACAGCAGTTCTGAAACAGGTAGCACGTCCGGTGAACAGGTCAGGGTTCCATAGCCGCAAGCAGAACAGTTGAAACTGGAGCAGTAGCATGGCCAGGTGGACTGGGGACAGCAAGGAGTCATCAGGCCAGGTAGTCCTGAGGCATTGTCCTAGGGCTCAGGTCCTCCGAGAGAGAGAGAAAGAGAGAGAGAGAATTAGAGAGAGCATACTTACATTCACACAGGACACCAGATAAGACAGGAGAAATACTCCAGATATAACAGACTGACCCTAGCCCCCCGACACATAAACTACTAAAGCATAAATACTGGAGGCTGAGGCATTGTCCTAGGGCTCAGGTCCTCCGAGAGAGAGAGAAAGAGAGAGAGAGAATTAGAGAGAGCATACTTACATTCACACAGGACACCAGATAAGACAGGAGAAATACTCCAGATATAACAGACTGACCCTAGCCCCCCGACACATAAACTACTAAAGCATAAATACTGGAGGCTGAGACAGGAGGGGTTGGGAGACACTGTGGCTCCATCCGACGATACCCCTGGACAGGGCCAAACAGGCAGGATATAACCCCACCCACTTTGCCAAAGCACAGCCCCCACACCACTAGAGGGATATCTTCAACCACCAACCTACCATCCTGAGACAAGGTTGAGTATAGCCCACAAAGATCTCCGCCACGGCACAACCCAAGGGGGGGCGCCAACCCGGACAGGAAGATCACGTCAGTGACTCAACCCAATCAAGTGATGCACCCCTCCCAGGGACGGCATGGAAGAGCACCAGTAAGCCAGTGACTCAGCCCCTGTAATAGGGTTAGAGGCAGAGAATCCCAGTGGAGAGAGGGGAACCAGCCAGGTTGAGACAGCAAGGCCGGTTCGTTGCTCCAGTGCCTTTCCGTTCACCTTCACACTGCTGGGCCAGACTACACTCAATCATAGGACCTACTGAAGAGATGAGTCTTCAGAAAGAATTAAAGGTTGAGACTGAGTCTGCGTCTCTCACATGGATAGGCAGACCATTCCATAAAAATGGAGCTCTCTAGGAGAAAGCCCTGCCTCCAACTGTTTGCTTAGAAATTCTAGGGACGGTAAGGAGGCCTGCATCTTGTGACCATAGCATATGTTTAGGTATGTACGGCAGGAGCAAATCGGAAAGATAGGTAGGAGCAAGCCCATGTAATGCTTTGTAGGTTAGCAGTAAAACCTTGAAATCAGCCCTCGCTAACCTCTCTGAACCACCCATCCCGGATCCGGGATCATTGTCATCAGAAACGCTGACTAGCATAGCCTAGCATAGCGCCACAGGTAAATAATATAATATCATGAAATCACAAGTCCAATACAGCAAATGAAAGATAAACATCTTGTGAATCCAGCCAACATGTCCGATTTTTAAAATGTTTTACAGCGAAAACACAACATATATTTATGTTAGCTCACCACCATATCCAAAAAAACACAGCCATTTTTTCACAGCAAAGATAGCTTTCACAAAACCCACAAATAGAGATAAAATTAATCACTAACCTTTGAACATCTTCATCAGATGACAGTCATATGACATCATGTTATACAATACATTTATGTTTTTTTCGATAATGTGCATATTTATAGCCACAAATCGTGGTTTTACATTGGCGCCATGTTCAGAAATGGCTCCAAAATAGCCCGAATAATTACAGAGAGCAACATGAAATACAGAAATACTCATCATAAAACTTTGATGAAAGATACATGTTGTACATATAATTAAAGATAAACATCTTGTGAATCCAGCCAACATGTCCGATTTTTAAAATGTTTTACAGCGAAAACACAACATATATTTATGTTAGCTCACCACCATATCCAAAAAAACACAGCCATTTTTTCACAGCAAAGATAGCTTTCACAAAACCCACAAATAGAGATAAAATTAATCACTAACCTTTGAACATCTTCATCAGATGACAGTCATATGACATCATGTTATACAATACATTTATGTTTTTTTCGATAATGTGCATATTTATAGCCACAAATCGTTGTTTTACATTGGCGCCATGTTCAGAAATGGCTCCAAAATAGCGAGAGTAATTACAGATAGCCACGTGAAATACAGAAATACTCATCATAAAACTTTGATGAAAGATACATGTTTTACATATAATTAAAGATACACTGGTTCTTAATGCAACCGCTGTGTTAGATTTAAAAAATAACTTTAGTAAAAAGCATCCCATGCAATAATCTGAGACGGCGCTCAGCCATTCTCCGCCATGTTGGAGTCAACAGAAATACGAAATTACATCATAAATATTCCCTTACCTTTGATGAACTTTCATCAGAATGCAGTGCCAGGAATCCTAGTTCCACAATAAATCGTTGTTTTGTTTTATAATGTCCATTACTTCTGTCGAATTCGCAACTTTGGCTAGCATGTGTAGTTCACGTGTCCATACAAATGAACGAAAACTTCAAAAAGTGATATTACAAATCGAATAAACTGGTCAAAATCAGTTGAGAATCAATCTTCAGAATGTTTTTCTCATATATATCCAATAAAGTCCCAAACAGAGCATTTCTTCATGTCTATATAACCCATGGCAGAGAAGGACATCACATGCCCAGTGTGCGTGACCAAGAACTGGCAATCTGCCTGACCAGTCACTCCAATGGCTCTCATCCGGTCCCACATCAGGCTAGACGCTTCATTCCACGTTCTACTGCCTGTTGAGATCTAGTGGAAGGCGTATGAAGTGTATACAGATCCATAAATATAGGAGAATTGAATAGGCGATGACTTTCACAGCGACCCATTTCAGAATTTTCACTTCCTGTTTGGAAGTTTGCCTGCCATATGAGTTCTGTTTTACTCACAGATATAATTCAAACAGTTTTAGAAACTTCAGAGTGTTTTCTATCCAATAGTAATAATAATATGCATGTCATATGATCTAGGACAGAGTACGAGGCTGTTCAATTTGGGCACCAATTCATCCAAAAGTGAAAATGTCGCCCCCTATCCTAGAGAAGTTAACAGGAAGCCAGTGTAGAGAGGCTAGCACTGGAGTAATATGATCAAATTTTTGGGTTCTAGCAGCCGTGTTTAGCACCAACTGCAGTTTATTTTGTGCTTTTTCTGGGTAGCCGGAAAGTAGAGCATTGCAGTTTCTGATTTTTGCAATGTTACGTAGATGGAAAAAAGCTGTCCTTGAAACAGTCTTGATATGTTCGTCAAAAGAGAGATCAGGGTCCAGAGTAACGCCGAGGTCCTTCACAGTTTTATTTGAGACGACTGTACAACCATCAAGATTCATTGTCAGATTCAACAGAAGATCTCTTTGTTTCTTGGGACCTAGATCAAGCATCTCTGTTTTGTCCGAGTTTAAAAGTAGAACGTTTGCAGCCATCCACTTCCTTATGTCTGAAACACAGGCTTCTAGCGAGGGCAATTTTGGGGCTTCACCATGTTTCATTGAAATGTACAGCTGTGTGTCATCCGCATAGCAGTGAAAGTTAACATTATGTTTCCGAATGACATCACCAAGAGGTAAAATATATAGTGAAAACAATAGTGGTCCTAAAACGGAGCCTTGAGGAACACCGAAATGTACAGTTGACTTGTCAGAGGACAAACCATCCACAGAGACAAACTGATATCTTTCCGACAGATAAGATCTAAACCAGGCCAGAACTTGTCCGTGTAGACCAATTTGGGTTTCCAATCTCCAAAAGAATGTGGTGATCGATGGTATCAAAAGCAGCACTAAGGTCTAGAAGCACGAGGACAGATGCAGAGCCTCGGTCTGACGCCAATTGTGTAAGGTAAGTGTTAGGGAAGGATGGAAAGATGCAATTTTTTTACTTCTTGAACAGACCATGGGGCACAGCGCAACAGCTGAATGGTATCACTAGGTGGAGATGACTCAATGTTGAAACACAACACATCTGCTGTCTGGGTTGGCATGGCCACTGTCTACTCCTTATCTCTGGTCTCTCATAAAACATTTTTGCATAATGATTCTTAGTGAGATCACCATGGTTACATAAAGATAGATAAATACAGAAATGTAATATCATGAAAGTACATTGTCAGCAGATGAGGTGAGTTTGTCAAATAATCTTTGAAAATACTTTGAGAACCAGAGGGGTCCAATACTACAAAGCAGGATCAACGCATGAGACAGCTAAATTACTTAAATATTCTGAAATAATAGTTTTTTTTAAAGATAAGTTTGAAATGAGCATGGTCTAATTGACTCAACAACTAAAAACACATCAAAAAGGAGGACCAAGGCACTCTTCATATAATTAATTCAAATTAAAAACTAAAAACACATATCTAATATTGGATTTCTTAATTAAATCACAAAATCTATAGTTATTTCTGGCTGTTTATCAATATAAGCTGGCTAAGGCCTCCATACAATCAGATCAAATTATATAAAAATCTATAAAATGTGTCACATGCTTCGCAAACAACATGTGTAGACTAACAGTGAAATGCTTACTTATGGGCCCTTCCCAACAAAGCAAAGAGAAAAATATAAAAATAATAGAAAAAATTAGGAATAAATACATAATGAGTAAAGATAATTTGGCTATATACACGGGGTACCAGTACAGAGTCGATATGCAGCGGAACGAGGTAATTGAGGTAGATATGTACGTATTGGTCGGGGTAAATTAACTAGACAACAGGATAGATAATAAACAGTAGCAGCAGCTTTTGTGTTGAGTCAAAAGAGTTACTGAAAAAAGGATGCAATTAGCAGCCTGACTGCTAGGAAGGTCCACCAGAGCTGTTGCCAGAGAATTGAATGTTCATTTCTCTACCATAAGCCACCTCCAACGTTGTTTTAAAGATTTTGTCAGTATGTCCAACCAGCCTCACAACCGCAGACCATGTGTAACCATGCCAGCCCAGGACCTTCTTCACCTGAGACAAGCCACCCGGACAACTGATGGAACTATGGGTTTTCACAATTGAAAAATGTCTGCACAAACTGTCAGAAACCATCTAAGGGAAACTCAACTGCTTGTTCGTCGTCCTCGCCAGGGTCTTGATCTGACTGCAGTTCGGTGTCCTAACTGACTTCAGTGGGAAAATGCTTCCCTTCGATGGCTACTGGCATTCCGGTTTCAACTGTACCGGGCAGATGGTAGACGGTGTGTATGGCATCGTGTGAGAGAGCGGTTTGCTGATGTCAACGTTGTGAACAGAGTGCCCCATGGAGGCGCTGAGTTTATGGTCTGGGCAGGCATAAGCTAGAGAAAATGAACATAATTGCATTTTATCGATGGCAATTTGAATGCACAGAGATACTGTGATGTGATCCTGAGTCCCATTGTCGTGCCATTCATCTGCCGTCATCACCTTATGTTTCAGCATGATAATGCATGGCCCCATGTTGCAAGGATCTGTGCAGAATTCATGGAAGCTGAAAATGGCCCAGTTCTTCCATGGCCTGCAAATTCACCAGATATGTCACCCATTGAGCATGTTTGGGATGCTCTCAATCGACGTGTACAACAGCGTATTCCAGTTCCAGCCAATATCCAGCAACATTGCACAGCCATTGAAAATGAGTGGGACAACATTCCACAGACTACAATCAACAGCCTGATCTATGCGAAGGAGATGTGTCGCGCTGCATGAGGCAAATGGTGGTCACACCAGATACTGACTGGTTTTCTGATCCACGCCCCTACCAACAGATGCATACCCGTATTTCCAGTCATGTGAAGTCCATAGATTAGTGCCAAATGAATTTATTTCAATTTGTATTTGTATTTATTATGGATCTGTAAGGGGTGCGTGTTGGTGGCAGGGAAGTCAGACGCAGGAAAACGAACTTGGTATAAACGGAGTCGTTTAATAAGTGCTGACAAAACTCCAAAAACCAAAATATACAAAATAACAAAAGTGGGTACAAAACCCATCAATCTTCAGGATGTTGTTATCATTTATATCCAATAAGGTTCCAACCGGAGAATTCTTTTCAGTCTCTATAAGTAATGGAACGCAAGACGACAACATGAGGAAAGCGCATGTCCAGGAACTGGCAATCTGCCAGACCACTGACTCATTCCCCTCCCATCCGGTCCCACACCACAGCACAAGCTTCATTCCACTTTCTACTGACTGTTGACATCTAGTGGAAGGTGTATGAAGTGCAAACAGATCCATATATTACAGGGAATTGAATAGGCGATGACTTTAACAACGACCACTCAGAATTTCCACTTCCTGTTTGGATTTTATCTCAGGTTTTTGCCTGCCATATGAGTTCTGTTATACTCACAGACATCATTCAAACAGTTTTAGAAACTTCAGAGTGTTTTCTATCCAATAGTAATAATTATATGCATACATTAGCATGTGGGACAGAGTAGGAGGCAGTTCACTATGGGCACGAAATTCATCCAAAAGTGAAAATGCTGCCCCCTATACCAAATAAGTTAAAGAACACCCTCTGTGTTCTGTTAGACAGTAACTCTTTATCCACATTATAGCAGGGGGTGTAAAACCATAACACAAGTGTTTTCCAGCAGCAGACTATGATCGATAATGTCAAAAGCTGTCCTGAAGTCTAACAAGACAGCCCCCACAATAATTTTATCATAAATTTCTCTCAGCCAATCATCAGTAATTTGTGTAAGTGCTGTGCTTGTTGAGTGTCCTTCCCTATACGCGTGCTGAAATTCTGTTGTCAATTTGTTTACTGTGAAATAGCATTTGTATCTGGTCAAATTTCCAGAAGTTTACTAAGGGTTGGTAACAGGCTGATTGGTCGGCTATTTGAGCCAGTAAAGGGGGCTTTACTATTCTTGGGTAGCGGAATGACTTTAGCTTCCCTCCAGGCCTGAGGGCACACGCTCTCTAGTAGACTTAAATTGAAGATGTGGCAAATAGGAGTGGCAATATCATTTGCTAGTATCCTCAATAATTTTCCATCCAGATTGTCAGACCCCGGTGGCTTGTCATTGTTGATAGACAATAATAATTGTTTAACCTCTTCCACGTTGACTTTACGGAATTCAAAAGTACAATTCTTGTGTTTCATAAGTTGGTCTGATATACTTGGATGTGTAGTGTCAGCGTTTGTTGCTGGCATGTCATCCCTAAGTTTGCTTATCTTGCCAATGAAAAAGTAATTAAAGTAGTTGCCAATATCAGTGGGCTTTGTGATTAATGAGCCATCTGATTCAATGAATGGAGCCGAGTTGGATTTCTTTCCCCAAAATGTCATTTAAGGTTCCCCAAAGCTTTTTTTACTATCATTACTTATATAATTTATCTTTGTTTCATAGTACAGTTTATTTTTATTTAGTTTAGTCACATGATTTCTTAATTTGCAGTACGTTTGCCAATCAGAAGGTCTGCCAGACTTAATTGCCATACCTTTTGCCTCATCCCTCTCAACCATACCATTTTTCAATTCCTCATCAAACCAAGGGGATTTAACACTTTTTACAGTCATTTTCTTAATTGGTGTGTGCTTATTAGTAACTGGAGTAAGTAGTTTCACAAATGCGTCAAGTGTAGTGTCTGGTTGCTCCTCATTACACACCACAGACCAGCAAATATTCTTCACATCAACATATGAATCACTACAAAACGTATTGTATAACCTCTTATACACTATGTTAGGTCCAGCCTTTGGAACTTTGGTTTTCCTAGATATGGCTATTATATTGTGATCACTACATCCTATGGATTTGGATACTGCTTTAATGCAAATTTCTGTAGCATTAGTAAAGACGTGATCAATACATGTTGATGATTTAATTCCTGTGCTGTTTGTAACTACCCTGGTAGGTTGACTGACATCCTGATCCAGGTTGTAGGCACTGGTTACAGTTAAAATAAATGTTTTTGAGTGGGCAGCTTAATGATAGCCAGTCAATTTTTAAATCAGCCAGAAAATATACTTCTCTGTTGATATCACATGCATTTCACACATTATCCAGATACTGACTGTTAGCACTTGGTGGTCTATAGTAGCTTCCCACAAGAATGGGCTTTAGGAGAGGCAGATGAACCTGTAGCCATATTACTTCAACACTATTTAACATTAGATCGTCCCTAAGCTTTACAGGAATGTGGTTCTGAATATAGACCGCAACACCGCCTCCGTTGGCATTTCTGTCTTTCGGTAGATGTTATAACCATGTATTGCTACCACTGTATCATCAAAGGTATTATCTGAGTGAGTTTCAGAGATAGTCAGAATATGAATGTCATCTGTTACAAGCAAGTTATTGACTTCATGGACCTTGTTTCTTAGGCTACATATTGTAGCGACCCGCACAGACAGCTGTGTTATGTGTTAGGCTAGGAGGTGGTTGTGTTGTACTTACCAGTACCCAGTGTTCGCGGGGTCCGACATGCCAATCAACCTGCTATCTGCCAATCACGGGAATGCCTGGAATGTTCTGATGCCGGGCATCCTGGCGGTTGGCGGAGTGGCGTGGAGGGGGGTTGGGCAGGGGGATGGAGCATTGGAAGTTAAGACCAGGTTTAGCCTTTGTTCTCTCTCTTACGTCTGGCCTTCACAAGAGGTCACGGTTGGCTTGTGGGTTATCTTTCATTTATTTGGCGTGGGCTACAGCCAAATAGTAGCCTGTGTAAAGTTGGGTTAATAAACTGTCAATTCGTAAACTCAATCCTCTGTCTGGACAATTGTTCCTTTATGATCTAGTCAGGTCATTACAATATGTTAATATGGGCTATTTTTAGCACTTTTCTGGGATGCTTGATTGTTTTAAATCTTTACTGGGAAGCTTATCAGAGGTAGACCTACTCATGTTATTTACATCATTGGAGCTGATAGTGCATGGTGAGCTGCATAAAGTGGTCTTCCTACTTGTGCACACCGCTAACAGTGTAACTGGTTTATAGGCTCATGATTACTGCTTACAATAGCTGTAGGATAAACAGATGTATTAGGGGTACATACATTGAATTACTTCCATTGTGTTTGCCAATGCGCCTAAGACGCCTAAGATCATGTACTTGACTTCTCCTTATATGAACTGTAACTCAGTAAAATCTTTGTAATTGTTGCATGTTCAGTTTAGATTTTTGTTCAGTGTATTTAGTAGTCTTATGGCTTGGGGGTAGAAGCTGTTCAGGGTCCTGTTGGTTCATGACTTGGTGCAGAGATCGTTAACCCATGTTTGGAGGTGTTGGAGGTGTAACTGCGGTATGAGCTGACAAATAGGTGAGCGGCTGCTCGTGTGTGTCACAAAGCACTCCCTTCCATATGACTGCTGCTGCGTTAGAAGTTCAAAAACGGCGATCGAAAGTGTTTCATTGCATCCAATGGCTACCGATAAGGTAACAGGGGCTGCTTGTGGGCTGCTTGTGGATTTGACAGCTCTAACAGAGTACCTCCTCCGACACCACCAAAACAACCACTATGCGGCTGTGAGCAAGCGTGGATCTGATAGAATCTAGTCTTAACTAATTGATCCGGTTTTGTAGTATACCACTCTGGTAATAAGTAATCCAAATCCATTACAGTATTACCATTATTCAGCACTTTATTTAACACACGTTTCACATCATAGTCAAAGGAACATCAGAATACAATGTATACATGTACATACGTTCCATAAGTGGCCTATCATTATCAAACGAGTTAAAACAGAAAAACATTTGTAAAAGGAATGTAGGAAAGGATAGGATTGTTTCCCAAATGGCACACAATTTTCTATTTAGTGCACTTCTTTTGATCAGGGCCAATAGTGGCCTGGTCAGAAGTTGCACACGTGGGGAATAGAGTGCGATTCAGGACACAGTCTAGGAGAGAACGTGTGGTTAAAGCATGTAAAAAAAAAATAAAAAAAAAATACACCTTTTTGTTCTGAGAATGTGCCCTTTGGTTTTATAACGGTTTTCTCCTCTCTCGGTTTCTCGTATACACACCACAGACAGAGAGAGAGAGATTGACACAGAGAGTGTAGTACAGCTATGTAGAATAAGATCTGTCTTTGTCATATTTCACACCCATCCCTTACACATGCAGCTGCTACACCTCTCTCAACACCCATGCGTACACGCACGCACACCTAGAGTTCACTGAACCATATTCCCATGAACAAAAAAAAAACCTGTAATTTTACAACTGAACTGTTACAATGTACGCAGTATCTTTTTCAAGGACAGGGAGAGACTTTGAAAGTAACCAACATAGTATCTGGCAGTGACTACATTTGTGATTATAGTGTATCAATTCCGGCTTTCAAAGGCATATTTACATATAAAAACACACACAGGACCCAAGGTGCAAATCTTCTATAACGGGTATTCCCAAACTGGGAACGCTTACCCCCCGACCCCATTTATTTCTTCATCACATTTTCTAACAGTCCATTTAGATTTTCCAACGGGGGCTATACATTTTGTTTTTTTTCCCCTCGCATGAGTAGTCTCGTTTCACTGCCAAAAATAAAATTAAACCATCTAGTGTTCAGCGAAAACAACACAATGTCAAATTACAGGTAGCTTTGTCAAATAATTAACATCCAATTACATTAACTCTCTCGCGGGAATTCCAATAACGGTCTGTATGTAGCCAAATGTAGCTGCTGCTCATGTTGGCATCTGTACTGATGGTGCAAAAGCCATGACAGGGAGAAATAGTGGAGTAGTAACGCGCGTGCAAGCAGTTGCTCCCGACACCACTTGGGTACACTGCAGCATCCACCGCGAGGCTCTTGTTGCCAATGGAATGCATGACAGCTTAAAAAACTTTTGGACACTACAGTGAAAATGGTTAACTTTGTTAAAGCAAGGCCCCTGAACTCTCGTGTATTGTCTGCACTATGCAATGATATGGGCAGCGACCATGTAACACTTTTACAACATACAGAAGTGCGCTGGTTATCAAGGGGCAAAATATTGACGCTTTTTTTTTTTAATTGTGAGATGAGCTTAAAGTTTTCCTAACTGACCATAATTTTCACTTGTTTGACCGCTTGCATGATGACGAGTTTCTCACACGACTGGCCTATCTGGGTGATGTTTTTTCTCGCCTGAATGATCTGAATCTAGGATTACAGAGACTCTCCGCAACTATATTCATTGTGCAGGACAAAATTGAGGCTATGATTAAGAAGTTGGAGCTCTTCTCTGTCTGCATTAAGAAGGACAACACACAAGTCTTTCCATCATTGTATGATTTTTGTGTGCAAATGAACTCAAGCTTACGGACAATGTCAAATGTGATACAGCGAAGCACCTGAGTGAATTCGGTGTGCAATTACGCAGGTACTTTCCCGAAACGGATGACAGAAACAACTGGATTCGTTATCCCTTTCATGTCCTGCCTCCAGTCCACTTACCGATATCTGAACAAAAGAGCCCCATCGAAATTGCAACAAGCGGTTCTGTGAAAATTGAATTTAATCAGAAGCCAATGACCTATTTCTGCCTTTTGAAATCGCGCTGTTAAGACACTGATGCCCTTTGCAACCACGTACCTATGTGAGAGTGGATTCCCTCACTGGCATGAAAACTAAATACAGGCAGAGACTGTGTGAAAAATTATTTAAGACAGACTCTCTCCAATACAACCCAACATTGCAGAGTTATGTGCATCCTTTCAAGCACACCCTTCTCATTTACCTGTTGTGAGTTATTCACAATTTTCAATAAACAAATAAGGTTGTATATGTAAAGAGCAAAATTATTGATTGTTATTATATTATTATTTGTGCCCTGTTCCTAAAAAGAGCTCTTCGTCACTTCCCACAAGCCGGGTTGTGACAAAAACTCACACTCATTCTTATGTTAAATAAATGTATCACAGTGTGTGTGGGGCAACTTTTTCCCCCCAAAAGTTTGGGAACCACTGTTCTGTAACACCGAAAATTGCATATTCACATAACCAACATGCTACAAAGTAGAGAAATTGAATTTGCTGAATATGAATATGTATGTAATAAACGTACAGCTCCAATGTGTGTGTGTTGTATCTAAGCCTATAGGTCCATGTTCATAACTGTTGTCAGATTGTGTGTTGGGAAACCTTGTGTGTGTGTGTTGTACTACACTGTATGAAACAGAACAACAATGATATATCAACCCAAAGAGGACATCTGTAGAGGAACAGAACATGCTGGGGAACAATGTATCTATAACATACTCTGTCTTGTTTACGGTTGCAAAATTACAGTTATTTTCCCAAATTCTCAGGTTTTCAAAAAATACGTGTTGGGGTCCTGTGTGGCACAGTTGGTAAAACATTGACACTAGCAATACCAGGCTCATGGGTTTTATTCCCGTTGGAGCCACTAATAGGAAAATGTACCAGGTTGACATGAGTCTTATCCTGGAGGCAGAACTGAGTGATTTCCCCTTAGATCAGCTGCAAAGTCAAAATTGGCTAGATTGTAAAAATGCATGAAAACTAAAATTAGCTTTTGTGTCTTAATTTAAGGTTGTATGACTTTGTGGCTGTGCCAGCTAGCGTCTGCTAAATGGCATAGTGTGTTAGGATTCCCAGGTTTCCTGCTTATTCCCTTCTAATTGTAGCAATCTTCCAACATTTTGGGAAAGTTATCAGAATTAACTTAACTGGCAGGTGGCTTGGTACCATTAGTGGGGTGTAGTGTTTTTTTGGGGCTCCTTGCGATATTTTTGCAACTAGTAGGAGTGTCTGTGTGAGCGAGGGTCCAGTGAGAGAACTTGATCAAGGTAAAAAAATGTTGGAAGTGACAGGATTAAAACAGCAACCAAACAAATAAAGATGGCTGTCACACTTGTGAGAAAAAACAACCAATTGATGGTTCACTTGGTGTCTCCACCCTCTCCCTCAACTTTACATAGTATAAGAAATATACAGATTGAGGCTCCTAATTTGCAGTGCAGGAAATTTCTAAATTGTTGTGTATTTGAGGTTTAAAAGTCCACTTTGAAATTTCAGACTTGATTTTCCCTTACGAAAAATGTATCAACCCCCACATAAATGTCCATGAATTATAATATAATTATAATAATTCACATTTACTGTTGCTGCAGGATTATGTTCCCGCTGTAGCAAACTGGATCAAATTAAGATCCTACATCTGTACATACACTATAAACACAGATACTACCCACCACAGATTCTCGGAAGCAGAGGTTAAATTGTATGTCACCCAGTTTTGTGTGTTATGTGTGTGCGTGTGTATGTGTAAGAGAGAGAGCGTGTGGGTTGCATGTTCTGCGGAGTCCCTATCATGTGTATGTCTATGCATTTAAATGTTTTGCGTGTTCTGCGGAGTCCCTCTTGTGCGTCTGTGTGTTTGTGTGTTTTTCTGCATGTGTCTCATGTTCTGCGGAGTCCCTCTCGTGTGTCTGACTGTGTGTGTGGGTGTATTTCGTGTTCCTCTTTGAGAGAGAGAAAGTATTTGTGTCTGTGTGTGTATTGCGTGTGCCTCTTTGAGAGACAGAAAGTGTTTGTGTGTTGCATGTTTCTCTGTAAAACAAAGAATACAAAGCTGGCAGGCGCGCCCCCAAACAAACCCTGCTGTATGTTTGTTTAACTTTTCCTCCGAGACAACCACGGAGCCAATGAACACTGAAGACACACACACACACACACACAACCTCCGCTTGTGCACTGACAATTACCAGACGACAAAGGGAGGCGTTGTGTGTGTGTGTGTCTCAGAGAGAGAAGTGAAGTGTGTCTGTAGGGCAGGGAGCAGTGCTGTGCTCTGTATGGTTTGTGTTTAGATTAATGTGCGTTTACTTTCTGCCGATTGTTGCTGACTGGCATGGGCTTAGAGTAGGTACGGCAGTGGGTGTGTGTGTGTGTGTGTGTGTATGTGTTTCCCGGCATCAGTATGCTGTTCTACAGGTTACACTGGACAGACAGGTGGAGACCAGAGCGATTCCAGAGAGAGAGATTGAGATTTCAGAGAGAGAGCAAGAGAGAAAGAAAGAGACAGAGCAAGAGAGACAAAGTTTACTTAAGAGACTGGTAGGGCTGCATACCCCTCTTTCGCTCTCTCTCTCTATGTCCTTTCTTCGTACTGTCTGTTCAATTCCTCTGCCCTTTCCTTATCCTCCTCTTCTTCTCCTTTATTCAATCCATAACTGTGTTCAACAGTGTCCAATGTCGTTTAAACAACAACGAAACAGAGTCCTCTTCCAAAGTTTAAAAGTCCTCAATGATGCAGCGAGAAAAAGTCATCCACTCTTCTTCTTTCTCTAAATGGTCTTGTATACAACATATTAGTATTTTCTTCTAATTTCCCAAACCGCCGAATGTCCAGTTAGAACCCTTGGAACAGACAGTCAACTTCACAGAAATAGAATGATCAGAATATAACTCATTCTAGTTCTGTGCTCAACTCCTTTCTATACAGTCAGTATGTAATGTATGTATAAATGACACAGATAAAGCCAGCATACTGCACCAGTCTTGGCTATCACATCATCACATACATTTCTTTGTCCTTTTTTTCTGCTACCGTTCTGTTCCACAGTTCCACATTATATGATGTGAATTATAAATGAATACATTCTTCTGTCCTTTTGATCCTCTGTGTCCATCCAATGTTTTCAGGTTCATAACTCCCTCCTTCACATGTAGAATCTACAGATCTATTTACAATTCACTTTGGAAAGAATGGGGGAGTTAGTCCTTGGGGTCTCACCCTTCCATCCTCTAATCCCTCCTTTCACCCCCTAATTCCTCACTCTGGCAGTGTCCTCACCCTGCCTCCGTTCCTCACCCTCTCCTTTTCATCCCACCCCATACCCTCTTCTGGCAGTGGTCTCCCCTCTCTCTCTCCTCCATCTCCCCCTCCATCCATCTTTACAGATCCAAACGGAACGCCCCAAAATAACTTGATGACTCCTCTGCATGAACCATGGTGGGGGAAGAGACAGAGACGAAGAGCTCATCCCCGGCCCTCAGCTCAAACAGCCCTCCCTGGTAGACAGAGTGGAGGGCGTACTCTGCCTCTGGGGCCCAACACTTAGTGCCTACGCCCTTCAACAGCTGGATGGGCCGGAGGTAGGACGTCTTCTTGTAGACACACTGGACCAGCTGGTGACTGGCTGTTGGCTGGTCCCCTTCACTGGGCGATGGGTAGCGGAAGTAGACCTAGGGATGGAGGGATGAGGGCGGGATGGAGGGAGAGAGATATACATATGACTCAACGTGATAAAATGCATTATGATGTGATTATAATGCAGTAGAAGACTTGTCTTAAGCATGTATCACCACTTAATAATGTCTTATCATCGCATATGATGCTCACTATATTTAAAAAAAACTTTGAGTCTCATACTTGGTCCCACAATTATACAGTGCCTTGCAAAAGTATTCATCCCCCTTGGTGTTTTTCCTACTTTGTTGCAATACAACCTGTAATTTAAATAGATTTTTATTTGGATTTCATGTAATGGACATACACAAAATTCTCCAAATTGGTGACATGAAAGTGAAATCACCCCCTTTGCTATCAAACCCATAAGTATAATCTGGTGCAACCAATTACCTTCAAAAGTCACATAATTAGTTAAATAAAGTCCACCTGTGTGCAATCTAAGTGTCACATGATCTCAGTATGTATACGCTTGTTCTGAAAGGCCCCAGAGTCTACAACACTACTAAGCAAAGGGCACCACGAAGCAAGCGGCAGAAGAGTGGCCAGAAAAAAGGCATTGTTTAAAGAAAAAAATAAGCAAACACATTTGGTGTTTGCCAAAAGGCATGTGGGAGACTCTTCAAACATATGGAAGAAGGTACTCTGGTCAGATGAGACTAAAATTGAGCTATTTGACCATCAAGGAAAACGCTATGTCTGGCGCAAACCCAACACCTCTCATCACCCGGAGAAACCCATCCCCACAGTGAAGCATGGTGGTGGCAGCATCATGCCGGGGGGGATGTTTTTCCATCGGCAGGGACTGGGAAACTGGTCAGAATTGAAGGAATGATGAATGGTGCTAAATACAGGGGAATTCTTGAGGGAAACCTGTTTCAGTCTTCCAGAGATTTGAGACTGGGTTGGAGGTTCACCTTCCAGCAGGACATTGACCCTAAGCATACTGCTAAAGCAACACTTGAGTGGTTTTAGGGGAAACATTTAAATGTCTTGGAATGGCCTAGTCAAAGCCCAGACCTCAATCCAATTGAGAATCTGTGGTATGACTTAAAGATTGCTGTACACCAGCGGAACCCATCCAACTTGAAGGAGCTGGAGCAGTTTTGCCTTGAAGAATGGGCAAAAATCCCAGTGGCTAGATTTGCCAAGCTTATAGAGACTTAAAGCAAAATTAGGCTCTACAAAGTATTGCCTTTGGGGGGGTAAATAGTTATGCACGCTCAAGTTCTTTTCTTTTTGTCTTATTACTTGTTTGTTTCACACAAAACAAATATGTTGCATCTTCAAAGTGGTAGGCATGTTGTGTAAATCAAACGATATAAACCCCCCACAAAATCAAGTTTAATTCCAGGTTGTAAAGGCAACAAAATAGGAAAAATACCAAGGGGAGTGAATATTTTCGCAAGCCACTGTACATGCACTGTGTGTATTAATACACGTGTGAATTGGAAATGTGTTTTTTGCATATCCGAACTCTCCTTCGGACAACCTTGGCGAGTGGGGTCAACGCAAAAGTCAGCCATTATCAATGGCAACCTTGGAGCAATTAGAGTTAAGTGCCTTGCTCAAGGATACGTCGGCAGATTTGTCACCTTGTCGGTTTGGGTATTCAAACTAGCTACCTTAGCCTAGCGTTTAGAGGATTGGGCTGGTTACCTGCCGCCCTTATACAGTATACTTCAATGTCAAATGTGTTTACCTGAGAGTACATGTAGTAACGCCCATCCTGGGGCACACGCAGCCTCCCATCGGCTAAGGTCATGTTGTGAAGGTGGGCTCCGAAGCTCTGATTGGTCCACGAGCGGACTGGGTGGCGACATGATTGGTGGAGGTCGGGCTGGGGGGTGGGATACACGGGAGACCCTGTTGGAGAGAGAGTGCGCGAGAGAGAGAGAGCGAGGAAAGGAGAAAAATGGGCAGCAGCGGGCACAGAGAAAAAAACGAAGCGAGGTTGAAAGGGAGGGAGAGGCAGAAAAGAAGTGAGTATAGGAGGAGTAACCAAACAGACAAGTAATATTCCTGCAGGAAAATATATATCAGATAAGTGTGCATGTGTCCCAAATGGCACACTATTCCCTATTAAGTCCTATTGGACCTTTATAAAGGTACACCTATTTATTAATTTGCCTCCAGAACAGCCTGAATTCTTCATGGCATGGATTCTACAAGGTGTAGTTCAAACGTTACTCAATTGGTGTCAAGGGACCTACACCACCGCCACCAGCCTATACCATTAACACCAGGCAGGATGGGACCATGAACTCATGCTGCTTACACCAAATCCTGACTCAGCCATCAGCATGACATAACAGGAACCGGGATTCATCGCCTCCTAAATTGTCCAGCGTTGGTGATCGCGTACCCACTGAAACAGCTTCTTCTTGTTTTAGCTGATAAAAGTGGAACCCGGTGTGGTCGTCTGTTGCAATAGTCCATCCGTGACAAGGACCGACGGAGTTGTGCGTTCCGAGATGCCGTTCTGCACACCACTGTTGTACTGCACCGTTACTTGCCTGTTTGTGGCCCGCCTGTTAGCTTGCATGATTCATGCCATTCTCCTTCGACCTCTCTCATCAATGAGCTGTTTTCACCAACACGACTGCCACTGACTGGATTTTTTTCCCCCCCAGACCCCTTGACTTTTTCCAAATGTTGTTATGGTACAGCCTTATTCTAAAATGGATTCAATTGTCCCCCCCCTATCAATCTGCACACAATAGCCAATAATGAAATAGGGAAAACAGTTTTTTTGAAAAATTAAAAACAGAAGTGCCTTATTAACACAAGTATTCAGAACCTTTGCTATGAGACTCGAAATGGAGCTCAGGTGCATCCTGTTTCCATTGATCATCCTTGAGATGTTTCTACAACTTGATTGGAGCCCACCTGTGGTAATTAAATTGATTGGACATGATTTGGAAAGGCACACACCTGTCTATATAAGGTCCCACAGTTGAGCGAAAACCAAGCAGGATTGTGTTTTTGATTTGCCATTATGTGGTATTGTTTGTAGATTGATGAGAGAAAAAAAAGATTGAATACATTTTAGAATAAGCCTGTAATGTAACAAAATGTGGAAAAAGTCAAGGGCTCTGAATACTTTCTGAATGCACTGAATAGGGTGCTGTCTTTAATTTGAACAAACTGATTCCTAATGTTCCTATTAGTTAAACCACACAAACGTGCTTGCATGGATGCACACACAAACACACACACTAATAGCGCTAGGCGATGAGGTAAAACACATAGCCCTTTGAAGTGTGTGTAAGTGTGCATGCACGCCTGCGTGTGTGCGTGCATGCATGTGTACATTCCTGTAATGTCACCCAGGGCTTTTTGGCTGGTCTGGAATGGACTTCCTTATTGCCTTACAAGAAGAGCCAGGAGTTTTGCCAAGACAGGAGACCTTCCAGATCAGGATAAACTTCTGGCACTCATAAGGAATTGAAGCCAATTATTTCCTTATGAGAAAAGTTGATTCACTCTTCCTCCTCCCTACTGACTGTTTTTTATTTATTTTATTTAACCTTTATTTAAGTAGGCAAATCAGTTAAGAACAAATTCTTATTTACAATGATGGCCTAGGAACAGTGGGTTAACTGCCTTGTTCAGGGGCAGAACGACAGATTTTTACCTTGTCAGCTCAGGGATTCGATCTAGAATACTTTCGGTTACTGGCCCAACGCTCTAACCACTAGGCTACCTGCCGCTCCTGTTGACTAACAAAGAGACAGGCCTTGGCCTGGATGGCTAGCAAAGAGAGAGAGAGCGAGAGAGCAGGAGCGAGAGAAAAAGGGGAACCATGCCCTTAGTGCCCTTCTGAGCAGTGGATGCTGCTATGGGGAGGACGGCTCATAATAATGGCTGGAATGGAGTAAATGGAATGGTACTGTATCAACCAGATGAAAACCATGTGTTCGATACCATTCCATTTACTCCATTCCAGACATTATTATGAGCTGTCCTCCCCTTAGCAGCCTCTACTGCTTTAGAGCTGATGGTATTAACACCAGAAACGCAGGCCAAACCTGACTACAACCTGCTGTAGCATTTCAAATAATTTCCCATAAATAGCCGACTATTTGAAAGTATTTTCAAATGCCTGGGTAAACACTTCAGAGTGTATTTGAGTATTTTCAAATACTTTCCAATTGTATTTCCAAATACATTCAAATATTAAACTAGCTGTCTTTTCAAACAACAAATATCTAAATTACAAATGTAAAAGTAACTGAAAAGTAAATAGAAAAGTAATTGAAATACCTTAAATAGTATTTGAACCCAGGTCTGGTACACACACTAGCACAGACAGAGAGACATACACACACTCACCTTGAGTGCTGCTGTCTCTGAGGGTCAGGTGGGCTGACGGCCGCTGGGGCACAGAGGTAGCGAACTTTGACCCCGAAGTGTTGAAGGTCTGAGGTAACGTTCTCGCTTCTGACAGAGAGACGCATAAACATGACATCATCATCATTACCACCACTATCGCGGTCATGACCGATAAAAACAAAATGTAAAAACAAAATGTTCCAGATTCAACACCACGATAGGGGGTATACATGTACTGTATGTATAGATAGGTTTGTCATTGTTTTTTAGTCACACAATAGTTCATGCAGGTAGAGTATGATAGGGGATAGGTATTCGGTTGATGGAGTTTTAAATTGTTGTCATTGTTACTGAGTGTCACACAACGGTCATACAGACAGGTACAGTATTTGAGAGATTGACTCACCTTCAAACGTCTGCTTTGAGATTATGTTCTCTGTCACCTATAAAATTAAGATAAAGATGTCGTATGAGAACAGGTGGCATTGGTGCTGGCAGAGACTAGATCAGCATCATTATCTTTATGATATAAACTTCCAATACAACAGGTATAGACATCGAAAGTAAAAAAAACACAACCAGCATCATCATTATCCTCATCTTCATCACTATCAGTCACGTGCTGTGGTTTAGCTTCTCCCTTATGCCATTTCTCTGGCATGTACTATGTAGTCTTGACTTACTCAAACTTAAGACACTACTCCTTTTACGGAGGTTTGGTGGGTACGTGCGAAAGATAAACAAACAAAATAAAAAGATCCAACGAGATATCACTTATTTGTTGGGCAGAGTGTGTTTGTGGGTTAGATTCAAGATGCATTGCTGAAGTTCTGCTACTGGCATATAGACATTGTAGGAAAACGTATCAGGAAAGCCAGTGTGATGGTATTTACACAATACATGTAGGCAGTGGAAAGACGGATATAGACATTGTAGGAGAACATAGCAGGAAAGCCAGTGTGATGGTATTTACACAATACATGCTGACAATTGGCAGCAACAACCAGTGATATTTCAAACTGTACTCTGTACTTTATGTGTACGGTATGTGTATATAGCCCTGTTATTGTTATTTTATTGTGTTACATTTAAAAAAAAAAATTACTTTCGTTTATTTGGTAAATATTTTCTTAACTCCTCTTGAACTGCACTGTTGGTTAAGGGCTTGTAAGTAAGCATTTCAAGGTAAGTTCAGTGCAGTTGACAAATAAAGTTTGATTTGTTGTTGTTAGAAAGACCCTGTTCTCTGTCTCTCCGTCTATGTACACTACCATTCAAAAGTTTGGGGTCACTTAGAAATGTCTTTGTTTTTGAAAGACATGTTTTTTTTGTCCATTTAAATAACAGCAAATTGATCAGAAATACAGTGTAGACATTTTTAATGTTGTAAATGACTTTTGTAGCTGGAAACGACGGATTTTTTAAATGGAAAATCTACATAGGCGCACAGAAGCCCATTATCAGAAACCACCACCCCTGTGTTCCAATGGCACGTTGTGTTAGCTAATACAAGTGTCTAATTTTAAAAGGCTAATAGATCATTAGAAAACCCTTTTGCAATTATGTTAGCACAGCTGAAAACTGTTGTTCTGATTCAAGAAGCAATAAAAAACTGGCATTCTTTAGACTGGTTGAGTATCTGGAGCATCAGCATTTGTGGGTTCGATTACGGGCTTAAAATGTCCAGAAACAAAAAACATTCTGAAACTCATCAGTCTTTCCTTGTTCTGAGAAATGAAGGCTATTCCATGCGAGAAATTGCCTAGAAACTGAAGATCTCATACAATGCTGTGCACTACTCCCTTCACAGAACTGCGCAAACTGGCTCTAACCAGAATACAAAGAGGAGTGGGAGGCCCCGGTGCACAACTGAGCAAGAGGACAAGTACATTAGAGTGTCTAGTTTGAGAAACAGACGCCTCACAAGTCCTCAACTGGCAGCTTCATTAAATAGTACCCGCAAAACACCAGTCTCAACGTCAACAGTGAAGAGGTGACTCCGGGATGCTGGCCTTCTAGGCAGAGTTCCTCTATCCAGTGTCTGTGTTCTTTTGCCCATCTTATTATTTTCTCTTTATTGGCCAGTCTGAGATATGGCTTTTTCTTTGCAACTCTGCCTAGAAGGCCAGTATCCAAGAGTCGCCTCTTCACTGTCGACGTTGAGACTGGTGTTTTGCGGGTAGAACAAAACAGGACAATGACCCCAAGCATATAACCAAAGCAATGTTGGAATGGCTTCAGAAGAATGGGATAATTCCATGAAACATGGGACCAACACTTTACATGTTGCGTTTATATTTTTGTTCAGTGTATGTTGGTTTAGCTATATGCCCAAATGTTGAGCAAACTCACAATCCTATTGCAACTGGTTACCTTACAATTGTACATTGATAACATTTTATTTTACAGTGCACGCACGCATACATACATAAAACACACATGCACAAGACAATTGCTTTCACACTGGAGTTTTGGTTTATAGCACGAAGAGCTGTGTTCTAAATGTGACCAGGGTTAAAGTTTGAGCACCGACTCCAACCATAACAGTAAAACCACCAGCTGCAATAACAACAAACAAACTAAGTCTTCAACCTTTCACCCTTTTTACAGAGGCCCTAGTACAGTACAGACCCCGTAGAGAAAGATTTCAGATGAACTCGGATACCATTTTTATATCTCTGCGTCCAGCATAAAGGAAGTTAAACGTAGTTTCGCGAGCCAATGCTAACTAGCGTTAGCGCAATGACTGGAAATCTCTGGATGCAGAGACCTAAAAATGGTATCCACGAGTTCATCTGACTAGGGAAGTAGATTGAGGGCTTCATTGCCAAAATCTTGACCTATCCCTTTAAAGTTCTTAAGAATGAATTTGAAAAAGTTCTTAAGATGATTCTGCACAGAGCCTTATTGGGGCCAGTAATCAAAGCGACTCAAACTAGGAGTGCTGATCTAGGATCAATCCCCTCCCTCCCCATGCAATCTTATTAATTACGATCTCTGAAGGCCAAACTGATCCTAGATCAGCAGAACTACACCGTCATGCATTGTGAATATGGCCACTGATATCAGAAAGAGATGATAAACAGGGTCTTGATTCACTAAACATTCTTAAGGAGGAATTTGAGATAGTTCTTACGATTTTGCAGATTTGCATGTACCTCATAACTTCCTTAAGAACTTATTTGTGTTTTTTTTGTTATGAAGCTTCTTGGATTTTTTTCTCTAGAATGTTTTACTGAATCCATGCCCTCGTTATTCACTGGAAAGGCTAGTCAAAAGGGAAGAAGTAAAGAGGGAAAACAAGGGGAGAGGGAAAGACAAGTATGCACATGAACAAGTATTTGGACTACTCTGGGAGCTTAGCAGAAGATGGAAACCCAATCCCTTAATATGTGTGTGTGTGGTGCAGGTCTGGGCCAGTCTAAGCTCTCCATAGCTCTGTGGCACAGAAAGGGAAACTTATCTTGCCATAATCTACTCAAAAAAGTTACCGTCTCTCAGTTCCTTCAGCAGGGCTGATGATTAATATGTAACTTATATCTCATTTAAGAGACAGATATAGAAATGTGATATACAGATCTGGATCTATGGAACGGACAGGGAACCTTATCTAGGTCTGATCGAATCTAAGAAGTTACTGTTTTCCCGTTCTTTCAGCAGGAGTTAACATTAATAAGTAACTTATACCTCGTTTAAGACACAGTTCTAGAAATACAGTAGAATGGCCACAGTCTGAGTGATATATAGATCTGAGCTAGTGGTCTTACATTGGGCGAATCTTATCTAGTACTAATATACTCTAAGAAGTTACCGTTTCTGTATTTCAGCAGGGCCAATGATGTAATAAGCAATTTATACCCTCCTATAGGTATAGAATAGAAATATAGTAGATTGAATTTGTATTTGTATTTATTATGGATTCCCAGCTACTCTTACTTGGGTCCGGCAAAATTAAGGTAGTTATACAATTTAAAAATCATTACAATACATTCAGAACAGATTTCACAACACACTAAGTGTGTTCCCTCAGGCCCCTACTCCACTATCACATATCTACAACACAAAATCCATGTGTACTTGTGTATAGTGTGTCTGTTATCATGTGTGTGTATGCATGTGTCTGTGTTTGTGTTGCTTCACAGTCCCCGCTGTTCAATAAGGTGTATTTTTATCTGTTTAAAAAAAAATCTGATTCTACTGCTTGCATCAGTTACTTGATGTGGAAAAGAGGTCCATGTAGTGATGACTATATGGAATACTGTGCTCCTCCCATAGTTTGTTCTGGACTGTGAAGAGAACTCTGGTGGCATGTCTTGTGGGGTATGCATGGGTGTCTGAGCTGTGTGCCAGTCGTTTAAAATGACAGCTCGTTGCTTTCAACAAGTCAATACCTCTCACAAATACAAGTAGTGATGAAGTCAATCTCTACTCCACTTTGAGCCAGGAGAGATTGACGTGCATATTATTAATGTTTGCTCTCTGTGTACATCCAAGGGCCATCTGAGCCAATTGTAATTTTCTAAAGTCCCTCCTTGTGGCACCTTTAATTTTTTTATTTTATTTCACCTTTATTTAACCAGGTAGGCCAATTGAGAACAAGTTCTCATTTACAACTGCAACCTGGCCAAGATAAAGCAAAGCAGTGAGACAAAATCAAACACAGACTTACACATGGGATAAACAAACGTACAGTCAATAACACTATAGAAAAATCTTTATACAGTGTGTGCAAATTATGTAAGGAGGTAAGACAATAAATAGGCCAAAAGTGGCAAAGTAATTACAATTTAGCAATTTACACTGGAGTGATATATGTGCAGATGATCTGCACGTAGAAATACTGGTGTGCAAATGAGCAGAAAAACATAAACAAATATGGGGATGAGGTAGGTAGTTGGTTGGATGGGCTATTTACAGATGGGCTATTTACAGATGCCGCGATCGGTAAGCTGCTCTGACAGCTGAAGCTTAAAGTTAGTGAGGGAGAAAAAAAAACTCCAACTTCAGTGATTTTTGCAATTCGTTGCAGTCATTGGCAGAAGAGAACTGGAAGGAAAGGTGGCCAAAGAGGAGTTGGCTTTGGGGATGACCAGTGAAATATACCTGCTGGAGCGCATGCTACAGGTGGGTGTTGCAATGGTGACCAGTGAACTGAGATAAGGCGGAGCTTTACCTAGCAAAGACTTATAGATGACTTGGAGCCAGTGGGTTTGGCGACGAATATGCAGCGAGAAGTCAAGGATCGGTAGGATAGTCAGTTTTACGAGGGTATGTTTGGCAGCATGAGTGAAGGAGGCTTTGTTGCGAAATAGGACGTCGATTCAGATTTAACTTTGGATTGGAGATGCTTGATGTGAGTCTGGAAGGAGAGTTTAGAGTCTAGCCAGACACCTAGGTATTTATAGTTGTCCACATATTCTAAGTCAGAACCATCCAGAGTAGTGATGCTAGTCAGGCAGGCGGGTGCGGGCAGCGACTGTTTGAAGAGCATGCATTTAGTTTTACTAGCATTTAGGAGCAGTTTGAGGCCAGAGAAGGACTGTTGTATGGCGTTGAACCTCGCCTGGAGGTTTGTTAACACTGTGTCCATAGAAGGGACAGAAGTATACAGAATGGTGTCGTCTGCATAGAGGTGAATCAAAGAATCTCCAGCAGCCAGAGCGACATCATTGATATATACAGAGAAAAGAGTCGGCCCGAGAATTGAACCCTGTGGCACCCCCATAGAGACTGCCAGAGGTCCGGACAACAGGCCCTCCGATTTGACACACTGGACTCTATCTGAGAAGTAGTTGGTGAACCAGGTGAGGCAGTCATTTGAGAAACCAAGGCTGTTGAGTCTGCCGATAAGAATGTGGTGATTGACAGAGTCAAAGGCCTTGGCCAGGTCGATGAAGACGGCTGCACAGTACAGTCTTTTATCGATGGCGGTTATGATATTGTTTAGATATTGTTTAGTGCCTGAGGTGCACCCGTGACCAGCTCGGAAACCAGATTGCATAGCAGAGAAGGTACGGTGGGATTCGAAATGGTCGGTGATCTGTTTGTTCACTTGGCTTTCGAATACTTTTTAAAGGCAGGGCAGGAAGGATATAGGTCTGTAACAGTTTTGGTCTAGAGTGTCTCCTCCTTTGAAGAGGGGGATGACCGCGGCCGATTTCCAATCTTTAGGAATCTCAGATGATACGAAAGAGAGGTTGAACAGACTAGTAATAGGGGTTGCAACAATGGCGACTGATCATTTTAGGAAGAGAGGGTCCAGATTGTCTAGCCCAGCTGATTTGTAGGGATCCAGATTTTGCATCTCTTTCAGAACATCAGCTGTCTGGATTTGGGTGAAGGAGAAGCGGGGGGGGGGGCTTGGGCCAGTTGCTGAGGGGCGTGTGGAGCTGTTGGCCGGGGTTGGATTAGCCAGGTGGAAAGCATGGCCAGTCATAGAGAAATGTTTTAAAAAGCTAGCCTTTGCTTTCCTAACTGACTGTGTGTATTGGTTCCTAACTTCCCTGAAAAGTTGCATATCGCTGGGACTATTCGAAGCTAGTGCAGTACACCACATGGTGTTTTTGTGCTGGTCAAGGGCAGTCAAGTCTGGAGTGAAATAAGTGCTATATCTATTCTTAGTTCTAAATTTTTTGAAAGGGGCATGCTTATTTCTGATGGTGAGGAAAGCACTTTTAAAGAATAACCAGGCATCCTCTACTGACGGGATGAGGTCAATATCCTTCCAGGAGACCCGGGCTAGGTCGATTAGAAAGACCTGCTCGCAGAAGTGTTTTAGGGAGCATTTGACAGTGATGAGGGATGGTCATTTGACCGCGGACCCATAAAGGACGCAGGCAATGAGGCAGTGATCACTGAGATCCTGGTTGAAAACTGCAGAGGTGTATTTAGAGGGCAAGTTGGTCAGGATGATATCAATGAGGGTGCCCATGTTTACGGATTTGGGGTTGTACCTGGTAGGTTCCTTGATAATTTGTGTGAGATTGAGGGCATCTAGCTTAGATTGTAGGATAGCCGGGGTGTTAAGCATATCCCAATTTAGGTCACCTAGCAGTACGAACTCTGACGATAGATGGGGGGGGCAATCAATTTACATATGGTGTCCAGGGCACAGCTGGGAGCTGAGGGGGGTCCATAACAAGCGGCAACAGGGAGGGACTTATTTCTGGAGAGATGGATCTTTAAAAGTAGAAGATCTAACTGTTTGGGCATAGACCTGGATAGTATGACAGAACTCTGCAGGCTCTCTCTACAGAAGATTGCAATTCGCCCCCTTTAGCAGTTCTGTCTTGACGGAAAATGAAATTGGGGATGGAAATTTCCGAATTTTTGGTGGCTTTCCTAAGCCAGGATTCAGACACGGCTAGGACATCAGGGTTGGTGGAGTGTGCTAAAGCAGTGAATAAAGCAAACTTAGGGAGGAGGCTTCTGATGTTAACATGCATGAACCCAAGGCTTTTACGGTTGCAGAAGTCAACAAATGAGAGCGCCCGGGGACACACAGGGCCTGGGTTAACCTCTACATCACCAGAGGAACAGAGGAGGAGTAGGATGAGGGTACAGCTAAAGGCTATACGAACTGGTCGTCTAGTGCTTTGGGAACAGAGAATAAAAGGAGCAGATTTCTGGGCGTGGTAGGATAGATTCAGGGCATAGTGTACAGAGAAGGGTATGGTAGAGGGTGCGATTACAGTGGTGGTAAAACTAGGCATTGAGTGACGATGAGAGAGGTTGCATCTCTGGAGGCGCCAGTTAAGCTACAGTACAGTAGTCCAGGTGTGCCATTACTAGGGCCTGTAGGACCTGCCTTGTTGATAGTGCTGATAAGAAGGTAGAGCAGAGCTTTATTATGGACAGACTTTTCCCCATCTTAGTTACTGTTGTATCAATATGTTGTGACCATGTCAGTTTACAATCCAGGGTTACTCCAAGCAGTTTAGTCACCTCAACTTGCTTAATTTCCACATTATTTATTACAAGATTTAGGGTTTTGTTAATGATTTGTCCCAAATACAATGCTTTTAGTTTTTGAAATATTTTGGACTAACATTCCTTGCCACCCATTCTGAAACTAACCGCAGCTCTTTGTTAAGTGTTGCAGTCATTTCCGTCGCTATAGTAGCTGATGTGTATAGTGTTGAGTCATCCGCATACATAGACACACTGGCTTCACTCAAAGTGGCATGTTGTTAGTAAAAAATTGAGTTCGACCCTTTCAAAACAACCACCTTGTTCACAAACACAGAATTATTCACAGCCTAAAATTGTCACGTTCTGACCTTAGTTCAGTCTTTATTTTAGTTTGGTCAGGGCGTGAGTTGGGGTGGGCATTCTATGTTGTGTTCTGTTATATTTCTATGTGTTTGGCCTAGTATGGTTCTCAATCAGAGGCAGGTGTCAGTCGTTGTCTCTGATTGGGAGCCATATTTAGGTAGCCTGTTTTCTATTGTGTTTTGTGGGTGGTTGATTCCTGTTTCGGTTGCATGTACTTTTGTTAAGTGTTCTGTTGATTTAATAAATATCTCATTATGGATACTTACCACGCTGCACATTGGTCCGATCCTTGCTACTCCTCTTCAGACGAAGAGGAAATCCGTTACAAAAATATCTAAAATCCATTCTATAATTTTTTTCTATGATCTCAGACAGTCACAAACACAACATGGTATCGCCTCTATTGTGACTTTTGTCTCTGTAGGGCACTGTGGAGCAACCACAGCCATCGATTTCATGCCAGACATCCAATCTCATGATAACCCCTATACTGGAGTTTCCAGTCCTACATATGCTTCACGTGCATTCATGGGCCAGGGAGGGGCAAGACAGTGCTGAAGCCCTCTTTAGAATAGGCATAGCACCTCCACTAGCACCAGCAAAAAAAAGTTTTATTAGTACCTGCATGCACACCTAATAACACCTAAGAATTTAGACTTTTGTTCAACCAGTTGCCTTGATCCGTTGGTTTCATTTCACTAGAAACCCTCTGAGCATAGAAATGTGTCTGGACTGGTAGAATATGAAGGCAATGCATTTAAACTTCAAAAGATTAGCATTCTCAAGTCTGAACTGATCTCCAATGTTATAAATGCTTAAATAGAATTAAATCTATCAAGAGTATTTTCCCTCTAGCATGGGGAGTAAACATAATCTTAACACATCCTACCCTAAATTGTTCGTATTTATTGGAGGTATTGCCTAAGAAACAGACATTTACTCCTGAGGTGCTGACTTGTTGCACCCTCGACAACTACTGTGATTATTATTATTTGACCATGCTGGTCATTTATGAACATTTGAACATCTTGGCCATGTTCTGTTATAATCTCCACCCGGCACAGCCAGAAGAGGACTGGCCACCACTCATAGCCTGGTTCCTCTCTAGGTTTCTTCCTAGGTTTTGGCCTTTCTAGGGAGTTTTTCCTAGCCACCGTGCTTCTACACCTGCATTGCTTGCTGTTTGGGGTTTTAGGCTGGGTTTCTGTACAGCACTTTGAGATATCAGCTGATGTAAGAAGGGCTATATAAATCTATTTGATTATATTTGAAATTTGATTTGAAGGCACAGTGATGCCAAAATGTAATTACTGGAAGCGTTTATGTAGTGTGTTACTCTATTTACTGTTATTGCAAACAGATGATCAACATCAATTCGCTAGGGATATTAGCTCCATGGGTCCAGGCACAACTGTCTTCAATGGGGTACTGAATGAGACACCAAGATATTCTGAACATTAATAATGAACACCTTTTTCCCCAGCACTTGGCCTGTTGTTGCATCACTGGCGCTATCACAACAGCTGTTGTTCACTTGACTGTCATTAGGAAAATTCCTTCCTGGATCAGATGATGATGTGTGAAAATATCATGGCGTAACTAAATCAGCTGGACACCAAATGGCATCCAACAAGTAGTATGTATAATTATTGAAGAACCACGTTAACGACTGTATCGATTTAGGTTTTACGTATCAAGGTATGGTGACTCGGTTAGAAGCATTCGATTTTTGCAATGCATACATTGTTTTGGATTTGTTTGCCCATGAAAACAGTTTTCACCCAATAACATAAGGAAACACGAAATTATATGTAGTTACACTTCATTTCTGGGATTTCTACAACAACAAAAAAACAGTAGGACAGCTAGATCCAGGATTCTTACATGGTTCAAGTTCAATGGCTAATTTAACTGGTTAAAGCTTGATATAGTAAGTAATTGCCATTAATGCAAGGACAGAAAAGTAATGTTTTATGTCACATGATTTTGGACAAATCTGTCAAGACACCAACCATGATAAAGGGTTAAACATAGGTTTTAAATCAACTTGTGAATTTTATTGAAAATAGCAATGATCCATCCTTATATCTTAATGTAATGGCATGAAAACAATTGGCAGATTACTATCAATGACTTAACAGCAGCTGTAACAAGTCGTCCAGTGTAGGGAATCCTCACTGGCACCCTAGTTTATAGAAAGATGTAAACACCTGCTCTTTCCATGACATAGCTTTTACCTGGATTCACTTGGTCAGTCTATGATCCTTTATTGATGTCACTTGTTAAATCCACTTCAAATCAGCATAAATGAAGGTGAGGAGACAGGTTAAAGACAGATTTTTAAGCCTTGAGACAATTGAGACATTGATTGTGTATGTGTGACATTCAGAGGGTGAATGGGCAAGACAAAATATTTAAGTACCTGGTATGGTATATAAGTGCTTGGTATGGGTATGGTAGTAGGTGCCAGGTGTCCTGGTTTGTGTCAAGAACTACAACGCTACTGTGTTTTTCACACTCACTGAGTAGATGCAGTGTACTCAGTGTGTTTGTTCCTACGTGCAATATTCTCTTTGCTCTGTCCTCTCCACTGCACCGTAACCTAAGTATGTAACCTGACTCTCAGCCATACCAGCTCTGACTGAGCTGCTGCACATTGTTGGCAGAGAGAGAAAGAGAGAGGGGGGAGAGAGAGACACGAGTTCACAGTACACAGCAGGACTACCACCACAACCCCCCCTATACCAACTTGACCTTAGCTACTTTATCAACCAGCCTCCGTCTCTCCCTCTCCCTCTCTACACACTCTGCTTCCTTGCTCTTTCTCTCTGTCCCTATAACTCTACCTTTTTTTCACTCTCTCGCTCTCCCTCTCAATCATTCCATTATTTTATTTTCCTCTTCCAAACAGTCTGCTCTGTTCACAGGTTATAGAGCAAGACCCCCATAGCACGCTACACTCGAAGATAATATTTTCCCCCTTTATTTCTTCCTCTCTTTTTTCTCCTTTTTTCCCTTTTTTTAAAGACACAAAGGGCGGACAGACAGACAACTCCGAACTGGGTGGAACGCAAACCTTGACCCAGGACGGAGAGAGGGATGGAGGGAGCAAGGGACGATGGAGGAACGGATGGAGAGCAAGGAGAGGGGTAGAGAACTAGACACACAGATGCCTTTTTGTGTTTGTTTTTCTGGTAGAAATTAGACTAACACTAAGACTTTTGTGACCCCCACACCTGGCCGTCAATCGTTATTCATTTTTAATCCTGTTGAATATAGCCCACTTTGTTGGTACACAACACGTCCCATACCTCCTCATCCTCGGGCAGGTGTTGAAGGGAGGAAAGGAAGAAAATAACACAAAGAGCACACATGCACATATACACCTGTTGTATTCGGCGAATGTGAGAAATAACAATTTGATGAGTGTGTTCATGTGTGCTCTTTGATGTGTTAGATGGTTAAACAATGTATCTACAGTACCCAGGATCTAGACAAAATCTATCTACAGTTATTACATATCCCCCTCTATTTACTTCCTTCCCTCCCTTCAACCCATGCCCGAGGACAAGAAACTTCCGAAATTAACCAGCAATTTGTGTGTGTGTGGGGTGGAGGGTGGGGTTAAAAAGAAAGGATTGGAATGAGGAAGAGGGAGGGAGTGAGGGCGGACAAAACAAGCCATTGAGACTGGGCAGCGGAAGAGGGGATAGTGAGGATTATCTACAACGTTTGGAGAAGGCTAGCCGAGGAGGGGGGAACAGAGGAGAGATGGATAAATTAACAATTTGGATGACTATGGGTCAGATGAGTGGAGGAGAGGAAGAGGAGGAGAAATAAAAGGATAGAAGAGGTGGATGAATGAGGAATGTAGATGACTATGGGTCAGATTGATGGTGGAGAGAAGGACGAGGATGGATGAGATACGAGGATGACTATGGGTCAGATGAGTGGAATGAATGAGAAGGACTATGAGTGCTGTATGGTCTCCTTGTCTCTAAGGTGTTAATAATAGATTATACCAGCCATGTCTGGTTAAAGCCACATGGTGCCTAAGAGATTAGAATGAATGAAGGAACATCAGTGTTCTCTTCAAGTTGACCTGACATACTTGTTCCCTTCAAGTTTTTTAAATTTTTTATTTCACCTTATTTAACCAGATAGGCCACTTGTGAACAAGTTCTCATTTACAACTGCGACCTGGCAAAGATAAAGCAAAGCAGTGCGACACAAACAACACAGAGTTACACATGGAATAAACAAACATACAGTCAATAACACAATAGAAGTAAATCTATATACAGTGTGTGCAAATGAGGTAAGATTAGGGAGTTAAGGCAATAAATAGGCCGTAGTGGCAAAGTAATTACAATTTAGCAATTAAACACTGGAGTGATAGATGTGCAGAAGATGAATGTGCAAGTAGAGATACTGGGGTGCAAAGGAGCAAAACATTTTTTTATAAATAACAATATGAGGATGAGGTAGTTGGATGGGCTATTTACAGATAGGCTATGTACAGGTGCAGTGATCTGTGAGTTGCTCTGACAGCTGATGCTTAAAGTTAGTGAGGGAGATATGAGTCTCCAGCTTCTGTGATTTTTGCAATTCGTTCCAGTCATTGGCAGCAGAGAACTGGAAGGAAAGGTGGCCAAAGGAGGAATTGGCTTTGGGGGTGACCAGTGAAATATACCTGCTGGAGCGCATGCTACGGGTGGGTACTGCTATGGTGACCAGTGAGCTGAGATAAGGCGGGACTTTACCTAGCAAATACTTATAGATGACCTGGAGCCAGTGGGTTTGGCAACGAATATGAAGCGAGGGCCAGCCAACGAGAGCATACAGGTCGCAGTGTTGGGTAGTATATGGGGCTTTGGTAACAAAACAGATGGCACTGTGATAGACTGCATCCAATTTGCTGAGTAGAGTGTTGGAGGCTATTTTATAAATGACATCGCCGAAGTCAAGGATCAGTAGGATAGTCAGTTTTACGAGGGTATGTTTTGCGAGGATGCTTTGTTGCAAAATAGGAAGCCGATTCTAGATTTTGGATTGGAGATGCATGATGTGAGTCTGGAAGGAGAGTTTACAGTCTAACCAGACACCTAGGTATTTGTAATTGTCCACATATTCTAAGTCAGAACCGTCCAGAGTAGTGATGCTGGACGGGCGGGCAGGTGTGGGCAGCGATCGGTTGAAGAGCATGCATTTAGTTTTACTTGCATTTAAGAGCAGTTGGAGGCCACGGCAGGAGAGTTGTATGGCATTGAAGCTCGTATGGAGGTTAGTTAACACAGTGTCCAAAGAAGGGACAGAAGTATACAGAATGGTGTCATCTGCGTAGAGGTGGATCAGAGAATCACCAGCAGCAAGAGAGACAATCATTGATGTATACAGAGAAAAGAGTCGGCCCGAGAGTTTAACCCTGTGGCACCCCCATAGAGACTGCCAGAGGTCTGGACAACAGGCCCTCCGATTTGACACACTGAACTCTATCTGAGAAGAAGTTGGTGAACCAGGCGAGGCAGTCATTTGAGAAACCAAGACTGTTGAGTCTGCCGATAAGAATGTGGTGATTGACAGAGTCGAAAGCCTTGGCCAGGTCGATGAAGATGGCTGCACAGTACTGTCTTTTATCGATGGCGGTTATGATATCGTTTAGGACCTTGAGTGTGGCTGAGGTGCACCCGTGACCAGCTCGGAAACCAGATTGCATAGCAGAGAAGGTACGGTGGGATTCGAAATGGTCGGTGATCTGTTTGTTAACTTGGCTTTCGAAGACCTTAGAAAGGCAGGGCAGGATAGATATAGGTCTGTAACAGTTTGGGTCTTGAGTGTCTCCCCTTTGAAGAGGGGGAATTTGACGATTTGTTTATCTTCAAGTTGACCTAACTTGTTCCTGTCACGCCCTGACCTTAGAGATCCTTTTCATGTCTCTATTTTGGTTTGGTCAGGGCGTGAGTTGGGGTGGGCATTTTTTGTTTTGTGTTCTATGTTTTTTATTTCTGTGTGTTTGGCCGGGTGTGGTTCTCAATCAGAGGCAGCTGTCTATCGTTGTCTCTGATTGAGAACCATACTTAGGTAGCCTTTTCCCACCTGTGTTTTGTGGGTAGTTGTTTTCTGTCTTTGTGTCTGTACCAGACAGGACTGTTTCGTTTTGTTCATTCTCTTTGTTATTTTGTTTAGTGTTCTGTTTTAATAAATTAACATGAACACTTACCACGCTGCGCTTTGGTCTGATGATTCCTCATCTTCAGACGACGAACGTGACAGTTCCCTTCTAGTTGACATTACTGTACTCTTTACAGTGAAGCGTCAGTGTCACTGCCCTTTAGTTGCTCCCATGGAGGGTGTCTAGCAATGGAGCATTGGTCTTTAATGGTCTCCAACCCTGGTACAGGAGAGCTACCGTATGCAGGCTTACACTAGCACATCTGATTCAGCTAAACAACTAATCGTCAGGAGCACAAAAAGTTTTCAACCTTTTTCAGATGCTCTCACCCATCTGGAAAAAAGGAATGCATATGTGAGGATGCTGTTCATCGACTACAGCTCAGCCTTCAATAACATAGTGCCCTCTAAGCTCACCACAAAGCTCACGGCCCTGGGTCTGAACTCCTCCCTATGCAACTGGGTCCTGAACTTCCTGACAGGCCGCCACCAGGTGGTGAAGGTAGGCAACATTATCTCCTCGACACTGATTCTCGACCCAGGGCCCCACAAGGGTGCGTCCTCAGTCCACTTCTGTATACCCACGACTGTGTGACCTCATACAGTTCCAACTCCATCATCAAATTCAGAGTTCCAACTCCATCAAATTCGCTTATGACATGACAGTAGTAGGCCTGATTACCAACAACGACGAGGCGGCCTACAGGGAGGAGGTACGCACTCTGACGGCATGGTGCCACGTAAACAACCTCTCCCTGAACGTCAGCAAAACAAAGTAGTGGATTGTGAACTTCAAGAGGAACCAGGCTGGGCACGCGCCATCCTCATCAACGGGGAGACAGGCAAAAACTTCAAGTTCCTCGGCATACACAACTCCAAGCAGCTGAAATTGTCAAATTACAAGGACACTGTGGTGAAGAAGGCATGACAGCGACTCTTCAACCTCAGGATGCTGAAGAAATTCTGCCTGTCCCAGAGGGTCCTCAGTGTTCTACAGGAGCAACATTGAGAGCATACGGTCGTGCTGCATCACAGCCTGGTACAGAAACTCCATCGCCGCGGATCGCAAGGCACTACAGTGGGTGGTACGCTCAGCCGAACGCACCATTGTCCTCCAAGAAAACACCAATATTTTCTTTATAGAATTATTTATTTAATATTACATGTATTGCTTTTATTTCATTTTGACCTTCATTGTTGGAGCTCGGACCTTAAGATGTTCCCTGTACCCTGTAATTACACCTGCAACCCTGTACATGTGACTATTAAAATTATAATCTAATATCTCTCGTTCTCTCCCTCTGTTCAGCCCTCTCTACATACCCCACACCTGGAACCACATCACAAGGCCAATGCATGAAAGAGAGAAGGAGATAGATGTAAAAAGAGAGAGAGATGTAAAAAGAGAGAGAATACCTAACACACACAGGGGGTCCAGCGGACACGAAAAACACTGTCCCCTTTCAATAGTTCTCTCCATTCCTTAGTCTTCCTCTCTTTCCCCTCCATTCTGCTCTCTCTCCATCCCTCCATTCCCCTCTGTTCCTCTCCATACAGTCAATAAGTCTGTGACCCACGGTCAGGAATTCGATTACGTCATAGAAACTTATTCTCTCTCCCTGTGTTAACTACTACCAGGTGTGTCAGCTACATGTTCTAAAAAATGGAATGCCTTCGTGAAAAGTAGGTTATGAGTCTTTTCTTTCTCTTTTTTCCTTTTCAATTTCCCTCCTCTGTTCTTCTCCCTCTCTCTCGCTTATCCATCATTCCCAGACTCTTCCATTTATCTCGCCTCTCCTCTTTTCATCCATCCATCCATCTGTCTCTTATTTTAATTCTCTCCATTGATTAACCTCCCTCCTTTCTCTACCAGCTTTCTTCATCTATCACTCACTTTTCTTTTTCTCTACCCTCCCTCTCCATCATCAAGTACGAGGACAGATTTATAATCGCGTTATTCATCGTTGTGGCAATAGGCCTAACCACAGCATTCCGTGGGTCTATGTTAATACACTTCATGTCTCCGAAGTGTGATTGTGTGTGCCCGCAGTGTGTGTGTGTGCGAGTGTATATATGCGTGTATATGTATATAGTATGTGTGTGTGTGTTGTGGTCCATGTGTTTCACATTAGGATCTAGAATGCCTCTGTCTCTGCTGACAGATAATGGACTACAGCCGCTCTCAATTAGCACACAGATTTGATGATCCACTGGGAGTGTGAGTGTGGGCGTATGTGGGAGAACCCCAAAATACATACATACATACAGACAGACGGATGGACGGACGCAATGCATTACACTGTGTCTTAATGACAGCTATCGAGAGTGGAAGCTAAAGTGCGTATGTGTGATTGTGTGCATCCCCTCACTCAATCGCTCGAATGTGTATCTTGGATAGGGAGATATAATATATTCCATATTAACAGTGGCTATGTGAGGGCGCTAGCAAAACAGTTTGGTTAAAGTTAAAGCTAGGCCAGTTTTTCAGCTCAAGTGTTTCATACAACGACAGAATCTAACACAGACCAGCCAAAGCCCCACAGAAAACCATCGGCACTGATTAGCCTGAGTATTTTCATGCAAGAACACTGAGCAGAAAGAGCAAGCCAAGTGCTGGGTTTGGCTTACGCTAACCTAATGTTAGCCATTTGGCCTAGCATAGCCTAACACGTGTTAACCCTAATTGAAAAAAATTAAGAATTGCCCCAGTTGCAAAGAACATTAAGTGTTTCCCTTAAGGATTTACCTTCAGGAATAATTTTCCCATACCTAAGGGAATTGTTTAAAGTGGAACTGACAGAGATTTAGCAACATAAAATCTGTTCATATACACACAGGAAGAATAAGACACTTTTTTTTTTTATGACAAGCGAACACTTAGATGGTCATTTTCAAGTTTTCATAAATTCATAGAATGTTTGGGAATGACTTATAGTAAGGCATTTGCGAAAATTCAACAGCAATGTAGAGTGGGAAAGCGGCCATGCGTTTGGACAATTAATAGACACTGCAGTAAATAAAACCTAACATAAACATCTGTCTTGTCCAGGACCGGAGTCTAGGCAGACCGGTGTGCCATAGCCAATCAGAGCTACAGTAGGACTATATGCAAATAAGACATTTGTCACAAGGGCCTGAAATCAATCATTTGAACTGGAATGTGTGTTCACAGGCAGTAGCAACAGTTCGACTTCAGCTCATTAGAACGCATTTGCCAAAAGCCACCTGCATGGATATCAGCAAATATGTGAATACCACGTTCGGGAACTTCACAGTTCTATTGATCAAACAACAATGAAAAGGTAGGCTTTCTCCCCCTCAGCTAACTATACACATGAACTATGAGATCACCAACTAATGCTAGACAGAGAGAGATAAGCTAAAATCTAACCAGGGAACATGAGATAAACCCACTCAAACTTTTTAAACCGAAGCCAGACTGCAACATTTTCATAGCCTAGCTAGTACTATCGCATGTACACTTCCCCCCCGCTGCATGATGTAAATGGGACAAACAAAAGCAGCATCATTTAAGTTTAAGTGAGATGTTACCCCACTCTTCGACCAAGGCACATGGGGGGGGGGGGGATAGCCCTCCAATCCAACAGGTCCCAGACGTGCTCAATGGGATTGAGATCCGGGCTCTTCGCTAGTCATGGAAGAACACTGACATTCCTGTCTTGCAGGAAATCACACACAGAACGAGCTGTATGGCGAGTGGCATTGTCATGCTGGAGGGTCATGTCAGGATGAGGATGTCTTCCCTGTAACGCACAGCATTGGGATGGCCTGCAATGACAACAAGCTCAGTCCGATGATGCTGTGACACACCGCCCCACACCATGACGGAACCTCCACCTCCAAATCGATCCCGCTCCAGAGTACAGGCCTCGGTGTAATACTCATTCCTTCGACGATAAACGCGAATCCGACCATCCCCCCTGGTAAGACAAAACCGTGACTCGTCAGTGAAGAGCACTTTTTTGCCAGCTCTGTCTGGTCCAGCAATAGTGGGTTTGTGCCCATAGGCAACGTTGTTGCCGGGGATGTCTGGTGAGGAGCTGCCTTACAACAGGCCTACAAGCCCTCAGTCCAGTCTCTCTCAGCCTATTGTGGACAGTCTGAGCACTGATGGAGGGATTGTGCGTTCCTGGTGTAACTCGGGCAGTTGTTGTGTCCATCCTGTACCTGTCCCGCTGGTGTGATTTTCGGATGTACTGATTCTGTGCAGGCGTTGTTACACGTGGTCTGCCACTGCGAGGACGATCAGCTGTCCATCCTGTTTCCCTGTAGCGCTGTCTTAGGCGTCTCACAGTACGGACATTGCAATTTTTTGCCCTGGCCACATCTGCAGTCCTCATGCCTCCTTTCAGCATGCCTAAGGAGTCAGTAGAAAGGCCTCTTTAGTGTCCTAAGTTTTCATAATTGTGACCTTAATTGCCTACCATCTGTAAGCTGTTGGTGTCTTAACGACCGTTCCACAGGTACATGTTCATTAATTGTTTATGGTTCATTGAACAAGCATGGGAAACAGTGTTTAAACGCTTTACAATGAAGATCTGTGTTATTTGGATTTTTACAAATTATCTTTGAAAGACAGGGTCCAGAAAAAGGGACGTTTCTTTTCTTGCTGAGTTTAATATAAACTCAGCAATTTATATTAATCATGTATTGAACTGCATCCACATATTCTGCCAACAATGTCATTGGAATTTTTTGTCAAATAGAACCTATTTTTAAAACCTCTTATGAAGTTAGTTTTGAAGCATAAGCTGGGAATTTCATATTTTTAACAAATATTATAATTGTCTGTTTCATATCTGCAAAGTAGTTAACACGCTGTCAGTTCCACTTTAAGGGCATTGCATAGAACCCATAAACGTTCCTTAGGTAAGGGCATAATGTCAAATGTGCATAAAGATGGCAGAATTCAGATATGACATCATTGTTTTGGCACTATCCACTGAGTTTGTAAACTACGGTGCGCGACATGGTTCAATGTGCCAATAAATCAGCACAAAATACCTTTTCGGTTTTTCACATTGCCTGCGTCTTGAAGCTAAAATTGGGATCATGTATTGTCAGCTAATGTCCTTATAAATAAATAGTAACGGAGAGCAATGTACAATACAGTTTTGAAGAGGGGAAGTATGATTTTACAATTATCTACTTTTCTTCTCCATGAACTTGAGCTACAATACAGTGTGTGCAGTCAGGCAGATGTTCAATCTGAACGAGACATTGTGTAGCCTCAGGGGGTTCGCTTTGGACAAGCTCAGTCTCATACATCCTCAATCCAAGTCAATTAACAGGCACATACATTCACATGCACACGCATGCATGCACAAACAAATATATACATGCACACTATCCAAGTAAATTTACACCACAAGAAATAAGACATTCCATTTCTATTACAACTGGCGACAGGACTGGCGATAGGACAATTGTATAATTGTGGTGGAACGGTGACTGTCGGAGTGTGTGTGTGTGTGTGTGTCTGTATTGAAGCGGAGAAGTAAGGAAATGAGGGGGATGCAGAAATAATCAGATACCAACACAGATGGGGAATGCCTGTGGTGGTGTCTGTGTTAAGGTAGTGTGTGGTACAGACTATGACTCATTAAACTCACTGACTCAGTAGAAATCAAGGTAATCTGAACCAAAAGCAGACCTATGTGACCCAGGGTCCATATGTATCAAGCAGTCCTGATTAGGACTGAGTGTGTAGTTACGTGTGTATGTGTGGCTTTTGACTGTGTGTGCGCGCGCTTGTTCACATGTACATGTTACGTGGGTGTTGAAAACCCCATTAAATGGAAGACACCATATGTTTTATGAAGGAACCCTAACATGACAAAAACAGAACTAAAACCCAAACACTTTAACCCAATGCTGTCAAACCCAATGCTCTCCTCACAGTAAATTTGCGATCAGATTTTTAACACCCACAGTGTTAAATGTAACACTTTCTTAGAAATAATATGTGACCATTTCATACAGTGATAAACCAACACCCCAAGAGTCTTGGGAAGATAATACAATGGGTGTTACACATTTCAAATCATTGGAGCTGATGCTGTTACACTTTCTCAGTGTTACTGAATCAAAAAATGTGGTGTTACAGTAACTCTTTTTTGGGGTGTTGTTTTAACACTGTAGGGTGTAAATTTTTATTTATTTCCTAGGGTGCCTTTAGAGTGAATTTTAGAGGTACCAGTTCCACCCATGACTATGTTTGCTAGTGACAGAGACATGATTGTTGCATTCGATGGCTTTCAACCTGTAGCCTTAACCAAGTGAGTGCCTAAGTGAATATTTTATCATAAATATTTTATTATTTATGACAATACATTTATTTATATATTTTTTTACAATACTATACTTTGACAGCCTAGCTTTACCCTAACACAGTTGTTTGATGTGGCCTGCAAACCAGAAGTTTCAGCAAGTCACATTATACTGGCTGACAAAGTGTTATATAATTCCTATTGGAATCCAGCCAGAGTTAGGATAGCCAACAATTGAAACTTTAAAAATCACCCGCAACTGCAGTTAGAATGACTGCCAAGGTAGGAAAGATTTATAAATAAGACTACCTAATAGGCTTGGGCAGTATCCAGATTGTCATACCTACATACCAACCTTGTGCCATACCAGGATATGCTGTAATACTGGCATTGAACACAATGGGCGCTGTTTTCGAACCCCACTGATAGCATTGCTATCCTTCGGATTACAGAGTAACAAATACATGTAACATCCCATAAAGAATGCTAACTAAATGCTAACGAGCGCATTGCAAACATTTTGTACAGTTTCTGACCTAAACTATACAAGTAATTCAAAAATGCTACACAGTTTGCTGCACGCATAAATAAAAATTTGCCAGCAAGGCTCCTGATCCAGGAGCGGATTCTTTGCTGTCAGCAAGCGAATGCTTGATTTTGGAAGACGCTAACCCTTAGCTAGAAAGCTAACTAGCTACTAAATTAGCAAACCAAATGCACAACTGCAAAGCATTTAGTACATTTTAGACAGTTAACTTAATAGCTATAAAATATCTTTATGGCAAACATTTAGTTGTGAATTCCATACTGTAATTAGATCACCTGGCGCATGCTGCACAACAATGAGTGACTCAGAAGGCTCCGGTCTCTCGCCTTTGTGTGCTTGTAAACAAACACCACGTGACTGGGGACTACTTTAGGCTTCATAATAACGTGACCGGTGAAATTAAGAACGCAATGTTCTTTATCTCCTAACGTATTGCGCAACTTGACTGCAGTTATTTACTTAAAAGTACCTACAAATATCAAAGTAATCGTTTCAATGGTATTGAAAAACCATCCGTGGCTTTTTCCAAATACCCCGGTATACTGTATATACTTTCGTAATAGTTTCTGAATGCACTGTATATATTTACACTCCGGACTCTGACATTGCTGGTCCTAACATTTCCATATTTCTTAATTCCATTCTTTTACTTAGATAGTTGTGTGTAATATTAGATATTTCTGCACTGTTGGAGCTAGAAAAACAAGCATTTCACTACACCAGCAGTAACATCTGCAAAATACAAAGCATGTGAATGCAACCGATAACAGTTGATTTATGTGATAATGAGGTCCCTCTCATTTCTTTTCCAAAATCAAAGAATTAACGTAAATTAATTCAACACAGTCGAGTTAGTGGTGATCCCACTGATTCAAATAACACTTAATTTATTCACTGCAGGTGGTGTCGATTTCAATCCCACTGGTGGAAACCCCACTAGAATCAACACTCAGATACAACACTCAAAACACTTTTCACCCTAACACTTAGATTTAACACCCGTAAATTTGCTGTGCTCTCACACAGAATGGAATGTATGTAGAGAACCTTCATGCTGACAGCCAGTGGAATGTTCCCTGAACACCAGTGTTCTTCAAATAAATAGTGGATTGGTCTGAGTCAGCCAATCTGCACCTTGTATTTGGCTCGTCAGTTGTACAATGTATAATTTAGAACTATTTACCGCTTCATGTCACACAAACACACACACTTTCTCAGACCAATCCACTATGTATTTGTAGAACACAGGTGTGAATCTACATGATTATTTACAGTCCTTCGACTTGGCCGCACAATAGAACTCTGGCGTGATAGAATTCAAAAATATTTATATATTTTTTTTACAGGTGATGACAAAGGCATAAAATTAATGCTAAGCATCAGGTCTGGAGGAAACCTGGCACCATCCCTACGGTGAAGCATGGTGGTGGCAGCATCATGCTGTGGGGATATTTTCAACGGCAGGGACTGGGAGACTAGTCAGGATCAAGGGAAAGATGAACGGAGAAAAGTACAGAGAGATCCTTGATGAAATCCTGCTCCAGAGCGCTCAGGACATCGGAAGGTGAACCTTTGCCCTAGTCTAACAGTACAACTACCCTGAGCACACAGCCAAGACAACGCAGGAGTGGCTTCGGGACAAGTCTCTGAATATCCTTGAGTCACCCAGCCAAAGCCCGGACTTGAACCCGATCGAACATCTCTGGAGACCTGAAATTATCTGTGAAGCGACACTCCCCATCCAGCCTGACAGAGCTTAAGAGGATCTGCAGAGAAGAATGGGAGAAACTCCCCAAATACAGGTGTGCCAAGCTTGTAGCGTCATACCCAAGTTGTTGCCAGTTGCCATACCAGGCAGTGATGCAACCCGTCAGGATGCTCTCGATGGTTCAGCTGTAAAACCTTTAGAAGATCTGACGACCCATGCCAAATCTTTTCAGTCTCCTGAAGAGGAATAGGTTTTGCCGTGCCCTCTTCACGACTAACTTTGTGTGCTTGGACCATGTTAGTTTGTTGGTGATGTGGACGCCAAAGAACTTGAAGCTCTCAACCTGCTTCATTACAGCCCTGTCGATGAGAATGTGGCGTGCTCGGTCCTCCTTTTCCTGAAGTCCACAATCAACTCCTTTGTCTTGATCATGTTGAGGGAGAGGTTGTTGTCCTGGCACCACACTGTCAGATCTCTGACCTCCTCCCTATAGGCTGTCTCGTCATTGTCGGTCATCAGGCCTACCACTGTTGTGTCATCGGCAAACTGAATGATGGTGTTGGAGTCGTGCAGTTATGAGTGAACAGGGAATACAGGAGGGGACTGAGCACGCACCCCTGAGGGGCCCCTGTGTTGAGGATCAGCGTGGCGGATGTGTTGATACCTACCCTGAGCACCTGGGGGTGGCCTGTCAGGAAGTCCAGGATTCAGTTGCAGAGGGAGATGTTTAGTCACAGGGTCCTTAGCTTAGTGATGAGCTTTGAAGGCGCTATGGTGTTGAACGCTGAACTGTAGTCAATGTAGTCAATGTAGTCAATGAATAGCATTCTCACATAGGTGTTCCTTTTCTCCGGGTGGGAAAGGGCAGTGTGGAGTGCAATAGAGATTGCATCATCTGTTGATCTGTTGGGGCGGTATGCAAATTGGAGTGGGTCTATGGTTTCTGGGATAATGGTGTTGATGTGAGCCTTTCAAAAAAATTCAGGGCTGCAGATGTGAGTGCTACGGGTCGGTAGTCATTTAGGGAGTTTACCTTGGTGTTCTTGGGCACAGGAACTATGGTGGTCTGCTTGAAACATGTTGGTATTACAGACTCAGATAGAGAGAGTTTGAAGATGTAAGTGAAGACACTTGCCAGTTGGTCAGCACATGCTCGGAGTACACGTCCTGGTAATCCGTTTGGCCCAGTGGCCTTGTGAATGTTGTCCAGTTTAAAGGTCTTACATCGGCTGCGAAAAGCGTGATCACACAGTCATCCGGAGCAGCTGATGCTCTCATGCATCTATTAGTGTTACTTGCCTCGAAGCGAGTCATAGCTCGTCTGGTAGGCACGTGTTACTGAGCAGCTCTCGGCGCTGCTTCCATTTGTAATCTGTAACAGTTTGCAAGCCCTGCCACATCCGACGAGCGTCGGAGCCAGTGTAGTACGATTCCATCTAAGTCCTGTATTGGCGCTTTTCCTGTTTGATGGTTCGTCGGAGGGCATAGCAGGATTTCTTATAAGTTTCCGGGTTAGAGTCCTGCTCCTTGAAAGCGGCAGTTTACCCTTTAGCTCAGTGTGAATGTTGCCTGCTGACGACGTCCTCTATGTACTTATTAATGAAGCCAGTTACTGATGTGGTGTACTCCTCAATACCATCGGAAGAATCCCGGAACATATTCCAGTCTGTGCTAGCAAAACAGTCCTGTAGTTTAGCGTCTGCTTCATCTGACCACTTGTTTTATATACAGAGTCACTGGTGCTTCCTGCTTTCATTTTTGTTTGTAAGCAGGAATCAGGAGAATAGAGTTATGGTCAGATTTGCCAAATGGAGGGCGAGGGAGAGCTTTGTACGCATCTCTGTGTGTGGAATAAAGGTGGTCTAGAATTGTTTTCCCTCTGGTTGTACATTTAACATGCTGATAGAAATGAGGTAAAACTGATTTAAGTTTCCCTGCATTAAAGTCCCCGGCCACTAGAAGCGCCGCCTCTGGATGAGCGTTATCCTGTTTGCTTGTGGCTGGAATACAGCTCATTGAGTGCGGTTTTAGTGCCTGGCTCGGTCTGTGGTGGTATGTAGACAGCAAGAAAAATACAGATGAAAACTCTAGGTAGATAGTGTGGCGTACAACTTATCATGAGATACTCTACCTCAGGTGAGCAAAACCTTGAGACTTCCTTAGATATCGTGCACCAGCAATTGTTTACAAATATGCATAGGCCCCGCCCCGTGTCTTACCAGAGGCTGCTGTTCTGTCTTGCCGATAGTGTATAACCCACCAGTGTTATGTTCTTAATGTCTTCGTTCAGACATGACTCTGTGAGACATAAGATATTACAGTTTTAAATGTCCCATCGGTAAGATATACGTGCTTTCAGTTTGTCAAATTTATTTTCCAGCGATTGAACATTAGCGAGCAGAACGGAAGGCAAGGGCAGATTAGCAAATCGTCACCTGATCCTCACAAGGCATCCTGATATCTTTCCGCAAAACCGATGTTTCCTTTTCCGGCGAATTACGGAGATCTGGGCCTGGTCGGGAGTCCGTAGTACAGTTGAAGTCTGACGTTTACATACACCTTAGCCAAATACATTTAAAAACTCAGTTTTTCACAATTCCTGACATGTAATCATAGTTAACATTCCTGGTCTTAGGTCAGTTAGGATCACCACTTTATTTTAAGAATGTGTAATGCCAGAATAATAGTAGAAAGAATGATTTATTACAGCTTTTATTTCTTTCATCACATTCCCAGTGGGTCAGACGTTTACATACACTCAATTAGTATTTGATAGCTTTGCCTTTAAATTGTTTAACTTGGGTCAAATGTGTCAGGTAGCCTTCCACAAGCTTCCCACAATAAGTTGGATGAATTTTGTCCCATTCCTCCTGACAGAGCTGGTGTAACTGAGTCAGGTTTGTAGGCCTCCTTGCTCGCACACGCTTTTTCAGTTCTGCCCACACATTTTCTATAGGATTGAGGTCAGGGCTTTGTGGTGGCCACTCCAATACCTTGACTTTGTTGTCCTTAAGCCATTTTGCCACAACTTTGCTTGCAAGTATGCTTGGGGTCATTGTCCATTTGGAAGACCCATTTGCGACCAAGCTTTAACTTCCTGACTGATGTCTTGAGATGTTGCTTCAATATATCCACATCATTTTCCTACCTCATGATGCCATCTATTTCATGAAGTGCACCAGTCCCTCCTGCAGCAAAGCACCCCCACAACGTGATGCTTCCACCCCCGTGCTTCACAGTTGGGAGGGTGTTCTTCGGCTTGCAAGCCTCCCCCTTTTTCCTCCAAAACATAACAATGGTCATTATGGCCAAACAGTTCTATTTTTGTTTCATCAGACCAGAGGACATTTCTCCAAAAAGTATGATCTTTGTCTCCATGTGTTGTTGCAAACCGTAGTCTGGCTTTTTATGGCGGTTATGGAGCAGTGGCTTCTTCCTTGCTGAGCAGCCTTTCAGGTTATGTCAATATAGGACTTGTTTTACTATGGATATAGATACTTTTGTACCTGTTTCCTCCAGCATCTTCACAAGGTCCTTTGCTGTTGTTCTGGGATTGATTTGCACTTTTCACACCAAAGTACATTCTTCTGTAGGAGACAGAACGCGCCTTCTTCCTGAGCGGTATGACGGCTGTGTGGTCCCATGGTGTTTATACTTGCGTACTATTGTTTGTACAGATGAACGTGGTACCTTCAGGCATTTGGAAATTGCTCCAAGGATGAACCAGACTTGTGGAGGTCTACACATTTTTTTTGAGGTCTTGGCTGATTTCTTTTGATTTTCCCATGATGTCAAGCAAAGAGGTACTGAGTTTGAAGGTAGGCCTTGAAATACATCCACAGGTACACCTCCAATTGACTCAAATTATGTAAATTAGAAGCTTCTAAAGCCATGACATCATTTTCTGGAATTTTCCAAGCTGTTTAAAGGCACAGTCAACTTAATGTATGTAAACTTCTGACCCACTGGAATTGTGATACAGTGAATTATAAGTGAAATAATCTGTCTGTAAACAATTAGCCAAAACTATAGTTTGTTAAGAAATTGGTGGAGTGGTTGAAAAACGAGTTTTAATGACTCCAACCTAAGTGTATGTTAACTTCCGACTTCAACTGTATATCCCTCGCGTCCTACTCATTGAAGAACTCTGTCTAATTTGAGGTGAGTAATCCCAGTTCTGATGTCGAGAAGCTCTTTCGGTCATAAGAGACGCTAGCACAACATTATGTACAAAACAAACTAATTAATTTAAATAGCAAGGTTGGTTAAGAGCCGATAAGACAGCAGCCCTTCCCTCTGGCGCCATCTTGTATTCTTATCCTTGCTGGTGTTTTCAGATCCAATGGGAAATCCACAGAAAAGGAGGGGTGGACAATTTAGACAAGCTGGTGACTGACTACAGCTGCAAAAGAAGAAACCTACGCTGGCCAGTTGTGATATTCTTCAATATCTTGGACATCTCGGCGTACAACGCGTTTGTCGTCTGGATGGCGTTGAACCAAGATTGGAGCAGAGGGAAGCTCCAGAGGAGATTGCTCTTTCTCGATGAGCTGGGCAAGGCATTGGTAAGACCTCAAATCCAGAGGCAACATATCCCAAGGACCCCAGCTTCTGCAGCCATCGTGAGGAGGATTCAGGAGGAGGATGCTGGTGCCCCATCTGCCCGACCCATAGAAACAACACCTCCAATACGGGAAGAAAGTGTGAGTGATGTTGTTGCATGTGTGTGTGTCTGACTCTCTTACCTTGGCCTGAAGTAACTATACATGTGAGTGAGATGTTAGTAAAATTCCTGAAGTGTTTTCATCATTCTAGATTGTAGCAACAACAAGAAGCGCTGTGATGTGTGTGGACCCAAGAAGGACAGGAAGACAGTACACATGCATCAAGTGCAAGAACAACATTCGTAACACACACAGTAAAAAACTCTGTCCCTCATGTGGTATGTAGACAGGCCTTAATTTGTGTTCAATGGGGCTCATTTATAATTTCCATAAAATACTGTATGTAAAATGTGTCCTTCCAGTTAGTTCAGTTCCAAGCAATAAACATCAATAGTGATGAATACCTTGTTTCATTCATATATGTTCAAGATAAACATGATTTATTCTACCGATGTCTTGATTATACGTTTTTTAATTTGAAATAAATGAATAGCGCTTTTATTGATAAATGTGAATCTTGCAAGGTAAATGGCAAATATTAACCATGTATGCTGTCTATATTTCTTGTAATTGATATCAGTCAACATCTCAGTATTTTTACGTAAATTGTTATGGCTGTATTGTTTTAAAAACCCAATAATGTTGTGCGTCCATCAGACACGCGAACATTGGGTAATTAACCAAAACATGGAAAACACGCGAGTTAAGCAGGTGTGCCTTGATGAAAGTTAATTTGTGGAATTTCTTTCCTTCTTAATGCGTATGAGCCAATCAGTTGTGTTGTGACAAGGTAGGGGTGGTATACAGAAGATAGCCCTATTTGGTAAAAGACCAAGTCCATATTAGGGCAAGAACAGCTCAAATAAGCAAAGTCATGAAGGTCAGTCAATGCGGGAAACGTTCTTTGAACGTTTCTTCAAGTGCAGTCACAAAAACCATTCAAGCGCTATGGTGAAATTGGCTCTCATGAGGACCGCCACAGGAAAGGAAGACCTGGAGTTACCTCTGCTGCAGAGAATAAGTTCATTAGACTTACCAGCCTCAGAAATTGCAGCCCAAATAAATGCTTCACAAAATTCAAGTAACAGACATCAACATCAACTGTTCAGAGAAGACAACGTGAATCAGGCCTTCATGGTCGATTTGCTGCAAAGAAACCACTAATAAAAGGACCAATAAGAAGAGACTTGCTTGGGCCAAGAAATACGAGCAATGGACATTAGACCAGTGGAAATATGTCCTTTGGTCTGATGAGTCCAAATTTAACAGTGGTGTCTTTGTGAGAAGCAGAGTAGATGAACGGACTATCTCTGCATGTGTGGTTCCCACCATGAAGCATGGAGGAGGAGGTGTGATGGTGCTTAACTGGTGACACTCTGTGATTTATTTAGAATTCAGGGCAAACTATAGTTTTAATGTCTTCACTATTATTCTACAATGTAGAAAATAGTAAAAAATAAATAAAAATACTTGAATGAGTAGGTGTGTCCAAACTTTGACAGGTACTGTAGGTCTTGATGCCCTTGGCCAGTTTGATGCAGGGTCCTATTGTAGTGCACTATCTAGGGAATAGGTTGCCATTGAGCACTACATTTGTGTTCTTCTTACCTTAGAGATGTAGGCCTTGATGCCCTCGGCCAGTTTGATGCAGGGCTCTCCAAACAGCTGAGCCAGGTTCTCTGGGATGTCTTGGTCTTTATCCAGAGCATTTAACAGACTGAGACACTTCAGCTCCTCTGTTACACCCTGGCTACGCACCTAAAGGGAGGAGAGAATCGAAAAAATTGAGTTACGAGAGATAGTATAAGTGTTATAAGCGTACGTAGCAGTAACAAAGCATTCAGCAGACTGATACACTTCAACTGCTCTATAATGCCCTGGCGGGAAAAAAAGAGTGTATTTAACCTTTATTTAACTAGGCAAGTCAGTTAAGAACAAATTCTTATTTACAAGGATGGCCTTGGAACAGTGGGTTGTTGCCTTGTTCAGAGGCAGAACGACAGATTTTTACCTTGTCAGCTCAGGGATTCGATCCAGCAACCTTTCGGTTACTGGCCCAACGCTCTAACCACAAGGCTACGTGCCTCCGCAAAATCACCCGACCTCAAGTCCGTGAATCAGGCCTTCATGGTCGAATTGCTGCAAAGAAACCACCACTATAGGACACCAATAATAAGAAGAGACTTGCTTGGGCCAAGAAACACGAGCAATGGACATTAGACCAGTGGAAATATGTCCTTTGGTCTAATGAGTCCAAATTTGAGATTTTTGGTTCCAACCGCTGTGTCTTTGTGAGATGCAGAGTAGATGAACGGATGATCTCCACATATGTGGTTCCCACCGTGAAGCATGGAGGAGGAGGTATGATGGTGCTTTGCTGGTGACACTGTGATTTATTTAGAATTCAAGGCAAGCATGGCTACCACAGCATTCTGCAGCTATACACCATCCCATATGGTTTGTGCTTCGTGGGACTTTCATTTGCTTTTCAACAGGACAGTGACCCATCACACATCCAGGCTGTGTAAGGGCTTTTTGACCTGGAATGTGATGCATCTACAGGGAGGAGAGAATATAAAAGACTTAGAGTGACATAAAGCCATATAAGCAATGCATAGATTGATATAGAGCATTCAACAGACAGAAACTTTAGCTCCTCTGTTATGCCCTGGCTACGCACCTAGAGGGAAGGAACAGGGAAAACATATTTTAGGAGAGGTAGTGTAAGTGTTATAAGTGTGACATATGGCATTCATAGGCACTTTGTATGTCACAATCAATGAGCGATTCCGTCGATGATGGCAGACCAACAGCAAGATGAGAACAAGATTGTAACAAAGGATCGGTCATTTTATGAATGTTAGTGCTTTCATTATGTCTGGAATGTGTTGTCCTTAATAACAGTTTCAATGACATTCACAGACTGCTTAACTAGCGGTTTGATTCTCCTGGAATGAACTCGAACATACACCCAGATCCCCAGATATCTAATGGGCCAATAAACCAACCACTCCTCCAGGGCACACAGGAAATACAAAAATGTCTCTCTTTTCTTGCTCTCTTTTTGTCTTTCTCTCCATCTGAGACTGAGTTAATTTCTGTATTACGTTTGAGTCTGTGTGTAATTTGTATGTAATTGAGTGTGTGTGTAATTTGTGGCCAGGGGTATGGAACCGTTCAGCATCACGGTTGGGGGGGGTTGTACTATTGACTCTTTAACAAGGCCCAACAGGGGTATGACTGCGGTGTGTGTGCATGCGAGCATACAGTATATATGTGGGTGATTGTGTGGGGGGGTTGCTTTCTTCACATTCTCTCAGACCTATTGTTGACGTTTGAATGGTTCTCTATCCTCCTAATAAAAGGGGAGTGAGGGAGGAGACATAGGAGTGATTCCTCACGAAACCCAGTCAACAAAAAAAAGATCTATGGATTATATTTCATGAAAAATTCCCAAATCATGATTGACATATATACTGTATCTAAATGCATGTTGTTGACATATATACTGTATCTAAATGCATAATTGGGAAATAATTGATAAACGTTGGCATATTTATGACATTTTGGCCTTCCCAGGACTCCATAATGTTTCATCCGTTTTGATTTCAAGAAAACTTTTTTTCACATGAATTTGACGCGTACCAAAACAGGGTGTGATCATTCTACAGTGGTCCCTGCAGCGTACACTCAAACCCCAGTGACTAGAATGTATTAAGAACGTCCAGCTTCAATTGACGCAACAGTCAGCGTTTGAGCTGGCAACACTGTTTTTTTACAAACATTTTGCACAAACAGTCCTTACAAATGTGACCACTTTATTTGTGGATGCAAATAGAAGTGGCGACAGCATAACACAATCATCCAAACCGGAAAATGTAGGCCACATTAGTCCTAGCGTTAACTGAGGAAAGATTGACCTAAACACAAGCAGTCATATTCAACTAACTCTCGGCTGACAGAAATCATAATTTCAATTAGACAATAGAAATTACGGGTGAGTTTACCATTGATGGAAATAATTTCATAAAACTCTTTCCAAAAATCGAAAGTAATCCGATGGGTAGTTTGTGGACACCGCCATGTTTCATTTTTCTGGTCAACCAAAGATAAAAAATGAGACTAGATGAGTTTGATCTGTTTGCGGTACGCATGTTGAAGGGGGTGTGTCGTCTACCATTACTCACTTCCCGTCATTCACTTCCGGAAGTTTACTCGAAAGATGAGTGAACCATCCCTCACCTCATTTTGTTATAACATCTTTGGTTTGACAGATGTTTACGTGACAACCAGAATGCATTGTATAATGTCAACAAACATGGCGCCCCACATACCTGGCATATAGATTAGCATTAGCTCATCATAATCAGTACAACCTTCAAAAAAGTATTTTACACACATCATATGTGTCCATTACAATCTATGCATGAATAGGAATGCATGATTTGTCACAAGAACTTGAAAACGTAAATACATTATGAAAACAATAAATACAGTTGAAGCCGGAAGTTTACATACACTTAGGTTGAAGTTATTAAAACTCGTTTTTCAAACCACTCCACAAATGTCTTGTTAACAAACTATAGTTTTGGCAAGTTGGTTAGGACATCTACTTTGTGCATGACAAGTAATTTTTCCAACAATTGTTTACAGACAGATTATTTCACTTATAATTCACGGTATAACAATTCCAGTGGGTCAGAAGTTTACATAAACTAAGTTGACTGTGCCTTTAAACAGCTTGGAAAATTCCAGAAAATGATGTCATGGCTTTAGAAGCTTCTGATAGGCTAATTTACATAATTTGAGTAATTTGGAGATGTACCTGTGGATGTATTTCAAGGCCTACCTTCAAACTCAGTGCCTCTTTGCTTGACATCATGGGAAAATCAAAAGAAATCAGCCAAGACCTCAACAAAAAAATTGTAGACCTCCACAAGTCTGGTTCATCCTTGGGAGCAATTTCCAAATGCCTGGAGGTACCACGTTCATCTGTACAAACAATAGTACACAAGTATAAACACCATGGAACCACACAGCCGTCAAACCGCTCAGGAAGGAGGCGCGTTCTGTCTCCTAGAGATGAACATACTTTGGTGTGAAAAGTGCAAATCAATCCCAGAACAACAGCAAAGGACCTTGTGAAGATGCTGGAGGAAACAGGTACAAAAGTATCTATATCCACAGTAAAACAAGTCCTATATTGACATAACCTGAAAGGCCGCTCAGCAAGGAAGAAGCCGCTGCTCCAAAATCGCCATAAAAAAGCCAGACTACGGTTTGCAACTGCACACGGGGACAAAGATCATACTTTTTGGAGAAATGTCCTCTGGTCTGATGAAACAAAAATAGAACTGTTTGGCCATAATGACCATTGTTATGTTTTGGAGGAAAAAGGGGGATGCTTGCAAGCCGAAGAACACCATCCCAACCGTGAAGCACGGGGGTGGAATCATCATGTTGTGGTGGTGCTTTGCGGCAGGAGGGACTGGTGCACTTCACAAAATAGATGGCATCATGAGGTAGGAAAATTATGTGGATATATTGAAGCAACATCTCAAGACATCAGTCAAATGGGTCTTCAAAATGGACAATGACCCCAAGCATACTTGCAAGCAAAGTTGTGGCAAATTGGCTTAAAACTTCTTAAGTGTAGGGGGCAGTAATTTCGTTTTTGGCCAAAAAACGTACCCATTTGAAACTGCCTATTTCTCAGCCCCCGAAACTAGAATATGCATATAATTGTCAAATTAGGATAGAAAACACTCTAAAGTTTCCAAACTGTCAACATTTTGTCTGTGAGTTTAACAGAATTGATATTGCAGGCTAAAACCTGAGGAAAATCCAATCAGGAAGTGCCTCTGTTTTTGAAACCTCTCTGTTCTTATGCATCCCTAATACCCATTTAAAGGGATATCAACCAGATTCCTTTTTCTATGGCTTCCCTAAGGTGTCAACAGCCTTTAGACATAGTTTCAGGCTTTTATTTTGAAAAATGAGCGAGAACAATCACATTGCATAAGTGAATATGTGGGGGCTCTCAGAGTGAGTTGTGCGCAACAGAGAAAGGCGGCCATTGTTACACCCGGTCCTAGTGAAAAACCAACACTCCCGGTTGATATATTATCGAATAGATATTTGAAAAACAACCTGAGGATTGATTATAAAAAACGTTTGACATGTTTCTGTGGACATTATGGATATTATCTGGAATTTTTGTCTGCGTTGTCGTGAACGCTTTTTCCTGTGGATTTCTCAGCATAACGCACGAAACAAACGGAGGCATTTGGATATAAAAATATCTTTATGGAACAAAAGGAACATTTGTTGTCTAACTGGGAGTCTCGTGAGTGAAAACATCCGAAGATCAAAGGTAAACCATTCATTTGATTGCTTTTCTGATTTTCGTGACCAAGTTACCTGATGCTAAGAGTACTTATTGTTTTGTCGAGCGAGCGATAAACTTACACAAACGCTTGTATTGCTTTCGCTGTAAAGCATCATTTCAAAATCTGACGACAGGTGGATTAACAAAAGGCTAAGCTGTGTTTTGCAATATTGCACTTGTGATTTCACGAATATGAATATTTTCTAGTAATATTATTTGACTGTGGCGCTATGCTATTCAGTGTTGCTGATGTCAATTATCCCGGATCCGGGATGGGTGGTTCAGAAAGGTTAAGGCAACAAAGTCAAGGTATTGGAGTGGCCTCAATCCTATAGAAAATGTGTGGGCAGAACTGAAAAGGCGTGTGCGAGCAAGGAGGCCTACAAACCTGACTCAGTTACCCCAGCTCTGTCAGGAGGAATGGGACAAAATTCATCAAACTTATTGTGGGAGCTTCAAACAAATTGTCCACAACAGTGAAATGGGCTACATCTATTTGAAATAATGAGGAGGCGGAACATATCTAAATTCAAACTGTTGTTCGAAAATAAAACTTGTTGTAAAATAATTTCAAATTGACAAGTTTAAATATAGCCTGTAGATAATTTGCAGGCTTAGTTTGAGGGCAGGGTGGGTTAACATTCATGTTGCGTAACAATCACATTTTGGAACAGTTGAGTGCATTCTGACATCACGTTGGAGATATTTGGAACTCACACGTGAAAAGGTTCATTTATGAATATTGAAATATATAAACATAAATATAGAAAATATACCATTTGGATTTGGCAAAATTATCAATATATTGTTTAACATAATATACTCTACGGGCATATCAATGTTCCCGAGTGGGATCTCTGCTAGTTTTAAAGTTATGGCCCATTTTATAAACAGAAATTGGTATATTAGGCAATGTATCCAATCACAGTCCTCTTTTTACTTGCATCATTGCACATTCTGTAAATCACCAGCAGACGGCGGCCATTTTGAAACTATTTTCACATTCACTCTGTTGGTAATGCTTACTTAAAAGTTTCATATGACACAAATGTTTGCTATGTAGCACTTACAGACTAAACAATATGGAGTCTTAAAAGAGGCCCGGGTAAGGCCAAAATGTCATAAATATGCCAACTTTGATAAATTATTTCTCAATTATGCTTTTAGATACAAATGTCAAATATATGTCAACAATCCTTTCTCCAATGGACTATTCTATCGATTACATTTTGTGAAAATCCTCAAAATCATGGTCTTATTTGTCTGTGTTTCATGAGGAATCACTAGTATAAAACAAGATTCTGGCACATTCTACTTACGGGAAGTGTCTGGGTTCTCCAAAACAGTGGCTGGCTGCGCCTCAATCCAATATAGCCAGACATGGGGTGCATCTCCATACTCTTGACAGTAGCATCCTCTCATCTCCTTTTCTTAGTCTAAAACGTTGTTAAAGTGCATGACTAATTTGTAAAAATACAAGAGCGATTGCTTTTTAAAATATTTTCACCGTATTGCTGTGTTTTCAGATGACTGCTAATGTAGAAGATGAGACGAGGAAAATAAGGAAAAGGAAGCCACGTTAGGGTGCATCTCAAAAGTCTATGTCTGGCTGGACTGCTGACTTTGCATTGTCTTTGTGATATCAGTGAGAGTTGATGTTTGTGCATGAGTGTGCATGGCATGAAAGAGAAAAAGTAAAAGTGGGCTATTGGTGTCTTTGTAGGCCATGGTCAAATTATTTGTTATTAAGGGGTATTCGTTTTCACAGGGCTAGTTAGGGAGTGGCTGGATTTGTGTGTGTGTGTGTGTGTGTGTGTGTGTGTGTGTGTGTGTGTGTGTGTGTGTGTGTGTGTGTGTGTGTGTGTGTGTGTGTGTGTGTGTGTGTGTGTGTGTGTGTGTGTGTGTGTGTGAATCCAAACCTCATTATTATAATAGAGATAATATCTACTTGAGGGCACTGAAGAGATAATGGGATAATTAAAAAGTCTTAAAGTACAGTTATTTTAACAGATGTTTACAGCAGGGAAGTGGAGACTGCAGTGTGTGCAAGTGTGTGTGTGTGTGTAATCCTTCCCTCCCATTAGAAAAAAACCTATTACAGGATTAATATGTCATTAACTCTTCCCATAGCCAGGTGGAGGGGTCAGAGAGGACAGGAACACACACAAATCGACAAAGCCCCACAGATCTCAGGAACGCCATCAAGGAAGTGGGGAACAATGTAGCAGTGTTACCTCCGGAGTCCCGGACACCAAGCACCGGCCATGGCCCAGGGAGTGTGTGTGTGTGTGTTCACAACGCAGGATTTTACCAAGTCTTATTAAAGGTGATTATGGAAGAGAAGCCAGCCATGTAACTCAAATCCGGGCCCAGAGACCTGGAGTGTGTGTGTGTGAGGGAGTGTGTCTGTGTATGTCATGCATGTGTCTATGTTTAAGCGCTTCTGTACATTACATTTTGTAAGTGTGTAAGTGTGTTTCACTCCTCCCTACACTGTTATTACAAGAGCACAAAGGAGGAAAAGGAGGTAGGAAAAAGAGGAGTGTAGGAGTTCAGCCATGTTCAGCCATCATCAACTAGATTCAGCCTCGGACTGATTCTTTTCTTGAGCTTATGGTCAGGTGGCTGGAACATAATTACAAATAATTTGTAGACTGCAAATTGAGCGCAAGAAGCCCACACACACATATTTGACTAAAACATAATCATTTCAAACCTGATGATGGCCCATGTTAACTCCAGGAAACTGTTGAGCGTTGCAGTTCTTGACACACTCAAACCAGTGTGCCGGGCACCTACTAACATACTCTGTTCAAAAGGCACTTAAATATTTCGTCTTGTCCATTCACTCTGAATGGCACACACACAATCCATGTCTAAATTTTCTGAAGGCTTATAAATCATTCTTTAAATCTCTCTCCTCCTCTTCATCTACACTGACTGAAGTGAATTTAAGAACTTACAATAAGGGATCATAGCTTTCACCTGACAATAAGGGATCATAGCTTTCACCTGGATTCACCTGATCAGTCTATGTTATGGAAAGAATTGTACACTCAGTGTATATCTCTCTATTACGATTGGGAATACTTCCAAAATTAAAACCACTCGGAGCTGATTTGCTGGCATTTTTACAGTAATTTATGTCCAACGATTAAAAAAAAGATATACACTACCATTCAAAAGATTGGGGTCACTTAGAAATGTCCTTGTTTAAAAGAAAAGCACATTTTTTGCCCATTAAAAAACATAAAATTGATCAGAAATACAGTGTAGACATTGTTAATGTTGTAATCGACTATTGTAGCTGGAAACAGCTGATTCTTTTAAATGGAATATCTACATAGGCGTAGAGGCCCATTATCAGCAACCATCACTGCTGTGTTCCAATGGCACGTTGTGTTAGCTAATCCAAGTTTATAATTTTAAAAGGCTAATTGATCATTACAAAACCCTTTTGCAATTGAAAACTGTCGTCCTGATTAAAGAAGCAATAAAACTGGCCAATGTATGGAATAGGGTGCCATTTGGGACACAGTCATTGTATAAATCAGAAACAGAATGGTAACCAACCAGCCAAGAGTAATTTTTTCTCTCCCTCCCCGTCTCCTCCCTCCATTCCCCTGGTCCCCTTCTCATGTCCTTGAGAACATAGTTCTTGTTCTTTTAAACACATGCTGTAATGATTAGCTACGATAACACAATGAAGCACACACACACATTAAGTAGAACAGGTGATTACAGATTTTCATTCACTTTAAACCAGGGTTAATTTAAAGCTGCAATTTGTAACTTTTTGGGCGACTTGACCAAATTCACATAGAAATGTGAGTTACAGATCTGTCATTCTCATTTAAAGCAAGTCTAGGAAGCGGCAGATCTGTTCTATGTGTGTTATTTCAATGATTCCCTTGCTGATCTCACGGTCAGTTTGGCGTTGCCACAAATGTTAAGGTCAGCAGTTATGGTAATATATTCCTACATCAGAACAACATGGGGCTTCAGTTCAGCCAACTAACAGACAGAACCCGCTGCTTCCTGGGTTCTGTCCCAGGGTTCCACTTCCATCTATGACTCATTGCATTCTACTGTGTCCAAAATCGCTCATGCATCCAATTGGCTACCGCCTCCAAACGCCTAGCGCGTCCAAGACGCTAACGTTGTCTCTAACCTCTGACCTCTCATCTGAACCTCCTGCTAAGGAACACAAGAGCTAGGATAATTTTCCTAGAACAGCCTGAAGCCACTGGATTCTTTGTCATGGAGGAGTGAGAGGGAAAATATGTTTTAGGGAGATGAGGCAATAGCGGGGTAAAGAGAGATTGGGAAGTTTAAAAAAATAGGGAAGAGGTGTGGGAGGGGTTAGGGAAAGGGGAGAAGACAGAAGGGAGTGAGAGCAGAGAGAGAAGGAAGAGGCGATAAAGAGGTTAGGAAAGAGGGTAGAGGACAGCGGAGAGGGGAGTAGAAGGGATAGAGTACAGAAAGGAGAACGAAGAAGAGGGAAAAGGAGGGTAAAGAGAAATAGAGGCCTCGAGTCGGGAGAGAGAGAAGAAGAATGCGAGAGAGGAGAAAAAGAGGGGAATGTTCTTCCAGTAGCTTGAATTAATAGCTCGAGAAATGAGAGTTGACTGTGGGACAGGAGGGTCCAATTTCTACATTTATTTTGCTTTGGAGTGTGTCAATCTCAAGGTCAAATCAAATTAAAGGTTATCTCTCTCTCTCTCAATTTTCTATTCAATTCGCTTTATTGGCATGACGTAACAATGTACATATTGCCAAAGCTTATTTTGGATATTTTCAATATAAAAATAAGAATCAAAATTGTCAATGGGACAACAGTAACAACAATAACCAAGGGTCAAAATAACCATACATTGAACAATAACCATACAGTAGAGTACATGTGCAGGTTGATTGGTCTGTCAGACACTGTCCCTCAACTTATGGCAGGCAGCAATGTAGTGCGCTGCCAACCCACAGCTCTCTGCGTCCTCCCCCAACAGGACGGGTAGCCTATCCTCATCAGAGAGGTCTTTGAAACCTTGAATTCACAATTCCTGACATTTAATCCAAGTAAAAATTCCCTGTCTTAGGTCAGTTAGGATCACCACTTTATTTTAAGAATGTGAAATGTCAGAATAATAGTAGATGCTCTCACTCCCTTCTGATTGATGCAGTGTTTTATATGCACTGCAGAGATAATTGCTTGATGGAAAAGTGTTTTCTCATATGATCTTTATTTAGTATTTGTCAAGAGCTACAGTTGTTTTCCCCCTATTGTAAATGTCTTTCAAGTGATTGGAGTGTGTGTGTGTGTTCACAACGCAGGATTGTGGGAAAGGGGATTCGCTAGTCTAGGAAGCCAAGTACAAATTGGGAAGATTAGTGTGTGTGTGTATATATATATATATATATATATATATATATATATATATATATATTAGTGTGTGTGTATCCGTCTGCCAGAAGTGTGTGTGTATCCGTCTGCCAGCCCGTCAGTCCGACCGACCTACCTACTGACAGACCGACCCACTCACTGTCTCACATGCAGTGTTACGCATCCCAAATGGTACTCTACTCCCTATAAAGCACACTACTTTTGACCAAGGGGCCATAGGGTGTGCGTGTGTGTTTCCGTCTCTGTATATTTGTAGTACACGCTGACATAATCTATAGCAGTGACACTATCCTCTCTTCTTCCCGCTCATTTGTTGACTGATTTTGACCTATTGCTCTCTCTATAACGCACAAAAACTGTATATAAAAAGGTTTGCGTTATGCAAGTCAGTTGCACAACACTCATTGGCAGGAGAGAATGAATTGAGAGAGAAGAAAGAGAAAGGGGTGAGAGAGCGAGAAGGAGCGGAAAGATGGGTAGAGAGAGAGAGAAATAGGAAATAAGTGAGAAGGAAAGAGAGAAACAAAGAGATAGTGTGTGTACTTTGGCAGAAGAGAATGTGTGTGACGTTTATTATAGTAGCTTTGAGGGAAATGTCATGCATTGTGCTATTAAGATAAACCGCTAAAAGATTAGTATATATACACACACATATATACACACACACTAATCTTATACTATAGGAGACAATTAAAGTATGTTGATCTTTCCAAAGTCTTTCCCAACAGTGTGTTGTATCCAATCCAAGCACACCGAGTTGGCATAGCAGAAATGATGGCTGCGTCTTGTCCAAGGAACTTAAATGTATATTTTTTCCCCGCTGTGTCTCTTTCTCCAACTCCCTCTCTCTCCTTCTCCCTTTCTGCTGGATCGAGCATAGCCTTGCATCATCAGTTAGAAACTACATTATAAAGGCTTGTCTGTATCAGCATGATATTGACCAGTCTAGTGTTAACGTTTACTCAGTTTAAATCAATATGCAAAATCAATTACACTACCGGTCTAAAGTTTAAGAACACCTACTCATTCAAGAGTTTTTCTTTATTTGTACTATTTTCTACATTGTAGAATAATAGTGAAGACATCAAAACTATGAAATAAAAAAGTGTTAAATCAAAATATAATTTTGAGTATTCAAATAGCCAACCTTTGCCTTGATGACAGCTTTGCATACTCTTTGCATTCTCTCAACCAGCTTCATGAGGTAGTCACCTGGAATGCAATTCAATTAACAGGTGTGCCAATAACTTCGAAAGTTTCTTCAAGTGCAGTCTCAAAAACCATCAAGCGCTACGATGAAATTGGCTCTCATGACGACCGCCACAGGAATGGAAGACCCAGAGTTACCTCTGCTGCGAAGGATAAGTTCATTAGAGTTAGCAGCCTCAGAAATGGCAGCCCAAATAAATGCTTCATAGAGTTCAAGTAACAGACACATCTCAACATCAACTGTTCAAAGGAGAATCAGGCCTTCATGGTTGAACTGCTGCAAAGAAACCACTACTAAAAGGACACCAATAAGAAGAAGAGACTTGCTTGGGCCAAGAAACATGAGCAATGGACATTAGACAGGTGGAAATTTGTCCTTTGGTCTGATGAGTCCAAATTGGAGATTTTTGGTTCCAACCGCTGTGTCTTTGTGAGATGCTGTGTGGGTGAACGGATTGTCTCTGCATGTGTGGTTCCCACCGTAAAGCAAGGAGGAGGTATGATGGTGCGGGGGTGCTTTGCTTGTTACACAGTGAGTGATTTATTTAGAATTCAATGCACACTTAACCAGCATGGCTACCACAACATTCTGCAGCGAAACGCCATCACACCTGGTTTGGGCTTAGTGGGACTATCATTTGAATTTTCAACAGGACAATGACCCAGCACACCTCCAGGCTGTGTAAGGGCTATTTTACCAAGAAGGAGAGTGATGGAGTGCTGCATCAGATGACCTGGCCTCCACAATCCCCAACCTCAACCAATTTGAGATGGTTTGGGATGAGTCGGACCGCAGAGGGAAGGAAAAGCAGCCAACAAGTGCTCAAAATATGTGGGAACGCCTTGAAGACTGTTGGAAAAGCATTCCAGGTGAAGCTGGTTGAGAGAATTCCAAGAGTGTGCAAAGCTGTCATCAAGGCAAAGGGTGGCTATTTGAAGAATCTCAAATATATTTGGACGTGTTTAACACTTTTTTGGTTACTACATGATTCCATGTGTGTTATTTCATAGTTTTGATGTCTTCACTATTATTCTCCAATGTAGAAAATAGTAAAATAAAGAAAAATCCTTGAATGAGTAGGTGTTCTACAACTTTTGACCAGTAGTGTAGGTTATATCCCTTTCATGCTCACTTGGCGAAAACATGAAAGCCTCTGTTGTTCCAGATGACTGTGTGATCTCACTCTCCATGGGATGTGAGAAAAACTTTTAAATCATGTTAACACCTGCAAGGCCTCCGGGCTAGATGGAATACCAGGACCGACCCGTTCACAGAGCATGCAAGGACAACCTGGCAAGTGTCTTCAGACATTCAATCTTTCCTTGTCCCAGTCTATAATCCCAACATGTTTCAAGGTGACCACCATTGTCCCTGTTCCCAAGAACTCCAAGGTAGCATGCCTATATCGCCCTGTAGCACTCACATCTGTAATTATGAAGTGCTTTAAAAGGCTGGTCATGACACACATCAACACCATCTCAGACACCCTGGGCCTACTCCAATTCGCATACCGCCCCAACAGACCCACAGATGGTGAAATCTTAATTGCACTTCACACAGCCCTCTCCCACCTGGACAAGAGGGAAAATAACTATGTGAGAATTAGGCTTGGGCGGTATACCGTATATATCATAAACCGAGGGTATTTGGAAAAAGCCACAGGATGGTTATTCAATACCGTCAATATCAAAACAATTTCTTTGAACTTTTTCAATAAATTAGAATATTTGTAGCTACCTTTTAAGTTAATACCTGCAGTCAACTTGTGCAATATGTTAGGAGATGAAGCAGATTGCGTTCTTCATTTCACCAGTCACATTATTTTACATTATGAAGCTTACCGTAGTTACCCAGATCAGTTGAGCCTGTCACGCATTTATTTCTAAATAGCACAACGGGAGAAAGCGAGAGCCGGTGAGTCCATAGCTTCTATATCTATCGGCGAGTCTCTGTTGTGTGGCGCACATGAGGTGATGAAGTTACAATTGTACGCAATTCACTACAAAATGTTTGCAATCAGATATCTTACAACGGCTTTCTGTCAGAAGTCAAAGAGCTCTGGATGAGTTCTGTAAAGCTGCCATTTCCCCCCGTTTTTTTCTTCTCCCTCTTCCTTCAGAAAAGCATACGTCACAACTATGTTAATTTGAAAAAAATGTCTAGTTCAGTTGCTATTAGCTATGCTTGTATCACTTTATGTGCTTGATTTGCCTCTTTGCAATTCGTTTATGGCCGTTTTTACTTGTTAGCATTTAGCCAACAATATCTATGTGATTTCGCTATTAGTTTGTGCAAATGTTTATAGCATTCTCGTAAGAGAGGCCCAATGGGCATTTCTTACTTTTTTATCGCCCCCTTGTGTGCTATGCCGGTAATACCGTAAATCCAGGTACGAGAGAAGAATGGTATTGCAACATGAAAATATGGATACCTCCCAGGCCTAATAAGAATGTTGTTCATAGACTACAGCTCAGCGTCCAACACCATAGTCCCCTCCAAGCTCATCACCAAGCTCGGGACCCTGGGAAGACCACAACATCTCTGCCAAGCTGACTCACAACACAGGGGCCTCTCAGAGGTGTGAGCTTAGTCTCCTCCTGTTCTCCCTGTACACCCACGACTGCGTGGCCATGCACAATTCTAATATCACCATCAAGTTTACTGACAACACGACAGTGGTAGGCCTGATCACTGACGGCGATGAGACAGCCTACAGGGAGGAAGTCAGAATTGCCAGTGTCCATAGCAGGATTTCTTATAAGCTTCCAGGTTAGAGTCCCGCTCCTTGAAAGCGGCAGCTCTACCCTTTAGCTCAGTGCGGATGTTGCCTGTAATCCATGGCTTCTGGTTGGGGTATGTACGTACAGTCAATGTGGGGAAGACGTCATCGATGTACTTATTGATGAAGCCAGTGACTGATGTGGTGTACTCCTCAATGCCATCGCAAGAATCCAGGAACATATTCCAGTTTGTGCTAGTTTAGCATCTGCTTCATTTGACCATCTTTCTATTGACCGAGTCACTGGTGCTTCCTGCTATCATTTTTGCTTGTAAGCAGTAATCAGGAGGATAGAATTAGGGTCAGATTGGCCAAATGGAGGGTGAGGGAGAGCTTTGTACGCGTCTCTGTGTGTAGAGTAAAGGTCGTCCAGAGTTTTTTCCCTCTGGTTGCACATTTAACATGCTGATAGAAATTAGGTAAAACTGATTTAAGTTTCCCTGCATTAAGGTCCCTGGCCACTATGAGCGCCGCCTCTGGAAGAGCGCTTTCCTGTTTGCTTATGGCGGTATACAGCTCATTGAGTGCGGTCTTAGTGCCAGCATTGGGCTGTGGTGGTATGTAGACAGCTATGAAAAATACAGATGGAAACTCTAGGTAGATAGAGTATCTCATGCTAAGCTGTAGACCACACTACCTCAGGCGAGCAAAACCTCGAGACCTCCTTAGATATCGTGCACCAGCTGTTGTTTACAAATATCCATAGACCGCCATCCCTTGTCTTACCAGAGGCTGCTGTTCTATCCTGCCAATAGAGTGTATAACCTGCCAGCTCTATGTTATTAATAAGGATGCGCAACATATCGGTGAGCATATCAGAATCGGATGATATTAGCTAAAAATGTCAACATCGGCATCGGACCGATGTCTAGTTTAACGCCGATGGGCAAAACTGATGTCAAAGCTGACGTGCACACCTATATAACGTAAGTAGAGGACGTAACAAAAAAAAACAGCGCTACACAGAACAAAAGCAGAAAAATACTAAGCACACACTACCAACAACTAAACAAGTTCAATTCGAGCAGTCATTTTTAAGAGTAAGAACATTTCAACGAGACAACTCAAAGGCGAAATCCATTAGTGCCAAGATAATGGCATTCATTGCCCTTGACAACCAACAGTGCTCTGTCGCGGATGATGTTGGCTTTCGCCGACTGGTCGAGCCCCAGTACACACTATTTTTCAGATGTTGCACAACCGGAGTTATACAGTATTGTTGAAACTCACATCCATGAGCGTCACTGTTATTAGCTTCACGACTGACATTTGGACCAGCGGTGTCAGCCCCATGAGCATTATGAGTCTGACAGCACAGTGGGTCGATGAGGATTTCATACTGAGGAAAGCTCAAGAATGTGCAGGTTCTCATACCGCTGCTGCCATTTCAACGGCATTTGAGAACATGTTTGAAACTTGGAAATATGAACATTCCTAGCTCCATTCGAACAACTGACCCAACTGCGTCTTCAGCAGACGGGATACCCTGTCATGGCATCAAAACGCCTGCTCAACAGAATTGCCAACACAGACCGTGGGGTTAAAACAAAAGTACTCGAGGCTGTGAACAAGCGATTCGGTGGCATGCTCTCTGAGCCTCTTTACTGTGTCGCCACTATGCTCGATGCTAGATACAAGGACCGCTACTTCGATGCAGACAAGAAACTGGGTTTACGTGAAATGTTACATACACAGCTGGACAAAATGGAAATGGACACAGTGACAGTGCGCCCAGAGGAAGAGAGGCCACAGACAGACAGATATGAAACTTCACTGCTTGACATGCATGATGAAATCCTGGTTGAGAATGAAATGACTGAACAAATGAACAACGAAACAGCACAGCAAGTAAGTGAAAGAAATAGGTTTTGATTATGTTTTACTGGTAATGGGGATATACGTAAATGCCAACCAAATAACTTTTTGGTCAGTGTGTGTGTGTGTGTGTGTGTGTGTGTAAACTTTATTTAACAAGGCAAGTCAGCTTAGAACAAATTCTTATTTACAATGACAGCCCACCCCAGCCAAACCCGGACGACACTGGGCCAATTGTGCGCCGCCCTATGGCACACCCAATCACGGCCAGATATGACACAGCCTGGATTCGAACCATTGACTGTAGTGACGCCTCTTGCACTGAGATGCAGTGCCTTAGACCGCTGTGTCCATGTGTGTGTGTTAACTATTTACTGTACTAGAATACTTAAAAGGCCACTAAAATGTAAAAAATTGGTCATCGGTATAGTTCCTTTTTTGGCAAGGAAAATATTAGATATCGGTATCGGCTAAAAATGTAATATCAGTGCATCACTAACTAATGTTGCATTGATTCAATCACAATTGCCACAGACAAGGGTTGTGTGTTAGCTTTCTAGAGTTAAGTGAAGTTCAATCTCGTGCTTCTCTCCACGGGCTGATTGTTCCCACTAAACTGCGCAAGTACTTTGCTCACAAGCTTATACAGTTGAAGTCGGACGTTTACATACACCTTAGCTAAATACATTTAAACTCAGTTTTTCACAATTCCTGATATTTAATCCGAGTAAAAATTCCCCGTTTTAGGTCAGTTAGGATCACCACTTTATTTTAAGAATGTGTAATGTCAGATTAATAGTAGAGAGAATTATTTATTTCAGCTTTTATTTCTTTCATCACATTCCCAGTGGGTCAGAAGTTTACATACACTCAATTAGTATTTGATAGCTTTGCCTTTAAATTGTTTAACTTGGGTCAAACGTTTTGGGTAGCCTTCCACAAGCTCCCACAATAAGTTGGATGAATTTTGTCCCATTCCTCCTGACAGAGCTGGGGTAACTGAGTCAGGTTTGTAGGCCTCCTTGTGTGCACACTCTTTTTCAGTTCTGCCCACACATTTTCTATAGGATTGAGGTCAGGGCTTTGTGGTGGCCACTCCAATACCTTGACTTTGTTGTCCTTAAGCCATTTTGCCACAACTTTGCTTGCAAGTATGCCTGGGGTCATTGTCCATTTGGAAGACCCATTTGCGACCAAGCTTTAACTTCCTGACTGATGTCTTGAGATGTTGCTTCAATATATCCACATAATTTTCCTACCTCATGATGCCATCTATTTCGTGAAGTGCACCAGTACCTCCTGCAGCAAAGCACCCCTACAACATGATGCTGCCACCCCCGTGTTTCACGTTTGGGATGGTGTTCTTCGGCTTGCCCCCCTTTTTCCTCCAAACATAACAATGGTTATTGTGGCCAAACAGTTCTATTTTTGTTTCATCAGACCAGAGGACATTTCTCCAAATAGTATGATCTTTGTCCCCATATGCAGTTGCAAACCGTAGTCTGGCTTTTTTATGGCGGTTTTGGAACAGAGGCTTCTTCCTTGCTGAGCGGTCTTTCAGGTTATGTCGATATAGGACTCGTTTTACTGTAGCCTATCAGAAGCTTCCAAAGCCATGACCTAATTTTCTGGAATTTTCTAAGCTGTTTAAAGGCACAGTCAACTTAGTGTATGTACACTTCTGACCCACTGGAATACTGATACAGTGAATTATAAGTGAAATAATCTGTCTGTAAACAATTGTTGCAAAAATTACTTGTGGCATGCACAAAGTAGATGTCCTAATCGACTTGCCAAAACTATAGTTTGTTAACAAGAAATGTGTGGAGTGGTTGAAAAACGAGTTTTAATGACGCCAACCTAAGTGTATGTAAACTTCCGACTTCAACTGTATATATAAAACATAACATGTGACCCGTTTCAAGAAGCTAGGCCAATGTCGCACGTCACTACTACACAGGAGAGGCATTTGAATGTTTTTATTTTTACAAAAATGGGTTTTTGGCAGAATTGCCTTCTGGAACATGTGAACTTTCATGTGCCTTAATAACAAATTTGTATGCCATCTGTAAATATGAATAAAATTGTTAAATTACGAGCCTAGTTTCCAGGAAAAAGCCACGAACCTTCCCACTAACCGTGATTGACTGAGATAATGGATGGGCTGGACATGCCAAGAGATTAGTTCAGGTTGGTCTGCCATGTAGCATGCTTCTGTCTATAACATGTTAAAACTATAGTGTTAGCCATGGAGAACTGCAAAAGTGTTGCTACTGCTCTCAACAATATTGCTGCCCTGAAGATCAGTGGGAACAAATTGTGATGGTCTACTTTCTGCACACGATCAGTGTGAACCGGGATGACCTGACACAACGGCCAAACAAGTTTTAGCTAGCTACAAACCAAATGGAAAAGACACGCTCCCGTGAAGTGTTCATCCATATATATGGACGGGTATGACTAACTATATTTTCAGATATTATACGTTTCTAATTTTGTCGTTTTCATTGTAAATTAAAGCGTTCTGTTGGCTAGCAAGCGAACTGTTAGCTAGCAAGCAATCTGTGTAGTAATCTTATTTGTATCTCAAACAGCCATTTGTATTGCTAGTTATAGCCTAATGTCTAAGCCCGCTGCGCTATGAAACCTGTGATAGAAAGATGACATACTTACCTGATTTATTTGATATTAATGGTTAAAAATTAATAATAACAAATAGTAAGACATTTCTGTTCTACTAATGCTGTGTTTTTATGGACTCCACTCAAGCTCCCTGCAGCTAATCTGGTCGTATGGTCAAGAATGGGTTTCACCAGAGATAATGAGGGATTGTTCTACTCCTAAACTGTCTCAAAATCATTCTTGCATCTGGGAGACTAAGCCAGGTGGGGGTCTGCTCGGCCCAACAGTCAAGAGTGTTGGGTTGCCTAGTCTCATTATTGCAATAATTAAATCGATATTAAATAAAGATGATTGTTTGAAGAAATTACAAAGTCTCAGTATGAATTTCCACGACAAACCACACACTATTGCAAAGACTTTGATATTACCGGCCACAATTGATATGGTGAAAACAATGTGAGGGGAGGCAGAGGCATAGAAACTCACATCAATACCTTTGTCAGATAACACTGTCAAACTAAGAATTTATGATATAGCTAGCAATCAAAAGGAAACTGAGGAACGACTCAAACTCCCCACCTTATGCTCTCCAAATGGATGTTAGCTGTGAGGGCCAAGATACACTGACTTTTGTTTGCTACATGTCGGGGGATGCTATTCACGAAGACATATTGTTCTGTCTCACGATTCCCGAGCAAGAAACGGCACGTACGAGGTACGCACTGTCGACCACGCCTCCTGACTTTGAGAATTTCCGATGCGACATGCTAACAAAAGCTAAACCTTGTTAGACCTTGTCGATATCATGAAATGGCTAGCGGACATCCGACACCTTAACTCTCTATGGCAGGGAGAGACCGAATTTGTATTTTACAAAATTGTTACCGAGGTCAGAGTGGCAAACAGCAAGGTTCATAGAGAAAGATTCATACAAACCTGCGCTGTTGCAAACTAAATGCTAGCTTTTATAAACACATGATTTCCTCTTGCTTTAAAATAAATACAAATTAAGGGGTTCTACATAGAACCTTTGTGATCATTTCAAATTTTAACTGCCCTTCAGAATCGAAAACCAACTGCCATAAAAGCATGAAGACGCAAGAGGAAGGTGGTTGAACTTGCAAATATACTATTTTTCAATTTATTAAAGGTAAACAAAGTTGATTATTTAATTCAAATATATGAAGCCAAAGTCATATGATGAACTATGGGCTAGATAGATAATGTTGTATTAGAATTTGTGCACCATTTGTAAGCTAGCTAGCTAGCTAGCTAGCCGAAAAAGCTAGGCTACTTTAATAAACCACTTTACAAGCTAGCTAGCTTACTCTTACAAATAAATTTACTTTTTAAATGATGGAATATGAAAAATAAAGCTACAGACCCAGCCTGACATTGGAAATGAGCTAATTGTTTATTTTATTTGAGTATTTCAGTGAGGGGACTATTTTCTTGAAGTCAAAGAAGACTGTTGCTGACCTCTGTTGAACTTACGTGATGGCCAGTGGGATGACTGAGAGGAGGTATGTATTTAAATGATTTATTAATAAAGTATTATATATGCTATAATAAGTCTTGGTGATTCAATAGCCTAGTTAATCATGAATTGACTTTTAACACACAATCTATGTTTTGCTCGGTCTGGCAGTAACCTAACTATCAGAGGCAGAGGATCTCTTTTGGCTGCTGCTGACAACAGCTGCATGCAAATTGTTCTTCTACATCATAATAATATGTTTACGCAGCATTTTTTCTTCATTTTGGCATACTAATTCATGTTTCTGCTCCTTTCTTTGTATTCTCAGGAACCAGCCAGGCAACCACCCAAAATGTACTGTTCCATAAAGAAGTCAGAGTTGTTACCAAGATTGACATGGCCATCATTCAAACAAAGGGATGCCACCCAGGCCACCAGAGCATACTTCCAAACTATGTTTGCATATAATGAAAATAAAATCAAAAAAATATGCTGGTCTTTTTCTACATTATGTAACTGTTTATTCTATTATATTCTTGGCTAAAAAAATATATATATTTATTAGTAGTAGCCTTAATTCATAAATTACACCATACGGGGTTCCAGAGTACCAGTCAAAGGTTTGAACACACCTACTCATTCAAGGGTTTTTCTTTATTTTTACTATTTTCTACATTGTAGAATAACACATATGGAATCACGTAGCAACCAAAAAAGTGTTCAATTCTTCAAAGTAGACACCCTTTGCCACAGTGACAGCTTTGCACACTCTTGGCATTCTCTCAACCAGCTTCACCTGGAATGCTTTTCCAGCAGTCTTGTTGGCTGCATGTCCTCCACTCTGCGGTCCGACTCATCCCAAACCATCTCAATTGGGTTGAGGTAGGGTGATTGTGGAGGCCAGGCCATCTGATGCACCACTCCATTGCTCTCCTTCTTGGTTAAATAGCCTTTACAGAGCCTGGAGGTGTGTTGGGTCATTGCCCTGTTGAAAAACAAATGATAGAAACACTAAGCACAAACCAGATGGGATGGCGTATCGCTGCAGAATTCTGTGGTAGCCATGCTGGTTAAGTGTGCCTTGAATTACCAGCAAAGCAACTTGACACCATCTCACCTCCTCCTCCATGCTTCACGGTGAGAACCACATATGCGGAGATGTTGGTTGGAACCAACAATCGAACATTTGGACTCATCAGACCAAAGGACAGATTTCCACCGGTCTAATGTCCATTGCTCGTGTTTTTTGGCCCAAGCAAGTCTCTTTTTCTTATCGGTGTCCTTTAGTAGTGGTTTATTTGCAGCAATTTGACCATGGAGGCCTGATTCACGCAGTCTCCTCTGAACAGTTGATGTTGAGATGTGTCTGTAACTTGAACTGTGAAGCATTTATTTGGGCTGCAGTTAATTGCCGATTTCGGAGGCTGGTAACTCTAATGAACTTATCCTCTACAGCAGAGGTAACTCTGGCTCTTCCTTTCCTGTGGCGGTCCTCATGAGATTCAGTTTCATCATAGCGCTTGATGGTTTTTGTGACTGCACTTTAAGAAACTTTCAAAGTTCTTGAAATTTTCCGGATTGACTGACCTTCATGTCTTAAAGTAATAATAGACTGTCATTTCTCTTTGTTTATTTGAGCTGTTCTTGCCATAATATGGACTCGGTCTTTTACCAAATAGGGCTATCTTCATTATACCAACCCTACCACATCACAGCACAACTGATTGGTTCAAAAGCATTAAGAAGGAAAGAAAATCCACAAATGAACTTTTAACAAGGCACATCTGTTAATTGAAATGCATTCCAGGTGACTACCTCATGAAGCTGGCTGAGAGATTACCAAGAGTGTGCAAAGCTGTCATCAAGGCGAAGGGTGGCTACTTTGAATAATCGAAAATATATTTTGATTTGTTTAACACTTTTTTGGTTGCTACATTATTCCATATGTGTTATTTCATAGTTTTGATGTCTTCACGATTATTCTACATGTAGAAAATGGTTAAAAAAAATAAAGAAAAACCCTTGAATGAGTACGTGTGGCCAAACTTTTGACTGGTACTATTTTTGGGGGGTCAGAAAACGTGAGTGCTAAATAAAACCACAAATAATGTGTAAGGCTACACCAGGGTTCCACAACTGTTAGATTATTGATGCACAATCTAACACAAACAACATGGTTGGTCGCTGTTGTCAGACAGGCGACATGCCAGTTAACATTTTCGGTCACACGATTTCCTAAAACTTTGTCAAATCGTGCATAAAGTTCGTCCACAACAGTGTTGGAATATCATCAAATGAAACTTTATTCAAAGTGTTCGTTAAACTCCAAAACTGCACTGCTGCTGCGGCCAACCTAACACCCTCCTCTCTCCCTCTTCCTTCTCCAATCCACTGAACAAAAACCAATTCCTTACCTGTGATACTGACATATTTAGGTACACGAACAGTCCGGTGGTCGAGGCAATCTGTAGAACGATCACCACAATAACCACCATTGCGATCCACATCTTGGATGGCGCGGCATCGCGACGCGCGTTTACCGCAGCCGCCGTGGCCGGGACCATCATATACGTTGTGGATTCGTTGCTGACGCTTCTGAAGTAATCCTGCTGCTGCTGAAGACTGTTCGGCGTGGCCATGGTAGCATTCCTGACACATGAGTATCCGTGAAAAACAACAACGAAGTCAAGGACGGGACGGGTATATTAAATCAATGCCCACGCTACATGAGCTTGTCTCCTACTTTTTGAGACGGAAAGAGCCCCTTCATTCAATTTAGCGTGGGAGGAAGAGAAGGAGGGTAACCACTCCAGTCTTTTATTCTATTCCTTGTATTCCTTCCTCTTTGCCCCGACGACTTGAGAGAAAGTTGACTGGGGTAACCACGTTCCAACCCTGCAGACAGAGAGTGTGCGCAGCCTGCCTCCGCTCTAGTTCCTTCAAAACAGAGATGCGTGCGTGGTGTTAACCTCTCAGTTACCTCCTGAGAGAGTCCACCGCCACTGCACTGAACAGAATAGGACAAATATTTAGCCAAAACTCTAGAAAACTGAGCCTTGATTAAATATTTGAACTTTCCCTTGGCAATCGTCTATTTTATTGTTAGTATGGCTATGGAAATGTGTATTTGAAATGAATGGTACTTTTTTTATCATGAAAAATTCAAACCTAACTAAAGTGTTTTTCATCTGACTTATATTTATTATTAAGAATAGATTACATTTGTGAAACTAAAAGGGAAGCGTTTATGGTAAAATAAACAACTTTCATCTCAAACACAAACTCCCAATGAAGATGCATTAAGTTGCATTTGAAATTACTGTAAAAGAAGCAGATAGATGGGAACAGATAAGTGACTGCTTTTAGCGCTGTAAATATGTCTGACTATCTTTATTAATAATCTTGATTTCCTTTCCGTCTCTCCCACTTTCTGTCTCTCGTCTCTACAGCTGTGTCGTCATGTGTGAGCCAAGGGGACCACTGCTTGTCTCATTGCTCCATGAGTGTATGCTCTATATTGAGATGGGAGACAGATTGTGGGGGAGACAGTGGTTTTGGGACCCCGCCAGACAGACAGCCCTGATACTGAGGACCTCTCCCCCTCAAACGTTGTTATACGACCGACTGACCGAACAGAGCCCTGGGAGAAAGGGAGTAGCCTAGGTTTATGAATAAATCATATCCAGACACAGACACTTACTAATCTAAGGTTAGTTGTTTTGGGTGTTTTCTCGCCCAAATAGTTTGGCACAGGTACTTTGATTCGTACACTTCATAGTAGTGCACAGATGTGTGGTGATCCCTTTTCCAAACAAGTATGGCTGGCCTATTCCTCTCTACCTCTCCAAATTAGTGTGACATCTCTCTCTCATAATTCCTGGAAGCAGGGGAAGGAAAGCCCTGTCGCTTTTATGCTCCCATCCCTGTAAAGAGGTGAAACCACAGGTCTGCTGCTGATGTCAAAGGAGAAATAAACTCTTCACAGAGATGTTCAACATGGTTGCGTTGAAGAGCAACAATAAATCATTCAGACATTCATATGACAGAGCTGGCTGCAATCATTTGATTCAAATGATAGGGGGACTCGAATTATTTTTTTTTTGAACCAATGACCTACAGAGATGAAATTATATACAGTATATGTCTCTGAGAGACAAATGTACCTTTTCTTGAGTCAGGCTTTTAATGTATACCTGAGTGAGTGAGTGAGTGAGTGAGTGAGTGAGTGAGTGAGATTTTACCCTTTAAAATGTATGTCAAACAAAAACGCATGACTGCAAAGTTAAACAAATCATAGAACTCTATGCACAAGGACTACCTTTAATAATTTCCACGGAAAATGTAACAAAAACACATTTACTTGAACAGTGCACGTGCAAAGTTCGGTAACAAGGAAGGTTTGTGCTGTTTCTGCCATCATTTTGTTACCAAACGTTGCATCTGTACCTCGTGCATAGAGTTGTATGGTTTGTTTAACTTTGCAATCACCTATTTTTCCATCCAGGCAGTTTACAGGTGAAATACAGTGTGAACACACACTCCTTTTTGTCTGTATAGTAACACATGTGGATTACATACATTGATAATTTTCTGCAGTCCCAGTTGCACAGTAGATAGGCTACCACTACACTATCCACTGGGTACACACTTGTTGAATCAACGTTGTTGAAGACTAAGCTTCTGAAACTCTGTGCATGTATCCGTCTATATATCCTCTTTGTATATATATTTCGCATGTGTGTATGTTTCTGCCTATGTGTGTGTGTATGTTCCTGTCCGTATTGTGTCCCGCGGAAGGGGCTGCCTGTGGCCAAATGTGGGAGGCAAAAGTTCACAATCTACATTCCTGCCATGTTAGATATCTGAGTTGGGGGAATACATCAGACACACACGCGCGCATGCATGCACGCAGGCAGGCAGAAACACACCTCAGCCAAACATGCGCGCACACACACACACACACACACACACACACACACACACACACACACACACACACACACACACACACACACACACACACACACACACACACACACACACACACACACACAAAAACATACCTTAGCCACACACACACACACACACACACACACACACACCGGACGCACACAGTGCCGTTTGTAGGCATAACCGACATAAGCAGCTACCCCGCTAGGGGGCCCCACAACTCAAAAAGTATTTTCAGCTTACTGTTAGTTAGTATAGTAGAATACACAACGTGCCATTTGGAAATTTGGTAGTGCATCAGCAGTTTTTCTCTTTTTACTGTATGTCAGTCACTGACAGTCACTCAGTTAGCCCATGTCAGCACTTTATAGATTGCTAGGTAAATTAGTCTAGCCAGCAATCTAAACCTTCTAGTAATCATGGCTGAATTACTGACCAGACACACAAGACCCTGACCTCTAGGGGGCCCCCATTGATTTTGTTAGTCACTCTCACTGCGATATCAAATGAACATGGCATGCACAATATATACAAAAGTATGTGAACACCCCTTCAAATTAGTGGATTTGGCTATTTCAGCCACACCCGTTGCTGACAGGTGTATAAAATCGACCACACAGTCATGCAATCTCCATTGGCAGTAGAATGGCCTTACTGGAGGGCTCAGTGACTTTCAACGTGGCAATATCATAGGATGCCACCTTTCCAACAAATCAGTTCTTCAAATGTCTGCCCCGCTAGAGCTGCCACGGTCGACTGTAAGTGCTGTTATTGTGAAGTGGAAATGTCTAGGAGCAACAACGGCTCAGCAGTGAAGTGGTAGGCCACACAAGCGCACAGAATGGGGACCACCGAGTGTTGAAGCACATAGCGCATAAAAAATCTTCTGTCCTCGGTTCCAACTCTCACTACCAAGTTCCAAACTGCATCAGGAAAAAATGTCAGCACAATAACTGTTCGTATTGAGCTTCATGAAATGGGTTTCCATGGCCGAGCAGCTGCAAACAAGCCTAAGATCACTATGCGCGATGCCAAGCGTCGGTCGGAGTGGTGTAAAGCTCGCCGCCATTGGACTCTGGAGCAGTGGAAAAGCATTCTCTGGAGTGATGACTCACACTTCACCATCTGGCTGTCCAATGGACGAATCTGAGTTTGGCGGATGCCAGGAGAACGCTACCTGCCCTAATGCATAGTGCCAACTGTAAAGTTTGGTGGAAGAGAAATAATAGTCTGTTTCTGGCTAGGCCCCTTAGTTCCAGTGAAGGGAAATAATTGTATACATGTTTTAACCCTTTTCTCCCCAACTTCATGATATCCAATTGGTAGTTACAGTCTTGTCCCATCGCTGCAACTCACGTACTGACTAGGGAGAGGCGAATATCGAGAGCCATGTGTCCTCCAGAACACGACCCTGCTAAGCCGCACTGCTTCTTGACACACTACTCGCTTATCCCAGAAGCCAGCCTCACCAATGTGTCAGAAGAAACACTGTACAACTGGTGACCGTGTCAGCATGCATGCTCCCGGCCCACCACAGGAGTCGCTAGTGAGCAATGGGACAAAGACATCCCGGCCGGCCATAGCTAGGTTGCAATGGAGCCCGCTTAGCCTGGAATAGCTAACGAACATTTCCAGCACTGTAGAAGCTCTGTTTATTACGCACTTGTTCAGGACAGTATTAACAATCCGAAGTTCCAATGCTATGCTTAAAACACAAATCTCAATTCTGTGCAAATTTATGGAGAAAAATGTTTGTCTTTCTCAACGACGCCTTGTCATCTGTCCCTATCTGAATGGCCTGTGCTACCTGGAACTTGCCTGCCAAGGAAACCGAAGGCAGCAGCATGCTGCTAAGCAGACGGGAGTAACTGTGAGAGGTTCGGAGCAGATTGACATCAAAAATAATAGCTTAGCTGCACCGGTGTCTGATCTACCTGGCCATCATCAAGTCAAAAATCAAATCAAATTTTATTTGTCACATACACATGGTTGGCAGATGTTTAAGCGAGTGAAGTGAAATGCTTGTGCTTCTAGTTCCAAACCATTCAGTAATATCTAACAAGTAATCTAACAATTTCACAACAACTACCTTATACACACAAGTGTAAAGGAATGACTAAGAATATGTACATAAAAATATTTCGATGAGCGATGGCCAAACGGCATAGGCAAGATGCAGTAGATGGTATAGAGTACAGTATATACATATAAGATGGAGTAATGTAGGTTATGTAAATATTATATAAAGTGGCATTGTTTAAAGTGGCTAGTGATACATTTTTTACATCCAATTTTTTATTATTAAAGTGGCTAGAGATTGAGTCAGTATGTTGGCAGCAGCCACTAAATGTTAGTGATGGCTGTTCAACAGTCTGATGGCCTTGAGACAGAAGCTGTTTTTCAGTCTCTCGATCCCAGCTTGATGCACCTGTACTGACCTCGCCTTCTGGATGATAGCGGGGTGAACAGGCAGTAGCACGGGTGGTTGTTGTTGTCCTTGATGATCTTTTTGGCCTTCCTGTGACATCGGGTGGTGTAGGTGTCCTGGAGGGCAGGTAGTTTGCCCCCGGAGATGCGTTGTGCAGACCTCACTACCCTCTGGAGAGCCTTCCGTTTGTGGGCGGAGCAGTTGCCGTATCAGGCGGTGATACAGCCCGACAGGATGCTCTCGATTGTGCATCTGTAAAAGTTTGTGAGTGTTTTTGATGACAAGTCAACTTTTTTCAGCCTCCTGTGGTTGAAGAGGCGCTTCTGCAACTTCTTCACCACGCTGTCTGTGTGGGTGGACCATTTCAGTTTGTCCGTGATATGTACGCCGAGGATCTTAAAACTTTCCACCTTCCACTACTGTCCCATCGATGTGGATAGGGGGGTGCTCCCTCTGCTGTTTCCTGAAGTCCACAATCATCTCCTTTGTTTTGTTGACATTGAGTGTGAGGTTATTTTCCTGACACCACACTCCGAGGGACCTCACCTCCTCCCTGTAGGCCGTCTCGTCATTGTTGGTTATCAAGCCTACCACTGTAGTGTTGTCTGCAAACTTGATGATTGAGTTGGCGGCGTGCATGGCCACGCATTCATGGGTGAACAGGGAGTACAGGAGAGGGCTGAGAACACATCCTTGTGTGGCCCCAGTGTTGAGGATCAGCTGGGTGGAGATGTTGTTTCCTACCCTCACCACCTGGGGGCAGCCTGTCAGGACTCCAGGACCCAGTTGCACAGGGCGGGGCCGAGACCCAGGGTGGGTCTAGGGTGTCAGGTAGGGTGGAGGTGATATGGTCCTTGACTAGTCTCTCAAAGCACTTCATGATGACGGAAGTGAGTGCTACGGGGGATAGTCATTTAGCTCAGCTACCTGAGCTTTCTTGGGAACAGGAACAATGGTGGCCCTCTTGAAGCATGTGGGAACAGCAGACTGGGATAAGGATTGATTGAATATGTCTGTAAACACACCAGCCAGCTAGTCTGCGCATGCTCTGAGGACGCGGCTAGGGATCCCGTCTTTGCCGGCAGCCTTGCAAGGGTTAACACGTTTAAATGTTTTACTCATGGTGGCTGCAGTGAAGGAGAGCCCGCAGGTTTTGGTAGCGGGCCGTGTCGGTGGCACTGTATTGTCCTAAAAGCGAGCAAAGAATTTGTTAAGTTTGTCTGGGAGCAAGACATTGTGGTCCGCGACGGGACTGGTTTTATTTTTGTAGTCCGTGATTGACTGTAGACCCTGCCACATACCTCTCGTGTCTGAGCCGTTGAATTGTGACTCTACTTTGCAGTTCAGGCGCCGTTGGGCAGACGGGCAGTTCAGGCGCCGTTGGGCAGACGGGCAGTTCAGGCGCCGTTGGGCAGACGGGCAGTTCAGGCGCCGTTGGGCAGACGGGCAGTTCACGCGCCGTTGGGCAGACGGCAGACTCTGGCCGGCTGAGGCGCACTGTAGGCCTAGTGCGTGGTGCCGGAACTGGAGGTACCGGGCTAATGACACGCACCATCAGGCTAGTGCGGGGAACAACAACAGGGCACACTGGACTCTCAAGGCGTACTATAGGCCTGGTGCGTGGTACCGGGCTGAGGGCACGCACATCCGGGCGAGTACGGGGAGAAGGAACAGTGCGTACAGGGCTCTGGAGACGCACAGGAGGCTTGATGCGTGTTGCCGGAACTGGAGGCACTGGGCTGGAGACACGCACCACAGGGAGAGTGCGTGGAGGGGGAACAGGGCTCTGGATACGCACAGGAGGCTTGGTGCGTGGTATCAGCACTGGTGGTACTGGGCTGGAGACACGCACCACAGGGCTAGTGCGGGGAGCAGTAACAGGACGCACAGGACTCTGGAGACGCACAGGAGGCTTGGTGCGTGGTGTAGGCACTGTCTTAACCAGACGGCTAGCACGCACCTCAGGACGAGTATGGAGAGCGGTACCCGGTGACATCAACTCACCAACACGTTCAGTCGGACGGATGCCGTGCCTAAAGCACCAAACCAGTACATCCCTCATAACTCTCTCCTCCAATTTCTCCATTAACTCCTTTACTGTCTCTGCGTCACTCACCTCCAACTCCGCCCTCACCGGCTCCTTACGGTAAGCAGGAGGAGTTGGCTCACGTCTCCTGACTGACCCAACTACACTTCCCGAGAGCCCCCCCCCAAGAAATTTTTGGGTTTGACTTACGGGCTTCCAGCCTTGTTTCCGTGCTGCCTCCTCATATCGCCGCCTCTCAGCTTTAGCTGCCTCCAGCTCCTCTTTGGGGCGGCGATATTCTCCTGGCTGTGCCCAGGGTCCTTTGCCTTCTAGGTCGTCCTCCCATGTCCATTTCTCCAAATAATTCAGCCTCTCCTGCTGCCGCTGCTTGGTCCTGGATTGGTGGGTGGTTCTGTAACGGTTGTCCTCCTCCTCTTCTTCCGAAGAGGAGGAGTAGTGATCAGACCAAAATGCAGCGGGTTTTGAAAACATAATGAATTTATTAACTGCCGAAAACGAACACGAAAACAAACACTTGGAATGATTACAAAATAACAAAACGAACGTAGACTGACCTAAAACATGAGAACTTACATATAACACGAAGAACGCAGGAACAGGTACAGACTACAACAAACGAACAAACAAACGCTACAGTCCCGTGTGGTACGAACAAACATACAGACACGGAAGACAACCACCCACAAACAAACAGTGTGAACAGCCTACCTTTATATGGTTCTCAATCAGAGGAAACGTCAAACACCTGTCCCTGATTGAGAACCATATAAGGCTAATTACCAACGACCTAAACATAGAAACACAAAACATAGAATGCCCACCCCAACTCACGCCCTGACCAACTAAACACATACAAAAACAACAGAAAACAGGTCAGGAACGTGACACTGACGCTTAGCTTGTTTGATTGCCTTGCGGAGGGAATAGCTACACTGTTTGTTTTCGGTCATGTTTCCGGTCGCCTTCGCGCTTTCAGTTTTGCATGAATGCTACCATCAATCCACGGTTTCTGGTTGGGGAAGGTTTTAATAGACACTGTGGGTACAACATCACTGATGCACTTGCTAATTAACTCGCTCACTGAATCAGCGTATTCATCAATGTTATTGTCTGACGCTATGCGGAACATATCCCTGTCCACGTGATCGAAGCAATCTTGAAGCGTGGGATCCAATTGGTCGGACCAGCGTTGAACAGACCTGAGCACAGGCGTTTCCTGTTTTAGTTTCTGTCTATAGGCTGGGAGCAACAAAATGGAGTCGTGGTCAGATTTTCCGAAAGGAGGGCAGGGGAGGGCTTTGTATGCGTAGCGAAAGTTAGAATAACAATGATCCAGGGTTTTACCAGCCCGGGTCGCGCATTCGATATGCTGATAAATTTTAGGGAGCCTTGTTTTCAGATTAGCCTTGTTAAAATCCCCAGCTATAATAAATGCAGCCTCAGGATATGTGGTTTCCAGTTTACATAAAGTCCAATGAAGTTCTTTCAGGGCCGTCGATTTGTCTGCTTGGGGGGATATACACGACTGTGATTATCATCGAAGATAATTATCTTGGTAGATAATGCGGTCGGCGTTTGATTGTATGGAATTCTAGGTCAGGTGAGCAAAAGGACTTGAGTTTTTTTATGTTGTTATGATCACACCACATCCCGTTAATTATAATGTATACCGCCCTTCTTCTTACCAGAGAGATGTTTGTTTCTGTCGGCGCGATGCGTGAAGAGACCAGGTGGCTGTACCGACTCTGACAACATATCCCGAGTGAGCCATGTTTCTGTGAAACAAAGAATGTTACAATCTCTGTCTCTCTGGAAGGCAACCTTTGCTCGGATTTCATCTACCTTGTTGTCAAGAGACTGGACATTGGCGAGTAGTGTACTCGGGAGCGGTGCGCGATGTGCCCGTCCACGGAGCCTGACCAGAAGACCGCTCCATCTGTGGCGCCGTTGTTTTGGGTCGCCGGCTGGAATCCGATCCATTGTCAGGGGTTGTGGACCAAACAGAGGATCTGCTTCGGGAAAGTCATATTCCTGGTCGTAATGTTGGTGAGTTGACGTTGCTCTTATCTCCAATAGTTCCTTCCGGATGTATGTAATAAAACTTAAGATTTCCTGGGGTAGCAATGTAAGAAAAATACATTAAAAAACAAAATACTGCATAGTGTCCTAGGAACGCGAAGCAAGGCGGCCATCTCTGTCGGCGCCGGAAGTTGCTGGGATTGCCTGTGTCTGCGATGGTGGTGCTGACTCCAACTCCAGCAGAGGCTTCGTTGTCGGGTTGGGCTCCTTTTCCTCTCTCTGGATCTGACGGGGCACTACCTGCAGTGGGAGGTCTGGACCTTTCGCCGGGAGCAGCGCGCGTACACTTTCCTGCTTCTCGTGGGCCCGTGAAAAACTCAACTAATTGTGTAAGAGGTGGGACTGGGCGGATTTCGCCATTCCCTTCTCTGGCAGTTGTATTGGGCAATTCAATAGTGAGAAATGTCTTAGTCCCTGAAGCAAAAGTACAGGACATCAATAAGCTGTTCCCAAACATTTTAAACCAGCATCAGGAAACTGAATCAATCATAGTTCATGTTTGATGCAATGACATTATGAAGGGCAGCTCATAACAGCTGAAGATGGATTTTAAATTACTGATTGGGTAACTGTTTGACCCCCAACAAACGCCCCATCATATCTGTCCCCCTGCCCTCCCTAAATCGTGGCATTGAACGGTTCAGCAGACTTTTAGCACTCCATAACTGGCTACGAGACTATTGCAGCTCTGTAAGTGTATCATTTATTGACGATGTTGATACCTTCTGGAAACAAAGCTCGTATTATAAGGAGAATGGGACTTAAGACTACCCCAGAAATCACTCCTTTCAAAGGTGCCCATATTCCTTAGAGCAAAGCAAAAAACAGATATTGACCCAAGATGCGTGACACGGAGCGCCTGCTACTTCTGGTCAGAAGAAACAGAAACGAATATCACAAGTCCACTACAGGTTAACTTAACTGATTCAACTGCAACCCAGGAGTTTGGATTTCACACTAAAATCACTTGTTTTTCTAGTCAGAGTTTTCTTGTCGTCTCAATATGCCTCCCTTTCTCCACCCAAATACACACACACACACACACACACACACACACACACACACACACACACACACACACACACACACACACACACACACACACACACACACACACACACACACACACACACACACACACACACACACACACACACCCTAACACAAGCTCAACAGAGAGAAAAAAAACACACACTGACCTCATCCTTACTCCCACTCTCTCCCAGGGCCGGGTTAAGAAATCATAAACCAGGGGGCTTCTTTTTTTTAATAGAAGTGGGGTGTATTTTCCTGGCATGGCTTAGATCCACTAGTAGAATCTATGCCAAGGTGTATTGAAGCTGTTCTGGCAGCTTGTTGTGGCGCAACACCCTTTTAAGACACTTGTTGTTTTCTTAATTTTGGCTGATACCTGTATGTGCTTGTAATAAAACTTAATCCACAGTTATTTTTGACCCTCTGTGGCTAGATTATTCTCTTTGGTGTATTTTGAACATTGTGTGGTTGGATAAAAAATGTATTATAATACAGTATATTTGGGCCCAGTACGTGCTTGGGCCCAGGCACTGACTCATACAATTCACCAGTCACATATTTATTAAGCATTTTGTATTTACTGTTATTAACCTTTCCACCTTCCCTGTAGCATACAATCAAACCGGTGTGATTAGAACACGTATTTGGAAACTCAAATTTCGAATCACGCAACAAGCTGGCCACACTTTTTTTCAGAAACTATTTACACAAACACAGTCCTTACAAAGTTATGTCCAGAATGTGAACAGTTTATTTTTGGATGCAATGTTCAGACATTCACAGAAGTAGCTACAGCATAACACAATCATCCAAACCGGATAAATGTAGGCTACATTTGTCCTAGCGCTAACTGAGGAAAGATTGATATATCACAAGCGGTCATATTTTTATAACTCTCGGCTGACAGAAACTACAAAATGAATTAGCTAATAGCAATTACTATTTATAATTAATCACATCATGGGTGAGCGAAATAATTGAGTAAAACACTTTCTAGAAATCGAAAGTAATCCGGTGATGGGTAGTTTGTGCTCTCCAACATGCTTGTTTTTTTTGCATCAACCAAAGATAATAAGAGGTGACAAGATGAGATTGGTCTGTTTATAGTATGCATATTGAAGGGGGTGAAATGGACTACTTCTATGTGAATTAATGAAGAGGCAAACATTGTCAATTTTCTCTTTCAGTTCAAGTTATGGTTCAGGTTCACGTGCACGACAACATTGTCTGACCACTAACTCTAACCTTGTGGCAGGGAATATTGTCAGAAAGCAATTATACATAAACAATGCATTCTTAATTTTGTGTTTAGGTTATAGCCCATGTACATCAACCTCATCGGTTCTGGCAATAGTAGCATGTAATTTTGACCACTAACTCCAACCTTGTGGCAATATCATCAGAAGTTAGCAAATTCAAAGTCCATTCCTAATTAGGTCTATAGCTCATGTAAACAAACCTAATCATAATTGTGGGTTTAAGGTTGTGTCTTACATCAAGGTCATCAGTTTTGACATTACCAACTGTTTTCCATCTCCAACACTTTCTTCAGGAGCTGTTTATTACTCTAATGTCGCCCTCTTGGGGTCAGTTAGTTTTTTTTTACCACCAGGCCGTCCAACACTGTCCAACCAGCCTGGAAAACTACATATATTCCCTATATAGTGCATTACTTTTGACCAGAGATTTGGTCAATAGTAGTCCATACCACCGTAGGGTATAATTTGGGATGCAACCCTGGAGAGCTACATACACTGCTTCCTGGAGGCTTCCATTACACAACACCTCACCACAGCTCGGGCCAAGTCTTCAGCATAGGATTGACTGATTACAGAGGTTGGCGAGTGGGCTGGAGGGTGGGCTGTGTTGGTGGTCAGATCCAGATCCATCTCATTGGTTTTGGGTGAACAAAGTTGGATGCTGGATGACTGGTTGGGATTGGTTGGATAGGGATAGACAATTAGATGAGCCTCAGGGTCCATTGGGTTTGGTTCCCTTCTCCCTATCTGCTCCTGCCGGAGAACCAGGGAGTCATGGAGAGAGGCTGCCTTCTGCGCTTCCCATCCCAGGGAGAGTGCATCTGAGACCAGCCTTCCAACGTACTTCCTCAGCCTCACCTCACTCATGGAGGATGTGATGATTTGATCAACCATTTGATCACATATCAGAGAGAGGTTGTCAATATTTGTCATGTTATTTGTCATCCAGGTGGTGATCTCATCAGAGAGTGCATCCACATATAGTGCATCCACAAATGCCATCAGCTTGGCTCTCCTTCCATGGGGTCCTCGCTCTTCATAACCGTCCATCAAAATACCTGTTGGTAAATCAATCTCTTCCTCTTCTTTCCAAACTTCCTCTCTTTCAGAACACTCTAGAGAAAGAGAGCTCCACAGACGCCCCATGAAATCCTCCCCCTCCCGGTTGTCCTCAACCTCCCCCACAGTCTCCAATGCGAGCCCCCCCTCTCTGTGCTTTTCCTTAGGGGTAGGGGGAGGGGGAGAGGGGAGGAACTCTTTAGCCAAACGCCCCTTTAGTTTTTGGGTAAAGCTAGCCCTGCTCTGGACCATCTCTGGGAAAAGAGGGGTGGTTGGGGGGGCATCTGGGTAGTCCAGTGATCCCACTGTAGGAAGCCCTGACTGGGGTAAGAAGGAGCAGTAGGAGTGGGTGTGCTTGGAGGGTTGTGAAGTGGAGGTGGATGATCCAGAGCTGTGGGACTTGATGGTCACATTGGGATTATATTGAGGTTTCTCACCGTTGCCACTCATCTCTGTGTGCATATGAACCTCCCCATGTCTTGTATTGTGTAGTCCCTGCTCCCTTCTATCTGAGGATGGGATGGGGTTGGAATATGACCAAGATCTTGTATTAGACCAAAAGATCTCACTTCTAATTGCTTCCTTCAAGGCAGCTGTGATGGCCAGAGAGGCTAACTTCTCAGCCAGTCTCTCCTGGACTGGAGGACACCCGGATGAGGACTCATATGTAGCTGAGTACATTATGTCTTCAGCCATGGTGTGGGCGAAACAGTGAATGGTTCTTTCATTGTCTGGGCTGGGATCTAGAACCTTCAGGCTCACACTTTCTGGACTGGGTTCTGGAACTTTCTGGACCCCATTCAATACCTCCATTGGAACCTGTTAATAAAAAATAAAAATCCAAAAGACACATTTAGTTTGAGTTTATTGTACACATTTGGGAGCTAAGAGCTGTATTGTGGTACACAGTTACATTCTTTTTTATTTATTTTGACTTCAAGTTCAGGGGGGTAAAGTACTAAAGTAAAAATACTTTAAAGTACTACTTAAGTAGTTTTTTGGGGTGTCTGTAGTTTAGTTTACTACTTATATTTTTGACAACTTTTACTTTTACTTCACTACATTCCTAAATAAAATAATGTACTTTTTACTCCATATATTTTCCCTGAAACCCAAAAGTACTCATTTTGATTCCTTAGCAGGACAGGAAAATGGTCCAATTCACACACTTATCAAGAGAACATCCATGGACATCCCTACTGCCTTTTGATCTGGCGGACTCACTAAACAGAAATGCTTATTTGTAAATTGTGTTGGAGTATGTCCCTGGCTATCTGTAGATTAAAAAAAGAAAAACATTTTGTTGTTTGATTTGCTTAAGAAGCTATTTCAAATGATCTTTACTTTTACCGGGTGATTTTCACTTTTGCTTGAGTCATTTTCTATTAAGGTATCTGTACTTTTACTCAAGTATGACAATTGGATACTTTTTCCACCACTGTTCAAGTTTAAGTTTATGTTGTCTGTGTGTTCATGTGTTTCTAACGTCACAGACTAGAGTAGGGTTGGGAAAATTCAGTGGTTGGAAACCACAACCAGTGTGTATGTGTGTTGTGCGTGAAAAAGACAGAGGTTGGAAACCCACTGCGAGCCAGCCAATCACCACAGCTGTCAAGGTTCCAGGAAGTCAGTGAGTCACATGACAGACTGACAGGAATTGCAGTTTTATTTAGATCAGAGATGAAAGAGAAACCGTTTGGCTTTGTTCTTCAGTCTTTTACTGTGGTTGAATGTCTGACTTTATAAGAGCTTCTATGATACATTGAAAAACCAATACCTACTCTCTCTGCCTTTGCATGCTCTACAATATTAGGCTACTACAAGAAAGTGAGAAAAAAGATTTACAAAGTTAGACTAGAAGACCTTTATTATCCCAAACTTGGGAAATTCGATTGGCATTTTAAGCTTCACAACATCACCAAGTACGTTTAGATAACTATGAGTACTAGGAAACATTTCACATCACTTACCTTCACTTACAAGTACAAAAAAACCGATTAAAACGCTCTTGGCTTTCTCACTGCCAGAGCATGTCTATAACACATAATTGAACTGGCACAAAGTCAAGGCGTTTATTCCCGTCTATGTTATTACAGAGAACTGACCTGAAACCCAGGATGTGTTTTGATAGGTGATGGAAGTGTGTGTGTGTGTGTGTGTGTTGGATAATTTGACAGATGAAATACAGCTCAATAAAGGATAGTTCACAGTGGCAACAGTGTGTCAGGGTGTTCTAATGGATAACTGCATCCACATGTGAAATGTATTTGGTTTGAATGTGTGTGCAGTGGAGGCTCTTCAGAGGAGGAAGGGGAGGCCCCATCCTCCTCAATGAATTTCATAAAAATAAAAAGTTATCATTTTTAGATAAACTATACTAAATATATTCCCATGTCACCAAATAATATTTAAAAACACACTGTTTTGCAATGAAGGTCTACAGTAGCCTCAACAGCACTAGGGTAGCACCATGGTGTAGCCGGAGGACAGCTAGCTTCCGTCCTCCTCTCGGTACATTGACTTCAATACAAAACCTAGGATCTCACCCCCTTCCATAACTTACAAAGTAATTATGACAACTTCTGGAGGATGTCCTCCAAGATATCAGAGCCCTTGCAGTATGAACTGACATGTTGTCCACACAAGCAAAGGATCCGAGAATGAATATTTTACATTATTTTACTTAACCTTTATTTAACTAGGCAAGTCAGTTAAGAACAAAGTCCTATTTACAATGACAGCCTACCCCGGACGACGCTGGGCCAATTGTGCACCGGCTAATGGGACTCCCAATCACAGCCAATAGTGATACAGCCTGGAATCGAACCAGGGTCTGTAGTGATGTCTCTAGCACTGAGATGCAGTGCCTTAGACCGATGCACCACTCGGGAGCCCCATGAATTTAGTACTGAAAGCATAAGCTACTGCTAGCTAGCACTGCAGTGCATAAAATGTGGTGAGTAGTTGACTTAAAGAGAGAGAAAGACAATACTTGAAGAGTTTTGAACAAATAAAACATTTTAAATGAAGGAGAAGCAAGAGAAAGATTGTCATTTCTTTTCACTTTCAGTGTCACTTACTTAGCTAGCAAATGCAGCTAGATAGTTTAGCATACTCAAAACACTCCGCTCAAAGAGAGGAATGCTATGTTAGCTAGCTGGCTATGACTATCCAACAAAACATTGGGAATTTTCCAAGGAAAGGCACGTTTTTGGTTTTACAAATGTATTGCCAATGGGGCCTGCCGGTGTAACTGCTAAACTGCTATCTGACTATGCACTGTAAAGTTAGTGCATGATTGTAGCAGGTTTACTAACGCATTAGTCCTATTAGCTATGCTGACTATGATGTTACTTTAGCTAATATGGTGACAACGATGTAGGCTGTGTGTAGCAGTTATGATATGGTTTGGCTTGGAAAGTTTTTTTTGCTTGATCACATAGAGCTGATGTGTTGTGCATTGAAGTCCACAAACGAAGGGAAAGGGTGAGAGGAGGAGAGTGCATAGATGCGAGAAGGAATACAAGGTGGCTGCTATGAATGTGAACTGTGTTTACGTGTGACCAGAGATGTATTCGTTCCGCCGATTCTGTTGAAAAACGTTTCTTAAACGGAAGCAAACGGAACGAAAAGGGGATAAACATACCTGACTTTGTCCAATATAAACTCTCATTTTCAACTTTTGGACTAATGATTACACCTTAGATCAGCTAGATGCAGTCTAGAGTGTGCAAGGCGGTATTGAATGTCTGTCCATGTCTGTCCATGTGTCACTGTCTGTCACCTCAATATTTTCTCTCGACCTGTGTGCACCTACATTGTAACTTTTTATTCATAGGCTAGGTTGTAGCAACCTCATGAGTATCATATAGTAGCATAAACCTAGCGATGTAACATTGAACTGGGTGAATGGAACATGAATGACAGTCATTCAATATGCTGTAATAGAAATAAGGCCATGCTCATAAAAAATACAAATTGTCCTCCCTAATCATAAACGGCACTGACCACCACTATGTGTGTGTGTTCTATGTGTGTGTGTGTGTGTATCTGTGTGTATGCGATTATAGTTTATTATCCAAGGCTAAAACACACGCCTCTGCCTACGAAACATAGATGATGCTATAAGAAAACAGGGGTATATTTTTACTAAACAATTACAGTCTCCAGATACAGTATGATGTTATAGTAATACTAATCAGTTCTGTTCAGAAGGGTGAATGTGAGTCCCAAATGGCTCCCTATTCCCTATATAGTGCACTACTTTTGACCAAAGTCTTACGCAGACAGAGCAGATGCAGAGCGAAGTAATGTGGAACCAATCAGACAGACAGGGATATCTCTTTGGCTATTCAGACACGAGGAGGTAGGCACAGGCTTCTCCCCAAATGGCACCCTATTTCCTATGTAGTGCATTACTTCTGACAAGAGTACTACAGGCCCTGTTAAAAAGTAATGCACCATGTACAGAATAGGGTGCCAAATATCTTGCATGCTCCAAAAAATATATATTTTTAATGATTTTATCCTAATACAATATTTTGTTTAAAAAGTAAAGTACTTCGTAAAGTTAATTACCGTTGCCCTTAACAAGGGCCACAGGACCAGTGGAAGCAAAATATCCCAATAACATCAAAGATGCACCACCACATTTTACCGTAAGTTTGAGGTCATTTTGTGCATTTGCTTATTTTTTATTTTTTTGTTGTTGCCAACGAGCTCTATTTTCATGTCATCTGACCATAGCACCGTCTGCAGTTTGATAAACGGCATTGGCACTTGGATTGGAACCGGTGCTATGGTCAAATGACATGAACATAGAGCTATTTTTCCACGCACACCAGTAGTGGGTTTGTCATTGAAAAACAGATCTGGTGGTTGATCTTTGATGTTATTGGGATATTTTACTTCCACTGGTCCTGAGGCCCTTGCTAAGGTCAACAGCATCATGAATTTTACCAATTACCAGAACATTTCAGCCAAAAACCTGGTTACCTCTGCCAGGAGGCTGACACTTGGCCGCTAGTGGATCTTCCAGCAAAGCAATAACCGCAAGCACTAATCAAAATCCACAAAAAATGGTTAATTGACCACAAAATCAACATTTCAGTCTCCGGACTTGACCCCATTAAAAATGTGGTTTGAATTGAAAAGGGCAGTCCATAATAGCTGACAAAGGATATTAAGGATCTGGAAACATTCTGTATGGAGGAATGGTCTAAGATCCCTCCCAACGTGTTCTCCAATCTCATAAAACATTTCTTGAAAAAGACTCAGTGTCATTATCCTTGCCATTGAAGACAGGGGTGCCAATAATTTGTATTACATGTTAAGAAAAATCTCTTTCTTTGAGAAATTGTATTAGCATAAAATAATATAATTTCCTTTTTCTGAGCATGCAATATAACTCAGTATTTGTATTTCTTTTATACTGTCTTTTTGTTTATCTTTATCAAGGGTGCAAAACATTATGGACCTGACTGTATATTATTTCTATAAATAAAGGATAGATAAATTAAAAGATTGGAGAAGAGACTAGTTCTAGAGAAGAGACAGTAAAGATAGTAAAGAAAACCTTTTTAGGCCTGTAGGCTACTCACCATTTTCTATCTGCGAAAGAAGCGTCAGGCAAGAGAAGACAAGACAGGTTTGCTGTAGCTGAGATGCAAATGGCCATGATGAGGAAATAGGTATACTGTTATGAGCATATACTCACTTCCTGTGTGTGTAATATGAGACGGAGATATGAGAGCGAGTGAGAGCGAGATATTAAAAAGTTTCTAATGGTTTCTAACCCTTTCTTTCTAATGCAAAATAATTATAGCACATGAAATTTGTTCAAAGAACCCTAGGAACTTTTTGTAATATGAATTTGACTTTCAAATAGGAGTGTTTCAACAGTAAAAAAATATATAGGCAGAAACTGCTTTTCCAAAAGATTGGAGCTTGTCCGAAATAATTTTGAGTTTTATCATGTCAATTAACTCATGGCATTCCTGGATTACTCATTACACTTATAAAGTCAGATTTAATCAACAAAAATTGTAGTCAGTTAAAAAAAGGTTAAGGGTGCTGTGTAGGTAAATATCTGTCTGTCTTGGCAAAATCACCAGGTAATGCTTGTTGTAGGGGATATCATGGCGACATTGACTAGCTAAGCTCATGCGCAGAAACACGGCATTGGGTCTAACGGTCGTTGTGCAGGCCGTCAAATCAAAGGCACTCCTTCGAAATGAAGTTGTTTTTGAAGAAAACATGTTCAGCTACTTAAGACATTGGCTCGAATCTAGGTTGAGGCTTTAGATTTTGAGAAAATTAACAACTAAGGAATACTTTTTCTGTTTTCTCTTTGACTTCTCAAACCCCAAACCGCGGCCTGGTCTGCTTGATCTGTTGCACAAGCCATCCCAGAAGTCTCATTATGTTGTCCCTCTGTGTTTAGAAATGCTGTGGTTAAAATCAGAGCAGAACTCTTGCAAAAATAAGCTCAATGCGTTCCAATGGGTTTATTTTGGACCCTAAGCTTGTGCTACCTTCCCACCTTTGAGACAATGACTCCGATTGTTAGGGCGGAGACATAAGCATCTTGTCATTATATACAGATTTCTGTTAATTAAAAACCTTTTCTCAATAGGGGGTGCTGTTGGGACTTTGTAATATTTACGTTCCCAAATTAAACTGCCTCGTACTCAATTCTTGCTCGTACAATATGCATATTATTATTACTATTGGATAGAAAACACTCTCTAGTTTCTAAAACCGTTTGAATTATTTCTCTGAGTGAAACAGAACTCATTCTGCAGCACATTTCCTGTCAGGAAGTGAGATTTCTGAAATCGAGGTCCCTGTTCTGAGGTCAGTTTATAAGTCCCCATGCAAGCTATGGGGCTACATGCACTGCATACGCCTTCCTCTAGATGTCAGTAAGCGGTGAGAATTTGAATGGAGTGGATTGCGCAATCTGGGACACTATAAAGGATCATGGAACGGAAGTACCGTTCTTTTCAACGGGGCATCTGGCGCAAGGGGGACATCACAATGGCGTCCTGCAAAAGCTTTCGTTTTAGCAGTTCTATATCTCCGGTCATGTTTTTATTTGTTATAGGTGTTAAAGACATCATAAGGTAGTTAATTTAAACCGACTTATAGCAGTTTATATCAGTTTATTGCGATTTTCTGGGATTTCTTTGTGACGCGCTTTCACGAGTTGGACACCTCTCCAGTGGGTGGCTATCGTTAGCTGCTATTTCTACAGGAGAAGAGGACATCTTTCAACCAAAAGACGATTGTTCTGGAGAAAGGACACCTTGCCCAAGATTCTGATGGAAGCTCGGCAAATAGTAAGCAATCTTTATGTTGTTAATTCGTATTTATGTTGACAAATGTCAAATAATAATTCCGCCATGAATTTCGGTGCGGTCTCGCTTTAGCGCACGCTGTATTGCGCAGTAACGTTAATTTAAAAAATCTAACACAGCGGTTGCATTAAGAACTAATGTATCTTTCATTTGCTGTCCAACCTGTATTTTTTTAGTCAAGTTTATGAATAGTTTTCGATTAGATTAGGTGCCTCTCCAAGATGGCGCCGGACAGATTGCTTGAAGTTTTGGCCACTAATCACATTGTATAACCACGATTTGTGCCGCTAAATATGCACATTTTCAAACAAACTCTATATGCATTGTGTAATATGATGTTATAGGACTGTCATCTGAAGAATTCTGAGAAGGTTAGTGAAAAAATTTATATATTTTGGTGGTTTATACGTTATCGCTATTTTTGGCTTGAATCAATGCTGTTGTGATGTTTGCTATTGTGGTAAGCTAATATAACGCTATATTGTGTTTTTGCTGTAAAACACTTAGAAAATCTGAAATATTGGCTGGATTCACAAGATCTGTGTCTTTCATTTGCTGTACGCTGTGTATTTTTAAGAAATGTTTTATGATGAGTAATTAGGTAATACACGATGGTCTCTGTAGTTATTCTAGTTTTTTTTTTGAGAGTTGTGATGGTGGCTGCAATGGTAAACTATGATTTATACCTGAAATATGCACATTTTTCTAACAAAACATATGCTATACAATAAATATGTTATCAGACTGTCATCTGAGGAAGTTGTTTCTTGGTTAGTGGCTATTTATATCTTTATTTGGTCGAAATTGTGATAGCTACCTATGCAGGAAAAAAATGGTGGACAAAAAAAGTGGTGTCTTTTGCTATCGTGGTTAGCTAATAGATTTACATATTGTGTCTTCCCTGTAAAACATTTTAAAAATCAGAAATGATGGCTGGATTCACAAGATGTGTATCTTTCATCTGGTGTCTTGGACTTGTGATTTAATGATATTTAGATGCTACTATTTACTTGTGACGCTATGCTAGGCTATGCTAGTCAGCTTTTTTACTGGTGGGGGTGCTCCCGGACCCGGGATTGGGAGGAAGTAGAAGTTAAAATGATATTTTCAGAAATATGCTATGTAGAGCAAGCGCCTCTCCGACATTCAGAATATGGAGCCACGTCGGCTCTATTCATGGTTTTCTACCTGCAACGTTTGCAACTGAACGTGACCCTGATCTTGTGAAAGAAAGCAAAACCAGAGACAGTACAGTCCTGTTGCAAAACGTATTATGCAGAACTCCCACAAAAGCTGCCTGCAGGAAACTACTACTACAACGCAAAAACCTCAACAAACACCAGCAAGCTCCAATTAGTTGCTAAAAAATAGACAATTCTAAAAGGCTCCGCCACCTAACAAGAGCATCATAGCGGAGCGCTGATAGGCTAACTAGCAATACATTTCAACCAATCGAAGTGCGCTTGTTTGAAATGAAAAAATATTGCGGTAGCTTTTAAAAAAGAATAACATCAAGACGAAGCAGCTGCTTTATAAGTGGAAGGCACTGTTGAGCGATACATCCCAAGTGGTCCGTGCTGATTGTACGGAGATTGTGAAAGCCGTATAAATGGCTTCCCTTGAGAAAGCAAGAACAAGATGTACGTCAGGAGAAGTGCTGTATTATCATAAGGAGACGTATACTTGGAATACGGAGGAGGAATGGAGGGAAAAGGAGAGGCGAGGAGGTCTAAGAGAAAGAGGGAGGAAGACGATGAGCTTGAGTCAATTAAAAATGGATGGCGGAAAAAAGGGAGATGGTTTGTTGAAGAAGAATGGTATAAAGTGTCAGCAGAGTGATTTGAAGACAGGAGGAGAAATGGAAGTGAATGAGGGCAAAGTATTGGAGGTGGTAGGTGTGGTGAAGTTCTCAGAACCCGAGGCTTGCACCGAGGGTCAGGATAAAGATGAGTCTGTGACAGTAGGACTGACATTTTTGGAAAAAGTGGACCCTTGCCTTTTGGCTGATCCAATTGTGGTGTCAGGGTTGGTGAAAACAGAGTTGGATACTGTGGAATCGGTGAGGATTACCAGAAGTGGTCTTGTGATAATTGTTTGTGTTTCTGCTGGTCAGAGGGAGAAGGCGCTGGGCAGACGGACAGCTCAGACGGCGCTGGGCAGATGGGCAGCGCAGGCGGCGCTGGACAGACGGGCAGCGCTGGGCAGACGGGCAGCGCATGTGGCGCTGGGCAGACGGGCAGCGCAGCCAGCGCTGGGCAGACAGGCAGCGCAGGCGGCGCTGGGCAGACGGCAGACTCTGGCCTGCTGAGGCGCACAGTAGGCCTGGTGCGTGGTGCCGGAACTGGTGGTACCGGGCTGGAGACACGCACCACAGGGTGAGTGCGTGGAGGAGGAACAGGGCTCTGAAGACGCACAGGAAGCCTGGTGCGTGGTGTTGGCACTGGTGCTACTAGGCTGGGGCGAGGAGGTGGCACCGGATATACCGGACCGTGAAGGCGTACTGGAGCTCTTGAGCACCGAGCCTGCCCAACCTTACCTGGTTGAATGCTCCCCGTAGCCAGGCCAGTGTGGGGAGGTGGAATAACCCGCACTAGGCTGTGCTGGCGAACCGGGGACACCATGCGTAAGGCTGGTGCCATGTACACCGGCCCAAGGAGACGCACTGGAGACCAGATGCGTTGAGCCGGCTTCATGGCACCTGGCTTGATGCCCACTCTAGCCCGGCCGATACGAGGAGCTGGGATGTACCGCACCGGGCTATACACACGTACAGGAGACACCGTGTGCTCTTCCGCATAACACGGTGTCTGCCCGTACTCTCGCTCTCCACGGTAAGCCCGGGAAGTTGGCGCAGGTCTCCTACCTGACTTCGCCACACTCCCCTTTAGCCCCCACCCAATACATTTTTGGGGTTTCCTCTCGGGCTTCCTACCGCGTCGTCGTGCTAACCTCATTCGCCGGTATCCCTCCGCACATTGCTCCATAGAATCCCAGGCGGGCTCCGGCACTCTCCCTGGGTCGACCGACCACCTGTCTATTTCCTCCCAAGTACTATAACCCAGATCCTGCTCACGCTGCCGAGCTAGCTCCTCATAATGCCGCCTCTCCGCTTTCGCTGCCTCCAGCTCAGCTTTGGGGCGGCGATATTCCCCTGGCTTTGCCCAGGGTCCTTTGCCGTCTAATACTTCCTCCCAAGTCCAGGAGTCCTGTGTCTTCGGCCGCTGCTGTTGTTGCCCTTTACTACACTGCTTGGTCCTGTTTTGGTGGGTGGTTCTGTAACGGCAGCCTTCCTCCTCTTCATCTGAAGAGGAGGTGTAGCAGGGATCGGACCAAGACGCAGCGTATTCCGTGTTCAACATGATTTAATAAAGAGACAATAACGTGAACACTTACAAATACAAAATAACAAACGTGGCAAAACCGAAACAGTCCTATCTGGTGCAATGAACACAAAGACAGAAGACAACCACCCACAAATCCGAACACAAAACAGGCTACCTTAATATGGCTCCCAATCAGAGACAATGACAAACACCTGCCTCTGATTGAGAACCATATTAGGCCAAACAACAAACCCAACATAGAAACACAAAACATAGAATGCCCACCCAGCTCACGTCCTGACCAACACTAAAACAAGGAAAACACAAAAGAACTATGGTCAGAACATGAAAAGGATTTTTTATAATTTATAGCAATGTTATCAACTGTACTGTGGTGAAAGAAAATTGAGGTTGTGGTGGCAGCTGCAGAGAGATATTTGGGTGTGCGAGACTTGACATCAGAAGAGTTACAGGGTGAGATGGGAAAGATGGTGCCAAAAGAGGGCCACCTCGCTTCTTGTCCTTAGGAACCTTTGCAGTATTTAGTTTTTTTATGTATTATGTATTATGTATTTGTATTATTTTTTTGTTAGCCCAGCAAATCTTAAGTGTTATTACATACAGCCGGGAAGAACTATTGGATATCAGAGCGACGTCAACTTATCAGCACTACGACCAGGAATACGACTTTCCGAAAGTGGATCCTTTGTCCGAACCACCCAGGACATCTGAACTGATTCCAGAGGCTGACCCAAAACAACGTTGCTGCAGAAGAAGTAGACGGAGCGACCTTCTGATCAGATTTTGGAGGCACGCACACCAACCACCGCTTCCAAGTATATTACTTGCTAATGTCAAGTCTCTAGAAAATAAGGTAGACAAAATTAGGGCAAGGGTTGCTTTCCAGAGAGACATCAGGGATCGTAACATACTCTGTTTCACGGAAACATGGTTCTCTCGGGATATGCTGTCAGAGCCACCAGGATTCTTTGTGCGTCGCACCAACAGAAATAAACGCTTTGTCAGATTTCAAAAAGGCTTTAAGGCGAAAGCAAACCATGCGATTATCCGAGGACAGCGCACCGCATACGAAACATGAAATCATATTTCAACCAGGCAGGTGCGACACAAAAGTCAGAAATAGCGATATAAAAAATGCCTTACCTTTCATGATCTTCTTCTGTTGGTACTCAAAAAGGTTCCAGTTACATCACAAATGGTCCTTTTGTTCGATAATGTCCTTCTTTATATCCATAAAAACTCTGTTTAGCTGGCGCGCTTCAGTCAATAATCCACTCAGTTTCCCTCCATCAAAATGCATACAAAATGAATCGCAAACGTTATTAATAAACTTTTCCAAACAAGTCAAAAAAAATTATAATCAAACCTTAGGTATCCTAATATGCAAATAAACGCTAAAATTTAAGATTGAGAATAGTATGCTCATTATCAGAGATAAATAAGAAAGAACGCGCTTTCCTCCACGCGCTTGGAAACACTACAGCCAAAATGGGAGCCACCTACAATTTCTGGGTCATTTTTCCAAAAACCAGCCTGAAACTCTTTCTAAAGACTGTTGACATCTAGTGGCAGCCCTAGGAACTGCAATCTATGAGGACTTGGCCTTATTATTAAAATAGTAGCCATTGATAATAGTGGTAAGTTGAAATTTACTTTTTTTGGGATGGTTTGTCCTCTGGGTTTTGCCTGCCATATCAGTTCTGTTAAACTCACAAACAGTTTTGGAAACTTTAGAGTGTTTTCTATCCAGATCTATCCAGATCTAATTATATACATATCCTAGCGTCTGGGCCTGAGTAACAGGCAGTTTACTTTGGGCATGCTTTTCTTCCGGACGTCAAAATACTGCCCCCTACCCCAGAGAGGTTAAATATATAGCTAACCTTAAACAAAATCAACAGTTTTGGTCACACACGAAAAGATCTCTCATTTACTTGATCAGAAATTGCCAAACAGGCTTGCTACACCTACTGTGTCATTTAGATTTGAAGAGGTCTGAATGGAGTGCTATTACTTATTGCGGCCCTGTGTTCTTCTGTCAGATCCCTGAGGGATAGTCCTGGTTACCTGGACTATTTGCATTGTCCCCACCCCGCATTTTTACGCTGCTGCTACTCTCTGTTTATTATCCATGCATAGTCACTTTACCTCTACCTACATGTACATATTAACTTTGCTAACCGGTGCCCACGCACATTGACTCTGTACCGGAACCCCCTGTAGATAGTCTCGCTACAGTTATTTTATTGTTGCTCCTTAATTATTTATTTGTTATTTGTTATATTTTTTTCTTAACTGCATTGTTGGTTAAGGGCTTGTAAGTAAGCATTTCACTCAACCTGTTGTATTCGGCCCATGTGACAAATAAAATTGGATTTGATCTGAGTACGCGCACGGAGGAGGGAGAGATGCATTCCGATAAGCCTGCATTCCGATGACCTTTGCACAAAATGCAATTGCAGGAAAAAGACTGATTACTCACAGCTTTCAGTGAGCATATAATTTATTTCTCACCTCTCAATATTGAGTTCATGACATCACTTTATAACCAGAGTAAGCTATGTAGTAGGGATTTACATTTTCTTGAATATCGATAAAATTTCAACCGGGAATAAATCATTTTTATCCCGGGCGAACCAGGAACTCCACATTTTTTAAGTATTTTAAAACCAGGATATAGTCACTATGCCAGGGTTCTCCCTAAATAAAGAGGGACACTGCACCACAATAGAAAGATTTCAGAGCAATTTAAACTGATATTTAATAATGATGGCGTAACCATTTTTGATCGACAATGATGTTGTGAATTGCGAACCAGGCCTTTCATAAATTCAGAGTTATCCCCAATTAATTCAGCACATTTAAGCACACACACAAGTTGGCTCTCTCGACACTGAGCGAGCTCAGGATGCACAGAGTGCACCCCGAGTATAAGGTTGTCGAATCATACAAGCTTTGTAACTGCAGTCAAAAGTCAACTTACCAAAGTTGCCAAGCTTGCTAGATAACCTCCTTCAACTAAAGACATATCTCCTATTTTTGGCTAAATTGAGTTGATTATACAGATGGCAGATCCACTTCTAAATAACGGGGAAATAAAGAGTGGAAATAGTTTAAATATTAAGGTATCGTAACAGAGATCAACTCTGTTTAAAAAAAATACCGTACCGTACCGTTTGTGGATCACACATTTTCTACCAAAGTTCTCATATGGGCAGCAAGTACGAGACAGCAGGGGAAATGTTATAGCAGTATTTTCACATGCTTAGGCGAGAGACTTGCACTTTGATAATGCAACCTATGGATTACAGAATAAATTCTGAATTTTGAGTTTCAGTGGGATTGGGACTGGATAGGAAAACAGCCTAGGCTATAGGACAGGAGAAGGTAGATTTTTTTTAAGGCACTGCATCAGTGCTAGCGGCATCACTACAGACCCTGCTTCGATTCCAGGCTGTATCACAACCGGCCGTGATTGGGAGTCCCATAGGCGCACAACTGGCCCAGCGTCGTCCGGGTTAGGATTTGGCCAGGGTAGGCCGTCATTGTAAATAAGAATTTGTTCTTAACTGACTTGCCTAGTTAAATAAAGGTAAAAAAATAAAAAAAAATAAAAAAAATAGTAAATAAATATAAATAATACATTTATTTTATTTTAAATAAATAAAAAAATAGTTAAATAATTGTCAGACTTCATGTCTGTGACAGAGATGCCTTTGTAGTGAATTGTGCATAGGCCTATCAAATCTATGAATGTCTGAAGAGTCACAATGACAGCTCAAAGAGGCACACGCTATTTTATAGGCTATACTGTAGGGGGTTCCAGTAGGGTTTATTAACTGCATTCGGTCCCGTGTGCAATCCGGCAGTGGCAATTATGTGTGCGTTTTAAATTTATGTTGACTTTGTGGGAAGTAAATACGCTATGCTAAAGGCTTCCATGCAACAACCTGTTAGAAAAATGTGCTATAAATGTTGTGTTCTACAGCTGCTCTTGATGGTGCAGCTGTAGAAATATGAGGGTCTGGGGACCCATGACACATCTTTTTCGTCTCCTGAGGGGGAAAAGGTGTTGTCATGCCCTCTTCACAACTGTCTTGATGTGTTTGGACCATGATTGTTTTTTGGTGATGTGGATTCCAAGGTGATGTGGATTCCCGTTTCGCTATAGCCCCTTCGATGTGAATGGGGGCTTGTTTGGCCCTCCTTTTCCTATAGTCCACAATCATCTGTTGTTTTGCTCACGTTGGGGAAAGGTTGTTGTCCTGGCACCATATTGCCAGGTCTTTGACCTCCCTGTAGGCTTTCATCGTTGTCGGTGATCAGGCCTGCCACCGTTTTGTCGTCTTCAAACTTAATGATGGTGTTAGAGTCTTGCTTGGACACGCAGTTGTAGGTGAACAAGGAGTACAGGAGGGACCTAAGCATGCACCCCAGAGGGGCCCCCGTATTGAGGATCAGCGTGGCAGATGTGTTGTTGCCTATAAATTATGTATAACAATAGAGAAATCATGCACCAAGTAACCTACACAATTCTAAAGCATGTGAAATATATATTGACATGGGTGCCACACACACAGCCTAGTTTCATCAGAATATCCTATGCAGGCATCTGGGGGTTGCCCGTCAGGAAGACCAGGATCCATTTGCAGATTGTGGTGTTTAGTCCTAAGGTCCTTAGTTTAGTGATGAGCTTTGTGGAAATGATGGTGTTGAACGCTGAACTGTAGTCAATGAACAGCATTCTTACATAGGTGTTCATTTCATCCAGTTGGTAAAGGGCAGTGTGGAGTGCGATTGAGATAGCGTCATCTGTTGAGGCGGTATGCGTATTGGAGTGGGTCAAGGATTTCCGGGATGACTGAATCTTGAGCCATGACCAGCCTTTCAATGCGCTTCATGGCTACCAACGTGAGTGCTACGGGGTGGTAGTCATTTAGGCAGGGTACCTTTGCTTTCTTCGGTACAGGGACCATTGTAGTCTGCTTGAAATGGGTAGGTGTTACAGACTCGATCAGGGCGAGGTTAAAAATGTCAGTGAAGACGCTAGCCAGTGTCGTAGAAATTCAGTACTGAGAAAGACTTGGTCATTTCTTCAAACAATCATCTTTATTTAATATCGATTTAATTATTGCAATAATGAAACCGTCAGCCCAACAATCTTGACTGACTGTTAGGCTGACAACCTTCCCTTTACAGACAATGCACAGTTTATATAGCTAATACCTAGAATGCTTGGTTCCATCCCATATAGATTGGGGAGCACCATAAACCACTCTGGGTTCATCTCCTGGTGTCACGTTCCTGACCTGTTTTCTGTTGTTTGGTATGTGTTTATTGGTCAGGGCGTGAGTTTTGGGTGGGCAGTCTATGTTTTCTGTTTCTATGTTGGTTTTGGGGTTGCCTGGTATGGCTCTCAATTAGAGGCAGGTGTTTGACGTTTCCTCTGATTGAGAGTCATATTAAGGTAGGTTGTTCTCACTGTTTGTTTGTGGGTGATTGTCGTCCGTGTCTGTGTCTGCGCACCACACGGGACTGTAGCGTTTGTTCGTTCGTTTGTTATAGTCTGTACCTGTTCCTACGTGCTTCGTGTTATATGTAAGTTTTCATGGTTTAGGTCAGTCTACATTCGTTTTTGTTATTTTGTAATCCTTCCAAGTGTTTGTTTTCGTGTTTCGTCGTTTGCTTTAATAAATCATTATGTATTCACAACCCGCTGCACTTTGGTCGAATCACTACTCCTCCTCTTCGTATGAAGAGGAGGAGGAATGCCGTTACAGAATCACCCACCAAACCCAGATCAAGCAGCGGGTTAACGGACAGCAACGACAGCAGCAGTGGGTCAAGGAGGATTGGACATGGGAAGAGATTCTGGACGGAGAAGGACCCTGGGCAGAGCCAGAGGAGTGTCGCCGTCCCAAGGCGGAGCTGGAGGCATCTAAAGCGGAGAGGCGACGATATGAGGAGGCAGCACGGAAGCAAGGCTGGAAGCCCGCAAGTACAACCCAAAAATTTCTTGGGGGGGGGGGGGCTAAAGGGTAGTGTGGCGAAGTCAGGTAGGAGACCTGCGCCAACTTCCCGGGCTTACCGTGGAGAGCGAGAGTACGGGCAGACACCGTGTTACGCAGTAGAGCGCATGGTGTCTCCTGTACGTGTTCATAGCCCGGTGCGGGTTATTCCACCTCCCCGCACTGGTAGGGCTAGATTGAGCATTGAGCCAAGTGCCATGAAGCCGGCTCTACATATCTGGCCACCAGTACGTCTCCTTGGGCCGGCTTACATGGCACCAGCCTTACGCATGGTGTCCCCGGTTCGCCTACATAGCCCGGTGCGGGTTATTCCACCTCCCCGCACTGGTCAGGCGACGGGGAGCATACAACCAGGTAAGGTTGGGCAGGTTCAGTGCTCAAGGGAGCCAGTACGCCTACACGGTCTGGTATATCCGGCGCCACCTTCCCGCCCCAGCTCAGTACCACCAGTGCCTGCACCACGCACCAAGCCTCATGTGCGTCCTCAGAGCCCTGTACGCACTGTTCCTCCTCCACGCACTCTCCCTGTGGTGCGTGTCTCCAGCCCAGTGCCTCCAGTTTCGGCACCACGCAGCAAGCCTCCTGTGCGTCTCCAGAGCCCTGTACGCACTGTTCCTTCTCCCCGCACTCGCCCTGAGGTGCGTGCCCTCAGCCCGGTACCTCCAGTTCCGGTACCACGCACCAGGCCTATAGTGCGCATCGAGAGTCCAGTGTGCCCTGTTCCTGCTCCCCGCACTAGCCTTGAGGTGCGTGTCTCCAGTCCGGTACCACCAGTTCCGGCACCACGCACCAGGCCTACTGTGCGCCTCAGCGGGTCAGAGTCGGCCGTCTGCCCAACGCCTTCTGCACTGCCTGTCTGCCCAGCTCCGTCTGAGCCATCCGTCTGCCCAGCGCCGTCTGAGCCATCTGTCTGCCCAGCGCCGTCTGAGCCATCTGTCTGCCCAGCGCCGTCTGAGCCATCTGTCTGCCCAGCGCCGTCTGAGCCATCTGTCTGCCCAGCGCCGTCTGAGCCATCTGTCTGCCCAGCGCCGTCTGAGCCATCTGTCTGCCCAGCGCCTTCTGAGCCATCCGTCTGCCCAGCGCCTTCTGAGCCATCCGTCTGCCCAGCGCCTTCTGAGCCATCCGTCTGCCCAGCGCCTTCTGAGCCATCCGTCTGCCACGAGCCATTAGAGCCGCCCGTCTGTGGCCTCTGCCCTCCAGTCATGAGCTGCCCTCCAGTCATGAGCTGCCCTCCAGTCATGAGCTGCCCTCCAGTCATGAGCTGCCCTACAGTCATGAGCTGCCCTCCAGTCATGAGCTGCCACTCAGTCCGGAGCTGCCACTCAGTCCGGAGCTGCCACTCAGTCCGGAGCTGCCACCCAGTCCGGAGCTGCCACTCAGTCCGGAGCTGCCATTAGTACAGAGTTGTCCCTCTGTCCTAAGCTACCTCTCTGTCCTGAGCTACCTCTCTGTCCTGAGCTACCTCTCTGTCCTGAGCTGTCTCCTCTATGTAGGAGGGGCCTTAGTGAAGGTTCCTGGACCATGGTCGGGGGCGAGGGTCGCCACTCAAAGGACGCTAAGGAGGGGGACAAAGACAGTGGTGGAGTGGTGTCCTCGTCCACCGCCGGAGCCGCCACCGCGGACAGATGCCCACCCAGACCCTCCCCTTGAGTTGTAGGGGTGCGCCCGGAGTTCGCACCTTGAGGGGGGGGTTCTGTCACGTTCCTGATCTGTTTTCTGTTGTTTGGTATGTGTTTATTGGTCAGGGCGTGAGTTTTGGGTGGGCAGTCTATGTTTTCTGTTTCTATGTTGGTTTTGGGGTTGCCTGGTATGGCTCTCAATTAGAGGCAGGTGTTTGACGTTTCCTCTGATTGAGAGTCATATTAAGGTAGGTTGTTCTCACTGTTTGTTTGTGGGTGATTGTCGTCCGTGTCTGTGTCTGCGCACCACACGGGACTGTAGCGTTTGTTCGTTCGTTTGTTATAGTCTGTACCTGTTCCTACGTGCTTCGTGTTATATGTAAGTTTTCATGGTTTAGGTCAGTCTACATTCGTTTTTGTTATTTTGTAATCCTTCCAAGTGTTTGTTTTCGTGTTTCGTCGTTTGCTTTAATAAATCATTATGTATTCACAACCCGCTGCACTTTGGTCGAATCACTACTCCTCCTCTTCGTATGAAGAGGAGGAGGAATGCCGTTACACCTGGTTATTTGCCTCTGGTGTTATTTTTAACCCCACTTTGTCTTAGCTTCCCAGATGCCAGGATAATTAGGAATACTGAGGCCTTTAATCTGCTCCTCCAGGCAGTCTATCCCGGCTAAACATACACCTTATCTTGTCTATGGAATGCAGGTTCAATCAGACCGAAGACATATGTTTCACATGCATGTGAATGTTGCGGTTGTGCACATTTGTACGGAATGGGGTTAGCGTACGTTACATGTCTTAAAAGACTCCACTCTAATTTTGACAATGTATTTTAATTTCAAGTTAGTGCACTATTAGCTAGCTAGTTAACGTTAGCTGGCTGGCTCGCTAACTAACATTACATAATGCGTTGGGATTCATTGTTTACCTAGCTAGCTATCTAGCTACATTTCTTAACAAAAAGACTCTTGTGTTAAGTGTGCCAGAGCGCAGTACAACTGATGAATTGTTGAACGCTCAACACCCATTGAATATGTCCGGTGTCAGTAAACGTCAGCAAGAAAGCGTAATTCAATTGTTTTTCAGCACTGTTAACCACAAAAGCTCTGCATAACATGAAAGCTGCCTATCCAGCTCTGCTAGGGGGAGTAAAATGGTCAGAGTGGGGTGTCTCATTATCTGTCTGGAAGTAGCTAGCCAATGTTAGCCAATGGGTGCTTGACTGTCGTTGTGAGGTCAGAGCTTTCGGAACAATCCTACTTATTGGCCTACTTATTCAGTGTGCGCTCTGAACGCAAAACGCTCTGAATTTACCAAGGAACAATCTGACAGCACAGTTGCAGTCACCAATGCTCTGGATAACATATTGTAACAGTCTAACAAGCTCTGCTAGGGCGAGTAATGTTCAGTGAGCTGTTCTCTCTCTCTCTTATATGTCTGGAAGTAGCTGGCAAGTTAGTACAGAATGCACAGATCAACCCTTAAAGAGATAGGTGAGGCTAAGGCTTAAGAGGGTGTAAACAATGCTGAATGGGTATAGACAAAGAAGGGCTCTCCCAATAGTAGTACCAACACATTGAAAGACGTTTTTTTCAAAAGTGAGTTTCCAAGTTGATCAACTTTCAAAGCAGAATTACTTTCCCATAATTTCCTCAAATGCAGTGTATGCTATGCCATTTTGTAGATCGGAGTCTCTACTTTTATCCAATGTAAAAAAACAGAAATTCAAAAGTTGTTACATAACACAAATCCAGGTTGTGAGTCACAAATGAGTTACAACCAATGTGAAAAAACATCAGCCACCCCCCCGGCGACATTATTCAAATGGTCTGCTTAACACCATGCTGTGTGTGACTGTCTTTCCATCGGCCCATGCCGTCAGCCCTAAACATACAGGAAAACAAAAACATAGGATATTTGACACAGGGTGCTTTCCTTCGCTGGGCGGGCCGTTTGAACTTTTTAGAGAAATTTGAGTATACCCACTTCTCCAGACAACACTGCATAGGGCCGATGGTAAGACAGCAGTCACACACAGCATGGTGTTAAAGGATAAGCAGTCCATTCCCTCTGACATAATAAGCCAGTAGGTCCCAGTCATAAGAATACCGAAACCCAACCCTTAGGCTTAGCATTTCCTAATCGAAATGTACAATTATTATGTCCCATTGCAAAAAACATTCCACGTTTAGCACACAAAGTAACCGGTGACCTAAAGTTTAAATGCAACAATGCTTCACACATGCAAACTGCAATAAAAAACAGTTCCACTCACCGGATGATTATTTGAAGCTTTACTTATTGTTGAAAGTTATTCTTGAAAAGGTAGAAGCTAACAAATTAGCAACATCCTCTTTGATAACACCTGCTGCAGCCGCTGCAAACTAGCCTAAAACAAAAGCTAGCTAGCTAGACTGTGTAAAAACTTCTGCTCGCTATTGGGCAGTGACCTGTTAGCCTTTGAGAAGTAAGAAGTTTAATGAGTAAAAAGAAAAATGTTAACGTTCCTACCCATTCCAAGTTAATGTGATTGGTTAAGTCCACTGCCATACCAAATCTTGCGCTAGTACAGTTGAATGGCAGAAGCCTTCTATCTAGCTTCTGATGGCCTAACCAATGACTTTTTCTTTTTGACTATGGGAAGGGAGCATATACAGTTGAAGTTGGAAGTTTACATACACTTAGGTTGGAGTCATTAAAACTCGTTTTTCAACCACTCCACACATTTCTTGTTAACAAACTATAGTTTTGGCAAGTCGGTTAGGACATCTACTTTGTGCATGACACAAGTAATTTTTCCAACAATTGTTAACAGACAGATTATTCCACTTATTTCACTTGTTTCACAATTCCAGTGCGTCAGAAGTTTACATACACTAAGTTGACTGTGCCTTTAAACAACATGGACATTTCCAGAAAATGATGTCATGGCTTTAGAAGCTTCTGATGGGCTAATTGACATCATTTGAGTCAATTGGAGGTGTACCTGTGGATGTATTTCAAGGCCTACCTTCAAACTCAGTGCCTCTTCGATTGACATCCTGGGAAAATCAAAAGAAATCAGCCAAGACCTCCGAAAAAAATTGTAGACCTCCACAAGTCTGGTTCATCCTTGGGAGCAATTTCCAAACGCCTGAAGGCACCACGTTCATCTGTACAAACAATAGTACGCAAGTATAAACACCATGGGACCACGCAGCCGTCATACCGCTCAGGAAGGAGACGCATTCTGTCTCCTAGAAATGAACGTACTTTGGTGCGAAAAGTGCAAATCAATCCCAGAACAACAGCAACGGACACTGTGAAGATGCTGGAGGAAACAGGTACAAAAGTATCTATATCCACAATAAAGCAAGTCCTGTATCGACATAACCTGAAAGGCCGCTCAGCAAGGAAGAAGCCACTGCTCCAAAACCGCCATAAAAAAGCCAGACTACGGTTTGCAACTGAACATGGGGAAAAATATCATACTTTTTGGAGAAATGTCCTCAAAAGGGTGGACAAATGGATATCTTGCAGTAATGTGTTGCAAAATATGTGTTTGTTCATAAATTGTATTACATAATTACAGCATGTATAGTATTTTTAAGAATAATAAATATCAATTGAATCAGGTCTTTCTGAAGGAATTTCACCTCCTCTTAGTGCAGCTGAAAGACAGCGGCAATACAGAGAACAATGTAATGCTGACCCAGAAAGGAGAGAGCATCTAGAGAAAGAGAAGGAGAAATGGAGGAAAGATAAAGAGACAGGGAAGAAGAAGGCAATAGTTGAACTCAGTGACAGAGATTCAAAAAGGATACTCAGAGCCAGGGCCAAGGCTAGTGCGTTGCTGCAGTCCCAAACACCCACCTCAAGTCCTGAAAATCAGCCTGGGCCTTCAAGGTTAGCATATGCTTAAGATAAGGCATTTAAGATTATTAGTTGCTAAACTTTGTAACTCTAACCGTAAGCCCTAACCATAACCCTAATCCCGATCTACTAACCCTTATCCTTAACTTTATCTCTGACTACCCCTACAATCCTAACCATGCATTTAATGTGTTTTGGGCAACGCCAGCAAGGGGAACGCATTATAAAAAACTCACAGAAGTCTCCAAAAAGAGAGAGCATTTAAAATCAGAAGTGACAAATAAGAGGAAAAATACAGGAAGAGGTATGCAAGGATTAGGGGAGAACAGGCATCGGTATCGCCTCATTCAACAGTCAAAGCATTAATGAGACGTAAGAATGTGACTATTAAGTAGTAGTAATAGTACCTATTGAGAGGGCTCTTCTCTTTCACACATCTCTCATTAAAGATATCAAAACAAAATACAGAAATGCAAGGAAACAGAAGAACAAGCAAATCATTGCGAAAGTGACCCTTGTGAATATGCTAAAGAAGTATAAACTTCAGAAGTATGCCCAGACGGTGTTGGGCTTTTCAAATAAGAGAGCGAAGTTGGAAGGGGGACTTTTGCTAAGACTTCTGAACAATTAATCAAGTGGCCACCGGACTATTTACTGCACGGCTACACGTACCTATGTGTGGAAAACATTTAATCCACAGGATGTTGATGGCACCTTAATTGGGGAGAACAGGCTCGTGGTAAGGACTAGAGCGGAATTGGTGGAATGGTATCAAATACATCAAACGCATGGTTTCCAGGTGTTTGATGCCATTCCATTTGCTCTGTTCTGGCCATTATTATGAGCTGTTCTCTCCTTAGAACCGTCCTGGGATTTCAACGTAGGTAAGACATTTAACTTGTTTAGTATAATCCGTTTGTAACTCCACTCACTACTTGTAGCTTTATAGTGCGTTTGCTTGTGTTGTTGGTCTTGGCTAGATTAATGTTCCGGTCGGTAGCTAGCTAGCACTCACTCACTTGGCTGCTAGCACCTTCATGAAATGGGGCATGAGGGAAGCCCTACAATATTACATTTTACTAAGTGGTGACAAAGCTCACGAGCTGGCAATGTTGAAAAGTAATCTTTAGACATATTTTACTTTCCTTAAATGTAGTTTTGTAATTGACAAGCAAACAACAAGAAAACTGCATTTGAAAAAGGTCAGCAAAGAGGAAAAAGTTTTTGCTGTGAGCCAATGGGGTAACCTAGGTAACTACAGGTTGTTTTCCTCACAGGGAGGAGGGGCCGCAACGTTCAATCTAGTACCGACTGGGACTATGGCTGAAGGGGTTTTTAGCACTGGTACATTTGTCGAGACTGACTGACTACAAACCATTCACTGGGCTCTGGGTCAAAGCTGCCTCTATAGGCACAGATCTGGCATTGGTTAACCTTCAAATCCTTACCTAAACCAGTAGGTGGGGGAAAAACAAATGGAGAATCTCAATTGCATTTCTTTAATTCCTCGCTTCCTTTCTCTTCGCCTTCTGCTTAAAGCCAATTGGATGAGAAGGTTAGAGGGGAGGGACCTCTCAAGGAAATGCATTTGAGAATCTCTTCATATTTTGATCAGTGTGTATGGAATGAGAAGAAAAGGCGAAGCTTATTTTGGACCTAAGCTTGTCGCCTGCCTTCCCCCTTTGGGACAACGACTCTCTTTGTTAGGGCGGAGACATGAACATCCCGTCATTATATATATAAGTACCAGTCAAAAGTCTGGACATCAAAACTATGAAATAACACTTGGAATCATGTAGTAATCAAAAGAAGTGTTAAACAAATCAAAATATATTTTAACTTTGAGAATTTTCAAAGTAGCCACCCTTTGCCTTGATGACAGGTTTGCACACTCGTGGCATTCTCTCAACCAACTTAATGAGGTAGTCACCTGGAATGCATTTCAATTAACAGGTGTACCTGTTAATTTCTGTCATTCTTAATGCATTTGAGCCAATCAGTTGTGTTGTGACAAGGTAGGGGTGGTATACAGAAGATAGCCCTATTTGGTAAAATACCAAGTACATATTATGGCAAGAACAGCTCAAATAAGCAAAGAGAAACGCCAGCCCATCATTACTTTAAGACATGAAGGTCAGTCAGTCCAGAAAATGTCAAGAACTTTGATAGTTTCCACAAGTAGAGTCGAAAACACCATAAATCAATATGATGAAACTGGCTCTCATGAGGACCGCAACAGGAAAGGAAGACCCAGAGTTACCTCTGATGCAGAGGATAAGTTTGTTAGTTAACTGCACCTCAGATTGCAGCCCAAATAAATGCTTCACAGAGTTTAGGTAACAGACACATCTCAACATCTACTGTTCAGAGGAGACTGCTTGGGCCAAGAAACAGGAGCAATGGACATTAGACCGGTGGAAATCTGTTCTTAGGTCTGATGAGTCCAGATTTGAGATTTTTGGTTCCAACCGCTGTGTCGTTGTGAGACGCAGAGTAGGTGAACGGATTTTCTCAGCATGTGTGGTTCCCACCATGAGCTTCCAGGAGGAGGTATGATGGTGTGGGGGATGCTTTGCCGGTGACACTGTCTGTGATTTATTTAGAATTCAAGGCACACTTAACCAGCATGGCTACCACAGCATTCTGCAGCGATACGCCATTCCATCTGGTTTGTGCTTAGTTTGACTGTCATTCAACAGGACAATGACCCAACACACCTCCAGGCTTTGTGAGGGCTATTTGACCAATAAGGAAAGTGATGGAGTGCTGCATCAGATGACCTGGCCTCCACAATCACCTGACCTATACTTAATTGGGATGGTTTGGGATGAGTTGGAAAGGGAAGGAAAAGCAGCCAACAAGTGCTCAGCATTTGTGGGAACACCTTCAAGACTGTTGGAAAAGCATTCCAAGTGAATCTGGTTGAGAGAATGCCAAGAGTGTGCAAAGCTGTAATAATGGCAAAGGGTGGCTACTTTGGATGATCTCAAACATAAAATATATTTTGATTTGTTTAACACTTTTTTGGTTACTACATGATTCCATATGTGTCATTTCATAGTTTTAATGTCTTCACTATTATCCTACAATGTATAAAATAGTAAAAATAAAGAAAAACCCTTGAATGATTAGGTGTCCAAACTTTTGACTGGTACTGTATCTCTGCTATGGACTACTTCTGTAGTATTCATATTTGGCCAGTAGATGGCAGTAGTGAATTATGAATGCTATCTCCACACCTGTAGTTTGACAAAAGAAGGATAATGATAACTGACTACATGAAAATGAATAGTCTCTGACTGTTTTCATAGAACTGCTTGTATGTGTGCAGTCCCTGACACACACACCTTGCCTGAGTAGCACAGTAGTTGTTTTCAACAGGTTGTAATAGTGCCGCTGGCACTAGCTTCCTCTGCAGTTTTGTTCTCCAGTACACACACACACACACACACACACACACACACACACACACACACACACACACACACACACACACACACACACACACACACACACACACACACACACACACACTTCTCTTGTAGAGTTCTATGAGGGGTGATAAAGACCATAAATGAACCCAAGGATGATCCCATGGGGGCAAATGAACGCTTATCGAAGGGCCTCAGTCTTATCTAAGGGGCCTCTCTTTTGTACCTACATGTACAGATAAACCATTCGATACGAAAGTAGATCTGTTTAAAATCTTTCGCAAGATTAAACTTAAGCATGTGTTTTTGCAAAACACTGATTCGGGCCTAGTAACACATCAAAGAACTGGTACCCATTTTAAGCCCAAAAGCAAATTCTGTCCCATGGTTAACAACTCCTCGATTAATACCTATTGTAGGTTAGTCGAACAAGAAGCCATGTCAGTATATACGAGACAAACAAACCACATTCAGAAGAATCTCACTAGAATAGAAGAAAAGGCACTCAATGAATTAATGAAAGATTCATCTTTGGTTATAAAACCTGCAGACAAGGGGGGTGCTGTGGTTGTTTTAGACTATGAAAAATATAAGGAAGAAATTCAGAGACAACTCGGTAATGAACGTTTCTATAGAAAACTGAGTGTTGATCCCACACAGGTGTTCCAAAGGGATATATGCTCCAATCTGGAGCAAGCCCTATTAAACAACATTATCTCAAAACCCGAATATGAATATCTTTGCTGCAAATGTGCCATACGTCCATGCTTGTACATTTTACCGAAATTACACAAATCTAAAACACAACAAGGCAACTATCCAGGCAGACCAGTGGTTGCAGCAATAGGCTCAATGTTAGAGCCATTGTCGAACTTTGTAGACTCTTTTATTAAATCTCATATGCAATCATTGCCATCATATGTAAAGGACTCTATAGACTTCATAAACAAGATCTCACCAATAACGGGTTTAAAAGAAGACTGTATTTTGGTCACATTAGATGTCGAGAGTCTATATACCAGCATTCCCCATGTGGGGGGGCTGGCAGCACTAGCACACTATCTGGGAGACTGAGATACTAATGAATATCCACCAACAAACTTCATTCTAGAGCTGGCTGAATATGTTTTGACGTATAACTATTTCAGGTTTGATGATGTATACTACCTCCAAATGAATGGAACATCGATGGGCTCCACATTCGCTCCGAGCTATGCTAACCTTTATATGGGTCTTTTTGAAGAACGTTTTGTTAATAATGAAAACAAAAATTCATTTTTGAATAAAGTCCTGAAGTGGTATCGATATATTGCCTACATTTTTTGTATATGGGAAGGAACTGAAAAAGAGCTGTCAGTTTTTATGGCACTACTCAATGACATTGACCCCAATCTCAAATTCACTATTGAACGTGACACTCAATGTGTTCATTATCTCGATATGTGGATTGAGAAATCAAATGGAACCCTGTTTACAACTCTGTATAGAAAAGAAACGGACAGAAATACTCTATTGCAAGGGGACAGCTTCCACCCTGAGCCATTAAAAAGAGGACTTCCAAGAAGCCAATTTTTTAGACTGCGCCGTATATGCCACTCCACAGAGGATTATCTAGAAAAAGTAGCGGAGACGCGCATTAGGTTTCTAAGAAGAGGCTATTCGTCACAATGTGTGGATGAAGCTCATCATTTGTCATTGGAAAAAACACGAGATGAACTGCTACAAAAAAGACCCGCTAAAGCTAAAGAACACTCCGTAATGTTCACAACTACATATACTTTGAATTTGAGAAAGTGGTGTGGTCAAGAAACACTGGCATATTTTATCATCGGACCCAGCTTTGCTGGCTGAATTTAAAAATCCACCACTTATTGTGTATAGGAGAGGTCGCAATTTACGCGATAAATTGGTTCATGCCAACTGCCAGCCACAAAAGAAAATCAGCCAGGCTCTTTTACGCCCTCTACCAAATGGTAGCTATAAATGCAGAGGATGCGCACAGTGCAACAATATGATGAAGTGTGAATATTTCTGCCATCCACACACAGGAAAACGGTTCCAAATAAATGACATTATTACGTGTTCCACCATCCATGTTATTTACATTATTAAATGTCCATGTGGGCTCTGCTATGTCGGTAAAACCTCCCCCTCTCTCAAACAGAGAATTAGTGAACATAAAAGTTCAATCAGGAGAAACGACAGGGATTATCCAGTCGCTGTAGATTTCAATGACCTGAAGCATGACATTTCTACCTTTAGATTTTGTGGCATAGAGAAAGTTAAGACATCAGACAGGGGAGGGGATATTAATAATATTCTGAGTAAAAGAGAATGTTTTGGGATTTTCACCCTCCAGACATTATTTCCTAAAGGACTTAATGATGAAATGCCTATGTATGTGAATATAATGTGAATTTGAACATGAATTATGTGCCTATTGAAGATTACTCTGACGTTTTTCGTACGATGTACCCAATGACTAATGAAAACTTGCTATGTCTTCATTGTGGTTTTACAGACTTGTTCAATACGTCTTATTTATACACTTTTGTAATATTTATGAAATGCATATTGTTATATTTGGTAGCACTTATTTGTTTTTCCTTTGCCTCCAACCCCGCTCGATGTGTGAAACGGATGTGGGTGGGGCCAGATCTACATAAGGGTGCACATTTCAAACAATCACAAAAGCTCTGACGAAGGCCGTGAGGCCGATACGTAAGCTTATTAAATATCAGTGATACTATCAAGAGCAGTGTGCGGTTTCCTTTTTCCTTCGGGCAACTGAATGCTTGTTGAACGTTTCAACGCCTGAATACGTAAAAAATAAAACTGTTATTGTCACGCATGAATGTGATTTTTGTGTTGAATTTTTTGCAATTTCAATGAAAGTCCATTCAATACATCGAGCCACAGTCCAGAACTGGATGTTCTGGCCCTTTTTATTCTTGCCACCTTCCAGTTGAAGTGTGTGTGTGTGCATTTGGGAAGAAAAAATATATATAATAATAATGTTTAGGGCTGTTGGTAGCCAAGCCTAACAGTTTCAGTTTTTTTTAACTGAACTGTGTATTTTGCAATAAATAATATACATTTTTAATCACATTTTTCATTTTTCAGAGCTCCTGTCAATCTTGAGTAAGGACATGCACCTGATTACCTGATTAGGAATAGTCTACATGGCCTGCACGCAAATGTAGGCCTAGAAGTGGGGATATTTGGGGATCTGATACTAAACTCAGCAAAAAAAGAAACTCACTCTCACTGTCAACTGCGTTTATTTTCAGCAAACTTAACATGTGTAAATATTTGTATGAACATAACAAGATTCAACAACTGAGACATAATCTGGACAAGTTCAACAGACATGTGACTAACAAAAATTGAATAATGTGTCCCTGAACAAAGGGGGGAAGGTCAAAATCAAAAGTAACAGTCAGTATCTGGTGTGGCAACCAGCTGCATTAAGTACTGCAGTGCATCTCCTCCTCATGGACTGCACCAGATTTGCCAGTTCTTGCTGTGAGATGTTACCCCACTCTTCCACCAAGGCACCTACAAGTTCCCGGACATTTCTGGGGGGAATGGCCCTAGCCCTCACCCTCCGATCCAAAAGGTCCCAGACGTGCTCAATGGGATTGAGATCTGGGCTCTTCGCTGGCCATGGCAGAACACTGACATTCCTGTCTTGCAGGAAATCACGCACAGAACGAGCAATATTGCTGGTGGCATTGTCATGCTGGAGGGTCATGTCAGGATGAGCCTGCAGGAAGGGTACCACATGAGGGAGGAGGATGTCTTCCCTGTAACGCACAGCGTTGAGATTGAAAATAACAGTTATTGGCTATCCATCTAGCTAGCTAAGTTTACTAGCTAACAGTGAGAAGAAACAATAATGTATAAATGTACTGTTGCAAATCTCAAACTGATGAACTGGTTTTACTCTAAAATATTAGCCTAAGCATGCCTGATAGATATGGCTTTAGCTAGAAACTAACCTGGCTGGGTACATTTGTTCAGTCTGGTCACTGTTCAAAGGTTGAGGGTTAAGCCATTTTTTTTCTAGATATTGGTCTAAATGTAATTTCTGTGCCTGTGCACATGTATGCATGTTCAACTATTCTAAACCTAAAGTAATGTCCTGCTGGCACAGTTCAACTGTTGTTCAAACTATACAATAGAGTATCATTTATTATGTCATCATCGTGTCTGTCATCATGACATGCAACACTTTGATGTGGACAACCATTTTGCTCGATCCATGAGATAAGACATGAAATAGACAAGATGGCGGCGTTAACTTTGTTGGATTACTTCATGGAACAAGAACATTTATTTTAATAATGGAGCATTTTCTAAATTCAAACTGACCCTCTGCAACTGGACATGCACATTTTACGAGTCTCCTGTTTCCACAAATCAGGGACGAAGACAATATTGACAATGTTGATCTCAAATTCTCTGTGCAACACCAAACAGTACCTATCCTGGAGCTCCCAGTAATGGATACCAAAAATATTAGGTGAAATCACATTATCTGGTGTAACAATCTGTAGCTACAGTTCTCTGCACTTTACTACACCCGAGGCACACTGAGACCCACTAAACTGTACTACACTGTTCATACTTAATTTTGTGTGTGTTATTTTAACCATATAACATTCTTGCTGAATAACCAGTTCTCTTTTTGAGTTAGCATTAAATAGTGTACGATCTCCTGTATTTTAGATTTTGACAAATAGACATTCTTTGGATATACTGTATCTGAATATCTAACATCTGTTTGATGCTACAGAGCCCTGTACAGCTTATATAAATATATTATATGGATCTATAAAGGCAGACAACTTTCGAAGATTGATAGTAAATATCCATCTTCATGTTATGGCGGTTCTACATCAGGGGTGTCAAACTCATTCCATATAGGGCATAGTGTCTGCTGGTTTTTGTTTTTTCCTTTCAATTAAAACCTAGACAACCAGGTGAGGAGAGTTCCTTACTAATTAGTGACCTTAATTAATCAATCAAGTACAAGGGAAGAGCAAAAACCGGCAGATGCTCGGTCCTCCGTGGACTGAGTTTGAGACGTGTTCTACATGGTCTTATGCTGAGCCACACTGGCTGCGTTTACACAGGCAGCCCAATTCTGATATGTTTTCCACGAATTGGTCTTTTAACCAATCAAATCAGATATTTTTCAGAACTGATGTGATTAGTGAAAAGACCAATCAGTGAAAAAAAGAACACAATTTGGCTGCCTGTGTAAACGCAACCATAGTCCTTCATCCTGCTTTGGTGTTTGACATGGTGGGCTGTGGAAGCTGAGACTCTTTGTGCTTGTGGCGAATAGTCTTGTCCTGTCTGTGGTGTATGGCCAGCTGGATAAGACTGCCGGAAGTGATGTAGGGCTCGTAGACCTCTTGCAGAATATGTACTGGTACTGCACGACTCCTGGAATGACATGGTTGTGGTGTTACCATTTTACACTTTTTATAGAAGGGACGTAGGGCAAAATGCCTTTGTTGGTAAAGAACCAAAGATTGGTACCTAAGTGTTTAAAGACAGACTAATGTATTGTTTAGGGACATTGAGGGACATTGGGAGCTGCTTTTGAGAGAAGATCAGTCATCAAAGGGAATTTTATTTATTTAACCTTTATTTAACTAGGCAAGTCAGTTACGAACAAATTCTAATTGACAATGAAGGCCTACCAAAGGCAAAAGGCCTTCTTCGGGGACGGGGGCTGGGATAAAAATAAATAAATAAAATATAAATATAGGACAAAACACACATCACGACAAGAGAGACAGCACAACACTACATTAAGAGAGACCTAAGAAAACAACATAGCAAGGCAGCAACACATGACAACCCAGCATGGTAGCAACACAACATGACAACAACATGGTACCAACACAACATGGTAGCAGCACAAAACATGGTACAAACATTACTGGGCACAGACAACAGCACAAAGAGCAAGAAGGTAGAGACAACAATATATCATGCAAAGCAGCCACAACTGTCAGTAAGAGTTTCCATGATTGAGTCTTTGAATGAAGAGATTGAGATAAAACTGTCCAGTTTGAGTGATTGTTGCAGCCCGTTCCAGTCGCTAGATGCAGCGTACTGAAAAGAGGAGCGACCCAGGGATGTGTGTGCTTTGGGGACCTTTAACAGAATGTGACTGCAGGAGGAGTATAGAGTGCAGTGATGTGTCCTATACGGAGCATTGGTGGCAAATCTGATGGCCGAATGGTAAAGAACATCTAGCCGCTCGAGAGCACCCTTAACTGCTGATCTAGAAATGATGTCTCCATAATCTAGCATGGGTAGGATGGTCATCTGAATCAGGATTAGTTTGGCAGCTGGGGTGAAAGAGGAGCTATTACGATAGAGGAAACCAAATATAGATTTAACTTTAGCCTGCAGCTTTGATATGTGCTGAGAGAAGGACAGTGTACCGTCTAGCTATACTCCCAAGTACTTGTATGAGGTCACTACCTCAAGCTCTAAAACCTCAGAGGTAGTAATGACACCAGTGGGAAGAGGGGTATTCTTACCATAACACATTACCTTTGTTTTGGAGATGTTCAGAAATGGTTAACCTTTCTAGGACACACGTTCCGCTAGCCTGAGAAAAAATCCAACCAGGAAGTGGAAAATCTGAGGTTTGTAGGTTTTCAACTCTTTGCTTATCCAAGATACAGTGGAAATGGTGTCATGTTGCACTTCCCAAGGCTTCCACTAGATGTCAACAGTCTAGAACCTTGTTTGAGGCTTCTACTGTGAAGTGGGGGCGAATGAGAGGGGATTGAGTAAGGTCTGCGATGAGCTGACCATGCGCTGACCATGCGCGTTCATGTGAGAGTTAGCTTGAGTTCCATTGCATTTCTGAAGACAAAGGAATTCTCCGGTTGGAACATTATTGAAGATTTATGTTGAAAAAATTCCTAAAGATTGATTCTATACTTCGTTTGACATGTTTCTACGGACTGTAATATAACTTTTTGGACTTTTCGTCCGTACTTTTTGCTGGACTTGCACGCGGTCGTAAGTTTAGATTGTGTACTGAACGCACGAACAACAAGGAGGAATTTGGACATAAATGATGGACATTACCGAACAAAACAAACATTTATTGTGGAACTGGGATTCCTGGGAGTGCATTCTGATGAAGATCATCAAAGGTAAGTGAATATTTATAATGATATTTCTGACTTATGTTGACTCCAACATGGCGGATATCTCTTTGGGTTGATTTGAGCGCCGTACTCAGATTATTGCATGGTTTGCTTTTTCCGTAAAGTTTTTTTGAAATCTGACACATCGGTTGCATTAACCTGTTTGGGCTGCAGGGGCAGTATTGAGTAGCCACATAAAAGGTGCCCATTTCAAACGGCCTCGTACTCAATTCTTGCTAGTACAATATGCATATTATTATTACTATTGGATAGAAAACACTCTCTAGTTTCTAAAACCGTTTGAATTATATCTGTGAGTCAAACAGAACTCATTTGGCACAAACTTCCTGATCAGGAAGTGGAAAGTCTGAAATCGAGGCTCTGTTCTACTTCCTGCCTATAAAAGGGCATGATACGTATTAGTATACATGCACTTCATAGACCTTCCCCTGGATGTCAAGAGGCGGTGAGAGAAGAAATTTAGTGTTTATTTTGGTCTGAAGTGGAATACAAGCTCTTTGTATGACGTGTCCCCCATTTCCGGTTTTCTGGAGAGCGCGAGGTGGTACCTGGATTTGCCTTCTGTTTAGCTGCCGTTATAGGCAACTACTATCTCCGGCTTTGATTTTATTTGATACATGTGACCATATCATCGTAAAGTATGTTTTTTCAATATAGTTTAATCAGATTATTGACATTTTTTCGGGAGTTTTGCCGTGTTCCGTTCTCTGACTTTGTTGACGATGGAGAGATTCGTGCCACTTGGCTAGTGTGCTTGCTAATTCAAGAGGGAAAGTGGCCGTTCTAAATCCAAACAACGATTGTTCCCGACAAAGGACCCCTTGTCCAACATTCTGATGAAAGATCAGCAAAAGTAAGAAACATTTTATGATGCTATTTCATATATCTGTCGTACATGTGAATTAGTCGTCGGCGCCCAACCTTTGGGTACTCTAGCTATACCGAAGCTGGATGTCGTAATGAAGTTATTTTTTAGAATTCTAACACTGCGATTTCATTAAGAACTAATGGATCTATCATTTCCTATACAACATGTATTTTTTAGTTATGTTTATGAATAGCTATTTGGTCAGAATATGTGTGTCAGAAAAAGTGTCAGAAAAATATCCGAACGTTGTGGGAAATAGTAGCTACGTTAGCAGAATGTATAACCACTGATTTCAGCTCTAAATATGCACATTTTCGAACAAAACATAAGTGTATGTATAACCTGATGTTATAGGACTGTCATCTGATGAAGAATATCAAGGTTCGTCAAAAATTATATATCTTTTGCTGGTTTGTTACGATCGCTAACTTTTGCTACTGGGGAAGGGCTTGTGTTTCTGGCTATTGTGGTAAGCTAATATAACGTTATATTGTGTTTTCGCTGTAAAACACTTAATAAATCGGAAATATTGGCTGGAATCACAAGATGCCTGTCTTTCATTTGCTGTACACTATGTATTTTTCAGAAATGTTTTATGATGAGTAATTAGGTATTTGACGTTGGTGTCTGTAATTATTCTGGCTGCTTTCGGTGCAATTTCTGATTGTAGCTGCAATGTAAACTATGATTTATACCTGAAATATGCACATTTTTCGAACAAAACATAGATTTATTGAATAACATGTTATAAGACTGTCATCTGATGAAGTTATTTGTTGGTTAGTTTGGTTGGTTCTTGGTTAGTTAGGTTGGCTTTGTGCATGCTACCTGTGCTGTGAAAAATGTCTGTCCTTTTTTGTATTTGGTGGTGAGCTAACATAAATATACGTGCTGTTTTCGCTGTAAAACATTTTAAAAATCTGACATGTTGGCTGGATTCACAAGATGTGTACCTTTCATTTGCTGTATTGGACTTGATGTGGCTTTCTGCAAAATCACCGGATGTTTTGGAACTACTGAACATAACGCGCCAATGTAAACTGAGATTTTTGGATATAAATACGAACTTTACCGAACAAAACATACATGTATTGTGTAACATGAAGTCCTATGAGTGTCATCTGATGAAGATCATCAAAGGTTAGTGATTAATTTTATCTATATTTCTGCTTTTTGTGACTCCTCTCTTTGGCTAGAAAAAATGGCTGTGTTTTTCTGTGACTTGGCTCTGACCTAACATAATCGTTTGGTGTGCTTTCGTTGTAAAGCCTTTATGAAATCGGACACTGTGGCTGGATTTACAACAAGTGTATCTTTAAAATGGTGTAAAATACATGTATGTTTGAGGAATTTAAATTATGGGATTTCTGTTGTTTTGAATTTGGCGCCCTGCAGTTTCACTGGCTGTTGACGAGGTGAGACGCTACCGTCCCACATACCCTAGAGAGGTTAACAATACCACTGAAAATATCAAAAAAGAAGGTCCAAGCGTCTTCGACAGAGGGGAACAAGCTGATTCTATACCATTTTACAGAGGCCAGTTCATGAAGGAAGGCTTGCTCATTAAACTTTTTTAGCAAGCGTCTATGACAAATCAGGACAGGTCGTTTCACTGAGCAGCCATTACGAACACAGGGTGTAAAACAGTGATCACTAAGGTCATTACAGAAAACACCAGACTGATACCTATCAGGATTGTTTGTGAGGATAACATCAGGAAGAGTAGCCTTTTTTGGGTGTTTGGAGTCCTACCTTGTGGGATTGGTAATAATCTGAGAAAGATTTCGGGAGTCCCATTGCTTTAGGACTTGGTCAGGTGGTTTTAGCATGTCCCAGTTTAGGTCACCTAGCAGGATAAATTCAGACTTAGTGTAAGGGGCCAGGAGAGAGGTTAGGGCAGGTAGGGTACAGGCCAGTGCTGATGGAGGACGATAGCACCCAGCAACAGTCAACAAAGAGCTATTTGAAAGTTTAATGTTTTTGCCACTACCCCACCTTAGGAAGATCTGTCTTGCCGAAAAAGGTTATAACCAGTGTAAGGGTTGCGGAACTGGTGGCAGTGAAGTCAGACGCAGGAGAGCAGAAATAGGTAATAGCCGGAGCAGTTTAATTTCAAAACCAATGGTAATAAAAAAAGAACCTACATGGGTACAAAACCCGACGCGCACCAGTAACATAGTGCACAAGCACTTACAAACAAACAATTCCACACAAGGACATGGGGGGAACAGAGGGTTAAAGACACAACACTTAATGAGGGAAATGGAAACCAGGTGTGTAGGAAGACAAAACAAATGGAAAATTAATAGTGGATCGACAATGGCTAGAAGACCGGTGACGCCGAACGCCGAACACCGCCCGAACAAGGAGAGGAAACGACTTTGGTGGAAGTCGTGACAACCAGAAACACTCTTCCTTAATAACCACATCTCAGTAATGACCAACACATCTGGATTGATCCATTTTAGGTAATAAGCTTCTAGTGTGAATGTGCAGAAAACCCAGGCTTTTACGAGAGCAGAATTCAGTGAAGCAGATATCAGAGTACAAGACAGAATTGGGGCTAGAAACAGTAGATGGGCCAGGGTGTACATGCATATTTCCAGATATCATCAACAGTAATACAATCAAGGCACGGCATAGGACAGTGAGAGCTCTGCAGTGCTGATTTATGACATCTGAATGTGCATCAGATCATACTGTACAGCAATTTCATCAGGTAACATGAATACAAAGCCGGCGAGAGGTGGTTAGAATGGGATGGGAGGGCAAAAGTCTGTGTAACCAATAGAGAGTCAGAGTCCCGAGTGTGGGCACAAAACAGTCTGTCTTACGGTTGGGTAAAGAAAGTTAGTAGTCAACAAAGCATGCAGGAGTCATGAGGCAAATAGCAAAATAGCAAAATGCACAAGAAAAAAATTAAATATACAATGACTTGGGGCTAGCCTTTGTAAGATCAGAGTCACTCGGGAGAGAGGGGGGAGGGTGAGGTGAGGTGGGGGTACCTGTATCAGACGGGGGAGACAACCAGGGCAGATGGTGAACAGATCGCCAGGTGGAATCCAAGCAGCAGTGCAGCAGGCAACGGGAGTAGGTGTCACACCCACTTGGGAGAAGCTTTTAGTTCTGGAGGCAGATTTCTTGTAGAAAATGCCAGTGGATGGTCTCTGAACAGCAGGAGGGTTCTTCAAGGCCTCAGTATTTGGGTGGTGTAGCCTGCCATTTGTTGGGCTCAAAGTCAGTGCTAATTGAAGTTGTATCTCTTTGTCATAGCAAGCTTGGTAGCCTTAGCATTCAGTCCTTATAAAGTAAAATGTATCATTGTAATGTATTTTTGTTCTTGGCGTTTTAAAGTAAAAAACAGCTTCAGACTAAGCATTACTCATTCAGTTCCAGGTTGGATGGTGTTTTCAGGTTTCTGTTTGTTTGCCAGTGCATTTGCTGTATAGCTTGGGAATAATAATCATTGGGTATAGGAAGCATTCCAGGTAATTCCGTCCAAAATCAGGTTGTAGGTTTGGAGTTTTGATTTGGAGTGAAGGTTATGTTGTTTAGGGTAGCATATGTCCCTGCCAAAAGAATCAAAGTTTGTCTAACTCTAAATCTATCTATTCTTTTAAAACATGCTGGAAAATCTGCTCATGACCTCTCCCTCCCTCCCTAATTACCAGGGTTGGCTGGGGGGCTGCAGAATGTATGAAAAGTGTTAGGAGGGCATGTATTGTTGTGTATGGGGGATTGAGGAGAAATGGCACCTTTCGATCGTTCTCATACGCAACAATACGTTTACTGTCTCTAAGCACAACCCTGCACAACCAAAAACCCCTTCCTGACCTCAAAACCTCCCCCAGCCTATTGACTTTGACAGATAATTATTGTCAATAGAAGTCCTGATCAGGGGATCTTCAGAGAAGATTCTCAACAAGATTGTCAAACTCCTGCCAAGATATCTCTGACCTACCTTGTCAGCATGAGTACAGCATGATGTGCTTTAGTTCTGCTCTGCTATTCAAAACAATCAACAAGTGTTGCATCAGAGTAAGAATGGGTTAAATCATATTAATTTATTTGTACTTAAAACGAAAACACCCTGCATCATGGCTTGTGGGGTATGTGAACATCAGAGCTGGGAAGGATCTGTGTGAGCTACAGTAGTGAACGCATACATGTTCAGTTCTGGCATTGCTAGCGACATGCTCTACCAACAGAGTTACACAGGAAAAAACAAAAACATGGTGGAGACATTTTCATATTTCTAGAGTATTTGTATAACTCAACTATGTTTAAAACAACTAACAGTTGTATCTCATTTCATAAAACGGGTGATTCAAAAGATGTGTGACCTAAAGCCCTCTGAGAAAGCTGAAGTTGAGGCAGAGATGGAACAGGAACAGCCCATCGCTTCTGTGCTCACATTCTTCTATATCACATCAGAGGAGTTTCGTTTTGATATCTTTTACATTTAGTGGGAATGTTCTCTCGTAGTGGCAAAATGTTTGCCCAGAGAACTCAGATATCAGTTGAATTGTTTAATTTGATGGAAATTATTTTTTTTATGTAATTGGTGCTCAGAATCTAATCAAATCATATCAAATTTTATTGGTCACATACACATATTTAGCAGATGTTATTGCGGGTGTAGCGAAATGCTTGAGTTCCTACTGTAACAGCCGTCGTAATCCTCCTCCTCGGACGAGGAGGAGAGGCGAGAAGGATCAGACCAATATGCGGAGTGGTTTGTGTCCATGATTATTTATTAACAAAATAAACGGAACACTCACGAAAACAAAATGACCAAAGAGAAACGAACCGACAAACAGTCCCGTGTGGCACGAATACAGACACGCGATACAAAACAAGAGAAAACAGGTCAGGAACGTGACATAACCCCCCCCTCAAGGTGCGAACTCCGGACGCACCACCAAAAGTCTAGGGGAGGGTCTGGGTGGGCATCTGTCCACGGTGGCGGCTCAGGCTCTGGGCGTGGTCCCCATCCCACCATAGTCAATCCCCGCTTTTTTAGCCTCCTCCCAATGACCACCCTCCAAATTAACCCCACTGGATTAAGGGGCAGCACCGGACTAAGGGGCAATACCGGAATGAGGGGCAACACCGGAATGAGGGGCAACACCGGATTTAGGGGCATCACCGGATTTAGGGGCAACACCGGATTAAGGGGCGGATCCTGGCTGGCTGGCTCTGGCGGATCCTGGCTGGACGGCTCTGGCGGATCCTGGCTGGACGGCTCTGGCGGATCCTGGCTGGACGGCTCTGGCGGATCCTGGCTGGACGGCTCTGGCGGATCCTGGCTGGACGGCTCTGGCTGGTCCTGGCTGGACGGCTCTGGCTGGTCCTGGCTGGACGGCTCTGGCTGGTCCTGGCTGGACGGCTCTGGCTGGTCCTGGCTGGACGAATCTGGCTGGTCCTGGCTGGACGGCTCTGGCTGGTCCTGGCTGGACGGCTCCGGCTCGTCCTGTCTGGCGGAACGCTCTGGCTGATCCTGTCTGGCGGAAGGCTCTGGCTGATCCTGTCTGGCGGAAGGCTCTGGCTGATCCTGTCTGGCGGAAGGCTCTGGCTGATCCTGTCTGGCGGAAGGCTCTGGCTGATCCTGTCTGGCGGAAGGCTCTGGCTGATCCTGTCTGGCGGAAGGCTCTGGCTGATCCTGTCTGGCGGAAGGCTTTGGCTGCTCCTGTCTGGCGGAAGGCTCTAGCGGCTCCTGTCTGGCGGAAGGCTCTAGCGGCTCCTGTCTGGCGGACGGCTTTGCAGGCTCAGTACAGACGGGCGGCTTTGAAGGCTCAGTACAGACGGGCAGTTCATGCGACGCTTGGCAGACGGACAGTTCAGACGGCGTTGGGCAGACGGGCAGTTCAGACGCCGTTGGGCAGACGGGCAGTTCAGGCACCGCTGGGCAGACGGCAGACTCTGGCCGGCTGAGACGCACTGTAGGCCTGGTGCGTGGTACCGGAACTGGAGGTACCGGGCTAAGGACACGCACCATCAGGCTAGTGCGGGGAACAACAACAGGGCACACTGAACTCTCAAGGCGTACTATAGGCCTGGTGCGTGGTACCGGCACTGGTGGTACCGGGCTGAGGGCACGAACATCAGGGCGAGTACGGGGAGAAGGAACAGTGCGTACAGGGCTCTGGAGACGCACAGGAGGCTTGATGCGTGGTGCCGGAACTGGAGGCACTGGGCTGGAGACACGCACCACAGGGAGAGTGTGTGGAGGAGGAACAGGGCTCTGGAGACGCACTGGAAGCCTGGTGCGTGGTGTAGGCACTGGTGGTACTGGCCTGGAGCGGGGAGGTGGCGCCGGAAATACCGGACCGTGCAGGCGTACTGGCTCCCTTGAGCACTGAGCCTGCCCAACCTTACCTGGTTGTATGCTCCCCGTCGCCCGACCAGTGCGGGGAGGTGGAGTAACCCACACCGGGCTATGTAGGCGAACCGGGGACACCATGCGTAAGGCTGGTGCCATGTAAGCCGGCCCGAGGAGACGCACTGGTGGCCAGATATGTAGAGCCGGCTTCATGGCACTTGGCTCAATGCTCAATCTGGCCCGGCCGATACGAGGAGCTGGTATGTACCGCACCGGGCTATGCACACGTACAGGAGACACCATGCGCTCTACTGCGTAACACGGTGTCTGCCCGTACTCTCGCTCTCCACGGTAAGTACAGGGAGTAGGCGCAGGTCTCCTACCTGACTTCGCCACTCTCCCTTTTAGCCCCCCCCCAAGAAATTTTTGGGGTTTACTCACAGGCTTCCTTGCTAGTCGCGTACCCTCATAACTCCGGTTCCTCTCTCCGGTTGCCTCTGCTCTCCTAATCGCCTCCAGCTGTTCCCATGGGAGGCGATCTCTTCCAGCCAGGATCTCCTCCCATGTGTAACAACCCTTGCCGTCCAAAACATCCTCCCATGTCCACGAGTCCTGGTTTTTTTCCCGCTGTTGCTGGTTCCTCTCACGCTGCTTGATCCTTGTTTGGTGGGTGGTTCTGTAACGGCCGTCGTAATCCTCCTCCTCGGACGAGGAGGAGAGGCGAGAAGGATCAGACCAATATGCGGAGTGGTTTGTGTCCATGATTATTTATTAACAAAATAAACGGAACACTCACGAAAACAAAATGACCAAAGAGAAACGAACCGACAAACAGTCCCGTGTGGCACGAATACAGACACGCGATACAAAACAAGAGAAAACAGGTCAGGAACGTGACACCTACCTCCAATGGTGCAGTAGTATCTAACAATTCACAACAATACACACACATCTAAAAGCAAAATAATGGAATTAAGAAATATATTAATATTAGGACGAGCAATGTCGGAGTGGCAATGACTAAAATACAGTAGAATAGAATACAGTATATACTGTACATATGAGATGAGTAAAGCAGTATGTAAACATTACTGTAGCGGCTTCTTCACCACACTGGCGGTGTGGGTGGACCATTTCAGATTGTCAGTGATGCGTATGCCCAGGAACTTGAAGCTTTCCACCTTCTCCACTGTGGTCCTGTCGATGTGGACCACAGTGGAGAAGTCAACGATCAGCTCCTTCGTTTTGTTGACATTGAGGGAGAGGTTATTTTCCTGGAACCACTCCACCAGGGCACTCACCTCCTCCCTGTAGGCTGTCTCATCATTGTTGGTAATCAGGCCTACTACTGTTGTGTTGTCTGCAAACTTAATGATTGAGTTGGAGGCTTACGTGGTCATGCAGTCATGGGTGAACAGGGATTACTGGAGGGGGCTGAGCACGCACCGTTGTGTGGCCCCTGTGTTGAGGATCAGTGAAGTGGAGGTGTTGGTTCCTACCTTCACCACCTGGGGGCGGCCCGTCAGGAAGTCCAGGACTCAGTTGCACAGGGCGGGGTTCAGACCCAGGGCCCAGAGGTTAATGATGAGCTTGGAGGGTACTATGGGATTGACAGCTGAGCTATAGTCAATGAACAGCATTCTTACATATGTATTCCTATTGTCCAGATGGGATAGGGCAGTGTGCAGTGCGATGGCAATTGCATTGTCTGCGGATCTATTTTGGCGGTATGCAAAACGTGGGTCTAGGGTGTAAGGTAGAGGTGATATGATCCTTAACCAGCCTCTCAAAGTACTTCATGATGACAGAAGTGAGTGCTACGATAGTCATTTATTTAAGTTACCTTTGCTTTCTTGGGTACATGAACAAGGGTGGACATCTTGAAGCAAGTGGGGACAGCATACTGGGATAGGGAGTGATTGAATGTCTGTAAACACTCCAGCCAGCTGGTCTGCGCATGCTATGAGGACATGGCTGGTGATGCCGTATGGGCCGGTAGCCTTGCAGGAGTTTACACACTTAACTTCTTATGGCTGCAAGGGGCAGTATTGAGTAGCCAGTTAAATCGTGCCCATTTCAAACGGCCTCGTACTCAATTCTTGCTCGTACAATATGCATATTATTATTACTATTGGATAGAAAACACTCTCTAGTTTCTAAAACCGTTTGAATTATTTCTCTGAGTGAAACAGAACTCATTCTGCAGCACTTTTCCTGACCAGGAAGTGGAACGTCTGAAATCGATGCTCTGTTCTTCTTCATGCCTATAAATGGGCACAAGACCTATTAGTATACATACACGTCATACACCTTCCTCTGGTTGTCAAGAGGCTGTGAGAGAAGAAATGAGGTGATTATCTCGATCTGAGTTGGAACACATCATCTTGGAATCTCGTGTCCACCATTTTCGGTACTCTGAAGAGCGCGAGCTGGACAGTGTGATTGCCTTTTGTTTAGCTTCCGTTATAGGCGACTACAATCTCCGGCTTTGATTTTATTTGATACATGTCACCATATCATCGTAAAGTAGGTTTTTTCAATATGGTTTCATCAGATTATAGAAATTTTTTCGGGAGTTTTGCTGTGTTCCGTTCTCTTCCGTTTGTTGACATGGAGAGTGTCGTGGCACCCGGCTAGCGCGCTTGCTAAATGAAGAGGGAAAGTGTCCGTTCTGAATCCAAACAACGACTGTTCTGGACAAAGGACACCTTGTCCAACATTCTGATGAAAGATCAGCAAAAGTAAGACCCATTTTATGATGTTATTTCATATATCTGGGAGGGGCCGAAGGTGGAGAGAGGAGACCACTCCTCTCCCATCGGTCCATTCGCTCCATCATCGAATCCATCGCTGATCCAATACGGTGGAGAACGGTGGTATGATGGAGCACCCGTTCCTCCATCGATGGGAGAGGGTTGGCCGCTGCTCCTGCTGACTCCATTTAGTAGGTGCGGGATTCTGTAAGGCCTGGGTGTCGGAGTGTGAAGTCAAGCGCAGGAAACAGCAGGTGCAATAACAAATGTTCTTTAATGAACACGGAGAAACTAGGCCACCCTACTAACCCACTGGGTGTACTCCTTAAACAACCCCAGACACGGGGGAAAACAAACATAGTCCAGCAAACACATTTACATTTACATTTAAGTCATTTAGCAGACGCTCTTATCCAGAGCGACTTACAAATTGGTGCATTCACCTTATGATATCCAGTGGAACAACCACTTTACAATAGTGCATCTAAATCTTTTAAGGGGGGGGGGGGGTTAGAAGGATTACTTTATCCTATCCTAGGTATTCCTTAAAGAGGTGGGGTTTCAGGTGTCTCCGGAAGGTGGTGATTGACTCCGCTGACCTGGCGTCGTGAGGGAGTTTGTTCCACCATTGGGGTGCCAGAGCAGCGAACAGTTTTGACTGGGCTGAGCGGGAACTGTACTTCCTCAGAGGTAGGGAGGCGAGCAGGCCAGAGGTGGATGAACGCAGTGCCCTTGTTTGGGTGTAGGGCCTGATCAGAGCCTGAAGGTACGGAGGTGCCGTTCCCCTCACAGCTCCGTAGGCAAGCACCATGGTCTTGTAGCGGAGAACACGATGCACGATGCACGAAACACGATGCACGAAACAAACACCACTACTTACTAACAAACAATCCCGCACAAAGAAACGTGCGGGCCGGCTGACTAATAAGCCCCACTAATTACACCCTAATACAAAACAGGTGAACCCAATAAACACATAGGGAGGGGGAGAAAAGGATCAGTGGCAGCTAATAGGCCGGTGACGACGACCGCCGAACGCCACCCGAACGGGAAGGAGAGCCTGCCTCGGTCGAAGTCGTGACACATGGGTTGATAAATTTGATTTCCATTGATAATTTTTGAGTGATTTTGTTGTCAGCACATTCAACTATGTAATGAAAAAAGTATTTAATAAGAATATTTCATTAATTCAGATCTAGGATGTGTTATTTTAGTGTTCCCTTTATTTTTTGAGCAGTGTATTTTTACACACATGCCTGGGGAAACCCCTTATTACCCAGTAACTCTCCCTCTGACCATATTCTCCTCCTTCCTCAGGCTGTTGATATCTGTGTCCTGTTGATGAACTCTATGCCACCAGGCACAGAGAAAAGGGCTCACCAACTCAGATCATCAAACTTTTGTCTTTGGAGGGGACAAAAGACAATGCTCAATCGGTGCTTGATTCAGCCCATTTGCCACTCAGCCGAACAAACGAATCCTTTAGTTAATTGTATTTTCATATTTTGTGTGTATTTCTTAGAAACTGGCAGGTTAATGGGGGACTGTTCTGAGATGCAAACAGTTTCATTGTGCTTAATATCTGTGTTTAGTATCAGTTATTACGTATGAAAAGATTAGCTGTGTAATTTTCCACTCTATTATGATATTGTTTTGTAACTCTCTTAAACGTTAAGGCACTTTGTAGCCCAAAGGCCAATGGGTCGCTTGAATTTACGCTGTCTGCCAGTGATACACAGTTGTCATCATGGAAAGGACTTAGGTGCCATCAAATTGTATTTGTCACATGCTTCGTAAACGACAGGTGTGGAGTAGCAGTGAAATGCTAACTTCCGGGCTCTTGCCAACAATGCAGAGAGTACTGGTAGGCTTTGGCTCAATGGAATAGCAGCGTAAAGGCTAGATTCCAAACAATATGGGAGTTGTGGTTTTGATATTGATACCGGTTTAAGGGGGCCAAAAGTCACCACCTTTCTTCTTCCTTCATTATCGTTGTGATCGCCATGATTGGCATCATCCGTGGGAGAAGCAATGGGTTGTTCCTGCTCCATCTCTGCCTCAGCGTCCAAAGCACTCTTAGAGGGTTTGTTTACTTACAGATTCTTTTTTTTGTCTGTTACTTCTTACATTATTAGCCCAGAATGTTTTTGTGTTATAACATACAGCCGGAAATAGCTTTTGGATATCAGAGCAGTGGTAAATCCCCAGTATTACGACCAGTAATAAAACATTCCCAAATTGGACCCTTTTTTCGTAACCCCCAGGGCAATTGAACTTATCCCAGAGGTTGCTCCAAGACGCCGCTGGCGGAGAAGAGATATTCGGAGTGGACTTCTAGTCCAACTCAGGAAGCGTGCACACCATCTACCGCTTCTGAGTATATTACTCGCTAATGTTCAGTCTCTGGACAATAAAGTAGACAAGCTCAAGGCGAGGATCTCCTTCCAGAGAGACATCAGGGACTGTAGCATACTCTGTTTCACGGGATCATGGCTCTCTCCGGATATACTGTCCCTGTTCATACAGCCATCTGTGTTCTCAGTACATCGCGCAGAGAGGAATAAAGAACTCTCCAGGAAGAAGAAAGGTGGTGTATGTTTTATGATTAAGTACTCATGGCGTGATTGTGATAACGTACAGAAACTCTAGTGCTTTTGTTCACCCGACCTAGAATACCTCACAATCAAATGCAAACCGTATTACCTCAAAGACAATTATCTTCGGTTATAGTCACAGCCGTGTATATTCCTCCTCAAGCCGATTCCACGACGGCCCTCAAGGAACTACACTGGACTTTGACGTCTTGCTCCCGGACAAGCTGAATACCTTTTTCGCCCACTTTGAGGATAACACAGTGCCACTGACGCGTCCCGTTCCCAAGGACTGTGGACTCTCGTTCTCCATAACCGACGTGAGTAAGACATTTAACCTGTTTGGCGTGCAAGCCCGACGTCGGTACACTTATGACAACAGCCAGCTCAAAGTGCAGGGCGCGAAATTCAAAAGATATTTTTAAAATATTTAACTTTCACACATTAACAAGTCCAAGACACCAGATGAAAGGTACACATCTTGTGAATCAAGCCAACATGTCCGATTTTTAAAATGTTTTACAGGGAAGACACAATATGTAAATCTATTAGCTAACCACGTTAGCAAAAGACACCATTTTTCATTACTCCACCAGTTATTTACTCCATCAGTAGCTATCACAAATTCGACCAAATAAAGATATAAATAGCCACTAACCAAGAAACAAATTCATCAGATGACAGTCTGATAACATATTTATTGTATAGCATATGTTTTGTTAGAAAAATGTGCATATTTCAGGTATAAATCATAGTTTACATTGCAGCTACAGTCAGAAATTGCACCGAAAGCAGCCATAATAATTACAGGCACCAACGTCAAATACCTAATTACTCATCATAAAACATTTCTGAAAAATACATAGTGTACAGCAATTGAAAGACAGGCATCTTGTGATTCCAGACAATATTTCCGATTTATCAAGTGTTTTACAGCGAAAACAAAATGTAGCGTTATATTAGCTTAGCACAATAGCCAGAAACACTTGGGCGCCGGCGACTACGACAGATATATGAAATAACATCATAAAATGGGTCTTACTTTTGCTGATCTTTCATCAGAATGTTGGACAAGGTGTCCTTTGTCCAGAACAGTCGTTGTTTGGATTCAGAACGGCAACTTTCCCTCTTCATTTAGCAAGCGCGCTAGCCGGGTGGCACGACACTCTCCATGCCAACAAACGGAAGAGAACGGAACACGGCAAAACTCCCGAAAAAAATTCAATAATCTGATGAAACTATATTGAAAAAACATACTTTACGATGATATGGTGACATGTATCAAATAAAATCAAAGCCGGAGATTGTAGTCGCCTATAACGGCAGCTAAACAAAAGGCAATCCAACTGTCCAGCTCGCGCTCTTCAGAGTACCGAAAATGGGGGACACGTCATTCCAAGATGATGTGTTCCATCTCAGACCAAGATAATCACCTCATTTCTTCTCTCACAGCCTCTTGACACCCAGAGGAAGGTGTATGACGTGCATGTATACTAATAGGTCTTGTGCCCATTTATAGGCAGGAAGAAGAACAGAGCATCGATTTCAGACTTTCCACTTCCTGGTCAGGAAATGTGCTGCAGAATGAGTTCTGTTTCGCTCAGAGAAATAATTCAAACGGTTTTAGAAACTAGATAGTGTTTTCTATCCAATAGTAATAATAATATGCATATTTTACGAGCAAGAATTGAGTACGAGGCCGTTTGAAATGGACACCTTTTATCTGGCTACTCAATACTGCCCCTTGCAGCCCAAACAGGTTAAGGGTTCCGCTTGTGCCGATAGATTCTCCCTTTCCCGTGCACTCCCTAGATAGCCGGCCATTAGGGTCAGGGGTGGTCAGGGAGACCACGGTCCCCCTGGACATGGTGACGCAGGGGAATCATAAGGAGCGTATCAGCTTTTATATTATTGATTCGCCTGCGTTTCCAGTGGTGCTAGGGATTCCCTGGCTGGCCCGGCACAATCCTAAAATTTCGTGGAGACAGGGGGTTCTCCAGGGGTGGTCAAAGGAGTGTTCTGGAAGGTGTTTGGGAGTTTCCATCGGTGCCACGTCGGTGGAAAGTCCAGACCAGGGTTCCACGGTGTGCATTCCCCCCGAGTATGCCGATTTGGCAATCACTTTCAGTAAAAAGAAAGCGACTAAATTACCACCTCATCGACCGGGAAGGGATTGTGCGATAGATCTCCAGATAGACGCTGCGCTTCCCAAGAGACACGTGTACCCATTGTCCCAAGAGGAGACGGTGGCTATGGAGACATATGTCACTGAGTCTCTGGGACAGGGGTACATTCGGTCCTCCATCTCACCCGCCTCCTCGAGTTTCTTTTTTGTGAAGAAAAAGGAGGGAGGTTTGTGTCCGTGTATTGATTATAGAGGTCTAAATGCCATCACCGTGGGGTTTAGTTACCCACTACCTCTCATTGCTACGGCAATGGAATCATTTCACGGAGCGCAGTTCTTCACAAAATTGGATCTCAGGAGCGCGTATAGTCTGGTGCGTATTCGGAAAGGAGACGAGTGGAAAACCGCATTTAGTACCACATCGGGCCATTATGAGTACTGCGTCATGCCGTATGGGTTAAAGAATGCTCCAGCCGTTTTCCAATCCTTTGTAGACGATATTCTCAGGGACCTGCACGGGCAGGGAGTGGTTGTTTATATCGATGACATTCTGATCTACTCAGCCACTCACGCCGCGCATGTGTCTCTGGTACGCAAGGTGCTTGGTAGACTGCTGGAGCATGACCTATATGTCAAGGCTGAGAAGTGTGTGTTCTCCAAACGAGCCGTCTCTTTTCTGGGTTATCGCATTTCCACCTCGGGCGTGGTGGTAGGGAGTGACCGCATTAAGGCCGTGCGTAATTGGCCGACTCCGACCACGGTAAAAGAGGTGCAGCGGTTTTTGGGTTTTGCCAACTACTACCGGAGGTTTATCCGGGGTTTTGGCCAGGTAGCAGCTCCCATTACCTCACTGCTGAAGGGGGGTCCGGTGCGGTTGCAGTGGTCAGCAAAAGCGGACGGAGCTTTCAACAGGGTGAAGGCGCTGTTCACGGATGCGCCCGTGTTGGCGCATCCGGATCCTTCTCTAGCATTCATAGTGGAGGTGGACGCGTCCGAGGCTGGGGTAGGGGCCGTGCTATCACAGCGCTCTGGTACGCCACCAAAACTCCACCCCTGTGCTTTCTTCTCGAAGAAACTCAGCCCAGCGGAGCGTAACTATGATGTGGGGGACCGGGAGTTGTTAGCAGTGGTCAGTGCCCTGAAGGTGTGGAGACACTGGCTTGAGGGGGCTAAGCACCCTTTTCTCATCTGGACCGACCACCAGAATCTGGAGTATATTCGGGCAGCTAGGAGACTGAACCCACGTCAGGCAAGGTGGGCCATGTTCTTTACCCGATTCCAGTTTACGTTAACGTATAGACCGGGCTCCCAGAACGTAAAGGCGGATGCACTGTCCCGTTTTTACGACTCGGACGATCGGCCCACCGAACCCACTCCCATCCTTCCCGCCTCAAGGCTGATAGCACCAGTGGTGTGGGAAGTGGACTCGGACATCGAGCGGGCGTTACGGGCGGAACCCGCTCCTCCTCAGTGTCCGGTGGGGCGGAAGTACGTGCCGCTTGGTGTTCGGGACAAATTGATTCGGTGGGCTCACGTTCTACCCTCCTCGGGTCACCCTGGGGTGAAGAGGACAGTGGGGAGCCTTCGGGGGAGGTATTGGTGGCCTACCTTGGCGAGAGACGTTAGGGTTTATGTTTCCTCCTGTTCGGTATGCGCCCAGAGTAAGGCTCCTAGGCACCTTCCTAGAGGGAACCCCTCCCCGTTCCACAATGGCCTTGGTCGCACCTGTCCGTAGATTTTCTGACCGATCTTCCCCCGTCTCAGGGGAACACTACGGTACTGGTGATTGTGGATCGGTTCTCGAAGTCCTGTCGTCTCCTCCCGTTGCCCGGTATGCCTACAGCCCTACAGACTGCGGAGGCATTATTCACCCACGTCTTCCGGCACTACGGGGTGCCGGAGGACATCGTTTCTGATCGGGGCCCCCAATTCACGTCCCGAGTATGGAGGGCGTTCATGGAGCGTTTGGGGGTCTCGGTCAGCCTGACCTCCGGTTATCACCCTGAGAGTAATGGGCAGGTGGAGAGAGCGAACCAGGAGGTGGGTAGGTTTCTGCGGTCGTATGGCCAGGACCGGCCAGGGGAGTGGGCGAGATACATTCCCTGGGCCGAAATGTCCCAGAACTCACTACGCCACTCCTCTACTAACGTGTCCCCCTTTCAGTGTGTATTGGGGTACCAGCCGGTCCTGGCACCATGGCATCCGAGCCAGACCGAGGCTCCTGCGGTGGAGGAATGGGTGCAGCGTTCCAAGGAGACATGGAGGGCCGTCCAGGAATCTCTCCAACAAGCTAGTGGACGGCAGAAGAGGAGCGCTGACCGCCACCGCAGTGAGGCCCCTGTGTTTGTACCGGGGGACAGGGTCTGGCTCTCGACCCGAAACCTGCCCCTCTGCTTGCCCTGCCGGAAGCTGGGTCCGCAGTGTGTAGGGCCCTTCAAAGTCCTGAGGAGAATAAACGAGGTGTGTTATCGATTACAACTCCCTTCCTATTATCGCATTAACCCCTCGTTTCATGTGTCTCTCCTCAGGCCGGTGGTAGCTGGTCCCCTGCAGGACGGTGAGGTACCGGAGGTCCCTCCTCCCCCTCTGGACATCGAGGGGTCCCCGGCGTACACGATACGGGCCATTCTGGACTCGAGACGCCGGGTGAGGGGCCTGCAGTACCTCGTGGACTGGGAGGGGTACGGTCCGGAGGAGAGGTGCTGGGTACCGGTGGGGGACATTTTGGATCCGTCTATGCTGAGGGATTTCCATCGCCTCCATCCGGATCGCCCTGCACCTCGTCCTCCGGGTCGACCTCGAGGCCGGTGTCGGCGCGCTGCAGGAGCCGCGCGTCAGAGGGGGGGTACTGTCACGACTTCGACCGAGGCAGGCTCTCCTTCCCGTTCGGGTGGCGTTCGGCGGTCGTCGTCACCGGCCTATTAGCTGCCACTGATCCTTTTCTCCTCCTCCCTATGTGTTTATTGGGTTCACCTGTTTTGTATTAGGGTGTAATTAGTGGGGCTTATTAGTCAGCCGGCCCGCACGTTTCTTTGTGCGGGATTGTTTGTTAGTAAGTAGTGGTGTTTGTTTCGTGCATCGTGTTTGCTGGACTATGTTCGTTTTCCCCCGTGTCTGGGGTTGTTAAAGGAGTACACCCAGTGGGTTAGTAGGGTGGCCTAGTTTCTCCGTGTTCATTAAAGAACATTTGTTATTGCACCTGCTGTTTCCTGCGCTTGACTTCACACTCCGACACCCAGGCCTTACACCATGGAGGTCTGGATTTGGAGTCACACTCAAAATTAAAGTGGAAAACCACACTATAGGCTGATCCAACTTTGATGTAATGTCCTTAAAACAAGTCAAAATGAGGCTCAGTAGTGTGTGTGGCCTCCACGTGCCTGTATGACCTCCCTACAACGCCTGGGCATGCTCCTGATGAGGTGGCGGATGGTCTCCTGAGGGATCTCCTCCCAGACCTGGACTAAAGCATCCGCCAACTCCTGGACAGTCTGTGGTGCAACGTGACGTTGGTGGATGGAGCGAGACATGATGTCCCAGTAGTGCTCAATTGGATTCAGGTCTGGGGAACGGGCGGGCCAGTCCATAGCATCAATGCCTTCCTCTTGCAGGAACTGCTGACACACTCCAGCCACATGAGGTCTAGCATTGTCTTGCATTAGGAGGAACCCAGGGCCAACCGCACCAGCATATGGTCTCACAAGGGGTCTGAGGATCTCATCTCGGTACCTAATGGCAGTCAGGCTACCTCTGGCGAGCACATGGAGGGCTGTGCGGCCCCCCAAAGAAATGCCACCCCACACCATGACTGACCCACCGCCAAACCGGTCATGCTGGAGGATGTTGCAGGCAGCAGAACGCTCTCCACGGCGTCTCCAGACTCTGTCACGTCTGTCACATGTGCTCAGTGTGAACCTGCTTTCATCTGTGAAGAGCACAGGGCACCAGTGGTGAATTTGCCAATCTTTGTGTTCTCTGGCAAATGCCAAACGTCCTGCACGGTGTTGGGCTGTAAGCACAACCCCCACCTGTGGACGTCGGGCCCTTATACCACCCTCATGGAGTCTGTTTCTGACCGTTTGAGCAGACACATGCACATTTGTGGCCTGCTGGAGGTCATTTTGCAGGGCTCTGTCAGTGCTCCTCCTTGCACAAAGGCAGAGGTAGCGGTCCTGCTGCTGGGTTGTTGCCCTCATACGGCCTCCTCCACGTCTCCTGATGTACTGGCCTGTCTCCTGGTAGCACCTCCATGCTCTGGACACTACGCTGACAGACACAGCAAACCTTCTTGCCACAGCTCGCATTGATGTGCCATCCTGGATGAGCTGCACTACCTGAGACACTTGTGTGGGTTGTAGACTCCGTCTCATGCTACCACTAGAGTGAAAGCACCGCCAGCATTCAAAAGTGACCAACACATCAGCCAGGAAGCATAGGAACTGAGAAGTGGTTTATGGTCACCACCTGCAGAACCACTCCTTTATTGGGGGTGTCTTGCTAATTGCCTATAATTTCCACCTGTTGTCTATTCCATTTGCACAACAGCATGTGAAATTTATTGTCAATCAGTGTTGCTTCCTAAGTGGACAGTTTGATTTCACAGAAGTGAGATTGACTTGGAGTTACATTGTGTTGTTTACTTTATTTTTTTGAGCAGTGTATATTGGATGGGAATGATAGTGAACAGAGTACATCTTTGTAAGTCAGACACAACTAGAAAGATAAAATTCATGCATACATTCACCATGTCTAACATTTTGAGCATAAAACACGAATCATCAGAAAATACTGATACTATCTACTGTTAACACTAGCATAGGAAGAATGGGTACCATGGCCAAGTCAAGTGCGGTCTGTCCCTCCTGCTTCTTCATAGGTTCGTCTCTGTAGGCCAGCAGTAGAGCACACGAGGCGGAGTACTGCCCTTCTGAGCCGCCTCGTGGAGAGGGCTGAAGGGTCACTTGTCTGTGGTGTTCACGTGTTGAACTTGATCAGAAGGATCGCAATGTCCACGTGCTGTAGAGGAGAAACAGAGTAGAGGAGTGACAGAGGAGAGATGAGAGGACACGAGAGACAGAGGAGTGACCGAGAGGAGCGAGAGAATTTAAGCTGTTAATAAAAGTGTACAGAACATTTCTTCTCTTGATGGGAAAACTATTGTGTAATTTAAAAAAAAAAGATTACTTTGAATGACCATAATGAATTAAAGAGGTACAGGGAGCTCTTTAGCCTATATTCTGGAATCATTTTCAGCATGGGCTCCGGTAACGACACATTTGCATTTCACATTGTAATGAGTGCACTGCATGGTGTGTTGGGAAAGGGGTGTGACATCTTCAGTAGTTATTTTTACGTTAAACTAGTCATCTTTCTTCTCAAATCTGGTGGACATAAAACAATAAAGGTAAGATAGATATCGATTTTGAGACATGCATTGTAGTATTTTCGTATTTTAGTATACGCTGTTCATATTACTGCAAAGTTCCTGTTCTTTTTCTATGCATATATATGTGAATCTGTAACGAAGACACAGGGAGCCAGGAAGCAAGTGCAGTTGGTGAGTTTAATAACAAACACATGAAGATATACAAAACAAGAGAAGCATACTGGGCATGAAAACAAAACCAATACTCCCTGAAGACTGAGGCTACTGAAGGCTAAATAAAGGGGAGTATTCAAGGCACTGATGAAGTCCAGGTGTGCATAATGATGGGGAGCAGGTGTGTGTAATGATGGTTGCCAGGTGTGCGTAATGTGGGTTTTTGTAGGCCAGCGACGTCGAGCACTGTAGCGCGAATAGGCGTGACAGAAATGTCAACAGAGCACTAAGCATACCCCAAGCTTTTTAGTGTCAAAGACTTTCACATTTAATTCACCTCTTGTCATGCTAATTTAGCTATTTGCGACCCGCAGAAAACAACATGGAAGCCTAGCACTCTACTAGCATAAGTCCAGCCCTAGTTGACATGAAAACATGAAAGTGAAGATCATAATTTAAAAAGATGACAGATTTACCGAAAAAAAAGAAGAACATGATCCTCCTTGGAATAGCAATTAGTGCAGTTAAATCCTGAACAAGCCAGGTTTGCCCTTGCTATCAAAACTGTATCCAAAGGAATCCAAAGAACAGACACTGGAAAGTGGCGCAATCAGCGACCAGAAAAAAAGCTCTGATAGCTTTTCTGTCAGCCTGTAGGGAGGAAGGAGGCTTATTTTTCCTGCAGAGTGCGATGACCATATAAGGTTCTCTCTCTGGTTCTCTACACAGGATTGTGACATCATAATTAACTGTCGGTAGCAACTCAATTATCCTCAACTTCGTCTGTGTGCAATACTTTATTAATCGTTTAAAATATATACTTCTGGTGAAATAGAAGCAAGTATTGGTACATGATCGTGTTCAGAATCTTTTTTGTACAGCCATGAATTTGGACCATGAAGATCACCAAGATCACCATACTCCCATTGACTATAATCCTGTTTCATAGAAACAATTGCCTCCAGTACCAGCCTTGAACATGAAATCCTCAATGTGAGGGGGCAGTCATTCTCCCCTGGATTCCAGCACCACCATAACTTTCACAAATACTGAGACAGGCAACCATTCTTGTCAGTCTTTTTCAACTAGCTAGTACACAGTGACACCTACTGATATGAACTGGTAATGCAGGTTAGAATAGAGCGCAATAGAATGAGTGACATTCAATAAGATCTACTTCATGAAAAGGGGATATTATTTTCACTGAAAATGTTGAAAGTATTTGATTAAATTATTGAAAATATGGATTTACAGGCAATCCGTTCCTACAGTGAACCAACCTCTGGTAGGCCAGAAGGACCTAAGTACAAAAAAAGTATGAATGTATCTACTTGTAAGTCGCTCTGGATAAGAGCGTCTGCTAAATGACTTAAATGTAAATGTAAATGTAAGGAGACCAGGACAAAGGTTAGTGGTTTTATGACTTACACATAAAAACAAACATTGTTACAAAGTCTACTGTGTATAGTGTTAAATTCAACTCTGCTTACATAAAGCTTACAGAACAAATAATTGCAGAAGAGCACTGTAATAGGTTTTATGACATAAAATTATGACTTTTCTACATTGAAACCTGTCTGTCTTTTTTCTTTTTCAAAGTCCACTGCTTAACATTGTGTGTGTATATGTGAAAATAATATTTAAGGACATTGTAAGCATTCTTTGAATAACGCTCAACCCTGCTACACTTAACTACCGAGTATGTTGTCTATTGAAGTTGTTTTCTCTGGCTCTTTTGATATCAGATTCAGAATGAAAATTAAACAAGGTTGTGGTAGTTTCAAAGGGTTTTATCCACCTTAGACCAGTCATAGCCTACGAACAGAACCCAGAGTTTTACCTGACAAGGTCAACAGATCAGAAAAAACCCAGAAAAGACACCTCTCGACCCTTCTATAACATGCCATTTACATAACAATGTTTGATTTTGCAACCGTCCTATAACCGTCAAGTTTTTTCTGTTTTAACAATCTGAATCCTTAACTACACTACTTTCACTTCACCCATAGACATGTATCCCCCCTGGACAAACGTTGAATACTGAAGTGAGACTGTGAGATCTTGTTGGATCCCATGCTGTTACTTATTGACCCAATAAAGTTTGTTGTTGTAGATTGGCTAGCCTGATGTCACACTGGTCTAGAGCACACACACACACACACACACACACACACACACACACACACACACACACACACACACACACACACACACACACACACACACACACACACACACACACACACACACACACACACACACAGTGATCTGCAGTCTCAGTATAGCTGGCAAAAGGCATTTGTTGTTAAGCTGAGTTGAAATTAACAGGGTGAAAGTCGGCACAGAGAGAAGGGTGATTAAGGCTGTTTGTGATGAATCAATTTAATGATGAATTAATCGAGTAATCCGTTTTTTTATAGTTCAGTGTGTCCTGAGGCCTTCATTGTCAAAGACATTGGCCATACTGAGGCAAATCACATTTGAGGCACAAACTGACAGGTTTTGAAGAAATGTATTTTCTTTTGTCTATGAAACACAGAGGAAAGTTGACAGCATCACATTTTTATTTTGGTATACTCTAAAAAAGAGTTAACGCTTGTTTCTTGACATTGAAGAGAACATTCCATGTCAAATAATGACACTGGCACAAAGCGCATTTTGCTTTTTTAATTAGCGTTCATCAGTATTGTTTTGTCTTCTTAACAGGAATGTTGTCGTATTGTCATCTTGTCTAGATTGATTTGGTGGAGATTGTTTCTTCCTTTTTCATCAGGATTTAACCCTATCAGTCCCGAGGAAAAAATCGGATTTTCATTTAACTTCTACCGCCTCAGAAACCCGGGTCCGGGAGCACCCCCCACCACCCCCACCAGTAAAAAAGCTGACTAGCATAGCTAGCATAGCGTCACAAGTAAATACTAGCATCTAAATATCATTAAATCACAAGTCCAAGACACCAGATGAAAGATACACTTCTTGTGAATCCAGCAATCATTTCTGATTTTTAAAATGTTTTACAGGGAAGACACAATATGTAAATCTATTAGCTAACCACGTTAGCAAAAGACACCATTTTTCTTACTCCACTATTTTTTCACTCCATCACCAGCTATCACCAATTCGACCAAATAAAGATATAAATAGCCACTAACCAAGAAAAAACTTCATCAGATGACAGTCTGATAACATATTTATTGTATAGCATAGGTTTTGTTAGAAAAATGTGCATATTTCAGGTATAAATCATAGTTTGCCATTGCAGCCACCATCACAAATCTCACCAAAGCGACTAGAATTACTACAGAGAGCAACGTGTATTACCAATTTACTCATTATAAAACATTTCTTAAAAATACACAGCGCACAGCAATGGAAAGACACAGATCTTGTGAATTCAGACAATATTTCAGATTTTCTAAGTGTTTTACAGCGAAAACACAATAAATCGTTATATTAGCATACCACATGTGCAAACGTTACCCGAGCATTGATTCAAGGCAAAGAGAGCGATAACGTTATCATCACCAAAATATATTAATTTTTTCACTAACCTTCTCAGAATTCTTCCGATGACACTCCTGTAACATCATATTACACAATCCATATAGAGTTTGATCGAAAATGTGCATATTTAGCGGCACAAATCGTGCTTACACAATGGAAATACTGTCCAACTACTCAAGAAATCTGCCCGGCGCCATCTTGGAAAGACACCTATTTTTATCGAAAACTATTTATAAACTTGACAAAAAAAATACAAGTTGGACAGCAATTGAAAGACAAATTAGTTCTTAATGCAATCGCTGAATTACATTTCTAAAATTATCCTTACTGTGCAATACAGGGTGCGCCAAAGCGAAGCTACACAAAAAAAATGGCGATATATGCGTTTAACATTTTTCAACAGAACAACGATTTATCATCATAAATAGTTCTTACTATGAGCTGAGCTTCCATCAGAATCTTGGGCAATGTATCCTTTCTCCGGTCTAATCGTCTTTTGGTCGAAAGATGTCCTCTTGTCCTGTCGAAATGGCCACTAACGTTCGGCATCTACAGGAAAAGTGTCCAACTCTTCAAAGTGCGTCACAAAGAAATGCCTCAAAATCGCACTAAACGGATATAAATTGCTATAAAACGGTTTAAATTAACTACCTTATGATGTCTTTAACACCTATAACGAATAAAAATATGACCGGGGATATAGAAGTGCCTAAACCAAAGCTTGGAAGGAGGCCAGTCCGACGACCACTCTGCGTCGAGCGCACGGCTGAAAAGAAAGGTACTTCCGTATCTTGGTCTTTTATAAAGTCCCAGATTGCGCAATCGACCCCATTCAAATTGTCACCACTTACTGACATCTAGAGGAAGGCGTAGGCAGTGTTTGTAGCCCCATAGCATTCACAGGGACTTATAAACTGACCTGGGAGCAGGGGCCAAGATTTCTGAAATCTCACTCCCTGGCAGGAAAAGTGCTGTAGAATGAGTTCTGTTTCACTCAGAGACATAATTCCAACTGTTTTGGAAACTAGAGAGTGTTTTCTATCCAATAATAATAATAATATGCATATTGTACGAGCAAGAATTGAGTACTAGGCAGTTTAATTTGGCAACGTCAAAAAAAAAAAAGTGCTAACAGCTCCCCCTATTGAGTAGAGGTTAACTGACTTTCATTTATCTGCATGTCCAGACCTTATGTTTAACCTCACAATTAAGTATTTCACCATTTTCTTTTCAGGACAACCAGGGCTATTAGTAGAACACAATTTGACATAAACAGTTGCCTTCATAAGTTTTATTGAGAAATGTCAATAGATTCATGTAGCAACCAAAGAAGTGTCAAACAAATCAAAATATATTTTATATTTGAGATTATTCAAAGTAGCCACCCTTTGCCTTGATGACAGCTTTGCACACTCTTGGAATTCTCTCAACCAGCTTCACCTGGAATGCTTTTCCAACAGTCTTAGAGGACTTCCCACATATGCTGAGCACTTGTTGGCTGCTTTTCCTTTACTCTGCGGTCTAACTCATCCCAAACCATCTCAATTGGGTTGAGGTAGGGTGATTGTGGAGGCCAGGTCATCTGATGCAGCACTCCATCACTCTCCTTCTTTGTAAAATAGCCTTTACACAGCCTGGAGGTGTGTTGGGTTATTGTCTTGTTGAAAAACAAATGATAGTCTGTAGTCCACTAAGCGCAAACCAGATGGGATGGAGTACAGCTGCAGAATGCTGTGGTAGCCATGCTGGTTAAGTGTGCCTTGAATTCTAAATAAATCACCGACAGGGTCACTAGAAAAGCACACCCACACCATCACACCTCCTCCTCCACGATGGGAACCACACATGCGTTCAACTACTCTGCATCTCACAAAGACACGGCAGTTGGAACCAAAAATCTCAAATATGGTCTCATCAGACCAAAGGACAAATGTTCACCGGTCTAATGGCCATTGCTCATGTTTCATGGCCCAAGTAAATCTATTCTTCTTATTGGTGTCCTTTAGTAGTGTTTTTCTGTAGCAATTCTACCATGAAGGCCTGATTCATGCAGTCTCCTTTGAACAGTTGATTTTGAGATGTGTCTGTTACTTGAACTCTGTGAAGCATTTATTTGGGCAGCAATTTCTGAGGCTGGTAACTCTAATGAACTTATCCTCTGCAGCAGAAGTAACTCTGGGTCTTCCTTTCCTGTGGCGGTCTTCATGAGAGCCAGTTTCATCATAGCGCTTGATGGTTTTTGCGACTGCGCATGAAGAAACGTTTAACTTCACTAGGGTAGGGGGCAGCATTCGGAATTTTGGATGAAAAGCGTGCCCAAATGAACCTGCTTGCTACTCAGCCATAAAAGCTAGAATATGCATCTAATTAGTAGATTTGGATAGAAAACACTCTGAAGTTTCTAAAACTGTTTGAATGATGTCTGTGAGTATAACATAACTCATATGGCAGGCAAAGACCTGAGAAAAAATCCAACCAGAAAGTGGGAAATCTGAGGTTTGTAGTTTTTCAACTCATTGCCTATCAAATATACAGTGTCTATGGAGTCATATTGCACTTCCTAAGGCTTCCACTAGATGTCAACAGTCTTTAGAACCTTGTTTGAGGCTTATACTGTGAAGTGGGGGCGAATGAGAGGGGATTGAGTAAGGTCTCTCCCGAAGTGCCATGAGCTGACCATGCGAGTTCACGTGAGAGGTAGCTTGCGTTCCATTACAATTCTAAAGTCAAAGGAATTCTCCGGTTGGAACATTATTGAGGATTTATGATAAAAACATCCTAAAGATTGATTCTATACATCATTTGACATGTTTCTACGGACTGTAACGGAACTTTTTGACTTTTCGTCTGCACCTAGTGTTCGCGCCTCATGAATTTTGACTGGGCTAAACGCGCGAACAACAAGGAGGTATTTGGACATAAATGATGGACTTTATCGAACAAATCAAACATTTATTGTCGAACTGGGATTCCTGGGAGTGCATTCTGATGAAGATCATCTAAGGTAAGTGAATATTTATAATGCTATTTCTGACTTCTGATGACTACACAACATGGCGGATATCTGTATGGCTTGATTTTGTGTCTGAGCGCTGTACTCAGATTATTGCATGGTGTGCTTTTTCCGTAAAGTTGTTTTGAAATCTGACACAGCATAACAGTTGTATCTTTTAGCAATGTTTATTATGAGTATTTCTGTAAATTGATGTGGCTCTCTGCAAAATCACCGGATGTTTTGGAACTACTGAACATAACACGCCAATGTAAACTGAGATTTTTGGATATAAATATGTACTTCACCGAGCAAAACATACATGTATTGTGTAACATGAAGTCATATGAGTGTCATCTGATGAAGATCATCAAAGGCTAGTGATTAATTGTATCTCTATTTCTGCTTTTTGTGACTCCTCTCTTTGGCTGGAAAAATGGCTGGGTTTTTCTGTGACTTGGCTCTGACCTAACATAATCGTTTGGTGTGCTTTCGTCGTAAAGCCTTTTTGAAATCGGACACTGTGGCTGGATTTACAACAAGTGTATCTTTACAATGGTGTAAAATACTTGTATGTTTGAGGAATTTTAGCGTCCCACATACCCTAGTGAGGTTAAAGTTCTTGAAATGTTCTGGATTGACTTTCATGTCTTAAAGTATTGATTGTTGTTTCTCTTTGCTTATTTGAGCTTTTCTTGCCATAATATGGACTTGTTCTTTTTCCAAATAGGGCTATCTTCTGTATACCACCCATACTTCGTCACAACACAACTGATCGTCTCAAACGCAATAAGAAGGAAAGAAAGGCACACCTGTTAATTGAAATCTGTCATCAATGCAAAGTGTGGCTACTTTTAATAATCTCAAATATAACATATATTTTAATTTGTTTAACACTATTTTGGTTACTACATGATTCCATATGTGTTATTTCATAGTTTTGATGTCTTCACTATTACTCTACAATGTAGAAAGTAGTAAAAATAAAGAAAAACCCTGGAATTAGTAGGTGTGCCCAAACCTTTGACTGGTACTGTATATATGTATATATATAATTCATGGATTATGTTTTAAAGGAAAGTTTTAAGGAAATGGACCGTACTGGGCCGCTCAAAAGTGCATTCAGTCAGAATTTCTGAACTTCTGGGTCTGCTCTAGTCTCCTCCCAATGAGTCTCTCCAATGAGTCTCTCGCACGTGAGTCTAGAACTGCTGTATCAGGTACATATGGCGATAAAGCAAACAGCAAATTGTAATTAACTTGTAAATAATCCTCAAAACAGTCATGGGAGCATGGGACCTGATAAACTGGACAACTACATCCAACAAGAGTCAAAGTTACAGTTTTTTACGATTGCTGACACACTACAATTTAACTTTTCCCACAATTAGCAAAACCTTACACTCAAGGAGCAAAACACAAGGCTAGATTTGCACAACTGTAAGCACATTGTCAGCTTCACACTATTTGCAAAACATTACACACAGTGATTTGCAAAACACTAAACACACTTGTATACATCAGACACAGAAGTATATCATAATGTCACTTCCTTGCAATTCAAAAGCACTGACTGTCAAATTACCACACCTATGAGCCAATCTGTTAAACACAGCCATCAGGTGCACAAACACATGATTGCTTAATTGTAGACACACCAATCAGGTTTAAGCACTATAAAAATGCAGGAGGTAGGTTCACCTGCCTTCAATCAAAATGCCTTCAACCAATATAATCAATGTCACAGGGCAACGTGGGGGTAACATCACCCTTTGCGCTGCCATTTCACAGCATGGGGTTGTCCTCCATCATGCCAAAATGGGCCTTTACAACACACCTCACATTCTCTCATTTTTGGACCGATTGCACCACATCGTCACAGTAGGTAATGAAATGCACCAGATGCAATACACGGTCTTCTGGGACAATGTGTCATTCCACCGCTCTGCTTTGGTCCAGAACTGGTTTCAACACCATCCACAGTTGACAGTACTATACCTTCCACCATACTCTCCGTTTCGAAGAGTTTTTCTCTGCATGGCGGTGGAAGGTTTACGATCTCCAGCCCCAGGCTCAGGTACCCCTCATTCAGGCCATGGAGGACGCCTGTGACCAAGTCGACGGCGCAGCTGTGCAAGGATGGATTCGACATTCAAGACGGTTCTTCCCGCGTTGTCTTGCTAATGATGATATTGCTTGTGATGATGAAATTCTCTGGCCAGATCCAGCTAGGCGAAGAGATAATGTATAGTATGTTTACTGTAGTATTTTCTGTACAATATTGTCAGTTTTTTTCTGATAATTTTTTATGTTTGTTGTTGTTGTTATTTACTGTAATTGTAACCTGTACTGGATACAGTATTTTAAGTTTGTCTGTTGTTTGCTGAGCTAACAGTGTTATGCACACTACTGTAGTAGCATGAAAACTGGGACATGTTTTGTTGTGATTCTCCATGTTGACATGTTGACTGATTTGGGTATATGGAGAGAAATAAATGATATTTTCCTCAGTCTGCAGCGTTGGTCTTGTGTAGTGTTTGTATAGTTGCACTTTCTCTGTGTACTTCATTTACACTACTCTAATCACTGACAATTAGACTTGCTAAAAGTGTTTTAGGTTAGCAACAGCAGTGTGTAACTGGTTCAAAAAGATTGAAGTCATATGAAATGTGTGTGTTTCGTATGGTAACAAAATATCATTTTTATGAAGTCGTGTATAGTTTTGACAAAAGTGTTCCATTTTGCAAATGATCTGAAGTGTTGTGCTACTTTGGTGTAGGGTTGTGCTAATTGTGTGTAGTGTTTTGACAAACCGGGCCCTGTTTTCAAAATTGTGCTTAAACAATTGAAAAAAACTGTAAGAATGATACACTAGCTAGAACCTTCCCATTGCGGATCTGGCAGGGCAAAAATGATGACCAATATTGTTTCCCCCAAGGTAGCCTGGACAATAAAACAAGTAAAAATTCACCCAAGGAACACTTGCTCGAGAACACTTGCTCGAGGCCATAGCAAATGAATTGAAACCAACCTTCTTCTGACTGGAGTGAATTCCATTTTCCTTAAATGGCACCAAAAAATGTCTCCCTTTTTAATTGGCCACTACAATCTGTTCTTAGGATGAAACTGAAAAATAAAATCTTGTGTATAAAGTAAACATCCGCACCTCGATATTGTTAAATGTGCTAACATCTGCGTAACGAGGAAGTAGGGGAAAAAATGCAATTTCTGACTATTTCTGATCTAGTGATCGATGACAGCAGAGTATGCTGCCCAACCTTATATAATTACAAAGAATAGATTCTTCTGATTAAAATTATGTCTGATATACACATTGTGAGATATTTGCGAAATAGACCAGCATGCCTCTCCATAGGAAATCAATGGACAGAGCTCAGAGTTCCATGGACAAAAGGTTTTTCGCGGCTAGCGGTTGATAACAATGGAGTACGCTGTCCAGCCTTGAATAATTAGAAAGAGGCGATTCTCCAGATTAAAAAGGTGTCTGACATGAAAAACTTTAAATATAGACATTGTGAGATATTTGGCGAAATTAACTTCACTTCGCTTGTGTTACGAACGTCGTTGTAAAGATTGACGGACCAAGGCTCAGCTTACGTAGAGTTCCACATGTTTAAATAATGAAACTCACCAAAACAATACAGAACAAACGAAACGTGAAGTCAAATGCAGTGCTCACAGGCAACTACACACAAACAACAAGATCCCACAAAAACCCAGTGGGAAAAGGCTGCCTAAATATGATCCCCAATCAGAGACAACGATAGACAGCTGCCTCTGATTGGGAACCATACCAGGCCAACATAAAAAAAACTAGAGTACCCACCCTAGTCACACCCCGACCTAACCAACATAGAGAATAAAAAGCTCTCTATGGTCAGGGCGTGACAACGTACTTGCAAAATTGTCCCATAAGGAAACAATGGGGCAGACTCAAAGTTCCAAATAGTAATGTGTAATTTCTGACATTTTATAGGCTAGCATTTTATGACAGCAGAGCTCACTGCCTCGCCTTGCATCCTGACAAAGAGGAGATTCAGTAGTTCTTCCTGTAAAAGTTGCACCATACTGCAGCACACCTTGCGGGCTGCCGCAGATTTCTACGGCACATTATTTAATTGTCAGCCATTGTTTCCATTAATGCTAGTTAGTGCTAGTTTGACCACTAGAGGGCATCTTTGAGAAGCATTTGACAGTCTTTAATATTGTCTGTACTAGAGAATTTAAAACCTTTTTTTGTAAGAACATAGTATATGAGATTGATTTTAAGAAATTTTGCTTAATAAATTTGCTAAATATTATGGTGTTTCTATTCCAAGAAAAACGAAAAACGATACCCTCAGTGTTTCTGTTAGGAAAATATGGCGCTGTACAACGTGACCGGTCGGGAGTAGGCTACGGTACTAAAAGCAAAATAATACTAACATTTCCACAACCTAATTGTAGTCTAACCAATACCCAAACAGAGATTCAGTGAAAATAAAAATGTCATTGATTTATCAAGAACAGTCTCCATGCTTGTCTCAAAGCAGCTCGAAACGGTGCTGAAATAGTTGATCACACGCGGGTAGGCTATTGCTTCAAATCCTATTGCTTCTATCTGCAATATGCTTTAAATGCCACAATGTCACAAATAATGAAACACACACAATTCTTAAAACTCTAGCACTTTAATATCGAATAATTTCTGCCCTCAGAATTCATATTCCACCATGCGGCCTTGCCTAATGGGGAAAGGGAGTGCGCTATGCGGCCGTGCCTAACAGGGAAAGGGGGATGGAGCCGGTTGGGCGCAACCCAGGCGACATGGAGATGCGGGGATCCGAGCTCGGGCGAGAGCCGAAGCCACCCTCCCAGAACCCCGCGCCGAGGGAAGGGATAATGTTAATGAACTTTTTGTTGAAAACAAATATTTCAATGGGAAGAGTCATTGGCAAACATGGTTACAGACCCAACAACATTATATACTGTAGTATCCCCTCCTCATGAAGAAAATCACATGAGCTAATTATAATACACAAATTAAGCAAAATAATTAAATTATTCCACCATTGACTAATGAGCAACCAGGGCCAACGTTCTGCTCAAGGGAACGTCGACAGATTTCAAAAACGGGGATCCAACCCAGCGATCAATCAGCCACCGGCCCAAGCTACCAACCGTCAGGCCACCAGCCCAGCAACTCCACTCCCACTTCTCTCCAATTCCACATCCCAACTCTCAGCTTCCCTCAGCCCATCCCACCTATCTCTGCTGGCCACCCTCTTTGGATTTCTACGCACCATCTATCTAATCGAATAGAATCCACAGATTGCTAGTTGAAAATAAATATGTTTACTAAGAGTATTAGTATTATTGGTAATTGACTGACCCATTCTCTCCAGATCTCCCAACAGTACTACTTCTAGGGGCAATTTTAGATCAATGTTCTGCATTTTCAGCCGTTCCTGAACCTGAGACCAGCATCATGACATTGTTATCATTAATGTGATAACATGCTATTTTTCAAATATTTAACTGTTTACAATTACGTGATTAAATGAATCCTGTTACTATTAACTCAGTCTCACTAAATAATTTCTTAACACACAAATTGAGTTGATTATTTATTTACTAACAAGCTAAATGATATTATAAGCTGAACATACACAAACAGTGTAGGTTATTGGTTAGAACTTAATACAATGGCAACAGGTCCCTAGCAGACTAACACAATATGACACGTGTTACACAAGATTTAAAGAAAGAAAGAGAGAGAGAAAGTGCACGAGAGAAAAGCACATTTGGATACGTTTGTAAACTGTACTTAGTTTAGCCCAAACACCTTTCTCCCTGACTATGGGTCAGAATTATAATGAATGTACAGTATTTACGTGTTGAAGGTCTCTGTTGGGTATCTCTTCGTTGACCGAGTTCCGCTTAGTGGGATAGGTTTGGCTGGCACCCTTTTCTTTCGATAGACGCGTCTCCTTCGTTACCGGGTGTAAGTCTCTGATTGTCCACACGATGTCACAATGTCCTGTTTCTTGGTTGTCTGTTTCCTTGCACTCGTTCTGTGAGAGTAGTCTTCTTAGGAGGCTAATCAGCCGTGTCGATGCTCCCAGCTTGCGTAGGAGGGCCGTGGAGACAACCGATGATTTTAAGATAATAACCGGTTGGTCCTTCTTGAATTCACCTTCTTAGATACAGTACTTGATTGTTTAGAGATTTTATTTGGATTCAACCTCGTGTTGCGTTTAGGGGTCATGACTAGTCGTAAACCTCGGCTGGACATTTTCTACACAACGCACAGTATGTAAACATCATGTACATGAACTCAGCAAAAATAGAAACATCCCTTTTTCAGGACCTTGTCTTTCAAAGAAAATTCGTAAAAATCCAAATACCTTCACAGATCTTTAATGAAAAGGGTTTAAACACTGTTTCCCATGCTTGTACAATGAACCACAAACAATTAATGAACATGCACCTGTGGAACGGTCATTAAGACACTAACAGCTTACAGATGGTAGGCAATTAAGGTCACAGGTATGAAAACTTAAGACACTAAAGAAGCCTTCTACTGACCAAAAATAAAGATGTCCAGGGTCCCTGCTCATCTGCGTGAACGTGCCTTAGGCATGCTGCAAGAAGGCATGAGGACTGCAGATGTGGCCAGGGCAATAAATTGCAATGTCCGTACTGTGAGATGCCTAAGACAGCACTACAGGGAGACAGGATGGACAGCTGATCGTCCTCGCGGTGGCAGACCACGTGTAACAACACCTGCACAGGATCGGTACAACCGAACATCACACCTAAGGGACAGGTACAGGATGGCAACAACAACTGCCCGAGTTACACCAGGAACGCACAATCCCTCCATCAGTGCTCAGACTGTCCGCAATAGGCTGAGAGAGGCTGGACTGAGGGCTTATAGGCCTGTTGTAAGGCAGGTCCTCACCAGACATCACCGGCAACAAAGTCGCCTATGGGCACAAACCCACCGTCGCTGGACCAGACAGGACTGGAAAAAAGTGCTCTTCACTGACAAGTCGCGGTTTGGTCTCACCAGGGGTGATGGTCGGATTTATGTTTATCGTTGAAGGAATGAGCGTTACACCGAGGCCTGTACTCTGGAGCGTGATCAATTTGGAGGTGGAGGGTCCGTCATGGTCTGGGACGGTGTGTCACAGCATCATCGGACTGAGCTTATTGTCATTGCAGGCAATCTCAATGCTGTGCTGTGCTGTACACTCGGGAGAGCAGCATCTCAAAAAGTGTAAATGGCTCAAGCACAACTGAGTATTCCCCCAGAGAGAATTGTCACACAAAATGTCATCATATACTGAACCTCTCTGGGATCGTTCGGGACGCTAGTGTCCCACCTCACCAACAGCCAATTGCAGGGCGCCAAAATCAAACAACAGAAATCTTATAATTAAATTTCCTCAAACATACAAGTATTTTACACCATTTTAAAGATACACTTCTCGTTAATCCAACCACAGTGTCCGATTTCAAAAAGGCTTTACGGCTAAAGCACAACATATCATTATGTTAGGACAGAGCCTAGTCACAGAAAGCATTCAGCCATTTTCCAACCAAAGATGAGGTGTCACAAAAAGCAGAAATATAGATAAAATTAATCACTAACCTTTGACGATCTTCATCAGATGACACTCCCAGGACTCAATGTTACACAATACATGTATGTTTTGTTCGATAAATGTCACGCCCTGACCTTAGAGAGCCTTTTTATGTCTCTATTTGGTTTGGTCAGGGTGTGATTTGTTTTGTTTTCTATGTTTCTTTATTTCTATGTTTTGGCCAGGTATGGTTATCAATCAGGGACAGTTTTCTATCGTTGTCTCTGATTGGGAACCATACTTAGGTAGCCCTTTACCCTCCTTTCAGTGTGGGTAGTTGACTGTTTGTGGCACTTAGCCCTGTAAGCTTCACAGTTGTTTCTTTCGTTTGTTGTTTTGTTGGCGTCATTCCAAAATAAAGGATATGTACGCTTAACACCCTGCACTTTGGTCCAGTTCTTTCGACGGCTGTGACAATAAAGTTCATATTTATATCCAAAAACCTCAAATTACATTGGCGCCATGTTCAGAAATGGCTCCAAAACATCCTGAGAAATTTTCAGAGAGCCACATCAAATAACAGAAATACTCATCATAAACTTTGATGAAAGATACATGTTTTACATAGAATTAAAGATAAACTTGTTCTTAATGCAACCGCTGTGTCAGATTTCAAAAAAGCTTTACGGTAAAAGCACAATATTCAATAATCTGAGTACAGCGATCAGCCACCAAAGCAAGCCATACAGTTACCCGCCAAATTGTGAAGTCAACAAAAGTCAGAAATAGCATTATAAATCTTCACTTACCTTTGCTGATCTTCGTCGAAATGCACTCCCAGGACTCCCACTTCCACAAGAAATGTTTGTTTTGTTCGATTACGTCCATATTTATGTCCAAATAGTTTTATTTGCGCGTTTAGTTCACTATTCCAAAGGCACAATGCTCGAGCGCAAAATCCAGACGAAAAGTCAAAAGAGTTCCATTACAGTTTGTAGAAACATGTCAAATGATGTTTACAATCAATCCTTAGGATCTTTTTATAATAAATAATATTATCAATAATATCCCAACCGGACAATAGCGTATTCATTACAGAGGAAAAAGAAGGAACGGCGAGCCCGCGTGATCGCGCAGTAAACAACTCATTGGCCTCAGCCTAGTCCACTTGTTGAAACAGCTCTTATTCGACCCCCTTCCACAATAGAAGCCTCAAACAACTTTCTAAAGACTGTTGACATCTGCTGGAAGCCTTGGGAAGTGCAATCTGGCCCCATAGACACAGCATATTGGATAGGCAATCACTTAAATGAAACTACAAACCTCAGATTTCCCACTTCCTGGTTGGATTTGTCTCAGGTTGGATTTGTCTCAGGTTTTCGCCTACCATATGAGTTCTGTTATACTCACAGACATTATTTTAACAGTTTTGGAAACTTTAGAGTGTTTTCTATCCAAATCTACTACTTATATGCATATCATAGCTTCTGGGCCTGGGTAACAAGCAGTTTACTCTGGGCACCTTATTCATCCAAGTTACTCAATACTGCCCCCCTTTCCCAAAGAAGTTAATTAAAATAGTCTCCTGCTTTGTGTGCGTGTGTCAAAGTACATGACAAGGAAGCGATTGTGTGTGCACCGCTGCCCACAGCTTACATCCTCTAGAGACAGAGGGGAGGGAGGGAGGGAGGGAGGGAGGGAGGGAGGGAGGGAGGGAGGGAGGGAGGGAGGGAGGGAGGGAGGGAGGGAGGGAAATCGGAATAGTAGTGCAATGTTTGTATCATATCTCATATCAACCATTTAACAGCTGAGCTATTTACAGAATTCCACACACACACATTACACATTACACGCGCACAAACACACAAACACACACGGGGCCCGGCTCCACGAGGGGGCCCACTCAGTTTTAGTTTTATATCTCTATATAAAAATAGCAAAACAGTTCAATAGATTGAGTGCAGGTTGGCACAAAAAAAATATGTATCTCCGCTACGCTTTGTTAGCAAAATGGTGTGTAGGGGGGTATAAAAAGCCACTGGGCAGTTAGGTATGACTCCTTTGGGTTTCCATAAAACTTCTCATCTGTGGTAGGCTAAGTGAATAACATGGTACACTTCCGCCTGTAATATTTGATTATGATTTATAGGGGTGGGGTCAGGTTCACTGTTGAAGGTGCTTCACTGTGACTCAACTCCGCCTCTTGCCCCACCACTACAGAGTTTCGTTAGCTTCTTAGCTAGCTGTAAAAGTGTTAGTGTTATTATCCTTATCCTAATTAGCTAGCTCAAATCAGCTATTTTGCCACTGTCACGATGGATTGGCTTCAGAAATTGGCTTCAGAAATTGGCTTCGCCAAAGTACCCAAACAAAGCCAAAAAGAGAAGGAGAGCAATGAGCAGCATCATCATCAAACGACAGAGGCCGCTGCCAAGCCCAGCAGCAATGATGCTGCCGAGCTCCAGCTAGCTCCGCGTACAGAGCCTACCCACCCTTCCACAAGCGCTGCCAGGATAATGTCTCTACAGTCCCCTCCATCTCCGACTATTCCTGCCAATCTTGGAACAGAGGAGCCAGCCCAGGTTAGTTTAGAATCCTACATTAGCCGCAGGTTCTCTGTCCAAAACATTCATTTAATAGTGGCTGGAAAAATCGGTTACTGCAGATGCTGCAATTTTCTCAAGTTGAAAGCTTGGTGTTGGGTCCAGTGCAAAGGCAGACAAGGCCTTCACTCAAGCTGGGTATTCTAACTGGAAGCATGCTATTGATAGTACCAAAGGATTCACTTCAACCAAAGAGCATTTGAAATGCACTGCGGAAAGAAAAAAGTTTGAAGTGCCCCAAAATTGTTCCAAAAAGGTTCTTCAGCTATCCCCATAGTAGAAGCCTTTTTTTCCCAGGTAGAACCCTTTTGGGTTCCATGTGGAGCCATCTGTAGAAAGGGTTGTACATGATATCCAAAAGTGTTCTACCTGGAACCAAAAAGGGTTATACTATGGGGACAGCCAAATAACCCTTTAGGAACCCTTTTTTCTGAGAGTGCGTCACGCCCTTGTCGTGTTCACATCCGGTTTTCATTGTAAAGATTTGTGTCATAGGCTACTGTGAAAATCACTTTAACAGTTCTAAATAAGGACTACTGTCTAAGAGTTAATTATATAATTGTATTGTCATCACGACTTCCCTGACCTTCAATTCTGATTCTAAAAGCAAGCAAATCATCTCAGCAGTTCAATTTAATATACATACCCAGACATCACCATGTCTTGAGACGTCTTAACACATCTTAAGACATGTCAGTGAAGACACTTTGAGACATCTCAAGACATGTCTTAAAAAGTCAAGACATTTTTAAGATGCATAGTATAGACTGTCTCGAATATAGAACACATCTTAAGACGTTTTAAGGCACTAGAAATATTATTCCTATGATTTAGTTGTTGACTTATCAATTCCACTTTTGTCTTGTAGTGATTTGGCAATCACGTACTCATTCCTAGGACAGATTTGAGAAAACAACAGTTTAAAACAGTTAAACCTATTTATTTACAGAAAGCTTTATCAACACTCGCAGCATACCTCTGATGTGCTAGAGTAAGGACATAATAACAGTGAAATACAAATAGAAAATGTATGCTTGTGATTATTTCTCAACAGATAGAAGAGATGAACATTCACAAAATGTACACATTCATAGAATAGATGGTCCTGATATGAAGTAAAACATACAGCTTGATGATAGAAATGTGCAAAATGTACAGTTGATACTACTTTACATCATAATGTACAGTTGATACTACAGTGATACTACTTGACATGAAAATGTACAGTTGATACTACAGTGATAAGACTGTACATGAGAATGTGCAGTTGATACTACAGTGATACCACGCTACATGAGAATGTACAGTTGAAAGTACAGTAATACTGCATGTATCTACAAGAAAATGTAGGTTTGTAGGTTTCCTCAAAAAATCTGTTTTTGAGGAACACTTTGTTTTCATGATGGACAATCTTGGTGTCACAAAAATCACAGAGCTGCCCATGTGTACCTGTAGATCTAGTTCCAATTCCCAAATGATGTTGTGGTGCCCAAAAAAGTTCAGTGTTTCTGTCATGCAAGTGGGGGGAAACACAAGGACCTGGTCTTCTTCAATTAATTCCTCATACATACCCTGAAAGAGGAGCACATCTATTAAGTGGTCTAAGAGGTTTCCCCTCCAAGTAAACCAAGGGGTTCTCTGTAGAAAAAATAAACACAATTGAGTTTGCTGTATATCATATATATACTGAACAAAAATATAACTGCAACATGCAACAATTTTGATGATTTTACTGAGGTACAGTTTACATAAGGAAATCAGTCAATTGACCTAATCAATGGATTCCACGTGACTGGGCAGATGCCCACCCACACATAGACCCACCCTCCATTTTGCTCTACAACCTCCACAAGTGTCAGAGCCGAACTGCCAACTGTCTGTAGCGTCCGAACCATTTGGGCTACACACTAACCCCTCTGTGCAAAGGTGAGACTCTCATAAACTTGTACATGTCGGTTGTTTTGCTCTAGGATGCCCACAGGCCTTACAAGACTCGTCTGAAGGTCCCCCGGTACCAGTATATATGTAAACTGTTTAATGCCCCAAAATGTGGGGTTAAATACATGTAAAAAAAAAAATGGAAATCCTGATCTTTCTTATATCTCTCAGATATAGGAGAGACACTTCAGAACAATCTTCCTTTTGATATGTTTTGGGACTGTTGTTCCATGTAGTGAATCTGTTATTCAATGTGTTTATTATGGGCTAATAGCAGTGATTCATTTTCCCGAGATATGAACTATTATTTTTGTAAGGATATTCAACTGTCCTCAGCACTGCAGACTTATTCTCTCTATTTCTCTCTGTGTGTCTTTCTCTCTGTCTCTCTCTGTCTCTCTCTCTTTGTGTCCCTCTCTCTCCGTCTCTCTCTTCCTCTTTCTCGCTCTCTCTCTGTGAGGTGGGTGGTGGTGATGGGTGATCGAAAGAGAGAATGTGAGATGGTGAAAGATATAAGAAAGAAAGAGAGAGGGAGAGAAAGAAAGAGAAAGAAAGAATAAGAGAGTCAGAAAGACAGAGACAGAGCGAGAGAGAGAAGGGGAGTGGTTTTAGGGTGAAAAAGTCAAATATAGCTAGTGGGTGGAACAACAGATTTGAAAAAAGAGAAATGGAAAAGGGAGGACAGAGAAGGAGAGAGATTAGAGAGACGAAAGATAAATCAACACCAAAACATTTCGACAGTGCAAACGTCCAACTCCCCAAACAACTCCTCTCTGTCATCCTTCTCCCCTCCTCTTCCTGTCTTCTCTCCTCTTCTCTCCTCTCTTCGCCCTTGACAAAGTTCTGGCTTTGTTTTCAATCATCACCATTATCTAGCAGACTGGTGTGTGTGCGCGTGCGTGTGCGTATTTGTTTGTGCATGTGTGCGCATGTGTGTGTGTCAGTGTGTGTACATGAAATTGGGCAGGACTGAATGTCAGTGAGCATAACAATGAATAACAAACACCCAGGCACTTCCTCTGGCAACTACAACTGGATCTGAAGGACCGCTGTAGTTCACTGGCTACCTTTCCAAACTTCTCTTGGTTACCTGACGACTTGATTATTGATCCAGACACACTGAGCTGGCACACACACATCCCTTGATTCTATATAGTTGTACAACTCCCCAGCAGACAAAGCTTATTGTAATGTAGTTACAACGTTATGACCAATTTACGACCTGTTGCACTCTGCTTGGAATAATGGCAGTTATTCTGTCATTATCCCATTTATAAGAGAATATTCCAGTTCTCTCAGATATTTCAGAATATTCCAGACAGTTTTTCCAGTTTCAACCAGTTTTGCCTGCTGGACATGACCGCATATGACATCATATGACCATGACCTTTGACCTTATATGGCTTTAGAATGACTGCAGTGCTAAATATGGGCTTGGCTGGCATCACCAAGGCAATGTCAGCCTTCTAGAATGTCAGAATGTTGTTTCTCTTTGATTGACAGATGGACTGGGGAAAGTTCCAAGATTCCCAGAGGTTAGAGAGGGAGGGATGGAGGTAGAGTGGGATAGAGGGAGGAAGGGGAGAGAGAGAGAGGAGGAAGGGAGAGTAATGGAATGATAGCTGTACATTCTTAGAAATAAAGGTGCTATCTTGAACCTAAAAAAAGGGTTATGTGGCTGTCCCCCAAAGGAGAACCCTTTGAAGAACCATTTTTTGTTCCTGGAACCAATATGGTTCTACCTGGAACCAAAAACGGTTCTCCTATGGGGACAGCCGAAGAACCCCTTTGGAACCCTTTTTTTTAAGTGTACGGTAACACATACAACATATTAGTTTCCATGTGTTTGATAACATTATTATGAGCCGTCCTCCCCTCCCCAGCCTCCTCTGGGTGCCAGATATCCCTAACTAAACCTATAATATGCATTTATATGCGTTCCATGCAAATGGATAGATTAGTAAATCAAATGTAGTTGTGTGGGTGATTTATGCGATATGAAACCTTTTGACTCACACTGCATCAGAGAGTTAGATGAGAGAGTGTGTTTGTCGGGGGGTGTGTTCGTCGGTGGGTGGGTGGGTGCATGTAAGTGTGTGTGTCCAGCAGTGATATATTTAAGTCCAGTGACTGTTGTTACTGACATACTGGAAACACTGACTACTGACACAAACAACAGATGCCGACTAACACACACACACACACACACACACACACACACACACACACACACACACACACACACACACACACACACACACACACACACACACACACACACACACACACACACACACACAGACACACAGACAGAGGGGAAGCTAAAGAGACAAACTAGAGAGAGAAATGGTATGGACAGAAGCGAGAGAGGTAATGAGGGAGAGAGAAGAGAGAGAGTGACGGCCAGAGCTAGAGAGAATACGTCTGCTGTGCTGAGGACAGTTGAATAGTCAACAAAAAATAATATCTCAGACTTTGTCCAGGAATGATAAACCTTTCCACAACTTTGGAATAACATTAGGACAACATTATAGGAACGTTCTCATTTGGCTATGCGATAATACCATGAGACGATTGTTCCTACTCATCTCGAATAGTGACAAGAGAAGAGAGGATGAGAGATGGATGGCTGAAATAATGAAAATAAAAATAGAATGATATACGGATGATGAATCCTCTGTTGTTTTGAAATAAAATGAATCGAGAGCCTATTAGTATTCTAATGAAAATAGTTGATTTGTTTGACTTTTCTGTCTGTGTTGGACCATGGTGATACTATTTGTGTGCAAGCCTCAAGCTCTACACTGAAGGCTGTGTACCCTTAATTTTGTCACCAATCAGAGACATTTAACTCACCATTGTGATCTTTACAGTGCTGTCGGGTAGCAACACAGGCGCAAACACTGGTACATTATCATTAACAGTGGCGTGTATTCATGGATGCCAAGGGAAGCCAGCCCCCCCCAAAATAAAATGTCCTCCAATTCGCAAGAGGCTGAATGTATCTCACAGGAGAAAGCTTCTGAGCGAGCGAAACAACGCCCCATCTGTCTCTCTACATGTAGGCATCTCGAAAAGGCAATTAGCAGTGATGTAGTGTTTTTCCTAAACGAGTGCTACAGTCATTGTGTGGACAGAACTTCGATTGAGTTTTCCTCAAATTGGCTTTGTTAAAATACCCAGCTACAATAAATGCGGCCTCAGGATATGTGGTTTCCAGTTTCTATAAAGTCCAGTGTAGTTCTTTGAGGGCCGTCGTGGTATCTGCTTGAGAGGGAATATAAACGACTGTGACAACAACCGAAGAAAATTCTCTTGGGGGGTAATACGGTCGGCATTTGATTGTGAGGTATTCTGGGTCGGTTGAACAAAAGGACTTGAGTTTCTGTATGTTATCACAATCACATCATGAGTAGTTAATCACAAAGTATAGACCCCCACCTTCATTCTTCCTAGACAGTTCTTTATTCCTGTCTGCACGATGAACTGAGAACTCAGCTGGCTGTATGGACGGGGACAGTATATGCCGAGAGAGCCATGATTTCATGAATCAGAACATGTTACATGGCGTTAGTGGTGCAGGGGTCTAAGGCACTGCATCTCAGTGCTAGAGGCGTCACTACAGACCCTGGTTCGATTCCTGGCCGCATCACAACCGGACGGTGATTGGGAGTCCCATAGGGCGGTACACAATTGGCCCGGGGTAGGCTGTCATTGTAAAAAAGTATTTGTTCTAAACTGACTTGCCTAGTGAAATAAAGGTTAAATAAAATACAATTAAGTACAGTCCCTGATGTCTCTCTGGAAGGAGATCAAAATGACTTGAGTTAATGTACGTTATCACAATCACACCATGAGTACTTAATCATAAAACATACACCACCTTTCTTCTTCCTGGAGAGTTCTTTATTCCTCTCTGCGCGATGTACTGAGAACCCAGCTGGCTGTATGAACTAGGAGACAGTATATCCGGAGAGAGCCATAATTCCATGAAACAGAGTATGCTACAGTCCCTGATGTCTCTCTGGATGGAGATCCTCGCCCTGAGCTCGTCTACTTTATTGTCCAGAGACTGAACATTAGCGAGTAATATACTCAGAAGCGGTGGATGGTGTGCACAAAGAAGTTTTACATGAAGAAATTGCAAACTAACGTGCATTTGACACTAGCGTCGCCTTAACTTCTTCTGGCTGCAAGCCCGATGTCGGTACACTTATGACAACAGCCAGCTCAAGTGCAGGGCGCGAAATTCAAAATATATATATTTTTAAATATTTAACTTTCACACATTAACAAGTCCAATACAGCATATGAAAGGTACACATCTTGTGAATCCAGCCAACATGTCCGATTTTTAAAATGTTTTACAGCGAAAACACCACGTATATTTATGTTAGCTCACCACCAAATACAAAAAAGGACAGACATTTTTCACAGCACAGGTAGCATGCACAAAGCCAACCTAACTAACCAAGAACCAACCAACCAAACTAACCAACAAACAACTTCATCAGATGACAGTCTTATAACATGTTATTCAATAAATCTATGTTTTGTTCGAAAATGTGCATATTTAGAGCTGAAATCAATGGTTATACATTGTGCTAACTTAGCTACTTTTTCCCACAACGCCCAGATTTTTTTCTGACACTTTTTCTGACACACATATTCTGACCAAATAGCTATTCATAAACATAACTAAAACATACATGTTGTATAGGAAATGATAGATCCATTAGCTCTTAATGAAATCGCAGTGTTAGAATTCAAAAAAAGAACTTCATTACGACATCCAGCTTCGGTATAGCTAGAGTACCCAAAAGTTGGGCGCCCACGACTAGTTCACATGTACGACAGATATATGAAATAGCATCATAAAATGTTTCTTACTTTTGCTGATCTTTCATCAGAATGTTGGACAAGGGGTCCTTTGTCAAGAACAATCGTTGTTTGGATTTAGAACGGCCACTTTCCCTCTCGATTTAGCAAGCACACTAGCCAAGTGGCACGAATCTCTCCATCGTCAACAAAGTCAGAGAACGGAACACGGCAAAACTCCCGAAAAAAATGCAATAATCTGATTAAACTATATTGAAAAAACATACTTTACGATGATATGGTCAAATGTATCAAATAAAATCAAAGCCGGAGATAGTAGTCACCTATAACGGCAGCTAAACAGAAGGCAAATCCAAGTCCCTCTTCGCGCTCTCCAGAAAACCGGAAATGGGGGACACGTCATACAAAGAGCTTGTATTCCACTTCAGACCAAGATAAACACTACATTTCTTCTCTCACCGCCTCTTGACATCCAGGGGAAGGTCTATGAAGTGCCCGTATACTAATACGTATCATGCCCATTTATAGGCAGGACCTAGAAGAGAGCATCGATTTCAGACTTTCCACTTCCTGGTCAGGAAGTTTGTGCCAAATGAGTTCTGTTTGACTCACAGATATAATTCAAACGGTTTTAGAAACTAGAGAGTGTTTTCTATCCAATAGTAATAATAATATGCATATTGTACGAGCAAGAATTGAGTACGAGGCCGTTTGAAATGGGCACCTTTATCCAAGTTACTCAATACTGCCCCTGCAGCCAGAAGAAGTTAACACCAGTTGAGAATAGAGCCCATTGACTGGAATCTAAATATATACAGTGGCAAGAAAACGTCTGTGAACCCTTTGGGATTACCTGGATTTCTGCATAAATTGGTCATAAAATTTTATCTGACCTTCATCTAAGTCACAACAATAGACACACACAGTGTGCTTAAACTAATAACACACACATTTTTGTATTTTTCTTGTCTATATTGACTACATAATTTAAAAATTCATCTAAAAAAATCATTAAAGTCATTGGCAATATCAGTGGGTTTTGTGATCAATGAGCCATCTGATTCAATGAATGATGGAGCTGAGTTTGCAAGAAATTGCAAACTAACGTGCATTTGACACTAGCGTCGCCTTAACACCAGCTGAGAATAGAGCCCATTGACTGGAATCTAAATATATACAGTGGCAAGAAAACGTCTGTGAACCCTTTGGGATTACCTGGATTTCTGCATAAATTGGTCATAAAATTTTATCTGACCTTCATCTAAGTCACAACAATAGACACACACAGTGTGCTTAAACTAATAACACACACATTTTTGTATTTTTCTTGTCTATATTGACTACATCATTTAAAAATTCAGCTAAAAAAATCATTAAAGTCATTGGCAATATCAGTGGGTTTTGTGATCAATGAGCCATCTGATTCAATGAATGATGGAGCTGAGTTTGCCTTTTGGCCCAAGATTTTTTACGGTGCTCCAAAGCTTTTTACTATCATTCTTTATGCCATTTAACTTTGTTTCATAGTATAGTGTCTTCTTTTTATTTGGTTTAGTCACATGATTTCTCAATTTGCAGTATGTGCAGCCAGACTTATTTGCCATTCCTTTTGCCTCGTCCCTCTCAACCATATCATTTTTAAAATCATCATCAATCCACAGGAAATAAACAGTTTTTAATCATTTTCTTAATGGGTGCATGCTTATTAGTAACTGGAATAAGCAATTTCATAAATGTGTCAAGTGCAGCGTCTGGTTGCTCCTTATTACACACCACAGACAAGCAAATTGTCTTTACATTATCAACATAGGAATCACTACAAAACGTATTGTATTTCTGCAGCATTAGTAAATATGTGATCAATACATGTTGATGATTTCATTCCTTTGCTGTTTGTAGCTACCCTGGTAGGTTTACTGAACCAGGTAGCAAGCCCTATTTATAGTTTGAAGCTTTTTCTTGAGTGGGCAGCTTGATGAAAGCCAATCAATATTTAAATCAACCAGCAAATATACCTTTGTTGATATCACATACATTATCAAGCATTTCATAGATATTATCCAGATACTGAAGGATAGCACTTGGTGGTCTACAGCAGCTTCCCACAAGAATGGGAATCTTGTGATCATAATGAGCTTGTTTCGGACTAATGTCAAAATCTCATACAAGCTGTGCACTACGTTACAACATATCAGATGATTATACCCAAATCCAGGGATTATAGAATATCTAATATGATACAGCCCTATTCAATACCGTCCTGATATGATTACAGTGGTTCCTCCTTTAAAAGTTGCATCATACTGCGGCACACCTTGCGTGCTGCCGCAGCATTCTGTGGCATGTCGTTTAATTGTCAGAGATTTATTCTGTTACTGCAAGTTATTGCTAGTTTGATCACCAGAGGGCATCTTTGAGAAGCATTTGATAGTATTCTGTATTGGCATTACCAGAGAATTTAAAACCTTTTTTGTAATAACATAGTATATGGGACTGAGTTTAAGAAATGTGGCTTAATTAATTTGATTAATATTATGGTGTTTCTATTCAGAGAAAAATGAAAAACGAAACCCTCAGCGTTAGGATGGAATGGAAAATATGGCACTGTAAAACGTGAAAGTCGGGAGTAAGCTACAGGATTGGAGGATTCTAAATTGTTTGCCTTCATTAGACAACTTTGTTCCAATATTTCTGTAAATCTGTGATATTTATTCCCATAGTAATTCGTTATGGATGCATAACTAAATCAACATCTGCTTTTTGAAAGAGTGTTTTTTTATCATTATTTTTGAATGAAATGTGTTTATTTGTTTATTAGATTACTGTGCAGTCTACAATACATACTGTAGTAAACATGGGAAAGTGCCTAACTCTTTAAATAAGTGAGAGCAGGCCATGTCTGTACTACAGAATGAAGGGCACGCGGGAGACCGGGGTTCAAATCCCTGTTGGGAAGGAAGGAGTAGGCTGTCCTTTTTTATTTTTGAAATATTTTTTTCAATGACGTGACTCTCCACCAGGATTGGAGGACTCTAAATTAATATCTAAGGGGCATTTTCCGTTAGGATCTGTGAGAATATATTTATATAATCCTAAATTAATTAATAATAATTGCTTTGTTTAAAAGTAACAATATTTTGGAGATTTCGTTTTCATTTAAGCTAGGGTGAGCGAGAAAAAGGCAATTCTTGAACATGTGTGTCAGAGTCTATCTAGAAGATAGCGAAGGAGTCAGGCGCAGGACACAGGTAAGAGTAAAAAACACTGTATTTACTCAATACAAGAGCGTAACAAAAATCCCGTATTAAAACAAGGACAAAACAGGACATCGAACTCCAACACACGAAAGACAATCACGCACAAAACAGAAAGGGAAACCAGAGGGTTAAATAAGGAACATAATTATGCGATGGGAACCAGGTGTGTAAACAGACAAAACAAAAGGAAAAATGAAACATGGATCGGTGGTAGCTAGAAAGCTGCCCGAACAAGGAGAGGGAACAACTTCGGTGGAAGTCGTGACAATGGGGTGAGACATAAGATAATTTTTTTCTGGAGAAACCTAAATTGATTATTTAGCAGACATCACTTACTTATATTCAGTCAACACATATCTTAAGAATTTTGTCACGTTGGCATAAATTCTTCTGGAGATAGGCGCAGGAATGCGTAATAGTTTATTTTATTAAACCCAAATTACAGCGTGCCGTGTAAAGGCACAGGGACGAAGACCAGACAAACACTATACAAAAACACAGGTTTGAAACCCAAACAAAAGAGTGAGGAGTACCTCGAATAAATAACACACGCGCACAATGATTGACACACGGGACGAGACCCGTAATCATCTGCGCAATCCACAAGGGCATGAAAGCCCAAAACACACAGCACAGGTACTCACATGCACCAACGGACATTGTAACAATAATCGACCCCACCATGGTGAACAAAGGGCACATATATACAAATACAATCAGTGGGAATAGGGGCCAGGTGTGCGCAATGAAAGTTCCAGAGGGATCCGTGACATATTTGAAAATTTGAGTTTCTCCATGCTTGTTTCATAGCAGCGCGAAACAGTCCACAGCGGGAAGGCTATGTATTCTATGCCAACTCGTGGTATCTCTCTTCGGTTACACATCTTTGGAATAGCAGAACAGCATAATGGTCCGGGCGGCCCTTGCTGTGCCTGGAGAGCAGTTGGTCAAGTTCTGTTGTCAGAAGAGGAATGAAAATGTCAGGGTGAACCGAAGACCTGACGAACCCGCCACATATGTTGACTCTGCCTGTCGGAGGTGGAGTTCCAGAGCTCACAGGTGTGCCTGGCATGGATTGTGACTTCATCTCGATCCTCGCCCTTTTCAACGCGTGAGTGAGTCAATGATTCCAATGATTCGTCTGACAAACAAAGAACTTTGCGTCCTGCAGGCTTAGGCATGGCTCAAAGCTGGCGAGACATTCAATAACGTCATCTTCACAGATGAATCAACCGTGGCCCTTGAGCAATTTGCTAAAAATTGCTACAGAAAATAGAAAGAAGATCAAGAAGATTAACGAAAGCATAAAGATGTTGATGAAGAAATGCTGTTTGGAGTTAGAAATATAACACTTTAGAGTACTTAAGCATCAAATACATTACAAGTTGAGGGATTTTCACAACAGTAGCTAGGCTATAAAAAGTATATTGTCCTGCTAATAGGAAACATTTGTATGATATGCTATATTCTTTATTGTAACCACAATGTCACAAATAATTTGAATCTACCTTTCCAATTACTTTAAGAGTTTGGGATTTACAAATGTGCGCTTTTAATTATTAGTTACATTGTTTTAGTTCGAACGTGCATACTTTTTTCTTTAAATTATTGTTTTATGTAGGATGCTACATTTCTGACCAGTTACAATTTCAAGTAGGCCTAATAAAAAAAATCCTACTTCTATTAAGCTTCATTGCCTACCTCAACCAGTTAAGTTATTTTATATAGGTCTAGGCTCCGAAGAAACAGACTCCAATTAAGCCGCCTTGTTGTTTGTAAAGTCAAATTAAAATGAAGATTATTGTTGAAATGAATTGCTCGACTGGTGTAGGTTTTCTCCATCTGTTGGTGTGCAACATTTGCATAAACAAGTGCGTATCTCTCATATCGCACCTCAAATTGAAACATATTGTCATTTTCTGCGGAGTAACATTATTGTATTTGGCGCGGAGAACGTGTCCACTTTAGGCCGGGGATTGTAGGACTGTTGAGGGATAGCTCTAGTGTAAATCTCTGTAATATGGATATCTTCCATACAGAGTTTGAGCGTGATCTGCACAGAAGAGTGTAGCCTACCGCCTATAGAAATATAATGACTACGAGGGCAGTTTCTAATTAGCAAAGCTGGTCTCATGAAGTGCAAAGAGTTATGGTATATTAGAACCCCGTTGTCTTAACCTTGTTATCTTCAACCTACACGTTAACTATCTGGCTAGATGGTTTTTGTCTTTTTCCTGGCATTAGCTTAATTAAATTGCAATTTTATTTCATCAACCTTATGATCTGCTTCAGACCGCTTGCGTTCTGCCTAAGCAGTGTAGCTACAATGCTTGACCTGGTCCCATGGTTGATTCAGAGCGGTAGACCCTCTGCTTTATTGTGACTCCATTGTCTTAACCTTCCCATCTTAAACCTAAGCATGGGTACACTCAAAATGTCTGACAGTTAGTGGAGGCTCCTCAGAGGAGAGTTAATTTCATAAAAATAGTGAAACATTAAAGGTATCCTTTTTAGATATACAAATATATATATTTGTGGGTTCGATTACAGGCTCAAAATTACCAGAAACAAAAACCTTTCTTCTGAAACTCGTCAGTCTGTTCTTGTTCTGAGAAATGAAGGCTATTCCATGCGAGAAATTGCCATGAAACTGAAGATCTCGTAAAACGCTGTGTACTACTCCCTTCACAGAACAGCGCAAACTGGCTCTAACCAGAATTGAAAGAGGAGTGGGAGGCCCAACTGAGCAAGCGGACAAGTACATTAGAGTGGCTAGGAAAAAACAGAGACCGAGAAAAATAGGAGAGAAAAATAGGAGTTAGGAAAAAAACACTGGTTGACTTGGCAAAACAAGATGAACTGGCACAAAGAGACAGGAAACACAGGGAAAATACACCGGGGACTAATGGGGAAAACAGGTGACACCCGGCGGTGGGTGGAGACAATCAAAGACAGGTGAAACAGATCAAAGCGTGATAGTACCCCCCCTCCAGGGACGCCGCCTGGCGTCCTACCTGGGTGCATACCTGGCTGGCCGGGGTGTTGGTGGTGAAAGTCAGCGATGAGGACCGGGTCCAGGATGTCTCTAGCGGGAACCCAGCACCTCTCCTCCGGGCCGTAATCCTTCCAGTCAACTAGGTACAAGAAAACCCGTGCCCCGTGGTAGAACACCCAGGAGGACTTTCACCGTGTGTGCCGGATGGCCATCAATGACACAGGGGGAGGGATGGGCCTGGAGACAGAAGACAAAGGTCTGTGACACACAGGCTTAATCCTAGACACATGGAAAGCAGGGTGAATACGGAGTGTACGAGGTAACACAAGAAGGACAGCAGCTGAACTAAGGACTCTAGAGATGGGAAAAGGTCCAATGAAACGGGGGGACAGTTAGCGGGACTCCACCCAAAGGGGCAGGTCCCGAGTGGAAAGCCATACCCTGTGCCCAATTATGTAGCTGGGAGCTGGAGTCCGGCAGCGATCCGCTTGTCGACGATACCTGGAGTTGGTCTTGAGAAGTGCCGCCCGAGCTCTTCTCCAGGTACGTCAACAACGGAGGAAAAACATCTGGGCCAAGGGTATGTTGACCTCCTGCTCTTTATCTGGGAAGAGTGGAGGCTGATACTCCATAGAGCACTCAAAGGGGAGAGTCCCGTGGCTGAACAGGGAAGGGTGTACCGGGCATACTCCACCCAGACCAGTTGTTGGCTCCAGGTAGTGGGGTTGGTTGAGACCAGGCATCTTAGGGTGGTTTCTAGGTCCTGGTTAGCACGCTCCGACTGGGTGTTGGATTGGGGATGGAATCTGGAGGACAGGCTGGCTGACGACCCAATAAGGGTGTAGAACACCTTCCAGAACTGAGACGAGAACTGAGGACCCCGGTCGGAGACCATGTCCATGGATCCGAAAGACGTGCTGCACCATAAGCTGGGCCGTCTCCTTGGCAGAGGATAGTTTGGGGTGAGGGATGAAATGGGCGGCCTTGGAGAACCGGTCCACTACCGTCAGAATGACAGTGTTGCCATCAGACGGAGGGAGCCCAGTGACAAAGTCCAGAGAGATATGGGACCAGGGACAATGAGGGGAAGGTAGTGGCTGAAGGAGTCCAGAAGGAGCTTGCCGTGGAGTCTTGTTCTGAGCACACACTGTGCATGCAGCAACGAAGGCAGAGACGTCAGGGACCATTGTGGGCCACCAGAAACGTTGTCGGAGGAAGGCTAGGGTACAACGGGAACCTGGATGACAGGTCAGCCTGGAGGAATGAGCCCATTCTAGGACCCGGGACTGGACTGAGTTAGGGACAAACAACCGTTTTGCCGGGCCCCCTTCAGGTTCAGGCTGGGAATGTTGTGCCTTGCGGACCAAGGTTTCAATACCCCAATCCACTGAAGCCGCAAGGAATGAGGTAGGGAGAAAGTTTTAGAGATCGAGGGTGTGGCAGAGGAACTGTATAGGCGGGAGAGGTCATCAGGCTTAACATTTTTGGACCCTGGTCGGTAGGAAATGGTGAAGTTGAATCTTGTAAGCAATAAAGCCCCCCTGGGCCTGCCTGGAGTTATGGCGCTTGGCTGTACGGAGATATTCCACATTTTTATGGTCGGTCCAAACCAAAAATCGCTCCTTCCAGCCAGTGCCTCCACTCTTGACAAATGTGAGCCAGCTAAAACCAACATTGCCCAACCTTATCTTAAAGTTGAGCCATGGGTAAATTCTAACTTCGCCTCACATGTTAACATAAGCAAGTGCAATTTTTAGATAAGTATCTGCATTATCAGAAGTGAACGGTGAATTTAATTAATGGCATTTAGCTAACCTATTGCTTTGCTTTTGTTACAGTTCACAGTCAAAGTTAACTTGCTCCTAATGCTCCAGGCTCCAGGGAATGACTTCATTGGCCAACTCAACATTATGATAACACTTTTGATGAACTTACTAAGCAAATGAAGATAAGTAAAATATTTTTCAGTGGGTTATACTAGACTAGGCCAGTGTGTTAATGCTGCTGGACCCCAGAGCACTACACAATGTCTTGCTCATCTAACACATCTGATTCAACTCATGAAGACATGAGTGCTAGATGTGCTGAACTGAACTATGTCAGGGAGACGCCTATATTGTCCAGTGCTGTGCTGGGTCGGAGCAGGACTGAGAAACATTGAGCTAGCTGGTTTGATTGCACTAATGATGATTTGTGATTTCTGTTTAAAACCAGCTATACCCACATGTTGTTCAGAGTTCAATACGTGGCAGAGCAAAAATATGTGAAACACATTTAATTATTTCTTGAAAGAAGGTGTGTGTGCTACCTTAAGTTTGATGGTGCCTTTTTTCTTCAGTTTTCATCAAATTCAGCATAGCAGAGGAAAGACAGTCTGACATCAAAGTGTATGACCAGTCTCACACAGAAATTGACTCTGTGGTGTTTGAAGAGATTGCAAAGGAGTCACCTGGCACCTTCCGGGTCACTCTAGGTGATGAAGGACTTGGTGGGTCATCACTGTGTGAAATTATTTGTATTATTTATTCATTCAGACTCTTCACAGCTTAATGTGAAGCTGAAAGGTTGATTAATAGCAAATATGAGAAAATTTAAAATATGGAATGTTCACATTCATATGTGGCTTTTACATTTTTTGCTGTCCTATTTTTAAGCTTTACAATCATCATCATCGTCGTCATCCTCTGTAAGATCTGATGACACCATAATTCTGAATTTCTCTGCGTTTGACCCTTGTGAAGAAGCAGCCAGTGGTGAGCCAACCCAAAAGACAGTGCTGGATAAACTATGAGGCTAAAGCGGTATGTGGTAGAAACTACTGTTTAGTGTAATCTGTGTGTTTGTTTCATATTGTGGGACTGGGGATTGTTCTTGAGCTAATTATTTTAAATTTGTACTATTTTTAAAATATTGTAGTTGAATTTACTCACTCAGAGCACCTTATTTCTTTATTTTGCTTTAAAGTTGATTGAAAGAATCCTAAGGTCAAAACCTGGTGACGAACACATCATATCGTATGGAAAAACCAAGACACTGACAGATGCCACCAGAAGGCAGATGATCAACATACTTGCTGCTGAGATGACAGAAACACATGGGTGAGCAAATTATTTGGTAAATATTGTCATTGTTGTACGCATGAGTAACTGTCTTTATCAGTGGTTGTCTAATGCCAATTTAGTTAGATTGTGTACTCATGGAATTCATACACCTCCCCAGGACCCCCCCCCCCCCACCCCCCCCCCCCCCCCCCCCACAAACAAAATGTCAGGATGATATATGCACAGGGAATTATTGCATTGTTTCCTTATCTCGAAGACCCATTTCCAAAAATGTATATGTAAGTAAAGTAAATGTATCTCTGGATAATTACGTACATGATCAGTCTTTGAAATGTATACATTATCCATTTATGTGTTTATGTATGTATTATGTAGGAACATTACTATGATCCAGAGAGTGGGTCTGGATACCTGGCATGACGATTGAAGACCATACAAAGAAAGGCTGCTGAGGAAAGATGTTCCTCAGGAAGCAAATCTCCCAAAGATAGGTTCACATACATATTATAGGCTAATATAACTATGATATAATGAGTTGGGAATCATGCAGGCAGGAGGCTCTCAAATTGACTTTGCCTCCAGTTGGTGGGCCAGGCCATGGTCGACAACCCTTCAGCCGTGACGAAGTGCCAACTAACAAAGACATCGAGGCAGCCATTGCTGTTTTGAGATACTCTGCTGATGAAGACACTGTCCGGGAGAAGATGAAGACTACCTTCCCTCATCGCCAAGCAATGGTCAATGATGCAGACAAATCAGCAATGTCTTCTCAGTCTTCCCCAGATATTTGGACATACCAGGACTGGTATGACATGTTAAATCACTACACCACCAAAATACCAAATACCGCTTCAGGTGTCAATCAGAGAATGATGTTTTGATTATTTTTGTGTATTTGGTGTTTGTTTCATTGCAGATCAAACAGAAGCCTGAAGTCTTGTTCTGTAAGGCCACAGCCAACAAGTTCTTGGAGAAGTGGCCAACCACTTTCAAGGGAAAAGTGATGAAGGAAAACCATGGACTTACACCCACCACAGAACTCTTGGAATTGATGCGCAATGCTGAGTCAGCTGTTGAAAAGGAGAATGGTATGAGCAGAGCAACGTTTTATCTTGCCATTATTGTTTTTGTGCAGGTGCACAATATGCATTTTGGTAGCAATGTAAGTTTGTAACAACCAGCATTGAATGCAAATGTGGCATGTGTCAACTTGACATTGATTTACTGATCAACGGGCTGGGACAGTGACATGGCTGCTATCTTGCTGCTGCTACATCTGCTACCACCAGCTGTGCAAGGTCGTAAGAAGCCAGGGAAGATGTCTGCATGTCAAGCGGTAGATCAGCTCATCAAATTTCAAAAGGTGTGTTGAAAAGTTGTCTAAAATATGTACACCAGACAACAGAAATGGCTCAAGTTTAATACTGTCCCTACCTCAAGCTCCCATGCATAGTATGAAGTGATCTGATGTTCCTATAACCTTTGTCTGAAGTTTGTCACTAAATGCTCCTACCAATATCTCTTGTGTTTTAGGTTGGAACCAATGTGCAGCAGCATCTGGATAGCATCACCCAAAGCAGCCAGCCCTACCTTCTTGCCTCGAGATCCACAAAGAGCAGCATTCACTCCTACTTTGTTGTGATCGACAAGCATGTGGTTCCATGCAAGGCAACGGCCTCAGTGGGAGCCTCTGTAAGGTTCACTTCGTCTTTGGTATGTCATACAGTTCTTGCCTGAGTAACTTCTTCACTTTTGTGCAAACAACCATCTATAACATTGATATGGGGGAAACAAAGGAGACTCCCCGAGTTTCTGAGTTGAGAGCAAGAATGTTGCGTTAAGTGAAGATCTGCTAAAGTGAAATGATTAAGTGTTTTCTATGCAAGACTGAGCATACAAGTTCAAACACCCTTGTCAAGCACCTTAAAGTAATTAATGGACTCCAGGGAGAACTCTTCATCTAAAATGTGGTCAAGTGGGATGTTCACATTCCTTTGGTAGCTTTTCTGGTTTTAGAAAGCATTTAAATAATTGCCACATTAGCAGTTCATTTGGTTCAGTCGGTGATGTTGATTTTTCAAACCCTCAAAGCACCTATTAATACTTGTAAGGGTAGTGATGTTGGAGAAGTGTTGACTGAAAATGTAGAGAGTGAGTCAGCAATGTCTTCCCCAGATATTGTAAATAGCTGTGTGTCTGTAATTGCTGATCTAAAGGCAGCAGGTGTAGGTCAAAGTACAGTTAATTATGTTGTGAATTCCATGGAAGAGATAGTTTATGATATCCAACAGCGAGCTAAAGAAACTGTCATTAAGCATGTTCTATGTGATGAAGGACAAACTGAAAAAAATATACAGCACCCCATTTATGATTTCCTCTCTTGGAACCCAGAGGGTTTGCAACCTCAAAATCATCATAGAACAATTGAATCTGTATGGCGTGCCTTTCTGTTGAGAACAGAGGGTGACTCTTAATAAAAGATCCATCACAAATATCACAGAGTCTTGTGTCACTGGTATCGCATCTTTGCAACATCTCTGAAACATGTTGACTTTTGAAAATTGACTGCAATGTAGCAAATATTGAAAAATACATTAATTTGTCTTGAACTACAATCTAGTCATATGTTCCAGTGTTTTTGTTTCGTCTTGTGTCAAATCTTGAGCCAATGACATGTTCAACTGGTTCAACAGTTTCCCACTTCTCTGTGAAAAATGTGGACCTCTTGTGTTCACAATTTAGCACAGTGAATGGATTCTCTAAACCTTCAAAACATGCCTCAACTTTCTTGGACATTTCAGTTTGTCCTTCAGTCATGGTGCCTACTGAGAAACATTCCTCTTATTTTGGGGGATTTGGTAAGTTCTACTGACCAGCACTGGGGCCTACTCCTTTTATTACTTCAAATAGTTAACATGGGAGAAAATATTACGTTAACAAATGGTCTCTGTGTTTATTTAAAACATTTGATTGCGGAGCACCACAAACTATTTAAACAGTTGTTTCCCCAGAAAAAATGTTTACCAAAGCACCATTTTCTAATCCATTATCCCCGCCGCATCCAGAAAATCGGACCTGTTATTCAAAGTTGGTGTATGCGATAAAGGTAAGCAGAATGTTTTTCAAAAAACAAATAAAATCTTTAAAAAATATGACCAAAACTTGGGCAAAAAAACACATACTATATGGCGTACAATTGGCAATCCTCAGCAATTTTTAGTCAATTAGACAATGGTCGTCGGAAAATAGTGTCTTTGAATATGGTAAAAGGTGGTTCTATGATTGCTATGGCAATGCAAGTGCCCAATAGCACTCAGGTTATGAAAGTGCACTGGGTTAAATACCATGGCTTTGTTTACTGCCCACGCCTGGTTATCTGTGGTTGGATACTGGTTGAGCCATGTGTGCTCATGCCTGCACACACACACACACACACACACACACACACACACACACACACACACACACACACACACACACACACACACACACACACACACACACACACACACACACACACACACACACACACACACACACACACACACACACACACACGCATTCATATTTCACATTAGAAGCACAGAGAGCGTCATGTTGAAGTAAATGTTGTATTACTCTGTCATTTGTAAAGTCATGCCCCCCTTCCCCTCCATAACTTGTACTAAATAAGTGTATTTAACACACATATGTTGTTAGAATTTAGATATCATGAACAGAATTTGTGTTATAAGCAATTTTCTGAGGACATGTAATAACCAAGGTCTGCCAAAATTAAATTATATTGGATTTTTTGCTGATGGATTTAAGTTCTTGTATTGTTTTTTGTGTTTTTACATTTGTAGATATAGCCTACATTAACATAATGTGTTCTTTAGAAAAAGTGCATGTATATTATAATGTTACCTAAGACCTTCATAAACACAACCAAATAATACTTTTTTTTATAGAATATATCAAATGTATTCATTAGACTGTTAGAATGTTGATGTCCAAAAGACGAGTCCTTGGTTTCAAGGTGTTAAAACCTTCTTGTGAAAGTAATTAGTCACACGTCATGAGAAAGAGATGAAGGTAGAAGAAAAAAGGGAGGGAGGTAGAGAAAACGGACGGGGGTCAGGGAGATTCTATATTTTAATCTTACTTTAACAATCGTGAGCACTGGAGCAAGAGGCACGTATAGGGAGTGAGAGAGAAGAAAGAGAGAGAAAAGGGGTGAGTGAGACAGAGATAGAGTTCAAGTTAAATTACCCCCCTCATTACCGCTGACTTCTCCAACGCGTTCAACAATATCGACCACACCATCGGCATTCAGCCCCTAATCCAACTGGGTGTCAGACCTGCCTTCACAGCATGGCTCTGCAGTTTTGTGACTGGCTGATAACAGCAGCTACCAAGACAGCCTCTTAAACTGGCAGGTGCTAACGGGAGGTGTGGCTCAAGGAACACTTCTAGGCCCTCTCATCTTCCTAGCAGTCATTGACAGTGCAGCCCGGGATAGACAGTACACTATTAGAAAAAAAAGGTGTTATCTAAAACCAATAAGGCTTCTTCGACTCTCCCCATAGGAGAACCCTTTGAAGAACCCTTTTTGGTTCCATCTCAATTTGGTTGAGGTCGGGGAATGTGGAGGCCAGGTCATCTGATGTAGCACTCTCCTTCTTGGTCAAATAGCCCTTAAACAGCCTGGAGGTGTCTTGGGTCATTGTCCTGTTAGCACAGCTGAAAACTGTTGTCCTGTTTAAAGAAGCAATCAAACTGGCCTCCTTTAGACTAGTTGAGTATCTGGAGCATCAGCATTTGTGGGTTTGATTACATGCTCAAAATGGCCAGAAACAAATACTTTCTTCTGAAACTCGTCAGTCTATTCTTGTTCTGAGAATTGAAGGCTATTCCATGCAAGAAAATGCCAAGAAACTGAAGATCTCGTACAACGCTATGTACTACTACCTTCAAAGAGCAGCGCAATCTGGCTCTAACCAGAATAGAAAGAGGAGTGGGAGGCCCCGGTGCACAACTGAGCAAGAGTACAAGTACAATAGAGTGTCAAGTTTGAGAAACAGACGCCTCACAAGTCCTCAACTGGCAGCTTCATTAAATAGTACCCGCAAAACACCAGTCTCAACGTCAACAGTGAAGAGGCGACTCCGGGATGCTGGCCTTCTAGGCAGAGTTACAAAGAAATATATCTCTGATTGGCCAAAAAATAAAAGATTAAGATGGGCAAAAGAACACAGACACCAGAACTCTGCCTGGAAGACCAGCTTCCCGGAGTCACCTCTTCACTGTTCATGTTGAGACTGGTGTTTTGCAGGTACTATTTTGCGGGTACTATTTGGATCCAACCACCATGTCTTTGTGAGACGCATAGTAGGTGAACGGATAATCTCCGGCATGTGTGGTTCCCACCGTGAAGTATTGAGGAGGTGTGATGTTGTGGGGGTGCTTTGCTTGTGACACTGTCATTGATTTATTTAGAATTCAAGACACACTTAACCAACATGGCTACCACAGCATACGATACGCCGTCCCGCCTGGTTTGTGATTTGTTTTTCAACAGGACAATGACCCAAAACACACCTCCCGGCTGTGTAAGGGCTATTTGACTAAGGAGAGTGATGGAGTGCTGCATCAGTTGACCTGGTCTCCACAATCTCCCAACCTCAACCCAATTTGACTAAGGAGAGTGATGGAGTCCTGCATCAGTTGACCTGGTCTCCACAATCTCCCAACCTCAACCCAATTGAGATGGTTTGTGAATAAGTTGGACCTCAGAGTGAAGGAAAAGCAGCCAACAGGTGCTCTGCATATGTGGGATGTTTGGAAAAGCATTCCTCATGAAGCTGGTTGAGAGAATGCCAAGAGTGTGCAAAGCTGTTTTCAAGGGGGGCTACTTTGAAGAATCTAAAATATATTTTGATTTGTTTAACACTGTTTTGGTTACTACATGATTCCATATGTGTTATTTCATAGTTTTGATGTCTTCACTGTTATTCTACAATGTTGAAAATAGTAAAAATAAAGAAAAAACATTTAATGTGTAGGTTTGTCCAAACTTTTAACTGGTACTGTGTATATATATAAAGATAATTTACAGTGTCTGTGTACATACTTTAAAGGTGAATGAATCAACAGTTACTACATTCATTTTTGGATCAACATCCATTTTGAACTCATAAATTATTGATATCTACCCATTGATTCAGAAAGTAATATAAATTATAAATGCCTCATGAGCTTAGTTCAACTGTCATTTTCTATCAGAACCCAAACACAAGCTTGTTTAATTCCATTGTTTGTAAAAATAAAAAATAAACATTGTAAAGCCTCAAAACATGGTTAAAACTATCATTTGTATATAATGGATGGTCAGTCCTTGCATCCATAACTCTGTCTATACATTTTAGTGGTTACATTTCTCCAGTCCCATCACAGCTTTTTACCAAAACAGTGTCGGGAGACCACTTTGTTATTGTTTCAACTGCTGATTGCCGCTTTCAGGTGGTGTTACTTTGGCAGATAATGTTACCCATCTTAAGAAAGTGTTTTTTTATCATTAACTAAATGATGGTGTTTTTGGTTTACGGGTATATGGACCATTGTGACATTGTTATGCTGTAAATGGGTATTTTATGATTGCAAGTTATAAAACAAACTAACAAATATTTTATATTTGGCAATTCTGAGTAATTAATGCTTCAGTAAGGAATACTATACATGTATTTGGTGACCTTGGCTATAGAAACTTGTTGATGGGATGATCAACAAATTGTTTATGGTACTGGTAAATATTTCCAATAGATGGCAGCACAAGACCACGACTAACATTTCTGAAGATCAGTTCTCAGTGGATACACCATTTCCCCCCCTTCCCTTCACCCTCGAATGCTTGTTTCTGTCCCTTTCCACACTGCTAACGCAAGAGGAAGGACTGAAACAGAATTTTAGCATATTACTGTGAATTACTATAATGAGGATTCATGTTTATTATTAACTGTTTTTATGCTCATGTTTTGAAATTATACTTGATAACTATTTCAATAACGATGATCAATATTTCTGAACATTGATTCAGTCACCTCTGGTTGAGAAAAAAGTATTTTCCTAGTACATTCATTGTCAAATTCATCAACCAGCATCGAGCCGCTCTGCCTTCTTTTGTCTTTTCTATTCTGAGGTTGTTTACTCTCACTGTCATATGAGATATTAAGATACATTATATAATGCATATATACTAGGATTGAGGTTAGCGCATCTGACTGGTGATTTTTGGGACGGGGTTCAATACCTGCTATAGTTATTATTTTTTCCTCTCCCAAAAGAAAAACAGGCCTAATACGATATATACAGTGGGGAGAACAAGTATTTGACACACTGCCGATTTTGCAGGTTTTCCTACTTACAAAGCATGTAGAGGTCTGTACATTTTATCATAGGTACACACAACTGTGAGAGACGGAATCTAAAACAAAAATCCAGAAAATCACATTCTATGATTTTTCAGTAATTAATTTGCAATTGAGTACGAGGCCGTTTGAAATGGGCACCTTTTATCTGGCTACTCAATACTGCCCCTGCAGCCCAAACAGGTTAATTTCGGTGCGGTCTCGCTTTAACGCACGCTGTATGTCGTAGTAACGTTAATTTTAAAAATCTAACAGCGGTTGCATTAAGAACTAATGTATCTTTCATTTGCTGTCCAACCTGTATTTTTTAGTCAAGTTTATGATTAGTTATTGATTAGATTAGGTGCCTCTCCCAAGATTTCTCCCGACATTTTGTTTGCAGCTTGGCTACTATTCTCATTGTATAACCACGATTTGTGCCGCTAAATATGCACATTTTCGAACAAACAATAGATGTATTGTGTAATATGATGTTATAGGACTGTCATCTGATGAAGTTTTGAGAAGGTTAGTGAAAAATTTAATATCTTTTGCTGGTTTATTCGCTATCGCTAACGTGCATGAATCAATGCTGCTGTGTGGTTGGCTATTGTAGTAAGCTAATATAATGCTAAATTGTGTTTTCGCTGTAAAACACTTAAAAAATCTGAAATATTGGCTGGATTCACAAGATGTTGGTCTTTCATTTGCTGTACGCTGTGTATTTTTCATAAATGTTTTATGATGAGTATTTAGGTAATTCACGTTGCTCTCTTATTCTAGTTGCTTTGGTGAGAGTTGTGATGGTGGCTGCAATGTAAAACTATGATTTATACCTGAAATATGCACATTTTTCGAACAAAACATATGCTATACAATAAATATGTTATCAGACTGTCATCTGATGAAGTTGTTTCTTGGTTAGTGACTATTTATATCTTTATTTGGTCGAATTTGTGATAGCTACCTATGCAGTAAAAAAATGGTGGAGAAAAAAAAGTTGTGTCTTTTGCTATCGTGGTTAGCTAATAGAAATACATATTGTGTCTTCCCTGTAAAACATTTTAAAAATCTGAAATGATGGCTGGATTCACAAGATGTGTATCTTTCATCTGGTGTCTTGGACTTGTGATTTCATGATATTTAGATGCTAGTATTTACTTGTGGCGCTATGCTAGGCTATGCTAGTCAGCTTTTTTACTGATGAGGGTGCTCCCGGATCCGGGATGAGTACCAAGTAAAAGTTAACGCATATCAAATTACCTGGCAGCTATTTAGAAACAACAAATAATCAAAAAAAGTTTATTTCTTAATAAAAAAATGTCTTCAGGCTGTTTAAATCAGCCAAATCTTGAAAAAGAGGACAGGGACATGCGTTTTGTTTAGGTTTTACACCTTTTTCTGGAAAAAAAATATGGTTACCATGACCAGAAAATGTTAAACATTTGATGGCTATGCGCCAGCAATCGCAAGCACTGTGGGTCACCACAACATGTACCCAGGGGAACAGTGAGCTTGCGCACCAAGTAGCAGTAGCAGTAGCAGTAGCAGTAGCAGTAGCAGTAGCAGTAGCAGTAAGCAGTAAGCAGTATCAATAATAAGTTACCTGAGGTAAGCCTACAAGGTTAATGCGGACAGTTCTCAGTGCCAACAATAGCAAAGCTGGCATTGTGACGCGGAACAATAGGCTGAGAATCGAACATTTAGAAGGTGAGTTGGTGCCAGGGTGCTCAAAATAGCTAATAGGAGCTGGCAGGGTGAAAAATGCCGTAAAATAACGCCTGTTTTTTCACGATTAGTTCAGAACTGCGGTAAGCAGATGGGAGAGATGGTAACATTATGAAACTGGGTGTCAGAGCCGTGTGTATAGGTGGCAGGGAAGTCAGGCGCAGGAGAGTTAAACTGAGTGTAAATGGAGACTTTTAATAAATGTCCACTTAACAATGCTCCAAACACGAAAATGTACATACATAAAATAAACATGTGTACGAGGACCCGTCGCGCACCTATACACTAATAAACAACAGTTGACATAAAACAATCCCTGACAAAGACATGAGGGGAAACAGAGGGTTAAATACACAAGAGGTAATGGATGGGATTGAAAACAGGTGTGTGGGAAGACAAGACAAAAGCAATGGAAAATGAAAAAATGGATCGATGATGGCTAGAAGACCGGTGACGTCGACCGCCGAACACCGCCCGAACAAGGAGAGGCAACGACTTCGGCAGAAGTCGTGACACTGGGCTACATGGCGGATGCAATGAACTAGTTTTTATCAGAAAAAAGAGTTGTTAAAAACATAATGTGTCCAGCCTACTTGCTAGCCATACAGACAACCAGCTAACTAGCCACCGAAATGAAGGCTAGATTAATTGGCTTTTATCTGTTGGGTTTAGGTTATGGTTTGTCATGTTTGCTAGGTGCAGATATTCATAGTCTATACATTGCCTCGTTTTCTTAATATTTGACAGCTTAGCTGTCGTGTTAGGGTAGACGCCTGAGCAGTGGAGCTCATATGAGTTGGATATTTGTTTCATAGCCAGCCAGGTTTGCTAGGTCAAGCTAAAATTTCTAGCCCAATGACCACTCAAAACCTGCGCAAAAGGCCTGAATATTTTTTTTTCCACAGCAAGAGACGACTTGCCATGTTTATACAATAAATCTTTATTTCCATAACGTTATTGAGCAAATTAAAAAGGAATATCAAAGTAACTTCAAAAGACGTCAGAAGCAAAATATGGGTTTAATAATTATTGCAAGCTATAACATGACATAATAAAGGAACTCACCAGTTTATAATAGCAATAAGGCGCCCGCTGTGTTTTTGGTATATGGCCAATATAATATGTCTAAGGGCTGTTCTTGATGCAATGTGGAGTGCCTGGATACAGCCGTTAGCAGTGGAATATTGGCCATATACCAAAAACACAGCGGGCGCATTATTGCTATTATAAACTGGTTACGAACGTAATTAGAACAGTAAAAAGTAATGTTTTGTCATACACGTGCTAAACTCAACAAAAAAAGAAACGTCCCTTTTTCAGCACCCTGTCTTTCAAAGATAATTCGTAAAAATCCAAATAACTTCATAGATCTTCATTGTAAACGGTTTAAACACTGTTTCCCATGCTTGTTCAATGAACCATAAACAATTAATGAATATGCACCTGTGGAACGGTCGTTAAGACACTAACAGCTTACAGATGGTAGGCAATTAAGGTCACAGTTATGAAAACTTAGGACACTAAAGAGGCCTTTCTACTGTCTCTGAAAAACACCAAAAGAAAGTCCCTGATCATCTGCGTGAACGTGCCTTAGGCATGCTGCAAGGAGGCATGTGGACTGCAGATGTGGCCAGGGCAATAAATTGCAATGTCCGTACTGTGAGACGGATAAGACGGCGCTACAGGGAAACAGGACGGACAGCTGATCGTCCTCGCAGTGGCAGACCATGTGTAACACCTGCACAGGATCGGTACCTCCGAACATCACACCTGCGGGACAGGTACACCAGAAACGCTGAATCCTTCCATCAGCTACATGTCCAGTAACAATTGCATAATAACACAAGGCTACAACAACAACAAACTGAAGTTACAGGCTATTTATTTTAAAAAAAATGTAAATTGCCTATATTTTGTAGCCTTGTGTTATTATACAAATATGAATGGACATGTTTAGTTAATTGGAAATTATTGGTTTGCCAGCTCCAGCTACGCTACACAAGTGGCACAAATTGATTTGCAATGAATCCAGTGATATTATAATTTCAGCAAATTTATTGTATCAAATGGTAGAATAATGAGACTCGAAATTGAGCTCAGGTACATCCTGTTTCCATTGGTCATCCTTGAGATGTTTCTACAACTTGATTGGAGTCCACCTGTGGTAAATGCAATTGATTGGACATGATTTGTAAAGGCACACACCTGTCTATATAAAGTCCCACAGTTGACAGTGCATGTCAGAACAAAACCCAAGCCATGAGGTCGAAGGAATTGTCCGTAGAGCTCCGAGACAGGATTGTGTCGAGGTACAGATCTGGGGTAGGGTACCAAACAATTTCAGCAGCATTGAAGTTCCCCCAAAACACAGTGGCCTCCATCATAGCTAACCAACCAGGTTTATTGTTAGCTAGCTAACATTAGGCTATAATTAGCAATGTGAATGGCTCTGAGATACAAATAATATTACTACACAGATCATGCACGTAATTTTAGCTAGCGAGCCAGCCAGCTAACGTTAGCTAGCTAACTAACAAAACACTTTAACTTGAAATTAAAATGACTTTTTGACTAAATTAGAAACGTGTGAAATCTGAAAATGTAGCTAGCTAGACAATCTTACCCGTATACATGGATGGACGCTTCTCCCTCTCTGTCACGTATGCCATCATTGCCCTTAGTTTGAAGTTGTAATCCGGAAACAGGTGTTTTATACATCAGCCTTCTGTGTGTTCTTTTTTCAATTTCATCTGCATATTTGCAATCAAACGCCAGAATCTTCTCCATCTCCTTAGCTATCATAGTCTAATTCCAATGATTTCAAAACTTGGCCCTCCAGAAAGTGGAGAGCAACACTTTTGCAGTTCTACCATGTGATATCTTCAAAAAAAAGGCGCGTTAGAAGGATTACCTACACATACTGACCAGTTCATGTTATAGACAGAAGCGATCTACATGGCAGACCAATCCGAACTCATCTCTTGGCATGTCCAGCCCACTCATTCTCTCAGCCAATCATGGCTAGCGGGAAGGTTGCTGTCTTTTTAATTGGCTAAACCAACTAAGCTCATAATTACCAATTTTATTCATATTTACAGATGGCATACACATTTGTTATTAAGGCACATGGAAGTTCACAGGTTCCAGAACGCATTTCTGCCCAAAAATGCATTTTTATAAAAATAAAAAATAAAGTTGATGTACAAATGACTCTCATGTGAAGTAGTGACGTGCAACATATTCCTAGTTTCCAGAAACGAGTCACAATTGTATCCTATCTGTTGTTCCTCTCCCTCTGTAACTCTGTTCCTCTAGGTCAGTGAAAGTGAGGGAAGTGATGTGGAGAGTCAGGGCTCAGCAGCAAAAGGCAGGGAGGAAGAGGAGTTAAAGATGATTGGAGGGATAGAGATGTGGAGCAAGGAGGGAGGAGTGGAGCAAGAGGAGAGTAGAGGGAGAGAGAAAGAAAGAGGAGAGGGAAGTGGAGGAAAAGGAACATGGATAGGAAGAGGGAGAGGAGGAGGAAGAGGTAGAGGATGAAGCAGAGGGTGAGGAGGAGGAAGAGGGAGGGGAAGAGGAAGAGCACACTTGTGTCTGCCCCAAGTCCCACCATTCACCCTTGTACCACACAGCCTGGGCCTAAAATGAAAGTCCAGGGGTTTTGGAGTTGTTTTTAGAAGTGGTAGGAACTTATATCTGTTCCAGAGCTTGTAATGGATTACAACTAGAAAATGGGCGGGTTGACCATCTTGACCAACTGAGGAGCTATTACAATGTTGGACGTACAGGCAGAAAATGGTGGAATTGTGTGTTTTGGGGGATGGTCAACATCGCCATCGTAAATGCGTTCATTGTGTGAGGGACCCTGCAAAGGCTCAGGACCCGCAGGCTCAGTCCGTGAAGGCATTCAAAATGCAGCTTGTATATTCACTTTGTAATATGGCTACAGTGGCAGGAAGAGGGGAGCCAAGAATGTGGCACCAGGGCATGTGGACCGAGTTGTAACTCATTTGAAAGCAGGTGTAGTTTGAAGGGTGCAAGAGAGGGTGTGTGGTGTGCATCTGGAGTGGACGCAGGGCAAAGAGTGGGAGATGTGTAGAAACCTCCTTTGGGTGCTCTACGTGTTCTGTGCCACTTCTCAGGATGGGGCAGTGCTTCCAGAAGTTCCATGACTTGATGTAGGCTAAATGCAAACACCAAAGTGAGAGTGTGAAATGCAGTATGAATTTGTCCTACAGATATGTTATTGTCTCTGAACAGTTGTTTTGTATGTTCTCTCTTTATCTGTCTCTATCCAAAACTTGTTGCATTCACTGAATTGTTGTCTACTATAGTAGGCTACTATTTCCACATTTGTGTCAGGCCTGGTCTATACAAAATCTTAATGGGAGAGGTTTCCTACATTTTGAAATAGTATCTGAATAGTATTTGTGTTTTTACATTGTTACAGAAGTAAGAATCGTTGTCAATCCAATACCCTACTTTGTGTGGGTTTTGAAATACTTTCTGAATATTGTCCTCTGGTCACATTTTGGATAATTGTATTCATTTATATGTAAATAATATTTTGTACATATTGAGTGAGTAACTTAATCAAATTTACTACAATTTAAATACTCTAGGGTTGTTTGTTGTGTTGAGTGTTTTTAGATAGTGTCTGTACACAATGGAAGACGAAATTAGTGTTATTCCTATTGACATTAATGTGGTGTCATATTAAATAAGAGGTTGTGCTCTTTAAAACTAGGATTACTAATTGTAATTTGTTCTTTGTTTTTGAGCTATGTCTGTTTGTTTGAAATGTGTGAGAAAATGAGCTTCATCTTGAAAATGTTCAGTAATCTACAGCAGCATTCTAGAATTATATTGGGGTCTAAAGGGTTAAGAGATAGATGGGAGAGGTTGAGTGATGCTGAATAGTGGGACTAAAAACAAGATAGCTAACATAAAATATACTGTCTCCGTAAAATGTTCAGAACGTTTGTGAAACAGAACAGTTAAAAATATATGGCAAATAGAAATCAAACTGGAGGGTCTTCAGAGATAGATGATAGGGATTGAGGGTAGCTGAAGGATTGGAATATAAACAAACAAAACATTGTAAAATACATTGTGTCCGTAAAATGTATATAGTATGTAGAAGGCTAAGTATTGTTTTCCAATAGTTAACCTCTCTTGGGTAGGGGGCAGTATTTTCATGTCCGGATGAAAAGCGTGCCCAAAGTAAACTGCCTGTTACTCAGGCCCAGAAGCTAGGATATGCCTAGAAAACACTCTAAAGTTTCCCAAACTGTTCAAATAATGTCTGTGAGTATAACAGAACTGATATGGCAGGCGAAACCCAGAGGACAAACCATCCCAAAAAAAACAAATTCAGCCTACCACTGTTTTCAATGGCTGTCACTTTTATTATACGGCGAAATCCTCCCAGATTGCAGTTCCTAGGGTTTCCACTAGATGTCAACAGTCTTTAGAAAGAGTTTCATGCTGGTTTTTGGAAAAATTTGCCAGAAATTGTAGTTTTTCTTGGTGGCTCCCATTTTGGCTGTAGTGTTTCCAAGCGCTTGGAAGAGAGCTCGTTCTTTGGTATCGTCCCACCTGCCCATAAGAAGTTAATCAAATCAAAATATATTTTATATTTGAGATTCTTCAAAGTAGCCACCCTTTGCCTTCAAATCAAATCAAATGTTATTTGTCACATACACATGGTTAGCAGATGTTAATGCGAGTGTAGCGAAATGCTTGTGCTTCTAGTTCCGACAATGCAGTAATAACCAACAAGTAATCTAACCTAACAATTCCACAACTACTACCTTATACACACAAGTGTAAAGGGATAAAGAATATGTACATGAAGATATATGAATGAGTGATGGTACAGAACGGCATAGGCAAGATGCAGTAGATGGTATAGAGTACAGTATATACATATGAGATGAGTAATGTAGGGTATGTAAACATAAAGTGGCATAGTTTAAAGTGGCTAGTGATACATGTATTACATAAAGATGGCAAGATGCAGTAGATGATATAGAGTACAGTATATAGATATACATATGAGATGAGTAATGTAGGGTATGTAAACATTATATTAAGTGGCATTGTTTAAGGTGGCTAGTGGTACATTTTTACATAATTTCCATCAATTCCCATTATTAAAGTGGCTGGAGTTGAGTCAGTATGTTGGCAGCGGCCACTAAATGTTAGTGGTGGCTGTTTAACAGTCTGATGGCCTTGAGATAGAAGCTGTTTTTCAGTCTCTCGGTCCCTGCTTTGATGCACCTGTACTGACCTCGCCTTCTGGATGATAGCGGGGTGAACAGGCAGTGGCTTGGGTGGTTGTTGTCCTTGATGATCTTTATGGCCTTCCTGTGACATTGGGTGGTGTAGGTGTCCTGGAGGGAAGGTAGTTTGCCCCCGGTGAGGCGTTGTGCAGACCTCACTACCCTCTGGAGAGCCTTACGGTTGTGGGCGGAGCAGTTGCCGTACCAGGCGGTGATACAGCCCGACAGGATGCTCTCGATTGTGCATCTGTAGAAGTTTGTGAGTGCTTTTGGTGACAAGCCGAATTTCTTCAGCCTCCTGAGGTTGAAGAGGCGCTGCTGCGCCTTCTTCACAACGCTGTCTGTGTGGGTGGACCAATTCAGTTTGTCCGTGATGTGTACACCGAGGAACTTAAAACTTTCCACCTTCTCCACTACTGACCCGTCGATGTGGATAGGGGGGTGCTCCCTCTGCTGTTTCCTGAAGTCCACAATCATCTCCTTTGTTTTGTTGACGTTGAGTGTGAGGTTATTTTCCTGACACCACACTCCGAGGGCCCTCACCTCCTCCCTGTAGGCCGTCTCGTCGTTGTTGGTAATCAAGCCTACCACTGTAGTGTCATCCGCAAACTTGATGATTGAGTTGGAGGCGTGCATGGCCACGCAGTCGTGGGTGAACAGGGAGTACAGGAGAGGGCTCAGAACGCACCCTTGTGGAGCCCCAGTGTTGAGGATCAGCGGGGTGGAGATGTTGTTACCTACCCTCACCACCTGGGGGGGGCCCGTCAGGAAGTCCAGGACCCAGTTGCACAGGGCAGGGTCGAGACCCAGGGTCTCGAGCTTGATGACGAGTTTGGAGGGTACTATGGTGTTAAATGCTGAGCTGAACCTTGATGACAGCTTTGCACACTCTTGGCATAAAATAAAACATTCATAAAATCGCAAAAGGCCACACGTTTTGCTGCGATGATTACAAACTGTGGTATTCACCTAACAGATACCGGAGCTTATCAATATTTGATTTGTTTTCAAATTATTTTTGTGTACTTGTAATCTGAGGGAAATATGTGTCTCTTATATAGTTGTACATTTGGCAGGAGGTTAGGAAGCCCACCTCATTTTGTGGGCACAAGTCTGCCTATGGCTTAATAGCAAGGCTCGCTGAGTCTGTACATCTCGCTCCCTTCCTCTCTCCCTCTCTCATAAGCAGACTTGGCTCTCAAGGAAAGACAGGTTATGTGCCCACTGCCCACAAAATTTGCTAAGATGGCGCCTCGCGCTCCGATAATAGATTGCAGGTTTGTTGCAGTGTTTTTCTCAAATTTTCTTAATCAGTTTGTTTTGTGCATTACTACATAGACTCGGTTAGAACTATTGGAATACGAATTGCTGGGTACTCGCCAGCCACCCGACATCCCCGAACAATGGACTAGCGTCTTCAGCGAGGCCTACCGGAGAGTAGGAAGCGAAGACTCCGATGGAGAGGCAGACATGTCGGGGTCTTAGTGAGATTAAGATGTCGGGCGACCTGTTCTCAATTTCCGAGCATACTACTCGCCAATGATCAATCATTAATGAACAAACTTGACGAACTCAGAGTGAGGATCTCCATCCATCAGATCTTGCAACATACTCTGTTTTTGTGAGACCTGACTTTACTCTGACATCCAAATGGATTATATACAACCAGCGGGTTTTACAGTTTTTCGAGTGGATAGGATGTGGGCCTTTTCTGGCAAGACCAAAGGGGGTGGGCTCTGCTTTATGACCAAAAACACATGGTGTGACGGGGAAAACGTTCAGGAACTTGCGAGCTTTTTCTCCCCAACTTGGAACACTTTGTCATCAAATGTTGCCCTTTGTACCTTCCGAGAGAGTTCTCAGGGATTATCGCCATGGATGTGTACATCCGAGACTAAAAAGGCTCTCAAAGATTTTCATTGGACCCTGAACAAACTAGAGACCGCATTCCTGGAGGCAGTGTTCATTGTTGTGGGGGACTTAAGAAAAGTACTTTGAGAACCGATCTCCCAAATTATTACCAACAAATAAACTGTCGATATAGAACTCGTTTTACTGTGGATAGAGATACTTTTGTACCTGTTTCCAACATCATCTTCACAAGGTCCTTTGCTGTTGTTCTGGGTTTGTTTTGCACTTTTTGCACCAAAGTACATGCGTCTCCTTCCTGAGCGGTATGACCGCTGCGTGGTCCCATGGTGTTTATACTTGCGTACTATTGTTTGTACAGATGAACGCGGTACCTTCAGGCATCTGGAAATTGCTCCCAAAGATGAACCAGACTTGTGGAGGTCTACAAATATATTTTTTGAGGTCTTGGCTGATTTCTTTTGATTTTCCCATGATGTCAAACAAAGAGGCACTGAGTTTGAAAATAGGTCTTGAAATACATCCACATGTACACCTCCAATTGACTCAAATTATGTCAATTAGCCTATCAGAAGCTTCTAAAGCCATGACATCATTTTCTGTTTCTTTCCAAGCTGTTTAAAGGCACAGTCAACTTAGTGTATGTAAACTTCTGACCCACTGGAATTGTGATACAGTGGATTATAAGTGAAATAATCTATATGTAAACAATTGTTGGAAAAATTACTTGTGTCATGCACAAAGTAGATGTCCTAACCGACTTGCCAAAACTATAGTTTGTTAACAAGAAATTTGTGGAGTGGTTGAAAAATGACCGACTTCAACTGTAGGTTCCAATATTTAAATTGGAAGCATTTCCGCGGAGTCAAATAAAATCTGTGAATTAATTTGTAGTGTATTAATTGATTATAACAATTGTTGGAGGACATTAGGATAAATCTGTCCTTTGATCTGATGAGTCCAAATTTGAGATTTTTGGTTCCAACCGCTGTGTCTTAGTGAGACGCAGAGTAGGTGAATGGATGATCTTCGCATGTGTGGTTCCCACCGTGGATGGAGGAGGAGGTATAATGATGTGGGGGTGCTTTGCTGTTGACACTGATTTGTTTAGAATTCAAGGCACACTTAACCAGTATGGCAACCACAGCATTCTGCAGCGATACACCATCTGTAACGATCTTCGTCTGGAGAAAAAGAGGAGGACCAATGCGCAGCGTGGTAAGTGTTCATGATGAATCTTTAATAGAACAAACTGAACACTGAGATACAAAACAATAAAGTGAACTACTGAAAACCGAAACAGTTCCGTGTGGAACACACAGACACGGAAGACAACCATCCACAAAACACAACAGAAAACAGGCTACCTAAATATGATTCCCAATCAGAGACAATGACTAACACCTGCCTCTGATTGAGAACCATATCAGGCCAAACGAAAAACCCAACATAGAAACACAAAACATAGATAACCCACCCAACTCACGCCCTGACCATACTAAAACAAAGAAAATACAAAAGAACTAAGGTCAGAACGGGACAGTACCCCCCCCCAAGGTGCGGACTCCGGCCGCAAAACCTGAACCTATAGGGGAGGGTCTGGGTGGGCATCTGTCCGCGGTGGCGGCTCTGGCGCTGGACGTGGACCCCACTCCACCATAGTCTTATTCCGCTTTAGTAGCGTCCTTTGAGCGGCGACCCTCGCCGCCAACCTAGGACTGGCAACCCTACTAAAGGGCCCCACTGGACTGAGGAGCGCCTCTGGAAACATATACACATACTGCAGATTGGTGGAAAAAGATGTGTCTCAGATTTTGAATAAGAAAAGAGAATACAGAGTCTACAATAATCTCCCCAAAGAACAGGGACAAGCATTGGATGATTTAAAAATGATTCCACTTTGATAGTGCATAATGCTGACAAAGGCGGAGCTGTGGTATTCTGAGATCCGGGGACAATTGAACAACACCACTTTCTATCAGAAATTGACACGTGACACTGTACCACTGTTCAAAGATGAGACTCATTTCAAGCTGAAGTCTCTTGTGGAAAGTGGAGACATTATGCAAAAAGAATATGAGTTCATGAAAGTAGACTATCCAATCAGGGGCGTTATTCATGCCTTACCAAAAATCCCAAAACCAATTGGATAAGCCAACAGGGATACCTATTGTGGCCTCTATTGGCTCATTGACTGAACATTTCTGCTTTTGTAGATTCCTTTCTAAATTCCAGTGTGGTGTCGCTCCCTGCATATGTACTCAATTCTGTGGACATGATTAACACCCTCAAGACAATGCACAATATCAATTGGGAGATGCTTATGGCTTGCTTTGATGTTGAATCCCTGTATACTAATATCCCCCATCGGGGTGGCCTAAAGCCATGGCACACTATCTTAGTCAATGACCCACTGGCACAATCCCTAGCACTAAGTGTATAGTTGAACTTGCTGAGATTGTTCTGACTAAGAACTTTTTCATGTTTGAAAATGACATGTTCATTATATAGAACGGAACTGCTATGGGTAGTAAAATGGAACCGAAATATGCCAATCTGTATGTGGGGTTGGTTGAGTAGAATGTGATTTTCAGCCCTAACAATCCATTCTTGCGCCATATCAGACTCTGGAAACGCTTCATTAATGACGTATTCCTTCTATTCCAGGGCACAGCAGAGAAACGTCATCGATTCCTCTCCATCAATACAAGCAGTGAACATTTGAAATTCACCCTCACCTTTGATGCGCATGAAACAAGTTTTGTTGACATTTTGATTAAGAGGGAGGGGGGTGGTTTTAGCACAGATCTATACAAGAAGCCGACGGACAGGAAGTAGTCTTCAGACGCACCCCCAACATCAGTCAAATAGTGGTGAGGTCTGATGCTTCCTTTGAAGATACTACCAGTGCCACGTAGTATCTTTCCAGACAATGTGCCGGACGGTAACTATAGATGTGGCGGATGTACCCAGTGTAACTTTACGAACAAATGCACAATGTTCAATCACCCTATTACGAGCAAGGCCATTAAGATTAAGGGCATCATTACATGTTCCACAAAAAATTTGATTTACTTGATCAAGTGTATTTGTGGTCTATGCTATGTAGGAAAAATGAAACAAGCTCTGAAAACAAGGATAGCAGAACACAGGAGTAATATCAGGACCCTTGACCAGAGAAACCCTGTGGCTACGCATTTCATGGAGGCTTGTCACAACATTAGCTCTTTGAGATATTGAACATGTTAAGACTCCTAGGAGTGGTGAGATAGTGATAATCTATTATTGAGAAGATAATTGTATTGGATTCACCGTTTGTGTACCATGTCTCCTAAAGGTCTGATATCAGACCATTTCCTACATGAATACAGTATGTCACTTTGATTTGTCTTGCCTTCCAGGATACCTACTTAGTCATTTTGTAAATATATATTATTTTCTGGAACTACTACATGTACCCATCCCATTTTTATTAAATTATTAGAGATACATATTGTTTTTGCACCCACCATGCGTCATGTCCGCATTGGTCATGTGAGGTGAAGTGTGTATATTTTAGGATGTGAGCACTCAGTTTGTTTGTTTGACCTGACAAAGATCCGTTTTGGATCGAAACATTGTCAATAAAGCGGTGATTTGGGAGCTTTAACAGTGTGCAGGCCTTCTTGTTCTTTACTAGTATTCTTTATTAGCCCAGCACCTATGTTTTTAAGGATGTGCGTTTGACCACAATATTTTCAAAGGAAGCATGCCGCTCTGGTCTGGTGGAAGTGTCGCCGTCGTGTCGGCTCTCCCTACAGCCATGTGGCCGGTGCTCAGCAGGGTTCCATCCCCGAAGGGGTTCCCCGACCCAACCAACCAGCCATGGAGATATGTCACTCGCTGTGGAAGTCGAAGACAGTGTCCTCTGGCAACGCAAGTCTCCTTGGAGATTTTGAGCCCGGACCTGACACAGACCAGAAACAGCTTTTACGCCCTGGATCCAGAGGTTCCAGCTCCCACCCTCATCAGACCATGAGGCTGCCTGAGAGACCGGCTCATTTAACATCGCCAGCTGTCATCATGGGCAGCTCTATGGTGAGAAACATCTTGGTTCCCAAGGCAAAAACTCTGTGCTACCCAGGAGAACAAGTACAGGATACCACAAGGCTGCTTCCGACTGTTCTACGACAGATGCTGGGAGCTGACACTGTCGTAGTCCATGTGAGGTCAAACGACATCAGGAGGGCTAGATCGGAACATCTGAAAATGGATTTTAAGAACTGATTTTAGCATGAAAAGACAAAAAAATGGCAATCATTTCAGGTCCAATACCATCATTGATTCAGCAGGCTACTGGCCTTACACATCTGGCTAAAATATTATTGTAGCTCTGCTGGAGTCATTAGATCATTTTGACTCGTTCTGGAAAGAGAAGATACTCTACAGGAATGACGGAGTCCATCTAAATCATCTTGGCTACTGGATATTACCTATCAATGACCCAAGACCAGCTTAGCTAATCCCTACCATTGTCACAATGAGTCGTCATAATTCTGCATTAAATGTACATTATCCTAGGGGCGTTGGCACACAATGTAAGTAACTTAATTTTATGTCCCTGTCACGTTCGTTCTCCTTCTCGTCTGAGGAGGAGCATGGATCGGACCAAAACGCAGAGTGATATGAATACATCTTCTTTTATTAGATACGAAGACGAAACGAACACTATACAAACTAATACAAAAACAATAAACCACGAACGTGAAGCTACAAACGAAAGTGAACACACAGCTACTAACGTTAGACATAGACAATTACCCACGAAAGCCTACTGTCTATGGCTGCCTTAAATATGGCTCCCAATCAGAGACAATGAATGACAGCTGTCTCTGATTGAGAACCATTCAGGCAACCATAGACTTGCCTAGACAACTATACTAAACCCAAACCCATACACTCAACAAAACCCCCTATACAATACGAGACAAAACATACCAAACATCCCCCGTCACACCCTGACCTAACCAAAATATTACAGAAACAAAGAATACTAAGGCCAGGGTGTGACAGTCCCCCTAATTGCCTTGAATACATTTGTTAATCCTACAGCTATTGGATGCAATAATCATGAGCCAATGAATCAGAGTTACACTGTGCCGTAGTAGGAAGACCACTTTGGGCAGCTTACCCTGCACTATCAAGTCTACTTCTGATAAGCTTCCCAGTAAAGAATTAAAAACAATCAAGCAACCCAGAAAAGTACTAAAAATAGCCTATATTAACATATGCAGCCTAAAAAAACAAGGTCCATGAATTCAATAACTTGCTTGTAACAGATGACATTCATATTGTGACTATCTCTGAAACTCACTTAGATAATACCTTTTATGATACCGCGGTAGCAATACATGGTTATAACATTAACAAAAAGACAGAAATGCCAACGGGGGCGGTGTTGCGGTCTATATAAAGAACCACATTCCTGTAAAGCTTAGAGAAGATCTAATGTTAAGTACTGTTGAAGTAATATGGCTACAGGTTCATCTGCCTCACCTAAAGCCCATTCTTGTGGGAAGCTGCTATAGACCACCAAACGCTAACAGTCATTATCTGGATAATATGTGTGAAATGCTTGATAATGTATGTGATATCAACAGAGAGATATATTTTCTGGGTGATTTAAATATTGACTGGCTCTCATCAAGCTGCCCACTCAAGAAAACACTTTTAACTGTAACCAGTGCCTGCAACGTGGTTCAGGTAGTACTGTAAGTCAACCTACCAGGGTATTTACGAACAGCACAGGAATAAAATCATCAACATGTATGGATCACATCTTTACTAATGCTGCAGAAAGTTGCTTTAATTAAAGCATCCATAGGATGTAGTGATCACAAAATAATAGCCATATCTAGGAAAACCAAAGTTCCAAAGGCTGGGTCTAATGTCGTGTATAAGAGACGTTTTGTAGTGATTCATATGTTGATGATGTAAAGAATATTTGCTGGTCTGTGAAATTGCTTATTCCAGTTACTAATAAGCACACACCCATTAAGAAAATGACTGTAAAAACTGTTAAAACTCTATGAATTGATGAGGAATGGAAAAATGTATGGTTGAGAGGGATGAGGCAAAAAGTATGGCAAATATGTCTGGCAGCCCAACTGATTGGCAAATATACTGCAAATTAAGAAATAATGACACTAAGCTAAATCAAAATTAACTATACTATGAAACAAAGATACATTTTATAAAGAATGATAATAAAAAGCTTTGGAGCACCTTAAAAATGAAATCATTCATTGAATCAGATGGCTCATTTATCACAAAACCCACTGATATTGCCAACTACTTTAATGACTTTTTAATTTGCAAGATAAACAAACTTAGAGGGATCGACAGGCGTCTTGCCTCAGCTGGATCGTAGGGCTTCCATGCCTCAGCCGGCTCGCCAGTCTCTCACGCTCTTGCCAGTTCGTTGGGCTTCCACGCCCCAACCGGCTTGCCCAGCGCCCATGTCTCGGCCGGTTCACCCAGGTGGGACGCCGGGTGGCGCCCCTAGAGGGAGGGGTACTGTCACGTCTGCTCCCGCTCCAGGCTGCCCTGCATCACGCACTCCTATCATCCATTACGCACACCTGCCTTCCCTCGTCACGCTCATCAGCGATATTGGACTCACCTGGACTAACTCATCACCTGTTATTACCTCCCCTATATTTGTCAGTTCCCCAGCTCTGTTCCCCGCTTCTGCATTCAGTGTCTTTTGTTTGTATTACTAGTTTGCTGACGCTGTTCCTGTCTTGTTCCATGTCCGTTCCTTATTAAATGTTTCACCCCCCGTACCTGCTTCGTCTCTACAGCGTCATCTCATGTGACACACACAACTACTGACCACAACTACTGAAGCAGACACCTACTGACCACAACTACTTACCATAACTATATAAATACTGACTACATCTACTGACCACACAACTACTGAACCAACACAACTAAGGACCACAAAACTACTGACCATTATACAACCACAAAACTACTGACCATTATAACTACTTACAAATGTGCATAAATTAGCATATAATACATATCAACAATAATTGTAACCCTTGATCCGTTCAAGCTAGAGACACCAAACCAATGTTCACAGGTTCAGGCTATCGTAACTTCAAATTCTTAATTTTTATTTAACTAATACCTATATAAATTCGCATAATTTAGCATAACATAACCCACCAACACTAACTCTTATATACTGAACAAAATTATAAATGCAACATGTAAAGAGTTGGTTTCATGAGCTGAAATAAAAGATCCCAGAAATGTTCCATACACACACAAAATGCTTATTTCTCTCAAACATTTAGCACAAACTTGTTTACATCCTTGTTAGTGAGCATAAATCCTTTGCCAAAGTAATCCATACACGTGCCAGGTGTGGCATTTCAAGAAGCTGATTAAACAGCATGATTATTACACAGGTGCACCTTGTGCTGGGGACAATAAAAGGTCAATCTAAAATGTGCAGTTTTGTTACAACACAATGTCACAATTAAAAAAAATTGGGACTGTGCCATGGGAATGTCCACCAGAAATGTTGCCAGATAATTTCAAGTTAATTCCTCTACCATAAGCCACCTCCAACGTTGTTTAACCTGATGAGGACAGAGGGCGCTGTTGTCACTTTGGGGGAAAAAGGTGCCCAATTTAAACGGCCTCGTACTCAATTCTTGCTCGTACAATATGCATATTATTATTACTATTGGATAGAAAACACTCTAGTTTCTAAAACCGTTTGAATTATATCTGTGAGTGAAACAGAACTCATTTGGCACAAACTTCCTGACCAGGAAGTGGAAAATCTGAAATCGATGCTCTCTTCTGGGTCCTGCCTATAAATGGGCATGAGACCTATTAGTATACATGCACGTCATACACCTTTCCCTGGATGTCAAGATGCAGTGAGAGAAGAAATTGAGTGTTTATCTTGGCCTGAGATGGAATACGTCCTCTTGGAATGACGTGTCACCGATTTCTGGTTTTCAGGAAGGCGCGAGGAGGACAGTGGGATTGCCTTTTGAAAAGCTGTCGTTATAGGCGACTAATATCTCCGGCTTTGATTTTATTTGATACATGTGACCATATCATCGTAAAGTATGTTTTTTCAATATAGTTTTATTAGATTTTTGAAATTTATTCGGGACGTTAGGCGTGTTGCGTTGTGTGCCTTTGTTCAGAAAGGAGAGCTTCGAGCCACTTGGCCAGTGTGCTTGCTAATTCAAGAGGGAAAAACAATGTTCTAAATCCAAACAACGACTGTTCTGGACAAAGGACCCCTTGTCCAACATTCTGATGGAAGATCACCAAAAGTAGGACCCATTTATGATGTTATTTCATATATCTGTCGAACTGTGTACTAGTAGTTTGGCGCCCAGGTTTTGGCCACTCTCTCGCTATAACATAAGCCTTATGTCGTAATGAAGATATTTTTTGAATTCTAACACTGCGATTGCATTAAGAACTAGTGTATCTATCATTTCCTATACAACATGTATTTTTTTGTAATGTTTATGAATAGCTATTTGGTCAGAATAGGTGAGAGTCTAATAGAAATATCCGCACATTCTGGGAAAAAGAAGCTACGTTAGCATAATGGATAACCACTGATTTCAGCTCTAAATATGCACATTTTCGAACAAAACATAAGTGTATGTATAACCTGATGTTATAGGACTGTCATCTGAGGAAGGTTTATGAAGGTTAGTGAAAATTAATATCTTTTGCTGGTTTATTCGCTAACGCTAACGTGCCTATTGCTATCGCTAACGTGCCTTGATGAATGAATGCGGAAGTGTGGTAGGCTATTGTAGTAAGCTAATATAATGCTATATTGTGTTTTCGCTGTAAAACACTTAAAAAATCTGAAATATTGGCTGGATTCACAAGATGCTTGTCTTTCATTTGCTGTACACGATGCATTTTTCAGAAATGTTTTATGATGAGTATTTAGTTATTCCACGTTGGTCTCTATAATTACTCTGGCTGCTTCGGTGCTATTTTTGACGGTAGCTGTGATGGTAGCTGCAATGTAAAACTGATTTATACCTCAAATATGCACATTTTTCGAACAAAACATAGATTTATTGTGTAACATGTTATAAGACTGTCATCTGATGAAGTTGTTTCTTGGTTAGTTTGGTTGGTTCTTGGTTAGTTAGGTTGGCTTTGTGCATGCTACCTGTGCTGTGAAAAATGTCTGTCCTTCTTTGTATTTGGTGGTGAGCTAACATAAATATACGTGCTGTTTTCGCTGTAAAACATTTAAAAAATCGGACATGTTGACTGGATTCACAAGATGTGTATCTTTCATTTGCTGTATTGGACTTGTTAATGTGTGAAAGGTAAATATTTCTAAAAAATATTTTTTGAATTTCGCGCTCTGCCTTTTCAGTGGAATGTGGGAGGAGTTCCGCTAGCGGAACGCCTGGGCCAGAGAGGTTCAAAGGCCTGCAGACTCACCAGACGTCACCCTTTGAGCATATTTGGGATGCTCTGGATCGACATGTACTACAGCGTGTTCCAGTTCCCTCCAATATCCAGCAACTTCGCACAGGGACAACATTCCACAGGCCACAATCAACAGCCTGATGAACTCTATGCGAAGGAGATGTGTAGCGCTGCATGAGGCAAATGGTGGTCACACTAGATAGATACTGACTGGTTTTCTGATCCACCCGTACCTTTTTTTAAGGTAACTGTGACCAACAGATGCATGTCTGTATTCCCAGTCATGTGAAATCCATAGATTAAGGCCTAATTAATTAATTTCCTTATATTTTTCCTTGAACATTTTCTGTTTCAAGATGGGGTAGCAGTCAGAAGTGTGTTTTGTCTTGTACCGTCCTTGTCCCATGTAAATATCGTTTTCTTTTCGTATATATTTCGTATATATTATAATCTCACTTTCCATCTACGGACTGAATATACTCCCCTGCAACCCGCCTCACCCAATGTGGTACGGATCTGCTATTTTTATACTTTAGAACCTGAACCCCCATCAGAAGCTAGCCAGCTAACTAGCTAGTAGTCAGTTAGCCACTGCTAGCGGTCTTCACCGTTAACTCGGACACCAGCCAGCCTCAGCTCGGTCAATACCTGCCAGTCTACACAGTGCGATATCAACCCAGAGCATATCGGACTGCTTTTTCTCTACCACATCTCCGGATTCCTACCGCAAGCTCTGAACCTTTACACCGGATCATCGCAGCTAGCTAGCTGCAATCCGAGTGGCTACTCCTGATTAACGTCTCTGTCCCAAAGCAAGCACCAGTTAGCCTTGAGTTAGCCTGGACCTAGGCCCATCTCCCGGCCACCTGAAGAAGTCCACCAGCTAATTATTGGGCTACAATACCTCTTTTGCCAATTGGCCTGGACCTTTTATTGCTGACGCGGAGCCCGGCCAATCCATCACGACTGGTCTGCCGACGTCATCGTCCGAGGTGGTTTCAACAGGCTCTTCCGTTGCGACATCACCAAAGGCCTATCTGCCCACCCAGCTCTCAGAATCGGCGTGTCTCCAGCTCGCCTAGCGTAGTAGCGACTAATGAACCGGCTCCCTGACTCACCTATTGCTACTCATTGGACCCTATGATCACTCGGCTACACATGCCTCTCCCTAAAGTCAGTATGCCTTGTCTGTTGCTGTTTTGGTGAGTGATTCATGTCTTATTTCACTGTAGAGCCCCCTGCCCTGCCCAATATGCCTCAGATAGCCCTTTTGTCCCATCCCCCACACATGCAGTGACCTCACCTGGCTTAACTGGTGCATCTAGTGCATCTAGTGACAAACTTCTCTCATCGTCACTCAATGCCTAGGTTTACCTCAACTGTACTCACATCCAACCATACCCTTGTCTGTACATTATGCCTTGAATCTAATCTTCCACGCCCAAAAATCTGCTCCTTTTACTCTCAGTTCCGAACGAAACAAGACGACCAGTTCTTGTTATATAATTATATATATATATATTGTATATATATTATATATATTGTTATATAATTCTCCGGTTGGAACGTTATTCAAGATTTATGTTAAAAACATTCTAAAGATTGATGCAATACATCGTTTGACATGTTTCTACGGACTGTTATGGAACTTTTGGACATTTCGTCAGGTTTTAGTGAACGCGCTTCCCTGACGTTGGATTTGTAAACCAAACACGCAACAAAAATAGTGTCAGAGCTACTAGGAGTACTGGGTGGATGGAGTCAAGCGCAGAGAGCAGGTTTAAGGAACGTGGATTTATTTTCCAATGCACAGGGAAAACGATCATGCCCTAAAACACACGGGCGCATGAAACGATGAGTCCAAAAACACCGGACTAAACTGTTCCGAGAAAATAACAAAATCCACTTCACAATCCAACACCAACATAACAGAAAAACAAGCCCGCACAACAGCCAGCGGGCTACCTACCCTTAAATAGCCTACCCACCAAACTAAACTCAAAACAGGTGCACCTAATCAGCCCAAACTAACAGAAACAAAAAGAAAAGAATCGATGGCAGCTAGTAGGCCGGTGACGACGACCGCCGAGCGCCGCCCGAACAGGAAGAGGCACCATCCTCGGCGGGATTCGTGACAAATAGCTATTTGGACATAAATGATGGACAATACCGATAAAAATGAACATTTCTTGTGGAAGTGGGAGTCCTGGGAGTGCATTCCGACGAAGATCAGCAAAGGTAAGTGAACATTTATAATGCTTTTTATGAGTTTTGTTGACTGCACAATTTGGGCGGGTAACTGTATGGCTTGCTTTTGTGGCTGAACGCTGGTTTCAGATGATTGAATATTGTGTTTTGCTGTAAAGCTTTTTGAAATCTGACACAGCGATTGCATTAAGAACAAGTGTATCTTTAATTCTATGTAAAACATGTATCTTTCATCAAAGTTTATGATTCGTATTTCTGTTATTTGACGTGGCTCTCTGCAATTTCTCCGGATATTTTTGGAGGCATTTCTGAACATGGCGCCAATGTAAACTGAGGTTTTTGGATATAAGTATGAACTTAATCGAACAAGACATATACAGTATGTATTGTGTAATATGAAGTCCTATGAGTGTCATCTGATGAAGATCATCAAAGGTTAGTGATTCATTTTATCTCTATTTGTGCTTTTTGTGACTCCTCTCTTTCGCTGGACAAATGGCAGAATTTTTCTTTGAGTTGGTGGTGACCTAACATAATCGTTTGTGGTGCTTTCGCTGAAAAGCCTATTTGAAATCGGACACTTTGGTGGGATTAACAACAAGATTACCTTAAAAATGGTATGAGATACATGTATGTTTGAGGAATTTTAATTATGAGATTTCTGTTGTTTGAATTTGGCGCCCTGCACTTTCACTGGCTGTTGTCATATCGATCCCATTAACGGGATTGCAGCCATAAGAGGTTTTAACCAGTCACCACCACTACAGCTGCATATATTACCATACTATAACGTTTTTCAAAACCATACATACTATAAAACTGCTTTGCTTTAATTAGTAAAGTAAAAGGTTTTAAACTTCTACCACAAAAATACTTCAAAATAGTTAAAGCAAGTCCCATAAATTGTACATATACAATTACCATCTAGTTGCAGTATTAACATTTCTATTGAAAAAGCACATTTGAATAGATGTTTGTACCATTTCTAATAATATTGGGTCAAGTTCAGACCAAAAGGTTAAACAGAATTCCGGTGGGATGCCATCCCATCTAAGGGATTTACGCATTGAGGTTCCATCCTGACTCTTTGAAGAGGGGCTTGCCATGCAGCCAATTTTTATGTATCAGACGCATCTGCACTCGAAATGAGGATATTATCATTGAATCAAATACATTTTGCTCGAATTTCCTTCACAGAGGCTGCTCCACAGAAAGTTTGGACTCTGCTCTCGATAAAGTCCGGGCTATGGACAGATGACACATTACAATTCTAACGCAACAAAAAATAAATACTTTTCTGTGGTGTGCTTTACCGCATACACTCCTTACAGCCCTGACATTAAAAACATTATTAGACAACACTGCAAAGTATTGCAAACTGTGTGCTATGATGTGTTTCATGTTCCAGTTTACTAGCTACAACCTGGTCTCAGAGCATTTTGTATTATTCTGTACGTAAATCCGGGAACACTCCTTTTAGTATGATATTTTCAATTTCGTATAAAATTGCAAAACATGCAATATGTTATGAATTTGCAAAACATACAATATGTTACGATTTCGCAAAACATGATATGTTATGAATTTCAAATTGCTAGGTGGCTAGGTGGATAAGGCTGATGTTAGTTAGCTGGCTAACGTTAGCTAGACTAGGGGATAGGGTTAGGGTTAAGGTTAGGGTTAAGGTTAGGAGTTAGGTTTAAAGGGGAAGTGTTAGCTAACATACTAAGTGTCAAGGCTCAGGAGAAGATGTAGACAGTTTTGAAGTAACAAAAGTGTATTAAAAAAATAGGGGTGCAGGCAAACAACAGGTCAAGGGCAGGCAGAGGTCAGTATTCCAGAGCAGAGTCCGAAAGCTACAGAATGGCAGGGTGGTGTGACAAGGTACAGAACGGCAGGCAGGCTCAGGGTCAGGGCAGGCAGAATGGTCAGAACCGGGAAAACTAAAAAAACAGGAACTAGAAGAAGACAGGAGCAAGGGAAAAACTCTGGTAGACTTGACGAAACCAAACGAACTGGCAACAGACAAACAGAGAAAACAGGTATAAATACGCTAGGGATAATGGGGAAGATGAGTGACACCTGGAGGGGGGTGGAGACAAGCTCAAAGACAGGTGAAATAGATCAGAGTGTGACACTAAGTAGTAGCAACGTTGCTAATTGGCTAAAGGGCTAAAGTTGTCCATGATGAGATTTGAATACGCAACCTTTGGGTTGCTAGACGTTCACTTTTCTACGCTCATCCATCCACCCTGACCAATCACCCTCATTAAGTAACCTTCTGTCTTCTGTAACTATGCTAAACGTAACATATCATACTAATTTCAGTGTCTCGGATGTACGCTTACTATGTTATGTCTAGTCTAAGAGACCAGGCTGCAACTCCAGGTCAGCAGCCTAAAGGCTCTGCATGATCAATCTGACATCTGCAGTGATATCTGAAGTGGCTATACAGCATGTGGCCTCTGTAGAAGTTAAAGCTTTCATACTTCTTGCGCTTCGGGGAGCTGTCATATAAATTAGTCTGCACCGCACCACTCATAGTAATTCAGGGCTAATCTCTATAGCCATCCATCTAATTACAAGCAACTGGCTAAACAAAAAGACAGCACCTTACCTCTTCTGAGATGTTGGAGTCTGTTTCCCAGTGCTTGACATAGGAACTCAGCAAAGATAGCATGAAGTAAAAAGACTGCACCATTTTCCCACCTGCATCTCCATCCCGAATCTCCCCATTGCCCCCCAGCAAAATGTGCCTACATTTAGGCAACTCTTTATATGTGTATTACACACTATGTTGATGTAAACATCTGAGTATAATGCTTGTATGGATGTCAACCCCAATACATGTTCATGTCATTGTCATCAATCAATGGCATGGCCGGCCAAACCCTCCCCTAACCCGGACAATGCTGGGCCAATTGTGCTTCGCCTCATGGGTCTCCCGGTCACAGCTGGCCTGGGATCGAACCCAGATCTGTAGTGACGTCTCAAGCACTAAGATGCAGATGATTACACTGCTGCGCCACTTGGGAGGCCAGTGTCTTTTTAGATGTGGCATTTTTTATATTATTCTACATATTCCTTCTTAATATGCATTGACTCCCTATTCATCAGTATCTAGTCAACTATCTGCTTGCACCTGTTATGCACAGCTGGTGTGTCTTCTTAAGTACATGTCTTCTTAATTTATTTGTACAGCACTAATGAAGGCATAAGGCTGAAATGTATGCAACATTTTTGTTATCTAGCACCTTGCATTTCCACTTTTGTATTCTTTAAAGCTTGAATAAAATTAATTATATTATTTTTGCATCTCGGCCTCCTTGGGTTATTCCTTTTCATAGTTTTGAGTAGTCTCTCTCTCTCTCTCTCTCTCTTTTTTGGCCTGTACATGACCATTCTCTTAACTGCCCCTTGGACACTATTAAATATCAGAGACTTGAACCATCTGCCTCCCGTGTCTGCATCTGGGTCTCACCTTGTGCCCTTATCTCCATTCCCAGACAGAGAATGTATGAGGATGTATTCACACACACTTAGCCTTTTACCTAACTGTATGTAATGATGTTCTGAAAACACAGCAGCATTGCAGTTCTTGACATACTCAAACCGGTGCGCCTGGCACCTGCTACCATACCCCTGGACTTAAATTTTTTAAATATTTGTCCTGTCTTGCCCATTCGACCTTTGAATGGCACACACACAATCCGTGTCTCAATGATTAAAAATCATTCTTTGACCTGTCTCCTCCCCTTCATCTACTCTGATTGAAGTGGATTTAACAGGTGACATCAACAAGGGATCATATCTTTTACATGGATTCACCTGGTCAGTCTATGGGTGTGTTTTGTAATTTCAATCTGGAGTGCCAGAGTGCGCTCAGAGTGCACTCTGGGCGTTCGTAAATTCAGATTGTCAGATTGTCTGTTCGTAAATTCAGAGCGTCACGCTCTTGGAGCGTTCAGAGCGAACACTGGATGCTCTTGCCGAAGAGTAGGGTTGATCCAAGCATTCTGACCTCAGAACTGCAGTCAAGCACCCATGCTAACTGGGCTTGCTAGCTACTTCCAGACACAAATGAGAGAACACCTCACTCTGACCACTTTACTCACTCTAGCAGAGCTGGTTAGGCTGTTTTCATGTTATCCAGATCGTTGGTGACGAACTGTGCTGCTGGCAACAATTTAATGACGCTTTTTTGCCGACAACAGCCATATCAAATAAAATACAATTTTATTGGTCACATAAATATATTTAGCAGATGTTATTGTTGGTGTAGCAAAATTATTGTGTTCCTAGCTCCAACAGTGTTGTAGTATCTAACAATTCGCAACAATACACACACATCTAAAAGTAGAAGAATGGAATTTAGAAATATATCAACATTAGGATGAGCAATGTCGGAGTAGCATTGACTAAAATACAGTAGGATAGAATACAGTATATACATATGAAATGAGTAAAGCAGTATGTAAACATTATTAAAGTGACTAGCGTTCCATTATTAAAGTTACCAGTGATTCCGTGTTTATGTACATAGGGCAGCAGCATCTAAGGTGCAGGGTTGAGTAACCGGGTGGAAGCCGACTACTGATGGCTATTTAACAGTCTGATGGCCTTGACATAGAAGCTGTTTTTCAGTCTCTAGGTCCCAGCTTTGATGCACCTGTACTGACCTCACCCTCTGGATGATAGCGGGTTGAACAGGCCATGGCTCGGGTGGTTGATGTCCTCTTGAGGTTGAATGTCCTCTTGAGGTTGAAGACCACATGGTCTGTGTGGGTGGACCATTTCAGATTGTCAGTGATGTGTACGCTGAGGCACTTGAAGCTTTTTACCTTCTCCACTGCGGTCCCATCGATGTGGATAGGGGCGCACTCCCTCTGCAGTTTCCTGAAGTCCACGATAGGCTCCTTCGTTTTGTTGACGTTGAGGGAGAGGTTATTTTCCTGACACCACTCCGCCAGGGCCCTCACCTCCTCCCTGTAGGCTGTCTCGGCATTGTTGGTAATCAGGCCTACTACTGTTGTGTCATCTGCAAACTTGATGATTGAGATGGAGGCGTGCACCCTTGTGGGATCCCTGTGTTGAGGATCAGCGAAGTTAAGGTGTTGTTTCCTACCTTCACCACCTGGGGGCGGCCTGTCAGGAAGTTCAGGACCCAGTTGCACAGGGGGCGAGGTTCAGACCCTGGGCCCCGAGGTTAATGATGAGCTTGGAGGGTAATATGGTTGTGAAGGCTGAGCTATAGTCAATGAACAGCATTCTTACAGACAGTGCCTTCAGAAAGTATTTTTTGTTATGTTACAGCCTTTTTCTAAAAAGTATTAAAATAAATCCTCATCAATCTACACACAATACCCCATAATGACAAAGCAACAACAAGTATTAGAAATTTTAACAAATTTATTAAAAATTAAAAAACAAATATACTTCTCTATGAGACTTGAAATTGAGCTCAGGTGCATCCTGTTTCCATTGATCATCACTGTTTCTACAACTTGATTGGAGTACACCTGTGCTAAATTCAATTGATAGGACATGATTAGGAAGGTACACAACTGTCTATATAAGGTCCCACAGTTGACAGTGCATGTCAGAGCACAAACCAAGCCATGAGATCGAAGGAATTGTCCATAGAGCTCTGAGACAGGATTGTGTCGAGGCACAGATCTTGGAAAGTGTACCGAAACATTTCTGCAGCATTTAAGTTCACCAAGAACACAGTGGCCTCCATCATTCTTAAATGGAAGAAGGTTGAAACCACCAAGACTCTTCCTAGAGCTGGCCGCCCGGCCAAACTGAGCAATCGGGGAAGAAGGGCCTTGGTCAGGGAGGTGACCAAGAACCCGATGGTCACTCAGACAAAACTCCAGAGTTCCTCTGCGGAGATGGAAGAATCTTCCAGAAGGACAACTATCTCTGCAGCATTCCAGCAATTAGGCCTTTATGGTAGAGTGGCCAGATGGAAGCCACTCCTCAGTTAAAGGCACATGACAGCCCACTTGGAGTTTGCCAAAAAGCACCTAAAGACTCTCAGACCATGAGAAACAAGATTCTCTAGTCTGATGAAACCAAGATTGAACTCTTTGGGCTGAATGCCAAGCATCACTTGAAGCATGGTGGTGGCAGAATCATACTGTGGGGATGATTTTCAGCTGCAGAGACTGGGAAAGATGAACTGAGCAGGGTAGAGCGAGATTCTTGATGAAAACCAGCTCTAGAGTGCTCAGGACCTTAGCCTGGGGCAAAGGTTCACCTTCCAACAGGACAACAACTCTAAGCATACAGCCAAGACAACGCAGGAGTGGCTTCAGGGACAAGTCTCTGAATGTCCTTGAGTGGCCTAGCCACAGCCCAGACCTGAACCCATTTGAACATCTCTGGAGAGACCTGAAAAAACCTGACAGAACTTGAGAGGATCTGCAGAGAAGAATGGGAGAAACTCCCCAAATACAGGTGTGCCAAGCTTGTAGCATCATACCTAAGAAGACTCTGTAATCACTGCAAAAGATGCTTCAACTGTACTGAGTAAAGTGTCTGAATATTTATGTAAGTGAAATATTTCAGTTTAAATTTTTTATAAATTTGCCAAAAAATCTAAAATCCTGGATTTACTTTGTCATTATGGGGTATTGTGTGTAGATTGGTGAAGGGGAAAAAAACAATTTAATCAATTTCAGAATAAGGCTGTAACGTAAGAAAATGTGGGAAAAGTCAAGGGGTCTGAAAACGTATCGAATCCACTGTAGGTATTCCTCTTGTCCAGATGGGATAGGGCAGTGTGCAGTGCGATGGCGATTGCATCGTCGGTGGATATATTGGGGCGGTATGCAATTTGAAGTTGGTCTAGGGTGTCAGGTAAGGTAGAGGTGATATGATCCTTACATAGCCTCTCAAAGTACTTCATGATAACAGAAGTGAGTGCTATGGGGCGATAGTCATTTAATTCAGTTACCTTTGCTTTCTTGAATACAGGAACATTGGTGGACATCTTGAATCAAGTGTGGACATCAGACTGGGATAGGGAGATATTTAATATGTCCGTAAACACTCCAGCCAGCTGGTCTGCGCATGCTCTGAAGACGCGGCTAGGGATGCCGTCTGGGCCAGCAGCCTTGCGAGGGTCGGCCACGGAGAACGAGATCCCACAGTTCTTGGGAGCGGGCCACGTCCGTTTCACCGTGTTATCCTCAAGCGGGCAAAGAAGGTGTTTCGCTTGTCCGGGTGCAAGACGTCAGTGTCCGCGACGTGGCTGGCTTTCCCTTTGTAATCCGGGATTGTATGTAGGCCCTGCTACATACGTCTGATGTCTGACCTGTTGAATTGCAACTCCACTATGTCTCTGTACTGACTTTTTGCCTGTTTGATTGCCTTACGTAGGGAATAACTACACTGTTTGTATTCGACCATATTCCCAGTCACTTTGCGATGGTAAAATGTGGTAGTTCGCGCTTTTGTTTTGTGCGAATGCTGCCATCTATCCAAGAATTTTGGTTTGGGTAGGTTTTAATTGTCACAGTGGGAACAACATCCCCTATACACTTCCTGATGAACTCACATCAAATTGTATTTATCACATGCTCCGAATACAACAGTTTTTTTGTGAAATGCTTACCTATAAGCCCTTAACCAATAATGCAGTTCAAGATAGAGTCAAGAAAATATTTACTAAATAAACTAAAGTAAAAAAAATCAAATCAAAAAGTAACACAAGAAAATTACATAACAATAACGAGGCTATATACTGGGGGTACCGGTACCGAGTTAATGTGCGGGGGTACAGGTTAACCAAGGCAATTTGTAAAGTGACTATGCATAGATAATAAACAGAGAGTAGCAGCAGTGTAAAAACAAAAGGGGTGGGGTCAATGTAAATAGTCTGAGTGGCAATTTGAGTAATTGTTCAGCAGTCTTATGGCTTGGGGGTAGAAGCTGTTAACCTGTTTGGGCTGCAGGGGGCGTATTGAGTAGCCAGATAAAAGGTGCCCATTTCAAACGGCCTCGTACTCAATTCTTGCTCGTACAAAATGCATATTATTATTACTATTGGATAGAAAACACTCTCTAGTTTCTAAAACCGTTTGAATTATTTCTCTGAGTGAAACAGAAGTCATTCTGCAGCACACTTCCTGACCAGGAAGTGGAATGTCTGAAACCGAGGCTCTCTTCTACTCCCTGCCTATACATGGGCATGATACGTAAGAGTCTACGTGCACTTCATACACCTTCCCCTGGGTGTCAAGAGGCGGTGAGAGAAGAAATTTCGTGTTTATCTTGGTCTGAGGTGGTATGACGTGACCGTCCATTTTCTGTTTTCTGGAGCGCGAGAAAGGGACATGGATTTGCCTTCTGTTTAGCTGTCGTTATGGATGACTATTATCTCCGGCTATGATTTTATTTGATACATGTGACCATATCATCGTAAAGTATGTTTTTTCAATATAGTTTCATCAGATTATTGAAAATTTTTCGGGAGTTTTGCCGTGTTCCGTTCTCTTCCGTTTGTTGACTTGGAGAGCTTTGTGCCACTTGGCAAGTGTGCGTGCTAAATCGAGAGGGGAAATGAACGTTCTGAATCCAAACAACGACTGTTCTTGACAAAGGACACCTTGTCCAACATTCTGACGGAAGATCACCAAAAGTAAGAAACATTTTTTGATGCTAATTCATATATCTGTCGTGCATGTGAATTAGTCGTGGGCGCCCAACTTTGGGGTACTCAGCTATACCGAAGCTGGATGTCGTAATGAAGTTATTTTTTAGAATTCTAACACTGCGATTTCATTAAGAACTAATGGATCTATCATTTCCTATACAACATGTATTTTTTACTTATGTTTATGAATAGCTATTTGGTCAGAATATGTGTGTCAGAAAACGTGTCAGAAAAATATCGTTGCTGTTTAGACGTTGTGGGAAAAAGATGCTACGTTAGCACAATGTGTAACCACTGATTTCAGCTCTAAATATGCACATTTTCGAACAAAACATAAGTGTATGTATAACCTGATGTTATAGGACTGTCATCTGATGAAGAAAATCAAGGTTAGTGAAAATTATATATCTTTTGCTTGTTTGTTACGATCGCTAACTTTTGCTAATGGGAAATTGCTTGTGTTTTTGGCTATTGTGGTACGCTAATATAACGCTCTATTGTGTTTTCGCTGTAAAACACTTGATAAATCGGAAATATTGTCTGGAATCACAAGATGCCTGTCTTTCAATTGCTGTACACTATGTATTTTTCAGAAATGTTTTATGATGAGTAATTAGGTATTTGACGTTGGTGTCTGTAATTATTCTGGCTGCTTTCGGTGCAATTTCTGATTGTAGCTGCAATGTAAACTATGATTTATACCTGAAATATGCACATTTTTCTAACAAAACATATGCTATACAATAAATATGTTATCAGACTGTCATCTGATGAAGTTGTTTCTTGGTTAGTGGCTATTTATATCTTTATTTGGTCGAATTTGTGATAGCTACTGATGGAGTAAAAAACTGTTGGAGTAAAAAAAGTGGTGTCTTTTGCTAACGTGGTTAGCTAATAGATTTACATATTGTGTCTTCCCTGTAAAACATTTTAAAAATCGGACATGTTGGCTGGATTCACAAGATGTGTACCTTTCATATGCTGTATTGGACTTGTTAATGTGTGAAAGTTAAATATTTAAAAAAAATATCTTTTGAATTTCGCGCCCTGCACTTTGAGCTGGCTGTTGTCATAAGTGTACCGACGTCGGGCTGCAGCCATAAGAAGTTAAGGAGCTTTTTGGTCATAGACTTGGCACTCCAGTACCGCTTGCCATGCAGTAGCAGAGAGAACAGTCTATGACTCGGGTGACTGGAGACTTTGAACATTTTTAGGCCCTTCCTCTGACACCGCCTAGTATATAGGTCCTGGATGTCAGGAAGCTAGGCACAAGTGATGTACTGGGCCATACGCACTGCCCTCTGTAGCGCCTAACGGTCAGATGCCGAGCAGTTGTCATACCAGGCGGTGATGCAACCGGTCAGGATGCTCTCGATGGTGCATCTGTAGAACGTTTTGAGGATCTGGGGACCCATGACAAATCTTTTCAGGTCTCCTGAGGAGGAAAAGGTGTTGTCGTGCCCTCTTCAAAACTGTCTTGGTGTGTTTAGACCGTGATAGTTCGTTGGTGGTGTGGACACCAAGGAACTTGAAACTCTTGACACGCTCCACTTCAGCCCCGTCAATGTTAATGGGGGCCTATTCGGCCCTCCTTTTCCTATAGTTCATAATCAGCTCCTTCGTCTTGCTCAAATTGAGGGAGAGATTGTTTGCCTCTTACAACACTGCCAGGTGTCTGACCTCCACACTATAGGCTGTATCACCGTTGTTGGTGATCAGGCCTATGGTGTTGGAGTCATGCTTGGCCACGCAGTCGTGGGTGAACAGGGAGTACAGGAGGGGACTAAGCAGGATCCAGTTGCAGAGGGAGGTGTTTAGTCCCAGGATTCTTAGCTTAGTGATGAGCTTTGTGGGTACTATGGTGTTGAATGCTGAGCTGTAGTCAATGAACTGCATTCTCACATAGGTGTTCCTTTTGTCCAGGTGGGAAAGAGCCGTGTGGAGCGCGATTGAGATTGCGTCATCTGTGGATCTGTTTGGGGAGGTATGCGTGGGTCTAGGGGTCTTGGGTTTTCGTGTATACATCAATGTTATTCTCAGAGGCTTCTCGGAACATATCTCAAAACAATCTTGAAGCATGGATTCCGATTGGTCAGACCAGTGTTGAATAGACCTTAGCACGGGTACTTCCTGTTTGAGTTTCTGCCTATAGGAAGGTAGGATCAAAATGGAGTCATGATCTGATTTGCTGAAGAGAGGGCAGCGGAGGGCCTTGTAGCCATCCCGGAAGGGGGAGTAACAATGGTTGAGCGTTTTTGCAGCTCGAGTACCACAGGCAATCAAATCAAAATCAAATTTATTCAAATAGCCCTTCTAGATCAGCTGATATCTCAAAGTGCTGTACAGAAACCCAGCCTAAAACCCCAAACAGCAAGCAATGCAGGTGTAGAAGCACGGTGGCTAGTAAAAACTCCCTAGAAAGGCCGAAACCTAGAGAGGAACCAGGCTATGAGGGGTGGCCAGTCCTCTTCTGGCTGTGCCGGGTGGAGATTATAACAGAACATGGCCAAGATGTTCAAATGTTCATAAATGACCAGCATGGTCAAATAATAATAATCACAGTAGTTGTCGAGTGTGCAACAGGTCAGCACCTCTACTGCTCCTGCTGTCTCTAGAGAGTTGAAAACAGCAGGCCTGGACAGGTAGCACGTCCGGTGAACAGGTCTGGGTTCCATAGCCGCAGGCAGAACAGTTGAAACTGGAGCAGCAGCATGACCAGGTGGACTGGGGACAGCAAGGAGACATCATGCCAGGTAGTCCTGAGGCATGGTCTTAGGGCTAAGGTCCTCTGAGAGAGAGAGAGAGAAAGAAAGAAAGAAAGAAAGAAAGAAAGAAAGAAAGAAAGAAAGAATTAGAGAGAGCAAACTTAAATTCACACAGGACACCGGATAAGACAGGATAAATACTCCAGAAATAACAGACTAACCCTATCCCCCCGACACATAAACTACTGCAGCATAAATACTGGAGGCTGAGACAGGAGGGGTCAGGAGACACTGTGGCCCCATCCGATGATACCCCCGGACAGGGCCACACAGGCAGGATATAACCCCATCCACTTTTCCAAAGCACAGCCCCCACACCACTAGAGGGATATCTTCAACCACCAACTTACCATCCTGAGACAAGGCAGAGTATAGCCCACAAAGATATCCGCCACGGCACAACCCAAGGGGGGCGCCAACCCAGACAGGAAGACCACGTCAGTGACTCAACCCACCCAAGTGACGCACCCCTCCTAGGGACGACATGGAAGAGCACCAGTAAGCCAGTGACTCAGCCCCTGTAATAGGGTTAGAGGCAGAGAATCCCAGTGGAGAGAGGGGAACCGGCCAGGCAGAGACAGCAACGGCGGTCGTTGCTCCAGTGCCTTTCCGTTCACCTTCACACTCCTGGGCCAGACTACATTCAATCATAGGACCTACTGAAGAGATGAGTCTTCAATAAAGACTTAAAGTTTGAGACCGAGTCTGCGTCCTTCACATGGGTAGGCAGACCATTCCATAAAAATGGAGCTCTATACGAGAAAGCCTCGTATAGAGCTCCATTTTTTGGAGCTCTATACGAGTTTGCTTAGAAATTCTAGGGACAATTAGGAGGCCTGCGTCTTGTGACCGTAGCGTACATGTAGGTATGTATGGCAGGACCAAATCGGAAAGATAGGTAGGAGCAAGCCCATGTAATGCTTTGTAGGTTAGCAGTAAAACCTTGAAATCAGCCCTTGCCTTAACAGGAAGCCAGTGTAGGGAGGCTAGCACTGGAGTAATATGATCAAATCTTTTGGGTCTAGTCAGGATTCTAGCAGCCGTATTTAGCACTAACTGAAGTTTATTTAGTGCTTTATCCGGGTAGCCGGAAAGTAGAGTATTGCAGTAGTCTAACCTAGAAGTAACAAAAGCATGGATTAATGTTTTGGCATCATTTTTTGGACAGAAAATGTCTGATTTTTGCAATGTTACGTAGATGGAAAAAAGCTGTCCTTGAAACAGTCTTGATATGTTCGACAAAAGAGAGATCAGGGTCCAGAGTAACGTTGAGGTCCTTCACAGTTTTATTTGAGACGACTGTACAACCATCAAGATTAATTGTCAGATTCAACAGAAGATCTCTTTTTTTCTTGGGACCTAGAACAAGCATCTCTGTTTTGTCCGAGTTTAAAAGTAGAAAGTTTGCAGCCATCCACTTCCTTATGTCTGAAACACAGGCTTCTAGCGAGGGCAATTTTGGGGCTTAACCATGTTTCATTGAAATGTACAGCTGTGTGTCATCCGCATAGCAGTGAAAGTTAACATTATGTTTTCGAATGACATCCCCAAGAGGTAAAATATATAGTGAAAACAATAGTGGTCCTAAAACGGAACCTTGAGGAACACCGAAATGTACAGTTGATTTGTCGGAGGACAAACCATTCACAGAGACAAACTGATATCTTTCCGACAGATAAGATCTAAACCAGGCCAGAACTTGTCCGTGTAGACCAATTTGGGTTTCCAATCTCTCCAGAAGAATGTGGTGATCGATGGTATCAAAGTCTGACGCCATTAACTTCTACTTGGTCACAATCCCGGATCCGGGAGCACCCTCATCAGTAAAAAAGCTGACTAGCATAGCCTAGCATAGCGCCACAAGTAAATACTAGCATCTAAATATCATGAAATCACAAGTCCAAGACACCAGATGAAAGATACACATCTTGTTACACATCAGCCATCATTTCTGATTTTTAAAATGTTTTACAGGGAAGACACAATATGTATTTCTATTAGCTAACCACGATAGCAAAAGACACAACTTTTTTCCCACCATTTTTTACTGCATAGGTAGTAAAAAAATCACAAATTCGACCAAATAAAGATCACAAATTCGACCAAATAAAGATATAAATAGTCACTAACCAAGAAACAACTTCATCAGATGACAGTCTGATAACATATTTATTGTATAGCATATGTTTTGTTCGAAAAATGTGCATACTTCAGGTATAAATCATAGTTTTACATTGCAGCCACCATCACAACTCTCACCAAAGCAACTAGAATAACTACAGAGAGCAACGTGAATTAACTAAATACACATCATAAAACATTTATGAAAAATACACAGTGTACAGCAAATGAAAGACAAAGATCTTGTGAATCCAGCCAATATTTCAGATTTTTTAAGTGTTTTACAGCGAAAACACAATATAGCATTATATTAGCTTACTACAATAGCCAACCACACAACAGCATTGATTCAAGCCAACAATAGCGATAACGAATAAACCAGCAAAAGATATTAATTTTTTCACTAACCTTCTCAAACTTCTTCAGATGACAGTCCTATAACATCATATTACACAATACATATAGAGTTTGTTCGAAAATGTGCATATTTAGCGGCACAAATCGTGGTTATACAATGAGAATAGTAGCCAAGCTGCCAACAAAATGTCGGGAGAAATCTTGGGAGAGGCACCTAATCTAATCAATAACTAATCATAAACTTGACTAAAAAATACAGGTTGGACAGCAAATGAAAGATACATTAGTTCTTAATGCAACCGCTGTGTTAGATTTTTAAAATTAACGTTACTACGACATACAGCGTGCGTTAAAGCGAGACCGCACCGAAATTAATGGCGGAATAGTAGGTCAACATTTTTCAACAGAACAACGAATTAACTTCATAAATAGTTCTTACTTTTTGATGAGCTTCCATCAGAATCTTGGGCAAGTTGTCCTTTGTCCAGAATCATTGTTGCTCGGTTGTAGATTGCCGTCTTCAACTTAGGAATTAGCAGCAAACATTAGCTATGTGGCCCAGACGTGTCCAACTCACTATAACGCAGCACAAAGAAATATCCCAAAATCGCAATATACTGATATAAACTGATATAACTCGGTTTAAAATAACTACATTATGATGTCTTTAACACCTATATCGAATAAAATCAGAGCCGGATATATCTAAGGCCTATAACGAGAGCTTTCCAGAATGCCATCCTGAGGTCTGTCTCGAGTCATGACGAACGTTGAAAAGAGTGCACCCCACGTTCCAAGACCATTTATATGGCCTCAGATCTGCCTAGCAACTCCATTCCAATTCTCACTGCTTGCTGACATCTAGGGGAAGGCGTATGCAGTGCATGTCGACCAATAGAATACATGCAAATTAATAAACTGACCCTGGAACAGATTGCCTGATTTCAGATTTCTCACTTCCTGACAGGAAGTTTGCTCCAACTTGAGTTCTGTTTTACTCACAGATATAATTCAAACGGTTTTAGAAACTAGAGAGTGTTTTCTATCCAATAGTAATAATAATATGCATATTGTACGACGAAGAATTGAGTACGAGGCAGTTTAATTTGGGAACGAATTTTTACAAAGTGAAAACAGCACCCCCTATTGAGAAAAGGTTAAAAGGTAATTGACCACCTTCACAAGTGCAGTCTTAGTGCTATGATGGGGTCTAAAACCAGACTGAAGCATTTCATATACATTGTTTGTCTTTAGGAAGGCAGTGAGTTGCTGCGCAACAGCTTTTTCTAAAAATTTTGAGAGGAATGGGAGATTCGATAGGCCGATAGTTTTTATATTTTCTGGGTCAAGGTTTGGCTTTTTCAAGAGAGGCTTTATTACTGCCACTTTTAGTGAGTTTGGTACACATCCGGTGGATAGCGAGCCGTTTATTATGTTCAACATAGGAGGGCCAAGCACAGGAAGCAGCTCTTTCAGTGGTTTAGTTGGAATAGGGTCCAGTATGCAGCTTGAAGGTTTAGAGGCCATGATTATTTTCATCATTGTGTCAAGTTATATAGTACTAAAACACTTGAGTGTCTCCCTTGATCCTAGGTTCCGGCAGAGTTGTGCAGACTCAGGACAACTGAGCTTTGGAGGAATATGCAGATTTAAAGAGATTTGCTTTCTAATGATCATGATCTTTTCCTCAAAGAAGTTCATGAATTTATTACTGCTGAAGTGAAAGACATCCTCTCTTGGGGAATGCTACTTTTTAGTTAGCTTTGCAACAGGATCAAAAATTAATTTAGGATTATTCTTATTTTCCTCAATTAAGTTGGAAAAATAGGATGATCGAGCAGCAGTGAGGGCTGTGTGGCGCCATTCCCGTTCCAATTTTCTTGAAGCTTGCTTCAGAGCTCGGGTATTTTCTGTATACCAGGGAGCTAGTTTCTTGTGACAAATGTTTTTAGTTTTTAGGGGTGCGACTGCATCTAGGGTATTGCGCAAGGTTAAATTGAGTTCCTCAGTTAGGTGGTTAACTGATTTTTGTCCTCTGACGTCCTTTGGTAGGCAGAGGGAGTGTGGAAGGGCATCAAGGAATCTTTGGGTTGTCTGAGAATTTATAGCACGACTTTTGATGATCCTTGGTTGGGGTCTGAGCAGATTATGTGTTGCGATTGCAAACGTAATAAAATGGTGGTCCGATAGTCCAGGATTATGAGGAAAAACATTACATTTATTCAATGGGACACAACATTTATTCAATGGGACAAAACTAGGTCCAGATTATGACTGTGGCAGTGAGTAGGTCTGGAGACATGTTGGACAAAACCCATTGAGTCAATGATGGCTCCGAAAGCCTTTTGGAGTGGGTCTGTGGACTTCTCCATGTGAATATTACAGTCACCAAAAATTTGAATATTATCTGCTATGACTACAAGGTCCGATAGGGAACTCAGTGAGGAACGCTGTATATGGCCCAGAAGAACTGTAAACAGTAGATATAAAAAGTGATTGAGTAGGCTACATAGATTTCATGACTAGAAGCTCAAAAGACGAAAACATTGTTTTTCTTTTTGTAAATTGAAATTTGCTATCGTAAATGTTAGCAACACCTCCGCCTTTGCGGGATGCGCTGGGGGATATGGTCACTAGTGTAACCAGGAGGTGAGGCCTCATTTAACCTTTACTTAACACCCATCTCGGATCCGGGAGCATCCTCATCAGTAAAAGCTGACTAGCATAGCCTAGCATAGCGCCACAAGTAAATAATAGCATATAAATATCATGAAATCACAAGTCCAATACAGCAAATGAAAGATAAACATCTTGTGAATCCAGCCATCATTTCCGATTTTTAAAATGTTTTACAGCGAAAACACAATATGTATTTCTATTAGCTAACCACAATAGCCAAAGACTCAACCGCATATTTTCACCATGTTTCTACCGCATGGGTAGCTATCACAAAACCGACCAAATATAGATATAATTAGTCACTAACCAAGAAACAACTTCATCAGATGACAGACTTATAACATGTTATACAATAAATTTATGTTTTGTTCGAAAATGTGCATATTTGAGGTATAAATCATAGTTTTACATTGCAGCTACCATCAAAAATATCACCAAAGCAGCCAGAATAATTACAGAGAGCAATGTGAAATACCTAAATACTCATCATAAAACATTTATGAAAAATACATGGTGTACAGCAAATGAAAGATAAACATCTTGTGAATCCAGCCAATATTTCCGATTTTTTAAGTGTTTTACAGCGAAAACACAATATAGCATTATATTAGCTTACCACAATAGCCAAACACACAAATGCATTTATTCACCGCATAGATAGCATTCGCAAAAACCAGCAAAAGATATAAAATTAATCACTAACCTTGACCAACTTCATCAGATGACAGTCTTATAACATCAGGTTATACAAACACTTATGTTTTGTTTGAAAATGTGCATATTTAGAGCTGCAAACCGTGGTTATACATTGTGAATATGTAGCATCGATTCACCAGAATGTCCGGAGCTATTTTGGACACTCACCTAATCTGACCAAAGAACTCATCATAAACTTTACATAAAAATACTTGTTGTATGGCAAATGAAAGATACACTCGTTCTTAACAATAGGGGGGCGCTGTTTTCACTTTGGAAAAAATCGCGCCCAAATTAAACTGCCTCGTACTCTATTCTAGATCGTACAATATGCATATTATTATTACTATTGGATAGAAAACACTCTCAAGTTTCTAAAACTGTTTTTTGAATTATATCTGTGAGTAAAACAGAACTCATTTTGCAGCAAACTTCCATACAGGAAGTGAAAAATCTGAAAACGATGCTCTGTTCCAGGGCCTGCCTATTCAATTGCCTAATATTTATCGATATGCATGCACTTCATACGCCTTCCACTAGATGTCAACAGGCAGTGGAAGGTGGAATGGGGTGTCTAGCTTGATCTGAGGCCAAACAAGAGCTTTTGGAGTGACAGGTCTGGAAATTTCTTTGTCTTCTCTGGCGCGCGAAGTACGTTGACATTGGCTTCTGAAAAGTGTTCGGTATACACGGCGGATATCTCCGGCTCTGATTTTATTTGATACATGTGATAATAACATCATAAAGTAGTTTTTTCAACCGAGTTGTATCAGTTTATTCAACGTTTATTGGGACTTTTGGAATTTTCTGTTCTTTGCGTCAAGAGAAGATGGGCATGTTCGCGCCACATGGCTAGCTAAGGTTGCTAATTCGACAGGAGAAAAGGACATTCTAAAACCAAACAACGATTTATTCTGGACCTAGGACTCCTTGTACAAGATTCTGATGGAAGCTCAACAAAAGTAAGAACAATTTATGATGTTATTTCGTATTTCTGTGGAAAATGTTGATTCCTATTCTCTGCCGTTTTGGCGGGCGCTGCCTCGCAATAACGCAAGCTGTTTGTTATGGTAAAGTTATTTTTTTTAAATCTAAGACTAAGTAGCTATATTTTGAGATGAGAGATATCACAATCTCTTTCAATAATGACAGGAATGGAGGAGGTCTTTATTCCAGTGAGATTGCTAAGGCGAACACCGCCATGTTAAGTTTTGCCCAACCTAGGTCGAGGCACAGACACGGTCTCAATGGGGATAGCTGAGCTGACTACACTGACTGTGCTAGAGGCAATGTGTTGATAGAACTTCGGTAGCATTTTCCTCATATTCAACGGGTGTTGAGCGTTTGTAAATTAATTAGTTATTCTGCGCTCTGGAACACTCAGACGTTTTTGTACACTCAGTGCATAAGGAATCTTTCCTGGAATCTCGATTGTTGTAGAGACAATAGAATAGAATAGAATGTTTTGGTGATTAGTTGACTATTCAGTTATCTGAGGTTCTGAGAGACAACCCTCCATGCCTTCAAGCTGTACTCTGTTTTGCTCTCTCCCCTTTAGGCTCTTTCAAACCAAACTTGCTACAGTAAACACACCAGAGTTGGGGTCAATTCCATTTCAGTTCAGTCCAAACTGAAGTTCAAATGCAACATTTTGCTCATAGAGAAGCATTGAGAAAAATGTACATTAGAATTTCCGCTTACTTCCTGAATTTAAATTGATTTGACCCCAACCTTGACACACACACACCCTCTCCCCTACTCACCGTTTATGTGTGACCAGGCACTGCCTGAGTCCCAGCTTGCTGAAGATGTCCACATCTATCCCCATGGGGGTATGGTCTGTTACAGTGAAGAGACTAAGGTCCAGGATACCTATTCAAATATAATATAACATAATATCATATAAACATAACATTATATAACATACTATCAGTGTGTGTGTGTGACCTTACCCCTCAGTTTGACAGCAGGGGGTCCGGAGGTGGGCTGGGGGGAGCACGTGTTCCATGAAGAACACTAAACAAGGCACTGACCATCTCCTCCTGTCGCATGCGAGTGTTGTCTAAAAGTGGAAGGAGAGGGAGGGGGAGATGGAGGGGGGACGGAGGGGGGAACGAGGGGAAGGAGGATGTAGAGAAAGTGGGGAGGATTTCATCATAGATGCATACAGCTAAAGTACATACACACAGCGATATGCAAACACATACTGATTTGTAATTTGTAATGGGCCTCATGGACACATAGCTGAAGATTACATATTAACAGACACACGTCAGCAAATACAGATCAGCCATACAGTCCAACATTGCTCACAACATTGCCTCACACCTCATTATCAAACATGTCCATTGGCAAACACACACATCACCTGTGGCACTGATTGGCAAACACACAAAGCAAACGTAAGACACAGATAGCGAAAGAGAGAGAGACAGACAGAGATACAGAGACCGACAAAGAGAGACAGGCAGACAGACAATGGGTGAGTAGCAGAGAGAATGGAGAAAAATAATGAGATAGTTAGGAATCTGTGTCTGCTACCATCCCATCCACCTTCCTTACACTCATACCCTCCTGAGCACTACCAAGGGAGGATCCGACCGCCTAGGGCGCAACAAATGTTGATGCATTAAATTGCATCGCATCAAACCGAATTCGTTCCTCTAATCAAACCGAATCGACCCGAATCGTTTCAAACAAAAACATATTCTTCCTGTGTTGTTTCAGAGTCCATGTATCGAGATACATATTGAATCGTCTTGAAATGGAATGATGCACATCCCTACTAACTCCAACCATACACCTATCTCTAACCTCAACACTGTTGACCCTCCCATCGTGGCCATGTAGTGATCTCCTTACCCAAACATGCAGCAGCCTGTCATTCAACCCTGGGTGATAGAGTCTGCCCCTGAAGAGCAACAGCCCTTGAAGATGACCCTGTCATGGTGATTTAACGCCATCTGTTCCATGGTAAAACAGAAATACCTTATTTACATAAGTAAATACCCTTTGCTAAGAGACGCGAACTTGAGCCCCGGTGCATCCTGTTTCCATTGATTATCCTTGAGATATTTCTACAACTTCATTGGAGTCCACCTATGGTAAATTCAATTGATTGGACATGATTTGGAAAGGCACACACCTGTCTATATAAGGTCCTACAGTTGACAGTGCATGTCAGAGCAAAAACCAAGCCATGAAGTCGAAGGAATTGTCCGTAGGCTTGTGTCGAGGCACAGATCTGGGGAAGGGTACCAAAAAATGTCTGCAGCATTGAAGGTCCCCAAGAACACAGTGTCCTCCATCATTCTTAAATGGAAGAAGTTTGGAACAACCAAGACTTCCTAGAACTGACCGCCCAGCCAAACTGAGCAATTGGGGAGAAGGGCCTTTGTCAGGGAGGTGACCAAGAACCCAATGGTCACTCTGACAGAGCTCCAGAGTTCCTCTGTGGAAATGGGAGTACCTTCCAGAAGGACAACCATCTCTGTAGCACTCAACCAATCAGGCCTTTATGATAGAGTGGCCAGACGGTAGCCACTCCTTAGTTAAAGGTACATTACAGCCCGCTTGGAGTTTGCCAAAAGGCATCTAAAGGAATCAGACCATGAGAAACAAGATTATCTGGTCTGATGAAACCAAGATTGAACACTTTGGCCTGAATGCTAACCATCACATTTGGAGGAAACCTGGCACCATCCCTATGGTAAAGCATGGTGGTGGCACCATCATGCCGTGGGGATGTTTTTCAGCAGCAGGAACTGGGAGACTAGTCAGCATCGAGGGAAAGATGAACGGAACAAAGTACAGAGAGAACCTTGATGAAAACCTGCTCCAGAAATCCTTTCTTCGCATTATAAGCACAGCAATGCACACATCACAGTAGGCTATAAGCACAAATGTACCATTAGCGGGAAAACACCATTATCAAAAGTGACCCAAATGCGATTACAGTATGCATGTAATGCTTTTATTATAAATGTGCATTTTTAATGGTGAGAATTATCTTCCCCGAACTTGAAACTCACGCGCTGTTTATGTATGCCAGTTAGGCTCTACAACCCTTGTAAAGCGGATTAATGTGCTTAATTTTATCTTGTTTGGGATAGGGGGCAGCATTTTCACTTTTGGATGAATAGCATGCCCAGAGTGAACTGCCTCCTACTCAGTCCCAGATGCTAATATATGCATATTATTAGTATTGGATAGAAAACGCTCTGAAGTTTCTAAAACTGTTTGAATGATGTCTGTGAGTATAATAGAACTCATATGGCAGGCAAAAACTTGAGAAAAAATCCAAACAGGAAGTGGGAAATCTGAGGTTTGTAGTTTTTGAACTCACCCCTATCGAATACACAGTGGGATATGGGTTATTTTTCACTTCATAAGGCTTCCACTAGCCTTTAGAACGTGGTTTCAGGCTGCTCATGTGAAGGGGGGCTGGATGGGAGCTGTTTTACTAAAGGGTCTGCGTACAGCCTCGTTCTCAGTCAAGCGCTTTCACTTGAGAGGTTGCTCTCGTTCCATTGCTTTTCTACAGACAATGGAATTCTCCGGTTGGAACAGTATTGAACTTTTATGATAAAAACATCCTAAAGATTGATTCTATACTTAGTTTGACAAGTTTCTTCGACCTGTAATATAACTTTTTGAACGTTTCGTCCGAATGGACCAGATCGCGCTTTTGGATTGTTTACCAAACGCCCTAACAAAAGAAGCTATTGGACATAAATGGACATAAATGATGGACATTATCGAACAAAACAAGCATTTATTGTGGAACTGCGATTCCTGGGAGTGCATTCTGATGAAGATCATCAAAGGTAAGTGAATATTTATATATGAATAATATGAATAATGTTGACTACCGAACATGGCAGATATTTCTCTGGCTGGTTTGGGCTCTGAGCGCCGTTCTCAGATTATGCTTTTTCCGTAAAGTTTTTTTGAAATCTGACACTGCGGTTGCATTAAGGAGAAGTGTATCTAAAGTTTCATGTATAATAGCTGTATTTTCATCAACATTTATTATGAGTATTTCTGTGAATTCATGTGGCTCTCTGCAATATCACTGCATGTTTTGGAACAACTGAACATAACGCGCCAATGTAAACTCAGATTTTTGGATATAAATATGAACTTTACCGAACAAAACATACATGTATTGTGTAACATGAAGTCCTATGAGTGTCATCTGATGAAGATCATCAAAGGTTAGTGATTAATTTTATCTCTATTTGTGCCTCCTCTCTTTGGCGGGAAAAATGGCTGGGTTTATCTGTGACTTGGTGGTGACCTAACATAATCGTTTGTGGAGCTTTCGCTGTAAAGCATTTTTTAAATCAGACACTGTGGCTGGATTAACGAGAATTGTATCTTTAAAATGGTGCCTAATACTTGTATGTTTGAGAAATTTGATTTATGAGATTTTTGTTGATTTGTATTTGGCGCCCTGCAATTTTATTGGCTGTTGGCGAGTTTTAGACAGGTTAATCATTTGTAGGCACCATAGGCTTGGACTTGTGAAGACCATTAGGCATGCACCTGCATTAGGAGTGTGCATGTCTGCTTATTTTTGTGTCATTGCTATAGTCACGCCACCAATTGAATCTATGCCCTAATGTCTGTGTCAATAAGAAAATGGAAACTAAGCTAAAATGAGTGCAAGGCAAAAAGATAAGGGTGGCCTGGGCTAAAGGATATTAATAATTTACATAAAGTGAAGTGACTATGTGTGTTATGTAAGGGTAAAACTGTATAAATGGAGAGTGCTGAGACTGGAAAGATCAGTTGCTTCATGAACCAGCTCGGCTTTTGTTACTTTGTAATAAAGTCTATTTGAACCCACAAGCTCCGGTATTTGGAAAACATTATTGACTGAATATTTCCACGACAGGCGCAGCCATGGGTGGGCCTGGGAGGGCACAGGCCCACCCACTGAGGAGCCGGGCCCAGCAAATCAGAATGAGTTTATGAACACAACATTTAAAGTGTTGGTCCCATGTTTCATGAGATGAAATAAAAGATCCCAGAAATGGTCCATATGTACAAATAGGGCTGTTGCGGTGACCGTATTACAGCCACACCGGGGGTCACGAGTCATGAATGCAGTCAAATTCCACGAGACCGCTAAGTCACGGTAATTAGGCTTCTCCAAGCTCTGATGCTGCTGTTGGTCATTAGTAGGCTACCAACCTTGCTAACTGCCTGGTACTCAGCACTCTATATTGTCCCTCTAATCACTCTGACATCAATGCAAACGTAATCGAAAATCTAATCCAACACTTCATGAGAGTCCATGAGCTCATGTTGCACAACATTTCAATAGGCTGTGCAATTGCGAGAGAAAATAGAGTGATGGCCTCTATTTTTAAAAAGAGGAGGATCCCCATCAGCTTTCTATAGGCTAGGCCTACTATATTTATTTCTCAGCTTTCCTAATATTATGCACATTGCTTATCTTTACAACAGTAGTATAGCCTACCTGGCTGGCATGAAAATAAACTATGGGAAAAACGTCCTCTATTCGCTATTTAAGTGCATAGATGACATGTATTTTTTCCGCTCCCCCTGTTACGAGAGGCATGATAACGGTTCATTCTAAATCAAAACAAATTTCACAAATATATGATTTAGTATATGTAAAGACAAGATTAAATCAAGAATAGTCTGATGGATGACAATAGCCTATCACTTGTGAATGATCCCCAGCATAAGGCAACAAACAATACCTTTTTTTTGCGACTTTTTCAAATCAGTCTGACAACTCATGTAGCCTAGCCCATAGGCTTATATATTTTGATAAAGTTTGTATCACAACTAAAGTGGCCAAATAACATCTTAACCAATGTTCCTGTCCAAAGGCCTTCACAAGATCAAGCATGACCCAAAATGACTAGGCCTGGTTTGATCCAGTTTTGCACAATCACATGTATTCTGCTTACATTCTGTTTACACATGTCTAATGATCAACCCTGCATTGATTCTGCTTACTACTCTAAGAAAACTGTATAGGTACTGGAAAATTCCCACATGTCCCTGCCCAGTTATGTGAAATCCATAGATTAGGGTCTAAGGAATTCATTGAATTTGACTGATTTCCATCTATGAGCTGTAATTCAATAACATCTTTAAAATTGTTGCATGTTGCGTTTATATTTTTTAATCAGTATATTTGACCCAGATCTGGAGGGAGGGACCAGTGTAAAGCTCTGTGATGGTGTGGTGGTGGAGAGTTACACATACACACACTGATGTGGTGGTGGCGGGTTAAAGGAGGGGCAGTGAGGGGCAAAAGGATATGTTGAATACTGAATGTGTGATGAGGCTAACTAGAGCTGACACCAGCACATCTGTCTGTACAAGTCCTGCCACCGTAAAAATTATCTCTCTCTCTCTCTCTCTCTCTCTCTCTCTCTCTCTCTCTCTCTCTCTCTCTCTCTCTCTCTCTCTCTCTCTCTCTCTCTCTCTCTCTCTCTCTCTCTCTCTCTCTCTCTCTCTCTATCCATGTATTTGAACATTATTGTTCTTTAACCTGACAACAAGTTCTCATTTACACAATAACAACACACAGATTTACAATACAAACAGAAACAGAGATTTTTGGCAGAGAAAGTGTAAAAAGCCAGTCTAGTCTGAACACAGCTTCATATCCCCTCTCCTCTCTCCCATCCTCTTTTCCCTTCCTCTCCTTCCAGCCCTTTTCCTCCCTCCTCTCTTCCGTTCTTTGATATGATTCTATCTGACCACCCTCTCCCTGGTCGCTCGATGAGAGACAAAGGTCACGTGACGTTATCTGCTTCCCTTACTTTACATTAGTCTGTAGAGAAGAGAGAGCTACAGAGTGTCTGAAATGGAACTCTATTCCTTATACAGTCCTCTACTTTTGACCACAACCACATCCCATACAGTACAGTACTTTTGACTTTTGACTCTTTTTCAAAAAGTAGTGTGTTATCTAATGTCACTTGTGATTTGCACACACGCGCACATACATGAATTCTTAGCTATATTAGCGTGCATGGCAAAGTCAATTAATCATGACCCACTTTATTACATGTTCATTATGTATGAGGATGCTCTAACAACACACACACTCTGCCTGATTCCTGATGTGGTAAAGTTAACCCTGCATTGACCTATCCAGCTGTCTCTGCCTGTGGCGAAGCTCGTGGGCTACGACCTCTCCATAACAACCCAAAGTCATTCATTATAAACACACACACACACACACACACACACACACACACACACACACACACACACACACACACACACACACACACATACACACATACATACATACATACATACATACATACATACATACATACATACATACATACATACATACATACATGCACGCACACACACGGTCAACACACCAGAACTGGGTTCAAATACTATTTGAAATCTTTAAAATAATTAGAGCATCAGCTTTAGTCTGCCTGGGGTGCCAGATGGGTGGCAGGTGGTGGTTCACCAATCGCAGAATGGTGAACTTACTAAATGACTGAGAGTTTGATGGGTGATATTAGGTTGCTTCTTGTGTAAATATTTTCCGTCTGGATTTTAATGATTTGTATGTGGTTAGAGTGTTGGAGTGTTGGACTAGTAAACAAATGTTTGCAAGATCAAATCCCTGAGTTGACAAGATAAAAATATGTCGTTCTGCCCCTGAACAAGGCAGTTAACCCACTGTTCCTCGGCCGTATTTCAACATCTCCCTTTAAACTTAGTGATCAACATGTAACACCAGAATAAGTTACATTCATTTATGTCTTTTCTGTTATCTCAAACCACTTAGTTCAATAATGAATGTTCAGTCACTAAACCTAAATTATTCCCGTATTTTCTTTGTCCCTTTACTTCGACAGCAACCTGGAACGTTGGAGAATTGTCACTGGTTGGCAGGGCAAAACTGCTCTATATTCAAGCGTCTAGGCCTCCCTCAAGATGGCGAGGACTTTAGCACAACTGCTCAGCAGACAGACCTGTCGTGCGTGCCGATTGGCGCTCCCCTTCACTTTTGACGTGAGCAGCTCTTTACCGTAGTCTGTCTAGTTTCCCCGTAGCCCTCTTCTCTTATTGACTGGCCAGCATGGCCTCAGAGCCATACAAAATATTGGCTACTTTACGTAGTTCTGAGCACCTCCAAGACATGTGTACCTGCTAATGGTTTAGTTACTTGAAACAGAATCAAAAGTAGGGAGGTTTGGGGAGGATGGGTAGGCGTAAACCGAGAAAGTTCAGCAATCCAAAAGTTCCATGTTAGAGTTGTGTTGGGGACAACTGTAGCATTTTAGCTAACCTTTCCCCTAACCCTTATTCTAAACCTAACACAATTCACCTAACCTTTGTCATTTTAGTGTTCCTAACCTTTGTCATTAGTTCCCTAACCGCCAACATAAATTATCCGCATAATTCTCCTTTGTTGTTATGGCGCAACAAGCAACCTGGTCTCAGAGAAAGACGTGCAATACTATATGTCCTACAAGATGCTTGATAAGTTACATCATCCAATTTGTATGCTATTGTACAACTGGGTAAGGCATATGATACTATCGTCCCTAATTTGTATATTATTATACGATCGATATTCCAATCATAAAGTAATCTAACGTAAAGTAACATAGCATAGCATAGCATACTAACCGGTGCATAGCATAGCATACTAACCGTTGCCCCCCCACATTGATTGACTCTGTACCAGTACCCCCAGTATATAGCCTCACTACTGTTATTTTACTGCTGCTCTTTAATTATTTGTTTTCATTTCTTATTTTTTACTTAAAGATGATTTTTCTTACAACTGCATTGTTGGTTAACCTCTCTTGGGTACGTGAGACGTTAGCGTCCCACCTCTTCAACAGCCAGTGAAACTGCTGGGCGCCAAATTCAAATACAGAAATACTCATTATAAAAATTCAGAAAACAAAACATATTTTACATAGGTTTAAAGATTAACTTCTTGTGAATCCAACCACGGTGTCAGAGTTTAAAAAAAATGCTTTACGGCGAAAGCATACCTTACGATTATTTGAGAACATAGCCCAGCAGACAAATCATTACAAACAGTAACCAGCCAAGTAGAAGAGTTACAGAAATAGAGATAAAATTAATCCCTTACCTTTGATGATCTTCATATGGTTGCACTCAGCAGACATTCATTTACTCAATAAATGTTCCTTTTGTTCGATAAAGTCTCTTTATATCCAAAAACCTCCGTTTGTTCGCTCGGCTCAAACGCAGTCAAAACAGGCAGACAAAAAAATCTAAATTGTATCCGTAAAGTTCATAGAAGCATGTCAAACGATGTTCATATTCAACCCTCAGGTTGTTTTTAGCCTAAATAATCGATAATATTTCAACCGGACAATAACGTCGTCAATATAAAAGGTAAACAAGAAAAGCACTCTCTCGGTGGCGCGCATGAAAAAGCTCTGTGACACTTTAGGGTCCACTCATTCAGACTGCTCTTACTTCCAAATTTTTCAGAATACAAGACTGAAACAATTTCTAAAGACTGTTGACATCTAGTGGAAGGCATAAGAACTGCAATTTGAGTCCTAAGTCAATGGATACTGTAATGGCATTGAATAGAAAACTACAAAACCAACAAAAAAAACTACTTCCCGAAAGGATTTTTCTCAGGTTTTCGCCTGCCAAATCAGTTCTGTTATACTCACAGACACTATTTTAACAGTTTTGGAAACTTTAGAGTGTTTTCTATCCAAATCTACCAGTTATATGCATATCATATCTTCTGGGCCCGAAAAGCAGGCAGTTTAATTTGGGCATGCTTTTCATCCAAAATTCCGAATGCTGCCCCCTACCCTAGAGAAGTTAAGGGCTTGTAAGTAAGCCTTTCACTGTAAGGACTACACCTGTTGTATTCGGCGCATGTGACAAATACAATTTGATTTGACTTGAATGATACAGATTTACATACAAAAAAATACGAATTGCCCTGAGATCACGTTGGACTGTCGAAGTGTCTCATTCACTCACATGCTCATCTGTCTCACACCCTCTTCAGCTGTCGATCCCGATGGCTTGCTGACTACACCACTTTTGGTAGGTGAACCTGACCAGCCTAAACTGCAGTTAAACGTTCATAAACATCTTCACACTCACAAACAGTCAACTGAAAGAAGACATTTTCACACACACAGAAAGGACAGAGAGACAGTGTAGCTAGTGTTTTCCCTATAGAAAGAATCTCTTCTCTCCATCTGACTTGCCACTGTGTGCTGTGTGTCAGGGGAACAAATGCCCTTCTGCAGCCAATCAACATAGTGACCAAGGTTTGGTGGCTGGAATTGTTGGACTATAATTGTTTTCATCCAATCAATTAAACTGAGAAAACCTTCGGGCGGATAGATGGTTGGATGGGCAGGAGGGTGGGTGAAGAGAGGTAGAGACAGAAAGCAGAGAAAGGATGGATTAGTGCATGTACCTCAATACTTTAATGGTAGTGTTATATAATTCATGCCTACTCATCAGTTACATTGTTTCCCACATATTTTGTGTCATCAAAATACATGCCCTTCTAATAGTAATGCTTTGTTAATGCTTTCTGTGTGTACATTAAATGTAAAGTGGCATCTAACTCAGCTTTTACACTGGATCAGCAGTAATATTTTCTGAACCACAGCTATGAAGTATAGCTTTAGCGACATTCCAAACTACTCATTGACGGTTATAGTCGGGTAATTCATTACCCCAGTGATTTTCAAACCTCTCCTCAGGGACCCCCAGACATTTCACAATTTTGTTGTAACCCTGAGCTAGGTCCCCTGATTAATCTATTGAATGGCTTGATGATTAATTGACAAGTTTAATCAGGTGTGCTAGCTGTGGAATAGTTAAAATACATCTCCCAGAGCAGAGGTTTGAGAAACCCTTGCTTTAGCCCATAGAATTGTGACGAGAGAAGTTGGCTGCTTTTCCTTCACTCTGCGGTCCAACTCAATCCAAACCATCTGAATTGGGTTGAGGTCGGGTGATTGTGGAGGCCAGGTCATCAGATGCAGCACGCCAGCACTCTCAAATAGCCCTTACACAGCCTGGGGGTGTGTTTTGGTCATTGTCCTGTTGAAAAACAAATGATAGTCCCACTAAGCGCAAACCAGATGGAATGGCGTATCGCTGCAGAATGCTATGGTAGCCATGCCTTGAATTCTAAATAAATCACAGACAGTGTCACCAGCAAAGCAACCCCACACATCACACCTCCTCCTCCATGCTTCACGGTGGGAACCACACATGAGGAGATCATCCGTTCACCTATTCTGCGTCTCACAAAGAAATGGCGGTTGGAACCAAAAATCTCAAATTTGGACTCATCAGACTAAAAGGACAGATTTCCACCGGTCTAATGTCCATTGCTTGGCCTAAGCAAATCTCTTCTTATTATTGGTGTCCTTTAGTAATGGTTTCTTTGCAGCAATTCGACCACGAAGGCCTGATTCACGCAGTCTCCTCTGAACAGTTGATGTTGAGATGTGTCTGTTACTTGAACTCTGTGAAGCATTTATTTGGACTGCAATTTCTGAGGCTGGTAACAATGAACTTATCCTTTGCAGCAGAGGTAACTCTGGGTCTTCCTTTCCTGTGGCGGTCCTCATGAGAGCCAGTTTCATCATAGCGCTCGATCATTTTTTGCAACTGCACTTGAAGAAACTTTCAAAGTTCTTGACATTTTCCGGATTGACTTACCTTCATGTCTTAATAACTGACTGTCATTTCTCTTTGCTTATTTGAGCTGTTCTTGCCGTAATATGGACTTGGTATTTTACCAAATACGGCTATCTTCTGTATACCACCCCTACCTTGTCACAACACAACTGATTGGCTCAAACACATTAAGAAGGAAAGAAATAACACAAATTAACTTAACAAGGCACACCTGTTAATTGAAATGCATTATAGGTGACTACCTCATGAAGCTGGTTGAGAGAATGCCAAGGGTGTGCAAAGCTGTCAACAAGGCACATGGTGGCTACTTTGAAGAATCTGAAATATATTTTGATTTGTTCAACACTTTTATGGTTACTACATGATTCCATGTGTTATTTCATAGTTTTGAAAGTCTTCACTATTTTTCTACAATATAGAAAATAGTAAAAATAAAGAAAAACCTTGGAATGAGTCTGTGTGTCCAAACTTTTGACTGGTGTTGTACATGCAAGCACACACACACACACGCACACACGTACGCATGCACGCACTCACGCAAATTATCTAAGTGGTCAAGCATTATTTGTGTTCTTGCAACTTGGGCTAATACATTGGTAAGGATAATAACATCTGTCAATCAAACACATTGCAGATGAATATGTCTTGGTGATGTTGGAGAGATAGACAGACACAATCAGAGCAGAGGTACAGGTAGAACCTACAATGTACAATTGAGTTTGCTGAACATTTGGACATATAGCTGAACCAACAAACATTCTCAAGTTGTATTGTAGGTTCACTCAACTTGAAATGTTAGGTTGTGTGAACATATAATTCAACTTGAGAATTTATTCTACCTTATTTAATTTGCATATTTCTCAGTATGCCTTGCTTTTTGATTGAATTGTACTTACCACTCATGACTCTATTCATTAGCGACAGAGACATGGTTGTTGTATTTAATGTCTTTCTCTCCTGTAGGCTTCACCAAGTGAGTGTGAAAGTGAATGTTACCTTTAACATTTAACTCTTCATGACAATACATTACATACTGTATATGAGGGCCTAGTTACACTCTAACACAGTGGTCTGAAACTCCTGGTTTACAGGCCACATCAAGCATGCAAGTCACATTATGCTGTCTTGCAAAGTGATGTGTAATTCCTACAGGACTCCAGTCAGAGTGAGGATAGACAACAATTGGAACTTTTAATCACCTGCAATCCACATTGAGAATGACTGCAGAGATGGCACAGATTGGTTATTGACACTACCTAAATCATGAACGTGAACAGCCATCTCAGTAACGGGTGCAATAAATCCAATTACTAACAGATTGGATTACTTTAGAAAATGTATGTTATTTATGTTTGTGTACCATAGAATTATTCAACCAATCAATGTACATGCAAGAACACTGGTATTGAAACAAACAATTCTGAAAATCAACATATAATAGAGCATGCTGGGAAATATGATAATGTTAGGCGTGGTTTTGAGTGAACATTAATTTGTAATTTTACACAACAAGCTTGTTCAAACCCAGCTCACTTCGAGCAGAGTTTGTTGAGTAAACAATCTTTAACACATTAGCTCAAACTCCTATCTTTTTGAAGTCTGCTAAACTCACATAAAACCAGTGATTAAGCTATTGGTTAATAAGGTGGATTTTTTTTACAGTGTTCCCATCCAAAGGCAAACATGAATTTGAATAACTTCAAGGTCATACATCATCCAGGATGTCACCATGAAAATGCTGAAGTCCTGTCCAGGAGGCCCTGCTGCGAGACTTGCCTCCTGCACTATACAGGACCCTACTTAGAACAATGACCATTTCAGGCACCAGGAAGTGCAGTGTGACCTCAGCCCCAGCATAGCTGATTATAGAAGCTACTTCTATGGAGCTCCGCTCAGTGGGGGTAGGAGAAGACCCCAGGCTACAGCCTGCACTTACTGGAGCTTCTGGATCCGCCTTCGACATGGATTTGGGTCATCGGGACAGTGAAGAGGACACGTCAGATGTGGAGAAGATTCGCCTCACCGATGCAAGTGACACTGTTCTGTTCCATGGACGGACTACTGAGGAATTACGTCAAGCTCAGATGACTGACTCTGACATGGGCCCGTCAAGAGATGGCTATAGGAAGGACAGGAACGCCCATCGTGGGGGGGATGTAGCGCCTTTCAGGCCAGCAACTAAGGCCTATTGGAGCTAGTGGAAGAGACTATGTCAAGGACGGCATTCTCTTACGGCACGTCTACTGTACAAAAAGGTGCAGTGTTTTACCCAGAGATACCTCTACCTCGTGTGTTCTGGATGGACATCATGAAGCAGATGCATGATGGCCCAGTAGGCGGTAACTTTGGCATGGAATGCACACTTGCCCAGCTGCAGACACGATACTACTGGCACCAAAAGCACAGCTCAATAGGGTTCACTCCGCACATGATGCTCCTTGGAAGAGAAGTAACAGGACCCATCGACCTGGTGGCTAGCTTTTCATCTGATCATAAGCATGCCAAGACCCCTACACAGTATGTTGCACAGCTACGAGACAGATTGGAAGTTGCTCACCAGATTGCAAGGGATGCGCTGGGTCAGTCTGTGGAGCGTGCCAAAAAAGCAGTATGACAAGAATGTTGCAAGGACACACTACAACGTCGGTGACACAGTATGGTTCTTAATTAATGGAACAAATGGGGTGCTGGACAAAGTTAGGAAGTTCCTACCATCCTATGAGGGTCCTTACTTCATACTGGGACAGCTAGACGACTTGGTTTACCGGATCCAAAAGAGTCCGAGAACGAAGGTGAAGGTTGTTCATCAAGACAAACTCAAGCCGTACAACTCCCGCACGACTCTAGACAACAGCTAGGTGTTCACACATGCCGAAGCATGGCAACCTACAGAGGTCTTGGGCCTGATTTGGATGCAGGCCTCCAAGACTCTGATCTGGATCTACCCAACCTGTTCATGGATGATCAAAACAGTGATAATGGCAGTGAGAAGGATGCAGCGCTTGCTTCTGATACTACTTGTTTTGTGAGTGGGTCTGTGACACCAGGCACTGCACACAGTGGAAGAATTGTAAATCCATTGTGAAAGGCTATTGAGTTTGCATGGCAAACTATTCGGATGAAATGTGTCCATATATCTGTCTGTAGTGCCACCAATTGGTTGTAACTGTGGATGTTACATCAGTCTATGGCTGAGCCCATTTGAGCACTGTGTCATTTTATCAGATGATATGAAATATGCGGCCATCGAAGGCTATCGCGTATGTATCTTGGCTACATTGGTATTTGCATTTGGTGAAAATTGTCATTTTCAGTTAATAGCCTACGTCACTGTTTGTTGGAGCTTTCTGTTGTATGGTGAATGTGATAGGGCTTCCAGACGATAACAGATTACAAAAGGAAACCCAGCCGTGAGTTGCCCAGCGATGCAGAACTCCCAAACGAGCTAAATGCCTTCTATGCTCGCATCGAGGAATATAACACTGTGTCTTGCGTGAATGCCCCTGTTTTTCCAGATTGCTGTGTGATCTTGTTCTCAGTGGCTTAAGTGAGCAAACTGTTTAAACAGGTTAACAATCGCAAATCAATCCATATGAATCACATTTTCAACCTCTCCCTGACCCAGTCTGTAATACCTATGTTTCAAACAGACCAACATATTCCCTGTCCCCAAGAATGCAAAGGTAACCTGTCTAAATGACTACTGCCCTGTAGCACTCATCTGTAGCCATGAAATGCTTTGAAAGGCTGTGTGTGTGTGTGTGTGTGTGTGTGTGTGTGTGTGTGTGTGTGTGTGTGTGTGTGTGTGTGTGTGTGTGTGTGTGTGTGTGTGTGTGTGTGTGTGTGTCTGTGTCTGTACGTAACCGTTGCTTTGGATCAATGTCTCAATAGGCTAAAATGTAAAATTCAGACTAAATGAACTATACCAGAAAGACTGGTGTATTGTATTGCACTATAATTTATTACAGATGCACTGTATCAAAGTCATTAGATTTTAGTGTGAAGAGTTCTGGTGTTGCATCTCAAATGGCACTCTATTTGCTGCACAGTGCATTCCTTTCTATGGGCCCTGGTCAAAATGTGTGCACTATGAAGGGGATAAGGTGCCATTTGGGATGCAATCCTGTTTTTGCCTTGCGTAGAATTGACACAATACATTATATAATGAATTACACATCAATAGTACTACTTACTATTGATACAATTGAATTATAATTATCATTATAAGCATTAGAGACAGAAACATGGCATGACCCCATGTAAAAGCATCAATCACAACAAGATCTCACGGTTTGACCAATTTGACTTCAGAGGTTTGTCCACTTTCTCCAAACGTCAGATTTTGAAGTTGCTCCAAACATCAAATTTCAAAATTGTTTTTGACACCCTGGGTTGCTACGGTTGATAGGTTGAGCCACCTGCTGCTGCTGTCGCCTGCGCCTCGCAGGGCAGAGGCACCACAGGTTCAAAACTGGTATGGCAAAATTCGCATGCATCTTTTCTGGGGCCTGGAGTTTTTCCTGATCGCATGACCTGGTCAGGCAAAACTCTGGGTCCTATTCGTAGGCTATGACAAAATATTATTATTATAGATAGCTTTCCTTTTCATCTGTGCTATGACTATTGGGCTGGGGTTTTTCCTTGTCTGGTCATATGAATTGGAAACATTCCTGGCCTAAGGTGGATCAAACCCTTTCAAAAAACCACAGACCTTGTTATCATTCTGAATCTGATATCAAAAGATCCAGAGACAACAACTTCAATGGACATCATACTCTGTAGTTTACTGAACTAATATAGCAAGGCTGAGTGTTATGCAAAGAATGGTTACAATGTCTTTAAATATTAACTTCACTCTCTACACACACAGTTAAGCAGTGGACTTTGAAAAACAAAAAAGAGACCGTTTCAATGTAGCAAAGTTAAAAGGTTATGTCATAAAACCTATTATTTGTTAATCTGATTAAAGTGATCTTCTGCAATTGTTCGTTCTGTAAGCTTTATGTAAGGCAGGATTACATTTAATACAATACACAGTAGACCTTGTAACAAGGCAGGGTTACATTTAATACTATACACAGTAGACTTTTTTGTGTAAATCATAAAACCACTAACCTTGTCTTGTTTTCCTGGTCTCCATTTGGCCCACCAGAGGTTGCTTCACTGGCAATCAATCATTAAATAAACTACTTTCAACATTTCCATAAAAAATATCTCCCTTTTAATGAAGTAGATTTTATTGAATTATATTGCACTCTATTCTAACCAAACCTGCATTAATAGTCTCCATATCAGTAGGTGTCATTAGATAGTCAAAAAAAGACTGACGCCATCATGCTTGTACCTGTCTCTGTATCTGTGAAAGTTATGGTGTTACTAGAATCCATAAATTCTCTTTTTCTGTATTAGCCATCTGTTAAGGTTGGACGAATGTGCTCATATGTTGACCCGATTCAGGAAACTAGGCGTATGTCGCAAGTCCCGACTTCACAGGAGAGCCGTTTGAACGTAAAAAAATATTATTTAATCAAAATGCATTTTTTGGCAGAAATGCCGTCTTGAAACGAATGAAAAGCACACCTATTTAGGCGAGGTGCTGGCTAGCGGAGTGGAACACTTAAAAAAATAAAGGAGAGCCGCACACTCTATGAGCTCAGATGCAAAAATGTTATGCCAACGTTTCGACAGACAAGCTGTCTTCATCAGGGTATAATGACAAACACTGCAGGGTGACTCATTTATATAGTGTCAAAAGACACACACAGGTGTCTGTAATCATGGGCGGGTGTGGCCTGATATTTGCTTAATTCTCATATATTAAAATAGATAGCGTACGATCATACATACAATTTGGCTACATACGCCTACAAACATATACAATAGCAAAATCACAATAATCACAAGAATGGCTTCAGATCAAAGTCTACATTGAGACCGAAGGGAGCAAGGATCTTTAAGTTAAAGATCCAGGCAGCCTCTCGTTTTAACAATAAATTGTTGAGGTCACCCACTCTGCTAGGGAGGGTGAAATGTTCGATTCCAATAGAACGTAGAGACGAAATCGAGTGGTTTGCTTCCAAAAGTGGGCCGCAACTGGGTAAGTTTTTGCACCTAATGGTGCTACGATGCTCTGAGATACGTACTTTTAATTCAAGCTTTGTTTTACCCACATAAGTTGTACCACAAGGACAAGTTATAAGATAAATAACTGCCTTAGTGGAGCATGTGATAACACCTTTGAATGGGATCTGTTTCCCTGTTTGGGGGTGTTTGAAGGATCTACATTGAAAGTGCCATTGCATTGAGCACAGCCATTGCACTTGTAGTTTCCATCCAATATGGGCGCAAATACATGTTGTGCAGGGATATCTTAGGTTGATAAATCAGAGTTTACCAATTGATCTCTGAGGTTTCTGCCCTGCGAGAATACGACCAAGGGAAGGTCCGAAAACACATTACCGATACTATCATCGGATCTTAGAATGTGCCAATGTTTGTGAACGATTCCCTTAATTTGTTCAGAGCACTTTGAATAGAGTGTAGTTAGAATGCAAGAATGCTTCTTTTTGCGAGACTGACCTTGAAAAAGGTCATGTCTCGTTTTGTTTTGAATTTTCTCAATGGCAGTATTAATCTGACCATTTTTGTACCCCCTCTCCTTGAATTTTCCTTGCGTCTCAGCCATATTTCGGTCGAAATCTGATTGTTTTTTACAAATTATTTTGATTCGATTCAGAATTGGCTGTAGGGCAAACTGTTTTTCAAGGGAAGTGGGTGACAACTATCAGCCCTCAACAAACTGTTACGATCAGTAGGTTTCCTGTAGAGATCAGTGTATATAACATTTACTTCACACAAGATCAGAAGATCAAGAAAACTGAATTGCCGTGTATCAGATTGCATAGTAAATCTCAGATGCTCAGAACAGGAGTTAAGAAAAGCATGGAACGCCTGGAGCTGTTTTGCATCACCCCTCCATAGAACAAAAATATCATCAATATAACGTTTCCAAATAATGATGTTAGGCAAGAAAACATTTTTGAGAGGATTGAAAATAGACTATCTCCATCTAACCCACATACAAATGAGCATAGTTAGGAGCTATGGGGGATCCCATAGCAGTACCCTTCGTCTGAATAAAGAAATAATTTAGATCCATGAAGTAGTTGTGTGTGAGTACTATTTCAGCCAATGTTGTAATGCATGCACTGGAAGGTAGTTCATTAGGGTCAAGTTGCACAAGAACATGTTCCATAGCTTCAATACCGCCCTCGTGTGGAATATTTGTGTATAACGACTTAACATCAAAAGTAACTAACAAACTATTCTCAGGGAGAGGATCAAGAGATTCAATAATAGAGATCACACTGCTTTACAAAGGAGGGGAGCTGTTCTGCGAGTGGTCTAATAAAAAAGTCAACAAAAGTCGATAGAGGGGCAGTTACTGCATCAATGCCCGCTACAATAGGGCGCCCCCTGGAGGTTTTGTAACATTCTTGTGTAATTTCGGCAAAGTATAGAACGTGGCAATTTTAGGGTGTTGAATAGCCAAAAAGTTGTGTTCTTTTTTGATTATCTGACCAGAACTTAAATACCCATCTAGGACAGTAAAGATCATGTTCTGAAATTGGGCAGTGGGGTCACTTCTGAGTTTCTTGTAAAAGGTGCTGTCAAACAGTTGTCTATGACACTCATTTACATGAATTGTCCTATCCATGAGTACAACCGACCCATCCTTATCAGCAGGGCGGGTAAGGACTGACGTATCGGATTGTAAATCAAGCAAAGCTTGTTTTTCATCCTTTGGTAAATTATGGAAAGATATGTACTCCTGTTTGTTCTTAAGGAGATGAACAACATCTTTTTCAACAAGTCTGCAATATGTCTCAATATAGTGATTGCGTTTGGCTGGAGGTACAAAATAACTCTTACTTCTAAAAGGAGTCGGAATATGTGCGGGTGAGCAACCTACATGTTCAGTAAAAATATACGATTAGGGTAGCTAAAGCTATTCCTTTAACCTGTTTGGGGTGCAGCCCGACACCGGTACACTTATGACAACAGCCAGCTCAAAGTGCAGGGCGCGAAATTCAAAAGATATTTTTTTTAAATATTTAACTTTCACACATTAACAAGTCCTAGACACCAGATGAAAGGTACACATCTTGTGAATCAAGCCAACATGTCCGATTTTTAAAATGTTTTACAGGGAAGACACAATATGTAAATCTATTAGCTAACCACGTTAGCAAAAGACACCACTATTCTTACTCCATCAGTTTTTTACTCCATCAGTAGCTATCACAAATTCGACCAAATAAAGATATAAATAGCCACTAACCAAGAAACAACTTCATCAGATGACAGTCTGATAACATATTTATTGTATAGCATATGTTTTGTTCGAAAAATTTGCATATTTCAGGTATAAATCATAGTTTACATTTCAGGTACAATCAGAAATTGCACCGAAAGCAGCCATAATATTTACAGACACCAACGTCAAATACCTAATTACTCATCATAAAACATTTCTGAAAAATACATAGTGTACAGCAATTGAAAGACAGGCATCTTGTGATTCCAGACAATATTTCCGATTTATTAAATGTTTTACAGCGAAAACAAAATGTAGCGTTATATTAGCATAGCCACAATAGCCAGAAACACTTGGGCGCCGACGGCCAGTTCACATGCACGACAGATATTAGAAATAGCATCATAAAATGTTTCTTACTTTTGGTGATCTTCTGTCAGAATGTTGGACAAGGTGTCCTTTGTCCAGAACAGTCGTTGTTTGGATCTGGAACGGCAAATTTCCCTCTTGATTTAGCATGGGCACTTGCCAAGTGCTACAGATCTCTCCAACGTCAACAAAGTCAGAGAACGGAACACGGCAAAACTCCCGAAAAAATTTCAATAATCTGATTAAACTATATTGAAAAAACATACGTTACGATGATATGGTCACATGTATCAAATAAAATCTAAGACGGAGATGTTAGTCGTCCATAACGAGAGCAAAACAGAAGGCAAATTCATGTCCTCTTTCGCGCGCTCCAGAAACAGGAAATGGACGGTCACGTCAAACAAAGAGCTTTAATTCCACCTCAGACCAAGATAAACACAACATTTTTTCTCTCACCGCCTCTTGACAACCAGGGGAAGGTGTATGAAGTGTATGTAGACTCTTACGTATCACGCCCATGTATAGGCAGGAAGTTGAACAGAGCATCGATTTCTGACATTCCACTTCCTGGTCAGGAAGTGTGCTGCAGAATGACTTCTGTTTCACTCAGAGAAATAATTCAAACGGTTTTAGAAACTAGAGAGTGTTTTCTATCCAATAGTAATAATAATATGCATATTGTACGAGCAAGAATTGAGTACGAGGCCGTTTGAAATGGGCACGATTTAACTGGCTACTCAATACTGCCCCTTGCAGCCATAACAGGTTAAACGGATGTTTCTAAAAAAAAAACATAAACATGTCTACCTTAACATCAAAATTGTTGCACTGAGTTGTAGGCATAAAAGATAACCCTTTATGAGCAGGGCTCAATATCTTGCTTGATAAATTAAAAACACTCAGTCCCGTGGGTTCTGGGACCGTGTGAACAGTCCCCTCTGCCTCTGGTAGTCGTTTCTTCTTACCCCATCGGGTGCGGCATCTCGTCGGTGCGCGTGCCCGCAGCCACCTCCGCCCTTCCGTCGAGCCAGTCTCGTTGGATAAAAAACTGGCACTGGAAGCAGATGAGGCGCTGGTTGTAGAGCGTTGGTCAGACTGGGGTGGATAGAAGTAAGCGGCATCCCTCCTGCGTCTGTCATGGAGAGGAGGAGCAGGACCTCTTGTCAGGGTTTCTCCAGAAGTAGACTTTGTCTTTTTTATCTTGGTTGAATTTCTTGATTTTAAGTTCCTTTATTTCTGTAGACAACTTATCCTGGAGTGCTTGGTTAGTTTTCATCAGTTCGTTGAATATGCCATCATCCTTAACAGCTCCTTGCAGAGCTGTGCATTTGTTATCCATTTCAATAAAATCATTTTTCAACTGGTCAACAATTAATGTCATTAAATCAATAGAGCATTTGTTCAGGATGGCACACCAGCGCTCACAGAAATCATCTGTGCGCTGTCCCAATGATGGTTATTTTTGCCACCTGAATCCCCGTGGAAGGCGTATGTCGCAAGTCCCGACTTCACAGGAGAGCCGTTTGAACGTAAAAAATATTAGTTTATCAAAATGCATTTTTTTTTGCCAGAAATGCCTTCTTGAACATGTGAACTTTCATGTGCCTTAATAACAAACGTGTATGCCATCTGTAAATACAAATAAAATTGTTAAATTACAAGCCTTGTTGGTTAAGCCACAGAAAAAGTTAGCAACCTTCCCACTAGCCATGATTGGCTGAGTTACTGAGTGGGCTGGACATGCCGAGAAAGGAGAAAGGATTGGTCTGCCATAGAAGCTCGTCAGTCTGTGTTGATAATCCTGTCGAACGCGGCTTTAAAAAAATGTATTGTGTAGTTAAGCAGCATACTGTAAGTGTGGCTCTCCACTTTCTGGAGGATCAAGTTTATAAATCTGTGGAATTAGAGTATAATAGCTAAGAGATGGAGGAAAAACCTGTCTCCAGATTACATCTTCAAACTAAGGGCAACCGTGGCATGGCATTCCTGACAAGGAGACGCGCCCATGCACGATGACATATACAGCCATGTAAGATAGCTAGCTACATTTTCAGATATTACACGTTTTCTAATTTTGACAGAAAGCGGTTTCATTTCGAGCTAAAGTGTACTGTTAGCTATCTAGCTAATGTTAGCTGGCTGGCTCCCTAGCCTGTCTAGGACCTCCCTAGCCTGTCTAGGACCCCCCACATTCCACTGAAAAGGCAGCGCGGGAAATTCAAAAATATTATTTTGAAATATTTAACTTTCACACATTAAAACTTCTTATGGCTGCAGCCCGACGTCGGTACACTTATGACAACAGCCAGCTCAAGTGGAGGGCGCGAAATTCAATTTTTTTTTTTTTTTAAATATTTAACTTTCACACATTAACAAGTCCAATACAGCATATGAAAGGTACACATCTTGTGAATCCAGCCAACATGTCCGATTTTTAAAATGTTTTACAGCGAAAACACCACGTATATTTATGTTAGCTCACCACCAAATACAAAAGAGGACAGACATTTTTCACAGCACAGGTAGCATGCACAAAGCCAATCTAACTAACCAAGAACCAACCAAACTAACCAAGAAACAACTTCATCAGATGACAGTCTTATAACATGTTATTCAATAAATCTATGTTTTGTTCGAAAAATGTGCATATTTCAGGTATAAATCATAGTTTACATTGCAGCTACAATCAGAAGTTGCACCGAAAGCAGACAGAATAATTACAGACACCAACGTCAAATACCTAATTACTCATCATAAAACATTTCTGAAAAATACATAGTGTACAGCAATTGAAAGACAGGCATCTTGTGTTTCCAGACAATATTTCCGATTTATCAAGTGTTTTACAGCGAAAACACAATATAGCGTTATATTAGCTTAGCACAATAGCCAGAAAGACAAGCCATTTCCCAGTAGCAAAAGTAAGCGATCGTAACAAACAAGCAAAATATATATAATTTTTGACTAACCTTGATTTTCTTCCTCAGATGACAGTCCTATAACATCAGGTTATACATACACTTATGTTTTGTTCGAAAATGTGAATATTTAGAGCTGAAATCAATGGTTACACCGTGTGCTAACTTAGCTACTTTTCCCCACTACGTCCGGATTTTTCCTGACACTTTTTCTGACACACATATTCTGACCAAATAGCTATTCATAAACATAACTAAAAAATACATGTTGTATATGAAATGATAGATCCATTAGTTCTTAATGAAATCGCAGTGTTAGAATTCTAAAAAATAACTTCATTATGATATGCAGCTTCGGTATAGCTAGAGTACCCAAACGTTGGCCGCCCACGACTAGTTCACATGCACGACAGATATATGAAATAGCATCATAAAATGTTTCTTACTTTTGCTGATCTTTCATCAGAATGTTGGACAAGGTGTCCTTTGTCCAGAACAGTCGTTGTTTGGAATTAGAACGTTCATTTTCCCTCTTCATTTAGCACGCGCGCTAGCCGGGTGGCACGAATCGCTCCATCGTCAACAAAGTCAGAGAACGGAACACGGCAAAACTCCCGAAAAATTTTCAATAATCTGATTAAACTATATTGAAAAAACATACTTTACGATGATATGGTCACATGTATCAAATAAAATCAAAGCCGGAGATATTGGTCGTCCATAACGGCAGCTAAACAGAAGGCAATCCCACTGTCCACCTCGCGCTCCTCAGAGTACCGGAAATGAGGGACACGTCATACAAAGAGCCTGTATTCAACGTCAGACCAAGATAAACACGAAATTTCTTCTCTCACCGCCTCTTGACACCCAGGGGAAGGTGTATGAAGTGCACGTAGACTCTTACGTATCATGCCCATGTATAGGCAGGGAGTAGAAGAGAGCCTCGGTTTCAGACATTCCACTTCCTGGTCAGGAAGTGTGCTGCAGAATGACTTCTGTTTCACTCAGAGAAATAATTCAAACGGTTTTAGAAACTAGAGAGTGTTTTCTATCCAATAGTAATAATAATATGCATATTGTACGAGCAAGAATTGAGTACGAGGCCGTTTGAAATGGGCACATTTTATCTGGCTACTCAATACAGCAAATGAAAGATAAACATCTTGTGAATCCAGCCAACATGTCCGACATAATTAAAGATAAACTTATCCTCTATGCAACCGCTGTGTCAGATTTCAAAATAAACTTTACGGAAAAAGATTAATCTGAGAACGGCGCTCAGAGCACAATCCAGCCAAAGAAATAGTCGCCATTTTGGCGTCAACAAAAGCTACAAAAACACTAAAAATATGCACTTACCTTCGAATAACTTCATCAGAAGGCACTCCCAGGATTCCCAGATCGACAATAAATGACTGAAAAGTTCCATAAAGCCCATCATTTAGCCACTTGTTGTTAGCATGTTCAGCCCAGGAATCCATTTTCATGACGCAAGAGCAACAGGTCGTAGAAAGGTCGTAGAAACAGGTCAAATGATGTATGCAATCCATATTTAGTATGTGTTTTACATTAATCATCAATAAGGAACCAACCGGAGAATTTCATTGTCTGAAGAAAGAGCATTGGAACGAGAGCACTCTCTCTCGTGAGCGCGCCAAAAGAGACTGAAAGTTTCTGACGACCACTCAGTAAAATAGCTCCTATGAGCCCCTCCTTTATAGTAGAATCATATAACTAAAATCTAAAGACGGTGACATCTAGTGGAAGCCCTAGGAAGTGTTTGCTCATCCATAACTAGAAGGGGTATCATTTGACACTGTTTTGAAAATCGAGTTCTCACTTCCTGTTTTGACCTCTTCTCAGGTTTTTGTCTGCCAAATGAGTTCTGTTATACTTACAGGCATAATTCAAACAGTTTTAGAAACTTCAGAGTGTTTTCTATACAATAGTAATAATAATATGCATGTATTACCTTCTGGGACAGAGTAGGAGGAAATTCCGTTTGGGCATGCAATTTGTTCAAAGTCGAAATGCTGCCCCCTATCCCGATGAAGCTAGCTGACGTTATTATTAGTTTCCTAGCACCGTGTGCTGTTCTAGTTAGAGCCTAATGTTTGCTAGTTGACATTGAACATGGTTGGTTAGCTCCCAGCACTGTGGCAATGTTGGCACTGTCTATTGCCTGCCCCTTTTGGATGATTATACCATCGTTAATTTGACACTGTCTGCATCTGGGTCTTACCTTCATACATGATAAAAATGAGGGATAGCTTTTTATGCGTTTCTCTGAGTGGAGTAAAGGTGATCTATATTTTTTCCCCCTCTGTTTGCACAGGTGATATGCTGGTAAACATTTTGTAAAATGCTTCAGTTTTCCTGCATTAAAGTCACCGGCCACTAGGAGCGCTGTCTGTGGATGAACATTTTCTTGTTTGCTTATGGCCCTGTACAGCTCGTCCGGATCGATGAGCCTAATGTATGCTGGCGACAGTAGGATAGCAGCCTACACAATAAATTACTTGTAATATTGGTAGTAACCATCTGGATGTCTTCGTGATACAGTCTACTGCTCAATGGGGAGAGTTTTCACTGCAAGCCAGTTTCCACTAGTTAGCACAGACACAAAGTAAACATTTGCTAAATCATAATGAGTCATGTTTTTTTTTTTTTTTTAAGATTAAGATTAGGTTTAAAATCACATTTTAAGAAGATAAATTGTATAAATAGGCAGTGTTTATGAGTTGTGGCTGTGGTGACAAGTGCCGACCCTGCAAGCCGCTCACACTTGCCGAGGTCTGTTTTCATGCAGTAAGAAGAGGGAAGTAGCTAGAGAGTGTAGCCAATATCAGGCAAGGATGACAGCTAAAGCACATTTATTGTAGTGATTTTCCCCGGATATGTAGCCTACAACTACGGCATTAATAAATAGAAAATAATGGACTTTTGGCCTGCATTGGTGACATCAGGCAGTACAAACCTCTTGAGCCTATGGGGGGTGCTATTTCGATCTTGGAAAAATGAGTTCCCAAATTAAACTGCCTCGTACTCAATTCTTGCTCGTACAATATGCATATTATTATTACTATTGGATAGAAAACACTCTCTAGTTTCTAAAACCGTTTGAATTATTTCTCTGAGTGAAACAGAACTCATTCTGCAGCACTTTTCCTGTCAGGGAGTGAGATTTCAGAAATCGAGGTCCCTGTTCTAGGGTCAGTTTATAAGTCCCCATGCAAGCTATGGGGCTACATGCACTGCATACGCCTTCCTCTAGATGTCAGTAAGCGGTGAGAATTTGAATGGAGTCGATTGCGCAATCTGGGACCTTATATAGGACCGTGGAACGGAAGGACCGTCCTTTTCAACAGTGCGCTTGACGCATGAAGACATCACAATGGCGTCCTGCAAACGCTTTCGTTTTAGTAGTTCTATATCTCCGGTCATGTTTTTATTCGTTATAGGTGTTAAAGACATCATAAGGTAGTTAATTTAAACCGACTTATAGCAGTTTATAGCAGTTTATTGCGATTTTCTGGGATTTCTTTGCCATGCGCTTTCACGAGTTGGACACCACTCCAGTTGGCGGCTAACATTAGCGGCTATTTCGACTGGACAAGAGGACATCTTTCAACCCAAAGACGATTGTTCTGGAGAAAGGACACCTTGCCCAAGATTCTGATGGAAGCTCAGCTAATAGTAAGCAGTCTTTATGCTGTTAATTCGTACTTATGTTGACAAATGTCAGATAATAATTCCGCCATGAATTATGGTGCGGTCTCGCTTTAGCGCACGCTGTATGCTTGAAGTAACGTTAATTTTAAAAATGTAATTCAGCGATTGCATTAAGAACTAATTTGTCTTTCAATTGCTGTCCAACCTGTATTTTTTAGTCAAGTTTTGGAATAGTTACTGATTAGATTAGGTGCCTCTTCAAAGATTTCTCCTGCCATTTTCTGGGCAGCTTTGCTACTTTTCTCATTGTATAACCACGATTTGTGCCGCTAAATATGCACATTTTCGAACAAACTCTATATGCATTGTGTAATATGATGTTATAGGACTGTCATCTGAAGAATTCTGAGAAGGTTAGTGAAAAAATTTATATCTTTTGGTGGTTTATACGTTATCGCTCTTTTTGCCTTGAATCAATGCTGGGGTGATGTTTGCACATGTGCTAAGCTAATATAACGCTATATTGTGTTTTCGCTGTAAAACACTTAGAAAATCTGAAATATTGTCTGGATTCACAAGATCTGTGTCTTTCAATTGCTGTACGCTGTGTATTTTTAAGAAATGTTTTATGATGAGTAATTAGGTAATACACGTTGCTCTCTGTAGTTATTCTAGTCGCTTTGGGGAGAGTTGTGATGGTGGCTGCAATGGTAAACTATGATTTATACCTGAAATATGCACATTTTTCTAACAAAACATATGCTATACAATAAATATGTTATCAGACTGTCATCTGATAAAGTTGTTTCTTGGTTAGTGGCTATTTATATCTTTATTTGGTCGAATTTGTGATAGCTACTGATGCAGTAAAAAAATGGTGGAGTAAGAAAAGTGGTGTCTTTTGCTAACGTGGTTAGCTAATAGATTTACATATTGTGTCTTCCCTGTAAAACATTTTAAAAATCAGAAATGATGGCTGGATTCACAAGAAGTGTATCTTTCATCTGGTGTCTTGGACTTGTGATTTAATGATATTTAGATGCTAGTATTTACTTGTGACGCTATGCTAGGCTATGCTAGTCAGCTTTTTTACTGATGGGGGTGCTCCCGGATCCGGGTTTGGGAGGAACTAGAAGTTAATAGACCAAAAAGAAAGAGTTCCAAACCTCTCTGCCAATAACAGCTTGTTTTCAGTTTTCCCCTCTCCACCTAGCAACATTCTTGCTTGAGAAATTGCTGTTTGCTAAGAAGCATTTTTTTTCTTATTTTTGACCATTTTAATTGAATGTTACTTAATTGTACACCAGAAATTATTTGATATTTAGATAAAAATGGCTGCATTGGACCTAATAATTTAGACTCAGTGAATGAATGTGTTTGGCATAGGATAAAGAATGATCTACTACCCAAGGCCAAGGGGTATTGATGTTCCTGAAAAGGTTAGTCAGACAGTTTGTAAGTGCAGTAATATTTGTTGGCATATTATTTTATTTACACTGCTGGTCATTATTCACAAATGTTTGTGGCACAAATTACACTGTCTTAAAAGTAAAAAATGTACAGATTCCACCAAAGAGCAGTCAACATAGACAATTTGACTCACCACCTAGATTCGGTCTTATGTAGCAAAATTTGAATTTGTGTTTTCTACATCATACAAAAGTAGAGACTCAGAGCTACAAAATGGTATATCATACACTGCATTTTGAGGAACAATGGGAAAGTAATTCTGCTTAGAAAACTTATAAACTTGTAAACCCACTTTTGAGAAAATCGCCTTTGAATGTTTTTCTATCTAGTGAAGAGATCTGCTGTGTCTACACCCATTCAACATTGTTCACACCCTAAGCTTTAGCCCCACCCATCTTGTTTCGCTCTCGAAGCGCACACTTAACGCTTTGGCCAATGATTTGTTTACCTCTGGGTAACATGAACAGCCTAACCAGCTCGGCTGGCAACAATTTCATCATGCTTTTTTTACAGACGTTAACTAACACTGGCCATATTCAACAGGCGTTGTACACATGTCACATAACGTTAGCTAACGAGCCAGCCAGCCAGCCAGCCAGCCAACATTATCTAGTTAAACAATAAACAGGTCAAGGCAGGCAGAGGTCAGTAAACCAGAGGTGGGGCAATGGTACCGGGCGGCAGGCAGGCTCATCATCAGGAATTGAATTGTGAGGCGTTTCAGGCCTTGAAGTGAACATAATTGTGCACTCGCAATTAAAAGGGGGCTGAGGGGCTTACGTTGCGAACTTCCCTTGCTTGGCTAATCATTTGGACCGACGATGAAGATGGCCGCGGGGATGCCCCCAATGGCTTAAGGCGAGGGTAAGTCTTTTGAGTTTGAAACCCAGGCTATGTTCTGGAACCGCAAAATACCTCATGATTGTCAGCACATGGGACCCATACACCAGGACAAGGCGGGAAATCAACTCGTGGTTGGCAAAGCGCACAACGTCTCTCCGCTCCAGACACTAACCAGGGTGAAATAACGCTGTCACGGAGATCTGTGTTCTCCTCTCTATTACCAGTAAACTTCTGGTCGTTAACCGAGGGACATCTATTATTCGTAGGGGGAAAAAGTGTCAGTTTTAACTCCCAAGAAAATGATTCCGGGGTAGATGTCCAACAGACGGTCTCGTTCTAGCGCTCGAATTGGACGTATTCCACTGCCGTAGCACTACAGCCACATGCATACAGGGTCTGCTGTGCTGCTGAGTCTCCGTCAGTGTGTGACATGCATAACCTACGGGTGGCTGAGGAGGAGAGGGGTGCTTTTACCGGACCCCGATTCAATTTCTGCCTATATTCAGTCTAGGTTTGAGACAGGACAGAGGGGAACGCTTCGAGCGCTTCGAGGATGAATTTGAGTTGAGTGGAATTCCGAATCAACTAAGGACATGAAGACAAACTGACAAATGACAAGAGGAATGTAACCGAAGAAAGAGGACGTTTAAAATGGCACCGATTGAGATAAAGGATCACCTTGTGTAAGTAACAATTTATACATGCTTAAAGTTATATGTATTAGGCGAAATGGTAACGTTTGATATTTTCACAATCAGTTGGTGGCATTTGGAATCAACACGTACAGCCGTGCCAGGCACGCTGGTTTGCCACAATTACAGTGGAATTAAATCTCAGATGTGTTTATTTTATTACAGGCTAAGTAAACTGACTAAGGTAGTCTAACAGTCTGGCAGTTTTGCTAATGATATCCTCTGTTAGGACAGGAAGATTAAGGAAAGTTAAAAGTATGCATAGAATTCCATTGTCAAATGCAACACATCTGTATCCTATTATGTGCGTAATTGCCATTTAATTCATAGCTCGTCTTGATTGGTTTGAAATGAAAATGTGAATGGACCCTTTCGCATTTAATTTCAACCGCCAATACGAGCTAAACATAACGTGGCAGTTACGCAAAGAATATGATAGCTGTGTATGCCATGGCATTGTTGAATAGTCCTTTATCATTGGCTAGAAGGCCATTCTAGAGTGTGGATTATTTAAGCAGTAAGGCACGAGGGGGTGTGGTATATGGCCAATATACCACAGCTAAGGGCTGTTCTTAGTCGCAGTAATTACAGCAGTAAAAATAAATGTGTTGTCATACCCGTGGTATATGGTCTGATATACCACGACTGTCAGATAATCAGCATTCAGGGCTCGAACCACCCAGTTTATAATTCCCTTTATAAACTTGGTGTTTCGAGCACTGAATGCTGATTGGAAAATACGTGTTATTTCAGACCATCAACCATGGGTATGACAAAACATTTATTTTTACTGCTGTAATTACTGCGACTAAAAACAGCCCTTAGCTGTGGTATATTGGCCATATACCACACCCCCTTGGACATTATTGCTTAAATAACACTGTATTTGCACAGTAAACTTCAATGGCTTTAGTTAATTTGACATGTTTTGTTTGAGCTGCTTTTGAAACAAAAGTCGAATTGGAAACAGTATTGGAATTGCTGAATTCGATTTTCATAATAGCAAGCTAAGACTGTCGCTTTGGTTAGCTAAACTAGCAAGTTTGGTTACCACGACAACTACTGTAGCTGTGGAATGAACTTGCTAGCTACTTCAGTGGATGTTGAACACATTTCTAGTGGAAAATGTGTTAAATTACAGCCATGGTAGAAAAGGGATAATCAACTCGGGACTATGCATTCTTTGGAAAATAATGCAACTCTGTGGATGTTCAGTTCCACTCCGCTAGCACGTCTCCGAGCACATGCACCTTCCACGTCAATCATTATTTTACAAAGAACTCATAGCCCCTCGTTGATTAACCCTTAAGTAGCATTTCAGACAAGTATATGTATATACAGGGCATTTAGAAAGTATTCAGACCCCTTGACTTTTTCCACTTTGTTACATTAGCCTTAATCTAAAATGGATTAAATAGTTTCCCCCTTATCAATCCACACACTAACACATCATGACAAAGAAAAAACAGGTTTAGAAATGTTTGCTAATTTATCAAAAAAAAAAAAAAATACATTTACATAAGTATTCAGACCCTTTACTCAGTATCTTGTTGAAGCACCTTTGGCAGCGATTACAGCCTTGAGTCTTCTCAGGTATGACGCTACAAGCTTGGCAAACATGTATTTGAGGTGTTTCTCACATTTTCTGCAGATCCTCTCAAGTTCTCCGATTGGTTTGGGAGAGTCGCTAAACACCTATTTTCAGGTCTCTCCAGGGCCACTCAAGGACATTCAGAGACCTGTCCCGAAGCCACTTCTGCATTGTCTTGGCTGAGGGTCGACTAGAGAATATTGTTTCTCATGGTCTGAGTCCTTCAGGTGCCTTTTGGAAAACTCCAAGTGGGCTGTCATGTTCCTTTTACTGAGGGGTGGCTTCCACCTGGCCACCAGAATTACCTGGATTTCTGCATAAATTGGCCAAAACATTTGATCTGATCTTCATCTATGTCACAACACTAGACAAACAGTCTGCTTAAGCTAATAACACACACACAATTATACGTTTTCATGTCTTTATTGAGCGCACCGTGTAAACATTCAGTGTAGGTTGGAAAAAAGTATGTGAACCCTTGCATTTAATAACTGGTTGATCCTCCTTTGGCAGCAATAACCTCAACCAAATGTTTTCTGTAGTTGCGGGTCAGACCTGCACAACGGTTAGGAGGAATTTTGAACCATCTTTACAAAACTGTTTCAGTTCAGCAATATTCTTAGGATGTCTGGTGTGAAATGCTCTCGAGGTCATGCCATAGCATTTTAAATTGGGTTGAGTTCAGGACTCTGACTGGGCCACTCCAGAAGGCGTAATTTCTTCTTTTGAAGCCGTTCTTTGTTGATTTACTTCGGTGTTTTGGGTCGTTGTCCTGTTGCATCACCCAACTTATGAGCTTCAATTGGCAGACAGATAGCCTAACATTGTCCTGCAAAATGTCTTCATAAACTTGAATACATTTTTCCGTTGACGATAGCAAGCTGTCCAGGCCCTGAGGCAGCAAAGCAGCCCCAAACCCTGACGCTCCCTCACCATACTTTACAGTTGGGATGTGCTTTTTTTTTCTACACACATAGCGTTGTGTGTTCCTTCCAAACAACTCAACTGTCGTTTCATCTGTCCACAGAATATGTTGCTAGAAGCGCTGTGGAACATCCAGGTGCTCTTTTGCAAACTTCAGAAGTGCAGCAATGTTTTTTTTGGACAGCAGTGGCTTCTTCTGTGGTGTCCTCCCATGAACACCGTTCTTGCGTAATATTTTACGTATCGTAGTCTCGTCAGATGTTACCATGTTCCAGAGATTTCTGTACATTTTTAGCTGACACTCTAGGATTCTTCTTAACTTCTTATGGCTGCAGCCCGGCGTCGGTACACTTATGACAACAGCCACTTCAACTGCAGGGCGCGAAATTCAAAAGATATTTTTTTTAAATATTTAACTTTCACACATTAACAAGTCCAATACAGCAAATGAAAGGTACACATCTTGTGAATCCAGCCAACATGTCAGATTTTTAAAATGTTTTACAGCGAAAACAGCACGTATATTTATGTTAGCTCACCACCAAATACAAAAAAGGACAGACATTTTTCACAGCACAGGTAGCATGCACAAAGCCAACCTAACTAACCAAGAACCAACCAAACTAACCAACAAATAACTTCATCAGATGACAGTCTTATAACATGTTATTCAATAAATCTATGTTTTGTTCGAAAAATGTGCATATTTCAGGTATAAATCATAGTTTACATTGCAGCTACAATCAGAAATTGCACCGAAAGCAGCCAGAATAATTACAGACACCAACGTCAAATACCTAATTACTCATCATAAAACATTTCTGAAAAATACATAGTGTACAGCAAATGAAAGACAGGCATCTTGTGATTCCAGCCAATATTTACGATTTATTAAGTGTTTTACAGCAAAAACACAATATAACGTTATATTAGCTTACCACAATAGCCAGAAACACAAGCCCTTCCCCAGTAGCAAAAGTTAGCGATCGTAACAAACCAGCAAAAGATATATAATTTTTGACGAACCTTGATATTCTTCATCAGATGACAGTCCTATAACATCAGGTTATACATACACTTATGTTTTGTTCGAAAATGTGCATATTTAGAGCTGAAATCAGTGGTTATACAATGTGCTAACGTAGCTACTATTTCCCACAACGTCCGGATATTTTTCTGACACTTTTTATGACACACATATTCTGACCAAATAGCTATTCATAAACATAACTAAAAAATACATGTTGTATAGGAAATGATAGATCCATTAGTTCTTAATGAAATCGCCGTGTTAGAATTCTAAAAAATAACTTCATTACGACATCCAGCTTCGGTATAGCTAGAGTACCCAAAACTTGGGCGCCGATGACTAGTTCACATCTACGACAGATATATGAAATAGCATCATAAAATGTTTCTTACTTTTGCTGATCTTCCATCAGAATGTTGGACAAGGGGTCCTTTGTCCAGAACAATCGTTGTTTGGATTTAGAACGTCCATTTTCCCTCTTGAATTAGCAAGCACACTAGCCAAGTGGCACGGATCTCGCCATCGTCAACAAAGTCAGAGAACGGAACACGGCAAAACTCCCGAAAAAATGTCATTAATCTGATTAAACTATATTGAAAAAACATACTTTACGATGATATGGTCACATGTATCAAATAAAATCAAAGCCGGAGATAGTAGTCGCCTATAACGGCAGCTAAACAGAAGGCAAATCCAGGTACCACCTCGCGCTCTCCAGAAAACCGGAAATGGGGGACACGTCATACAAAGAGCTTGTATTCCACTTCAGACCAAGATAAACACTAAATTTCTTCTCTCACCGCCTCTTGACATCCAGGGGAAGGTCTATGAAGTGCATGTATACTCATACGTATCATGCCCATTTATAGGCAGGAAGTAGAACAGAGCATCGATTTCAGACTTTCCACTTCCTGGTCAGGAAGTTTGTGCCAAACTGTTTGACTCACAGATATAATTCAAACGGTTTTAGAAACTAGAGAGTGTTTTCTATCCAATAGTAATAATAATATGCATATTGTACGAGCAAGAATTGAGTACGAGGCCGTTTGAAATGGGCACCTTTTATCTGGTTACTCAATACTGCCCCTGCAGCCCAAACAGGTTAACCTCCATTGATCATTCTGCGCTGTGCTCTGGCAGTCATCTTTGCAGGACGGCCATTCCTAGGGAGAGGAGCAACAGTGCTGAACTTTCTCCATTTATAGACCATTTGTCCTACTGTGGACTGATGAACATCAAGGTTTTTAGGGATACTTTTGTAAACCTGTCCAGCTTCATGCAAGTAAACAATTCTTAATCTTAGGTCTTCTGAGATCTCTTTTGTTCGAGGCATGGTACACATCAGGCAATGCTTCTTGTGAATAGCAAACTCAAATTTTGTGTGAGGTTTTTGTTGGGCAGGGCAGCTCTAACCAACATATCTCATCTCATTGATTGGACTCCAGGTTAGCCGACTCCAATTAGCCTTTGGAAAAGTCATTAGCCTAGGGGTTCACATACTTTTTCCAACCTACACTGTGAATGTTTAAATGATGTACTCAATATAGACAAGAGAAATACAATTTGTTATTAGTTTAAGCACACTGTTTGTCTATTGTTGTGACTAAAGTGAAGATCAGATCCAAATTTATGCAGAATAATAGGTAATTCCAAAGGGTTCACATACTTTTTTTTGCCACTGTATACACTACCGTTCAAATGTTTGGGGTCACTCAATGTCATTGTATTTGAAAGAAAAGCATATATATTTATTTTTTGGTCCAATTTTTTTATTTTTCTATGTAATGGAATATCTACATAGGCGTATAGAGGCCCATTATCAGCAACCATAACTCCTGTGTTCCAATGGCTTGTTTTTATTTATTTATAGGGGACTATGCACATTAATCAGCATCAATATTACATTAATGCAACATCCATGTAAATGTGCCGGGGTTAGCCAAAAGCTAAGTAGTCCCAAGGCAGCTAAGGACAATTGCACAACCACAATACAAATACTCGCTGAAACAATACAAAATGCATTACATCCAATAATATATCATTCTAACGACAACAACACTATCATCAACTGTCTTACATATGAGGAACCACAGATAACTCGTGTACAGGTTTGGATAGATTTTAGCCATGTTTTCAATTCAAATTTAAAAGTACAATAATCAGTGCAGCTGCTCACGTCCATGTGCATTGTGTTCCAGTATATTGTAGCTCTAACAGAGAAGGACGATTGGCCGAATTAAAAAAAAAAAAAAAATATATATATATAAAATGATTTTTTTTACTGTGTCGAGAAGGGACAACGCAATCCCCTCTAGTTACTGCCCTTGTTATCCTGGAGGTGCTTTCTTTGAGCATGATATGCCGGCAAAGGGGTTTAGGGGCAAGATCATGAAGGATCTTAAAGATAAGGCTTGCATCTACATACTGCTTAAAGCTATCCAGATTAAATTATATGACAATGGTGGTAACTGTTTGGTTTATTATCAAAAATCTTAAGTGTTTGTTTGTAGAGTGATTTAATTGGTTTCAGAATAGTAGCTCCTGCTTGTGACCAGCATGTGAGGCAATATCTCAAATGTGAGAAGATCATAGTGTGCATATATAGTTTGGCGGCCTCCAGAGGAAGGAAAGGTCTTATAAACCTAAAGTTGGATAATCCAAACATAACCGTCTTAACTTTTTAGTGACGGGGCAGTATTTGGATGAATGACGTGCCCAAAGTAAACTGCCTGTTACTCAGGCCCAGAAACTAGGATATGCATATACTTGGTAGCATTGGATAGAAAACATTCTGAAGTTTCAAAACTGTTAAAATGTCTGAGTATAACAGAACTGATATGGCAGGTGAAAACCTGAGGAAAATCCATCCAGGAAGTGGGATTTTTTGATGTGAGTGGTTTCCATTGAATACCTATTGACTGTTTCTGGGTTAGGGCCCAGGTTGCAGTTCCTATGGCTTCCACTAGATGTCAAGTCTTTAGACCTGGTTTCAGGCTTGTTTTCTAAAAAACGACGAAGAAAAATACCTTTTGGTTAGAGGACTGGGGAAGCATGCAGTACTGGTTGGCGCGCGTGACTGTGTGCGCGTCCTTCGTTCTTTTTCCTTTCTATTGAATACGCTATTGTCCGGTTGAAATATTATCGATTATTTAGATAATTGACACCCTGAGGATTAGTTATAAACATCGTTTGACATGTTTCGACGAACTTTACCGCTACTATTAGGATGCAGACGAATACATGTTTTGACCGCCTTTGAGCCGGTGGATTACTGAACAAAACGCGCCAACAAAACTGAGTTTTTGGGATATATATAGGACTCTATCGAACAAAACTACCATTTATTGTGTTCCTGCGACTCTTGTGATTGCAACCAGATGATCTTCAAAGGTAAGTGATTTATTTTATTGCTATTTCTGACTTTCGTGACTCCTCTGCTTGGTTGGAAAATGTTTGTATGCTTTTGTGTGCGGGGCGCTGTCCTCAGATAATCGCATGTTATGCTTTTGCCGTAAAGCCTTTTTGAAATCTGACAAAGCGGCTGAATTAATAAGAAGTTAATCTTTTAACACTTGTATTTTCATGAATGTTTATTACTATTTCTGTAATGTGAAATTTGCAATTTCAACGGATGTTGTCGAGGTGGGTCGCTAGAGGCACGCCTGCGCCAAAGAGGTAATTAACCACCTTCACATGTTTCTTAACTTCTCTAGGATAGGGGGCAGCATTTTCACTTTTGGATAAATAACGTGCCCAATTTAAACTTCATTCTACTCATCCCCAGAATATAAGATATGCATATTATTAGTAGACTTGGATAGAAAACACTCTGAAGTTTCTAAAACTGTTTGAATCATGTCTGTGAGTATAACAGAACTTATGTAGCAGGCAAAACCCCGAGGACTAACCATTCAGATTTTTTTTGAGGTCACTGTCTGTTCAATGAGTTTTCATTGGGATATTAGATTTCTAAGGGACTTGTTTGCAGTTCCTACCGCTTCCACTGGATGTCACCAGTCTTTGGAAATTGGTTGAGGTTATTCCTTGTGCAATGAAGAAGTACGGCCATCTTGAATCAGTGTAACGTTATGTGTACTGTTTGAGAGTTGCGCAAGACTAGAAAAGTAGCATTAGTTTGTTGTCCTCCTGTATTGAAAACAGATAGACCCGTCTTCAATTTGATCGATTATTAACGTTTAAAAATACCTGAAGTTGTATTACAAAAGTAGTTTGAAATGTTTTGGCAAAGTTTACACGTAACTTTTGAGATATTTTGTAGTGACGTTACGCAAATTGGAAGCTGTTTTTTTCTGGATGATCAAACGCGCCAAATAAATTGACATTTTGGATATATATGGACGGAATTAATTGAACAAAAGGACCATTTGTGATGTTTATGGGACATATTGGAGTGCCAACAAAAGAAGCTTGTCAAAGGTAAGGCATGATTTATATTTATTTCTGCTTTTTTTTGTTGCGCCTGCAGGGTTGAAATATGCTACACTCTCTTTGTTTACTGTTGTGCTATCATCAGATAATAGCATCTTATGCTTTCGCCGAAAAGCCTTTTTGAAATCTGACATGTTGGCTGGATTCACAACGAGTGTAGCTTTAATTTGGTATCTTACATGTGTGATTTAATGAAAGTTTGATTTTATATCATTTTTTTAAATTTGGCGCTCTGCATTTTCCCTGGCTTTTGGCCAGGGAAAATGCGTCCCACATATCCCCGCATATCCCCGCAAGCGTCCCACATATCCCAGAGAGGTTAACTTTTTGTCAATAGGGGGTGCTGTTAACATTTTTTTTTTTTGACGTTGCCAAATTAAACTGCCTAGTACTCAATTCTTGCTCGTACAATATGCATATTATTGTTATTATTGGATAGAAAACACTCTCTAGTTTCTATAGCCGTTTGAATTATGTCTCTGAGTGGAACAGAACTCATTCTACAGCACTTTTCCTGACAGGGAGTGAGATTTCAGAAATCTTGGCCTCTGGTCCCAGGTCAGTTTTAATGTCCCTGTAAATGCTATGAGGATACAAACACTGCCCACGCCTTCCTCTAGATGTCAGTAAGAGGTGACAATTTGAATGGAGTCGATTGCGCAATCAGGGCCTGTATAAAAGAGCACAAGGCGGAAGTAGCTTTCTTTTCTTCCTGCGCCTGACGCACGATGGACGTCGGGACTGGCCTCCTTCCAAGCTTTGGTTTAGCCACTTATATATCGCCGGTCATGTTTTTACTCGTTATAGGTGTTAAAAACATCATAAGGTAGTTAATTTAAACCGTTTTATAGCAATTTATATCCGTTTAGTGCGATTTTGAGGCATTTCTTTGTGATGCACTTTGAAGCGCTGGGCACGTTTCCAGTACCGGTCGAACGTTAGTGGCCATTTCGACGGGACAAGAGGACATCTTTCGACCAAAAGACGATTAGACCCGAGAAAGGATACATTGCCCAAGATTCTGATGGAAGATCAGCTCATAGTAAGAACTATTTATGATGATAAATCGTTGTTCTGTTGAAAAATGTTAAACGCATAAGCGGCCATTTTTTTTGGTATAGCTTCGCTTTGGCGAACCCTGTATTGCACAGTAAGGATAATTTTAGAAATGTAATTCAGCGATTGCATTAAGAACTAATTTGTCTTTCGATTGCTGTCCACCCTATATTTTTTAGTAAAGTTTATGAATAGTTATGCATTAGACTAGATCACTGTCAAAGATGGCGGCCGACGTTTTCGGCCCAGGTTGGCTACTATTCTCATTGTATAACCACGGTTTTTTGTGGCTAAATATGCACATTTTCGAACAAACTCTATATGTATGTTGTAATATGATGTTACAGGAGTGTCATCGGAAGAATTCTGAGAAGGTTAGTGAAAAAATTAATATATTTTGGCGATGATAACGATATCGCTCTCTTTGGCTTGAATCAATGCTCGGGTAACGTTTGCATATGTGGTATGCTAATATAACGATTTATTGTGTTTTCGCTGTAAAACACTTAGAAAATCTGAAATGTTGTCTGAATTCACAAGATCTGTGTCTTTCCATTGCTATGCGCTGTGTATTTTTAAGAAATGTTTTATGATGAGTAAATTGGTAATACACGTTGCTCTCTGTAGTAATTCTAGTCGCTTTGGTGAGATTTGTGATGGTGGCTGCAATGGCAAACTATGATTTATACCTGAAATATGCACATTTTTCTAACAAAACCTATGCTATACAATAAATATGTTATCAGACTATCATCTGATGAAGTTTTTTCTTGGTTAGTGGCTATATCTTTATTTGGTCGAATTGGTGATAGCACCTGATGGAGTAAGAAACTGATGGAGTTAGAAAAGTGGTGTCTTTTGCTAACGTGGTTAGCTAATAGATTTACATATTTTGTCTTCCCTGTAAAACATTTTAAAAATCTGAAATGGTGGCTTTATTCACAAGATCTGTATCTTTCATTTGGTGTCTTGGACTTGTGATTTAATGATATTTAGATGCTACTATTTAATTGTGACGCTATGCTAGCGATGCTAATCAGTGGGGGGGGGGGGGGGGGGGGGGGGGGGGGGGTGCTCCCGGATCCGGGTTTCTGAGTCGCTAGAAGTTAAATGTCAAGTTGGAGTCCAAAATGACACCCAAGATGCCTGAAGTTAGACACAACTTTCAGATTCTCCCCATAAACAAGAAGAGCTCTTTGGGAAGAATCAATGAATTTCTTAAAGTACATATAAACAGTCTTGTCGATATTTAAATGCAGGCAAGAATTAGTCATCCATTTAGTAACATGTACCATAGCTTCAGTTAACTTGTGGGAGATTATTTATATAGATGGTAAACAGAAGGGTGGCCTAATTTTGACCCTTGTGGGACCCCAATGTTATAGTAAAGAGAGTCCGACTGAGTGTCACCCAAAAGAACCCTTTTGGCTTCTGTTTGTCAGATAGGAATACATCCAACTAATGGCTTCAGCCAACACATAAAGGGAGGATAGTTTGGATAGGAGGACCTCATGATTCACAGTATCAAAGGCCTTTTTAATATCCAAAAAGACTGCGCTGACTTCACCACCTATGTTTAGATTTAATGCACTCCAGAAAACAGCAATTGGCTGTTTCGGTAGAATGGTTAGTTCTGAATCCAAATTGCATTTGATGTATGGAGTTACCCTGAATGAGGTGATCAGTCAGATGATCAGCCACCCATCTTTCAGCTACTTTTGATAGCACTGGAAGAATTATTATAGGTCGGTAATTTTTCACCAGTGTTGGGTATCACTGCAGCAGACTTCCAAGCATTGGGGAAGAACCCATATTTGATGGACAGATTAACTAGATGTACAATAGGGGCAATCAGAGAATATTTGTGTCTCTTCAGGAACAGTGTCTAGACCAAATACATATTTTGTATTTGGTACACAGTGTCTAGACCAAATACATAACTCTGCTTTTGCTTGTTTTATATTCCTAACTACCTTATTTCTCAGTGACGCAAATATACGTCTGTCATCATTGTTACCAGACTTCAGTGCTTTTTTTTTTCCAACAAAAAATCCTGTTCTCTCATCTCCCTCCTGAGGTCCTCGTTGAGCAATGGTAGAGGTTTTCCGTCTTGGCTTATGTTGAAATTTCCCAGTAAAAGGTATCCACTTTGTCAATAGCTGACAGACTCGGTCTTCATTACTTAACTTCTTTCAGCTAGGGGGCAGAATTTTTATGTTCCCAAGGTAAATGGTTCCCAAGGTAAGGTTCCCAGAATAACGTTCCCAAGGTAAATGGACTATTTCTCAGGTCCAGATGCTAGAATATGCATATACTTGACAGATTAGGATAGAAAACACTCTAAAGTTTCCAAAACTGTCAAAATATTGTCTGAGTATAACAGAACTGATTTTGCAGGTGAAAACCTGAGGAAATCCAACCCGGAAGTGCCTTTTATTTGTAAAAATCACTGTTCCGTTGCCTGCCCCTCCATTTAAAGGGGTATCAACCAGCTTCCTCAGGCTGTAACCAGGCTTTAGACATAGTTTCAAGCTTTTATTTTGAAAAATTAGCGAGATTTTTCAAAACTAGTCAGGTGTCCTTTGATTAGTTCCTGCGCGCGAGAGATGTAGCTCGACATTTTCTTTCTCTGTAGTATTGAATAGTTTACCGTCCGTTTTGAAATATTATCGATTATGTATGTTAAAAACAACCTGAGGATTGATTTATAAAAAATGTTTGACATGTTTCTATGAACATTATGGATCCTTTTTGGAATTTTCGTCTGCCTTTCAGGACCGGAACGAGCCTGTGGTTTTCTGAACAACGCGCAAACCAAATGGCGGTTTTTGGTTATAAAACTAATCTTTATCGAACAAAAAGAACATTTATTGTGTAACTGGGAGTCTCGTGAGTGCAAACATCCGACGATTATCAAAGGTGAGGGATTTAATTGTATTGCTTTTCTGACTTTCGTGACCAAGCTAATTTGGGGCTAGCTGTTCTTACTGTTTTGTCTAGTGATTGATAAACTCACAAACGCTTGGATTGCTTTCGCTGTAAAGCTTATTTTCTAAATCTGACACGATAGGTGGATTAACAACAAGCTAAGCTGTGTTTCGGTATATTTCACTTGTGATTTCATGATTATAAATATTTTTAGTATTATTTTTGAAATTGGCGCTCTGCAATTCAGCGGTTGTTTACAAAAATGATCCCGCTAAATGGATCTGTGCGGCAAGAAGTTACCAGACCAGTCAATTTTACTTATAGCTGCATCGTAGTTACTCTGTTCACTTTAATTGATTTTTATCGTACTGTTGCACATTAATATGGTTCTTAAATCTCTTTTGTGAGCTTTCTAACCACCAATGTAACATTGTGGTCAGATGCCAGTTAGTAAGTTACTGGACTTAAATATTTGATCACGTCTGTTAGTAAACACCATATCAATTTGAGTCTGGGATGACTGTATTACTCTGGTTGTATTATTTGAGTCGGGTTGAAATTGTCTGTGATCTGAGTTTTTTTTTGTTTTTTTTTCTGAAAGGTTTTCCCCCCCCAGTATATATTGAAATTGCCCTTGACGATAGGATTCTTATGATCACATTCTTCAAGCATGGCATTTAGATTGTCATGGAATGAGATATTAGATGTTGGTGGTCGATATAATATTCGTAGACACTGGACAGAGAAACTCTGTCTAGAAGGCCAGCATCCCGGAGTCGCCTCTTCACTGTTGACGTTGAGACTGGTGTTTTGCGGGTACTATTTTATGAAGTTTGCTTCCGGGTTTAGCAAGCATTTTGTCAAGAAGCAGTGTGGCTCGGCGGGGTTGTGTTTCGGAGGAAGCACGGCTCTCGATCTTCACCTCTCCCGAATTCGTACAAGAGTGCAGCGATGGGACAAGACTACCAATTGGATATCACGAAAAAAGGGGTAAAAAGAAGTGACAGTATAATTAGATATTTTAAAATATGTTAGTAAATGTAGCACACTAACACATTTTTACAACAATGACATCAATTTCTTCGTACTTTAACCATGGTTAGCATTTAAAAATGCTCGTAAGCACAAGTTAACCAGTGTTCAAGATGTAGAGCCTTCATAGGGTCTTAATTAGGGATAGTAGTCCCGCTAGCAGGACACAAGCCGACAACATCCGGTGGGAAATTGGAGGGTGCGCAATTCAAATAAATAATATTTAACATTCATGAACATAAGTGTCTTATATCATTTAAAAGCCTAAATTATTGTTATTCTAACTGCGTTGTACGATTACAAAAAGGCTTTACTTGCGAAAGCATACCATGCGATTGTTTGAGGACGGCGCCCCAGCAACATATTTTTCAACCAGCACCGGCTTCATAAAATCACAAATAGCGATTTTATATAAATCACGTAATTTCGAAGAGCTTCCTCTGTTTGCAATCCCAAGGGTCCCAGCTACAACATGAATGGTCATTTTGTTAGATAAAATCCTTCTTTATATCCAAGAAAGTCAGTTTAGTTGGCGCCATTGATTTCAGTAATCCACTCGTTCAACATGCAGACAAAGGAGTCCAAAAAGCTACCGCTAAACTTTGTCCAAACAAGTCAAACGACGTTTCTATTTAATCCTCCTATCTCTAAAATGTAAATAAACTATAATATTTCATACGGTAAGTAGTATGTTCAATAGGAAAGGAAAATTAGTAAGTGCGCGCCCTCTCCCTCGCATGCTGAAAGACTATTGTTATTTGTTTTTCAAAAAACAAGCCTGAAACCTTGAATAAAGACTGCAATTCCTATGGCTTCCACTAGATGTCAACAATCTGGGAGACAGATTTACATAGAAACAATAGGTTCCCATTATAAGAGCCTGGGAGCTCAAAGAAAAACATTCCGGTCGGATTTTCTTCGGAATTTCACCTGCCATATCAATTCGGTTATAGTCTCAGACATTCTTTTAACAGTTCTTTAGAAACTTAAGTGTTTTCTATCCAATGCTACCAATCAACTAACATCAAGGCGGTGGCCCGTTCCTGTAGGTTCATGCTCTACAACATTCGCAGAGTACGACCCTGCCTCACACAGGAAGCGGCGCAGGTCCTAATCCAGGCACTTGTCATCTCCCGTCTGGATTACTGCAACTCGCTGTTGGCTGGGCTCCCTGCCTGTGCCATTAAACCCCTACAACTCATCCAGAACGCCGCAGCCCGTCTGGTGTTCAACCTTCCCAAGTTCTCTCACGTCACCCCGCTCCTCCGCTCTCTCCACTGGCTTCCAGTTGAAGCTCGCATCCGCTACAAGACCATGGTGCTTGCCTACGGAGCTGTGAGGGGAACGGCACCTCCGTACCTTCAGGCTCTGATCAGGCCCTACACCCAAACAAGGGCACTGCGTTCATCCACCTCTGGCCTGCTCGCCTCCCTACCTCTGAGGAAGTACAGTTCCCGCTCAGCCCAGTCAAAACTGTTCGCTGCTCTGGCACCCCAACGGTGGAACAAACTCCCTCACGACACCAGGTCAGCGGAGTCAATCACCACCTTCCGGAGACACCTGAAACCCCACCTCTTTAAGGAATACCTAGGATAGGATAAAGTAATCCTTCTAACCCCCCCCCCCCCCCCCCCCCCTTAAAAGATTTAGATGCACTATTGTAAAGTGGCTGTTCCACTGGATATCATAAGGTGAATGCACCAATTTGTAAGTCGCTCTGGATAAGAGCGTCTGCTAAATGACTTAAATGTAAATGTAAATTATATGCATATTTTGGCTTCTGGGCATGAGTAACAGGCAGTTTACTTTGGGCACGTCAGTCAGGCGGAAATTCAGGAAACTAGACCCTATCCCTAAGAAGTTTTAAGCATGCTGAATGTTTGACATCCCTACCTCTAGATCTTTCTGCGTTATATTGGAGACAGCATACTGGGCACACACTGGTTGAATAAATGTTGTTTCCATGTCATTTCAACGAAATTACATTGAATCAATGTGAAATAGACTTTGAACAGTGGGAGGTAGTTGGAAGACTGCCATACCAGCTCAGCTGACGTGTTCCTTTACAGGTGGCAACTGATCAGTCAACACAAACACAGAAACCACACAATATAACTTTCTATCTCGCTCTTTCGTGCTCACACTCTCTCACATCACTTGGTCTCTCACTATCTCTCTCTCGCACTGTCTCTCTTTCCCTGCCCTCCATAATGTTCATTACATTAATTTTTGACTCATGTCCAACAGATCTAATCTTTAGCGATGCTTAGAAGGTCAACTGACCACATTGACTTTTTAATCTCACTGCTACAATATCATTGAAACAATTCAACCTCTCAAATCTCAGTGAAAACCTCTACTCTAAATCCATTTTAGGGCTTAGAGAAAAATATACGTGCGAGCGAAAGTAATAATGTGAAAAATAAATAGGAGGGCCCAAGAACTCCAAGCTAACCTGCCTAAATGACTATCAGCAGTAGCACTCACATCTGTAATTATAAAGAGCTTTTAAAGGCTGGTTATGACACACATCAACACCATCATCCTAGACACACTCCAATTCGAATACCATCCCAACAGAAACACAGCTGAGGCAATCTCAATTGCACTTCACACTGCCCTCTCCCACATGGAAAAGAGGGGAAATAACTATGCGAATGCTGTTCAGACTACAGCTCAGTGTTCAACACCATAGTCCCCTTAATTAAAGCTCATCACCAAGCTAGGGACCCTTGGTCTGAACCCCTTCCTCTGCAACTGGATCCTGGATTTCTTGACGGGCTCGTCCCAGGTGGTGAGGGTAGGCATCAACACCGCCCCCATGTTGACTCTCGACACGGGGGCCCCTCAGGGGTGTGTGCTTAGTCCCCTCCTATGCTCCCTATTAACCAACGACTGCATTGCCACGCACGACTCCAACACCATCAAGTTTGCTGACGACACGATGGTGGTAGGCAATGAGTCAGCCTACGGAGGAGGTCAGAGAATTAGCAGTGTGTTGCCAGGACAAGAACCTCTCCCTTGTAAATGTTAAGCTGTTTAAAGATGTTACACTCATCAGCTATGGGGAGTGAGATCACACAATTGTTCAGAACAGCTGGTTCCTCCTTTAAAAGTTGCGAGCTTGCACAGCGGGACTTAGAGGTACTCAGCATCATGGTGTCATTGCTCGAGATCACCACAAGGGGAAGTTAGAGCACTCATTATGCTTTTGAGTCCCAAGGGTTTTATATGACCAATCACTTCGAGTGGTTCCAATGACAAATTGACGCGAGCCAACCGTGCCTGGTGGCGTTCTTCAACAAAGATGGCTGACAAAACATTAGTGGAACCAGATGTAAGTTATAACGAGTCAAGCAAAAAATTTACAATTGAGAGGAATATGTTAATGTAGAGAACTTTTGTGCATATTCTTTTTGTCATAAAGTTAATTTACGAAACTTGCTAAATAGCGATTTATCTGACTAGCTAACATTAGTCAGCTAGCTAGTGTTAGGAGAATGAATTTGTAATTTGTGGTTAATGTTTTAGGGACTCCTGAGAACCAGCAAACCAGGCTGTCATCTTGTGAAACAGTGGATGTAAAGAATCTAGCTAGCTGAAGCATTTACTGCAAATTGAATGTACAATTGTGTAAGCTTGCCTGCTAGCTAATTATTTACTTGCTTATTGTGTAGTGGAGGGTAAAAATAACTGTATGCCTGTGGATGTGTAGCTAGCTACAGTATGTAACCGATCTGTGTATGGACCCTAAAACGTTAGGTACTGAACTAATATTCATACCAATCTATGAACCTCAGCTATCATAGTTGTGGTATCAACTTCAAGTCTGAATGGCATTAATGAAGCCTATGGATAGAATATAATAACTTTATTGTGCCAAGGATGCAAGTCCTATATACATGTACTGTAGTTATTACCGCGCATGACATTCCCGCATTGGAGCCTGTACATTAAATATATTCACTGATCATGTACTCTTCCTTGGCAAATAAAGGTGCGGTTCAGTTATGAATCTCTGAGACATTATTTTTCACTCATATCAAACACCATTATTTGAATGATGCTGTGTCTGCATGTATGTATTACAATTATACACTTCAACAGTGTTTACCGCTCCTGGGACATCAATGATTACACATTGTAACTATGCAATAGACTAGAAACATGACTGATTTGTAATTCATATCTAATTTAAAAAAACAATGCATATCTAACTCCTTTCATCTGCATTAATCTGAGGACACAGGATAGTATTTCAATGAGATGCATACATTCAACCAGTGGTGAATGTGAAACGCTTTATTGAAAGAAGTTTATTATCCAGGTGTTATTATTACATGCATTATAATTGTAATATTATAAATATAAGTTCAATCGGTACTTCAATGCACATATGGTGTGCATTATAAAACGAGGAAGAAAGACGAGGTGGGGAGAGGTGTAGAAGACAGAGGTAAGAACAGCGGCAGACAGCATATGATTAATGAATTACAGTGCTATATTCTCTCATTTCATCACAATTGCGGTGTCTCCTAACCAACCTTCGGGCCAACTGGTGGCCCAATGCTATCTTAAGAGTGGGTGAGGTGGCGATGACGGGACTGGCTTCCTCTCACATGAAAACATACCTGCAGACGAGAGACAGATGGATGGAGAGAGAGCATGGAAGAGGGAAATGAACGAGATGGGAACAACAATTTGTTGCAAGTTGGGGAGGGGGGCTAATAGCTGAACAATAGACTGTTCAACCTTTACTAAAGAATAGTCTCATAGCCGAAAACAATGGGTGGAGCTCAGAGTTCCAAAGGCAAAAAGTATTTTGGGGCTAGCATTTAATGACAACCGAGCTAGCTGCCTAGGCTTACATAATTAGAGGAAATTCTCATGATTTAAAATGGCGTCCAACTTGAAAAAAAAATCTAAATATACACATTGCGAGATATTTGGTGAAGTAGACAGACATGCCTATATTTCCCCCATAGGAAACAATGGGAAGACCACAGTGTTCCAATATTTTGTGTTTACATTTTAACTATAAAACAACGTGAGCAGGTCTCATTGCCAACAATAGCGAAGCAGGCATTGTGCTTGCCACGGTGCTCAGCATGCCACGGTGCTCAATAGAACTAATAGGCGCTGGCAGGGTGAAACTAAAATAAGGACAGTTTTTTTGCAAATTACTTCAAAATGACGGTAAGCAGCTGGGAAATGTGGTCATATTATGAAACTGGGCTCCATGGTGGATGCAATGAACTAGTTTTTAATCAGAAAAGAACGTTGTTAAAAATTTCATGTGTCCAGCCTACTATCTACACGGATTTCAGAGCACTCTCGTCTGAATGTACCAGAGCATAGAATAATTAATTTACGAGCACTCAACACCCGTTGAATATGGCTGGTGTCAGTAAACATCGGGGAAAAAACGTAATTAAATTGTATCCAGCCGCACATTTACCATCACCAATGCTCTGGTTAACACAACTGCCTTACTAGCTCAGCTAGGGCGAGTAAAATGGTCAGTGGTCTCATTTGTGTCTGGAAGTAGCTAGCAAGCTTGACTGCCAGAACATTCAACTACTCCTCAACTACTCCTCGGCCCGAACGTCCAGTGTGTGCTCCGCGAGCGAAACGGTCTGAATTTACATACGGACAGTCTGACAATGCTCTGAATTTATGAGCGTCACGTTGTACAGCGCCATATTTTCTGATCCAGCTTATTAACGGAAACCCATAGGGTTTTTCATTTTTCATGGAATAGAAACACCATAATATTAATCAAATGAATTAAGCAAAAAAAATTTAATCAATCCAATATACTATTTTTGTAATTAAAAGGTTTTAAATTCTCTGGTAATGCCAATACGGAATACTATCAAATGCTTCTCACATGCGCTCTGGTGGTCAAACTAGCAATAACAGAAAAAATGTCTGAGAATTAAATGACGTGCCACAGAATGCTGCAGCAGCACGCAAGGTGTGCCGTAGTATGACACAACTTTTAAAGGAGGAACCTGTGTACAATAGTCATTTACAACATTAACAATGTCTACACTGTATTTCTGATCTATTTGATGTTATTTTAATGGACAAAAAATTTGCTTTTCTTAAAAAAAAAATAGAAATTAGGAAGTGACCCCGAACTTTTGAATGGTAGTTTAGATAAGATCTTGCTACCGTGGAAAGGGAAATGCCTGTCTATTTGTGGAAAAATTGACCTGATTAACTCTTTAGTCCTATCCAAGTTTACCAATTTGCTTATATGTCCTCGCCTACACATAGTGACTTGTTTTTTAAATTAAATGAACAAAACATTCAATTTTATTTGGAACGGCAAGCCAGACAAAATTAAATGGGCCTAATTTGGAGGGCAGAAATGATTAAGTATTAAAACATTAGACCTCTCACCAAAAGCGTTAATCATACAAAAGTTATATTTAAATCCAAACTGGTTCTCTAGCAGATTAGTAAGAATGTCTCACCCCATGTTCAAGAATGGCCTTTTTCACCTTACCTCTCACTTTCGGTTATTTGAAATGAAATATTCTCCAAAATATTGCTATTTTTATAACAAGCCATAGAAAGTTGTTTGCAATTTAAGTTTAATCCACCAAAAAATATGTAATATTTGTTCTAACACAAATTATGGTTAAACTCAAATATACTAATTGATAAAAAAAAATAGGTGAATACATTTTTAAATGGTATAGTCTTTGTAAATAATATCCTAAAATAGCACTGGTGGAGTTGTCTGCTCTACCCAAAATTACAACCAACTAATTGCAAAATTACCACAAAAGTGGAATTGGGAGAAAGTAAGGAACTTGTCTGTCGGCACTGCATTAAAGACCGATATTGGTTAAAGACAATTGTGATGAATATAAAAGTATACCAGTTTCATTTAATCTTGGCGCACCGTTCCCTTTAGCGGGATCATTTTCGAATTGCAGAGTGCCAAATTCTAATTAAATTACAAAAAATATTAAATTTTCATGAAATCACAAGTGCAATACACCGAAACAATGCTTAACCTGTTGTTAATCCAACCGGCGTGTCAGATTTCAAAAATACTTTACGGTGAACGCAAACCATGCGATTATGTGAGGACAGGTCTCAGCAGACAAAACATTACAAAACGCTAGCAGCAAAGTAGATTGGTCACGAAAGTCAGAAAAGCAATAAAATTAATCGCTTACCTTTGAACTTCATATGTTTGCACTCACGAGACTCCCAGTTACACAAATGTTTGTTTTGTTCGATAAAGATAATTTTTATATCCAAAACCTCCATTTGGTTGGCGCGTTTTGTTGAGTAATCCACAGGCTTGTGCAGGTCACGACGGGAAGACAAATTCCAAATAGTCTCCGTAAAGTTCGTAGAAACATGTCAAACGTTTTTTATAATCAATCCTCAGGTTGTTTTTACAATAAATAATCGATAATATTTCAACCGGACTTTAGCCTTTTCAATACAAGAGAGAAAGAAAAGGTCTCGGTCCAGTGGCGCGCGCATGAACAAATCTAAGGACATCTGGCTATCCACTGACGCGACGTGATCATTCTCGCTCATTTTTCAGAATAAAAGCCTGAAACTATGTCTAAAGACTGTTCACACCCTGTGTAAGCCATAGGGAAAGAAATCTGGTTGATATCCCTTTAAATGGAGGATTGCATTGGAAAAGAGTAGTTTCAGAAAAACAGCACTTCCTGGTTGGATTTTCCTCAGGTTTTTGCCTGCAATATCAGTTCTGTTATACTCACAGACAATATTTTGACAGTTTTGGAAACTTCAGAGTGTTTTCTATCCTAATCTGCCAATTATATGCATATTCTAGCTTCTGGGCCTGAGAAATAGGCAGTTTACTTTGGGAACGTTTTTTATCCAAACATCAAAATTCTGCCCCCTAGCTTCAAGAGGTTCATTTAAGGACCAAAAATGTTATACTGATATACAAAACAACTCCGGATTCAAAACTTTTCTATTTAAATTATTATACAAAATTCTTGCAACCAATAGAATGTTATATATAAATGAAGGATACAACCATCCCAGCTCCGCAGATTTAGCTGCGAAGAGACAGAATCACTAGATCATTTGTTTTGGTACTTTTCCATATGTACCTTGGTCAGAGACTTGAAAATAGGTTTTTAGCGACGCTCCCCATCTAACCTGACGGAGCTTGAGAGGATCTGCAGAGAACAATGGGAGAAACTCCCCAAATACAGGTGTGCCAAGCTTGTAGTGTCATACCCAAGAAGAGTTGAGGCTGTAATCGCTGCCAAAGGTGCATCAACAAAGTAAAGGGTCTGAATACTTATGTAAATGTGATGCTTCCGCTTTTTTATTTTATGCAAATTTCTCAAACCCTGTCTTTGCTTTGTCATTATGGGGTATTGTGTGGAGATTTGATGAGGAAAAACCACCAAGATTTAATCCACTTTAGAATAAGGCTGTAACGTAACAAAATGTAGAATAAGGGGTCTGAATACTTTCCGAATAAACTGTATCTGCTTTCAGGTTTGCTAAACACAAGGTCAGTGCAGGCGTTAGCCTACAAATAATACTGAATTAGCTGATTATCTTGAGATGGCGATGGCTTAAACTTCTCTCCATAGCTTAGCTTACCTCACTTTCACAAAGTTTCTCACTACTGCCTTTGTTAGTTTGCTGTGAATGAATGACAAAGTCACACACACATTAAACCACACCCCAAAGACAACTCTCGTTTGGGCTTCAGTAATGGCCACTTCATTTCTTAATGAGCACCGGAGGAATGCGGATTAGGTGAGTGCAGTTCACGTTCACCAGCCAGCCCTTGTCAGAGCTGATATCCTATGTCGGGTCGTGGTTCGTTGAAGTTAAAAGCAACACAAACACAGACACATGCATACACACACGCACACACACACACACAATAACATACGCACTATACACACGTACACATGGATTTTGTGTTAGGAGAGTAGGGGCCTGAAGGCACACTTAATGTGTTGTGAATGTATTGTGATGTTTTTAAAATTGTATAACTGCCTTCATTTTGCTGGACCCCAGGACAAGTAGCAGCTGCATTGGCAGCAGCAAATGGGGATCCATAATAAATACAAATACAAATCTCCCCCCTCTCGCGCTATTGATTTCAAAGTGATAATCGATATGAGTGATTGACAAAACAGTAGTGTATTTCTCTTTCTGATGTTGACCCATTATCAATATGCAACATTCCAAAATGTAGCTGACTGTCTTCGTCACATTGTCCTATAACCAGTTTCTGTGTGGTTTTTGAGTTGTGGTAATTTCAACAGTGCATACAACCTGATTTCTCCCCTAATCGTGATTTATTGCCACAACAGGGCTTATGTGCAGTTTATAAGGTGCTTGTAAAAATGTTTTAATTGTAGATAAACATAGTACATTTTTGAAGTTTTCAATAAATCACAAACTATCTGCATACTGGTTATTGATTTGGACACGTTAAGACTGTTTTGACGTTGGGCTATTTATCAAAATGTCAAAGCAAAGCAGCGACAGCATAATTTTAAACTTATTACGTTTTAGGAATATAAATTTAACTTTCATTTAATCTCCAATGCTATTGTACTTAATCAGGTTAAAGCTGCTGAATGAGTCCAAAAACGTGCTGTGTTTTATTTATTTGGTAATTTACCAGAAATCGCCAAAACTGGTTTGCCTTGCCTCCTAGGGTGGCAGGGTAAAATATCCGCCACCTGTTTCTTTGACAAGCCAGACACGCGCACACATACATATATCTAAACAAATATATACACACACATGCCGCTGCCCAGTAATAATAATTGATGGTGGCACTTAGAGAAAGAATGTCTATCTACATTAAAGACATGTGCTGGCAAGAAAGTATTTTTTTAACCCTTTAGGCCCCAATTCAATTCAAGAATGCTGCTGTAGATTGCTGAGAATTTTCAAGATAAAGCTCATTTTCTCACACATTTCAAACAGACATAACTAATTGCCATTTGTTCTTTGTTTTGAGCTAACTTAGTTTTAAAGACCACAACCTCTTCTTTATGACTTCACATTTATGTAATTGGGAATAACTCACTCAACACAACAAAAAACACGAGTATTTAAATTGTATATTTTACTAAATGACTCACTTCAAAATGTACCGAATATATTAAACTTATAAATATTATTTACATATAAAAAGAATAATCCAAAATAATTCATACATGCATGAACAGAATTATTGTCTTCCCTCAATTAGTCCCAAAATCCCTAGTTTGAATGTGACTGTTTACTGGAAGCTGTGCAGCACCATTTTCCCTCTTGTGCGCCAGCCCTCTTGCAATTCGAGTTAATAAGGTTCAGCACCTTGCCATTTGTGACCGACCAGCTTGATGCGGTCTATGTAGCAAGATTTGAAAGTGTTTTTTACATTGGATAACAGTTGAGACTCAGAGCTAGAAAATGGTATGTCATACACTACAGTTGAGGAACAATAGGAAATTAATTCTGCTTTGAAACTTGTAATCACTTTTGAGAAAATGTCCCTTGAATGTTTTGGTAAATCTACTGGAGAGCTCTTCTTTGTCTACACCCATTCAGCATAGTTCACACCCTCTTAAGCCTTAGCCCCACCCATCTCTTTAAGGGTTGACATGTGAGGTCATGTACTAAACAACCAAAGATTTAAAGACTAGAGCCTGGTTTATACTATGTCTATCGACAGTTGGCACAGTGACATCATGAGCATTCTATTGTCGTCCAACATCAAACTTGTAGTTAGCTAGCTAGCTAATTTTAAGTTAGCTGGCTAGCCACTTCAAATAATTAACATATCATATAGCTGACAACATCTTCACTTAAGCTCATTTGTCTTCATTATTACAGGAAAATAAACTCACGATCATTATTTAGAAGTTAATGGTGAGCCAATTACAGTTGTGAGTCTAACTAAATTAAAGCAGGGCATTCTACCAGAGAATTTAGGAACTTGGACACTGTCTCGTTGGCCTAATGTTATATCCTAAAGATCTGTTATCCCAACTCATAATGTTACTACCCTGCATGGATCTGCAGGTAGCTAACCAACCAGCTATAACTAGCAATGCAAATGGCTCTGCGATATGCATAATATTACTACACAGATCATACACGTAACGTTAGCTAGCTAGCTAACAGTACGCTATAACTTAAAATGACTTGAATTTAAAATGACTTGAATTAGAAATGTATATCTAAAAATGTAGCTAGCTAGACTATCTTAAAAATAAAGGGGAGCCGCACACTCTAGGAGCTCAGATGCAAAAATATAATTACCAACGTTTCGACAGCCAAGCTGTCTTCATCAGGGTATAATCACAAACACTGCGGGATGACTCGTTTATATAGAGTCAAAAGACACACAGGTGTCTGTAATCATGGCCAAGAGTGGCCTAATATCATTGGTTAATTTCTCTAATATTAAAATGGCATAGAAAGAGCAGCATACAAAAAACAAATGGATAGCATACGATCATAGATTCATTTTAGACTACACAAGCTTACAAACAATTACAATGGCAAAGTCACAATAATCACAAGAATGGCTCCAGATCAAAGTCTACGTTGAGACCGAAGGGAGCAAGGGTCTTTAAGTTAACGATCCAGGCAGCCTCTCATTTTAACAATAAATTATCAAGGTCACCCCCTCTCCTAGGGAGGGTGACATGTTCGATGCCAATATAACGCAGAGACGAAATCGAGTGGCCTGCCTCCAAAAAGTGAGCCGCAACTGGGTAAGTCAAGTTTTTGCACCTAATGGTGCTACGATGCTCTAAGATACGTACTGATTTCAAAACTCCGTCCACCAGAAAGTGGAGAGCAACACTTTTGCAGTTCTACTACGCGATATCTTTTAAGAAAGCCACGTTAGAAAGGATTACCTACACATACTGACCAGCTCATGTTATAGACAGAAGTGTGCTACATGGCAGACCAATCCGAACTCCTCTCTCGGCATGTCCAGCCCATCCATTATCTCAGCCAATCATGGCTAGTGGGAAGGTTCCTGTCTTTTTCCGTGGCTAAACCAACTAGGCTCGTAATTACCAATTTTATTCATATTTACAGATGGCATACAAGTTTGATATTATGGCAAATGAAAGTTCACGAAAAACAAATTTTTACATTCAAATCCCTCACCTGTGAATTAGAGACAAGACATACGCATTTGAATGACATCTAGCAGGATACACACAGCAGAGCGAGAGCGAGCCCGCAATAACGTGGTGCACATATCTGCACATATGTGGCTAGCTAGCTAACAAGCTAGAAACTAAATTACAAAGTTGCTTTTACTTGCCTGGTTTGCTAGATTGACTTAAACTAAATTAATTTCAAAATTATTTGTTTATACTTTTTCACAATGAGAAGTTTGATGTCGGATGACAATAGATCGTCGCAGTGATATCATGAACAACTGTCTACAGACATGTTGATAAGCGTAATATAAACCAGCCTATAGTCTTAATCTTTGGTTGTTTAGTACCCACTCTGTTTAGCACATGGCCTCACATGTGAATCCTTAAAGAGATTATTTATTTTATTTAACCTTTTTCAGTTAAAGTCAGAAGTTTACATACACTTAGGTTGGAGTCATTAAAACTAATTTCAACCACTCCACAAATTTCTTGTTAACACACTATAGTTGTGGGAAGTCGGTTAGGACATCTACTTTGTGCATGACACAAGTAATTTTTCCAACAATTGTTTACAGACACAGTGAATTACAATTGAAATAATCTATCACAATTCTAATGGGTCAAAGGTTAACATACACTAAATTGACTGTGCCTTTAACTTCTCTAGGGTAGGTGGCAGCATTGGGAATTTTGGATGAAAGTGTGCCCAAATTAAACTGCCTGCTACTCAACCATAGAAGCTAGAATATGCATATAATTAGTATGATTTGGATAGAAAACACTCTGAAGTTTTTAAAACTGTTTGAATGATGTCTGTAAGTATAACAGAACTCATAACAGAACTCATATGACAGGCAAAACCTGAGAAAAAATCCAACCAGGAAGTGGGAAATCTGAGGTTTGTAGTTTTTCAACTCTTGGCCTATCGAATACACAGTGTCTATGGGGTCAAATTGCACTTCCTAAGGCTTCCACTAGATGTCAACAGTCTTTAGAACCTTGTTTAAAGCTTCTACTGTGCAGTGGGGGTGAAAGAGGGGAATGAGTCAGAGGTCTGCCAGAGAGCCACGAGCTCAGTCTTGCGCGTTCACGTGAGAGGGAGCTCTGTTCCATTCAAATTCTACAGACAAAGGAATTCTCCGGTTGGAACATTATTGAAGATTTATGTTACAAACATCCTAAAGATTGAATCTATACTTCGTTTGACATGTTTCTACGGATTGTAATATAACTTTTTGAACTTTTCGTCTGTACTTTCCACTGGACTTGCAAGCGCGTCGTGAGTTTGAATTGTGTACTGAACGCGCGAACAAGGTATTTGGACATAAATGATGGACATTATCGAACAAAACAAACATTTATTGTGGAACTGCGATTCCTGGGAGTGCATTCTGATGAAGATTATCGAAGGTAAGTGAATATTTATAATGTTATTTCTGACTTCTGTTGACTCCAAACATCTGTTTGGCTTGATTTGTCGTCTGAGCACCGTACTCAGATTATTGCATGGTTTGCTTTTTCTGTAAAGTTTTTTTTAAATCTGACACAGCGGTTGCATTAAGGAGAAGTGGATCTAAAATTCCATGTGTAACAGTTGTATCTTTTATCAATGTCTATTATGAGTATTTCTGTAAATTGATGTGGCTCTCTGCAAAATCACCGGATGTTTTGGAACAACTGAACATAACGCGCCAATGTAAACTCAGATTTTTGGATATAAATATGAACTTTACCGAACAAAACATACATGTATTGTGTAACATGAAGTCCTATGAGTGTCATCTGATGAAGATCATCAAAGGTTAGTGATTAATCTTATCTCTAATTCTGCTTTTTGTGACTCCTCTCTTTGGCTGGAAAAATGGCTGTGTTTTTCTGTGACTTGGCTCTGACCCAACATAATCGTTTGGTTTGCTTTCATCGTAAAGCCTTTTTGAAATCGGACACTGTGGCTGGATTTACAACAAGTGTATCTTTAAAATGGTGTAAAATACATGTATGTTTAAGGAATTTTAATTATGGGATTTCTGTTTTGAATTTGGCGCCCTGCAGTTTCACTGGCTGTTGACGAGGTGGGACGCTACCGTCCCACATACCCTAGTGAGGTTAAACAGCTTAGAAATTTCTAGAAAATTATGTCATGGCTTTAGAAGCTTCTGATAGGCTCATTGACATAATTTGAGTCAATTGGAGGTGTGGATGTATTTCAAGGCCTGCCTTCAAACTCAATGCCTATTTGCATGACATCATGGGGAAATCTAAAGAAATCAGCCAAACCTCAGAAAAAAAAATTGTAGACCTCCGCAAGTCAGGTTCATCCTTCAAAGCAATTTCCAAATGCCTGAAGGTACCACGTTCATCTGTACAAGCAATAGTACGCAAGGAAAAACAGCATGGGACCACAGCCGTCATACCGCTCAGGAAGGCGATGCGTTCTGTCTCCTGGAGATGGACGTACTTTGATGCGAAAAGTGCAAATCAATCCCAGAACAACAGCAAAGGACCTTGTGAAGAAGCTGGAGGAACAAAAGTATCTATATCCACAGTAAAACGAGTCCTATATCGACATAACCTGAAAGGCCGCTCAGCAAGGAAGAAGTCACTGCTCCAAAACCTCCATAAAAAGCCAGACTACGGTTTGCAACTGCACATGCGGACAAAGATCATACTTTTTGGAGAATTGTCCTCTGGTCTGATGAAAAAAAAAATAGAACTGTTTGGCCACAATAACCATTGTTATGTTTGGAGGAAAAATGGGGAGGCTTGCAAGCCGAAGAACACTATCCCAACCGTGAAGCACAGGGGTGGCAGCATCATGTTGTGGGGTTGCTTTGCTGCTGGAGGGACTGGTGTACTTCACAAAATAGATGGCATCATGAGGTAGGAAAATTATGTGGATATATTGAAGCAACATCAAGACATCAGTCAGGAAGTTAAAGCTTGGGCGCAAATGGGACTTCCAAATGGACAATGACCCCAAGCATACTTCCAAAGTTGTGGAAAATGGCTTAAGGACAACAAAGTCAAGGTATTGGAGTGGCCATCACAAAGCCCTGACCTCAATCCTATAGAACATTTCTGGGCAGTACTGAAAAATCATGTGCGAGCAAGGATGCCTACAAACCTGACTCCGTTACACCAGCTCTGTCAGGAGCCGCGCCATTCGGGAGCTGCTCCACCGGGGAGCCCAACTAAAGGGTATGAACGATGCTGAATGGGTGTAGACAAAGAGCTCTCCAGTAGGTGTACCAAAATATTCAAGGGCCATTTTCTCAAACGTGGGGTTACAAGTTTTATCAATTTTCAAAGCAGAATTATTTTCATCTTGTTCCTCAACTGTAGTGTATGATATACCATTTTATAGGTCTGAGTCTCTACTTTTATCAAAAGTTGTAATTTTTTTCTCCAAATGTTGCTACATAATATCGAGCCGGTCAGTCACATATGGGACGCACGCACACACCATGTACCTGTGAGAGTGATGGGAGTCAATGAACTCAATAAATCAGCAGGCAGCATGTCAGGCCCTTTAGTTAAAGTGGTCTCTCTAGTGATAACATAATGGAACCCTTATCTCCTGATTCAATTGAATGGTTGCCTAGCAGCCATATGGGCACCATGGATACACAAACACACACTGGCATGCATGCAATGCACGAGCACGGACACGCAAAGACACATAAACATATGCTGGTGCACACACACATACTCGTGAATGTACACAAACACATGCTCTCTTTGTCTCTCACTCTGTCGCCCTGTTTCTGTCTCCCCCCACTCTATCTCTCTCTCTCATAAACAAACCAGAGTGATTGACAGGGAAGTGAGAAAAAACCCACACTCTAATCAGTCCAAAGCTCTTCTCGCAAATGAATGAGAACACTACCATCTTCAGATTACAGAGAAATAAAACATTCTACAGTAGTTTGGTTCATGTAGAACTGTTCATGCTGAGAGAGAGAACAACTGAACATGCCCATATTAGAACTAAAACAAGAAGAGTTGATGACATCATTAACCTTTTGATTTAGCAAGGAGTAATGCAGCCAACTGATCATTACTGACTGGGAGATGAGGAAAGAATGTGTGTGTGTCCACTGTCCATTTGGGCCATTTGGTCAGTCCCTCTGGGTTTTAAAATTACACTTAGTCTAAAGGGGTAATCTGTGTGGATTACTATGTGAATCATGGGATTATCAATCCCTTAATTGAGGGATAGAAATGCCTTTATACAACCCAATCTAATTTGTCTCTATCTTGCAATACACAGTGACCAGAACACACACACACACACACACATGCATGCTCTTATACACACACTGTCAGAAAACACAAGTAGCGGCCAGAATAACACACACACACACACCAGCGGTCAGCAAACTTGCATGCAGCACACACACCCACACAAACACCCATAACCCATTGTAATCAGGCAGATGAGTCACCCCCTTGTGACATGTGTGTTGTCTCAGAATAGAAGCGAGACAGACATTCCCTCACATAGTTTATGATCCTCTCAGCAAGCCTTTACCATTTCAACACTTTCATTGCCAGACACACATCCTCCATAGCTTTCCCCTGAGATTGTTAAACCCATTATTTAAATTGGATAATATAATATCAGAATCCGTTACCCCACCCCCACCCTTCTCTATGTAATACCCTGCACACTGTATTTGTAATGGATTCCCATTAGCTGCTGGCAAGGCAGCAGCTACTCTTCCTGGGGTCCAGCAATGTTAAGGCAGTTTTATACAAAATATGACATTACATTTTGTAACACTTTTCACAACACAGGCCGCTACTCTACTACCAAATATCTACAATTCAAAGTCCATGTGTACGTGTGTATTTGTAAGCGTGTGTCTCTTCACAGTCCCCACTGTTCCATAAGGTGTATTTCTTTGTTTTCCCCCCCCCCCTCTGATTCTACTGCTTGCATCAGTTACCTGATGTGGAATAGAGTTCCATGTAGCCTCCCATAGTCTGTTCTTGACTTGGGGATTGTGAAGGGACCTCTGGTGGCATGTCTTGTGGGGTATGCATGGGTGTCCAAGCTGTGTGCTAATAGTTTAAACGGACACCTCGGTGCATTCATCATGTCAGCAATTCTTACAAAATCAAGTAGTGATGAAGTCGATCTCTACTCTACTTTGAGCAATGAGAGATTTACATGCATATTATGAATGTTGGCTCTCTGTGTACATTTAAGGGCCAGCCGTGCTGCCCTGTTCTGAGCCAATTATAATTTTACTGTATGCCCGGATGCAAGAAAACAAACACACACACACACACACACACACACTCACGGACGCAAACACACAGGCTTAATATGTTGTGTACACAGGACATTTTTTATATTTTCTAAATTGGCTGTTAGTTTACTGGCTGTTTAGTACAGAATGAATATTGAGCGAGGGAGAAGGGACCGAAAGGGAGGGAAGAATATTAATACAATACATTAGTGTGGTCCTTAATTTGCTATTTAGTAAACCGATTATATAAATGAGAGACAATGAGATCAGGATACTAAAAGACGTAAGGAGAGATGGATTGAAGCAAGGAGGGAGGGAGAGGGATAAAGTGAAGTACTTGGAGGACTCTGGAGGAATGGAAAAAGATAACTATTGACATGTGGGTTGGAAAGGATAGTGGAGGGATAAAGTGAGCAAGGGAAGGAAGGATGAAATGAGAGCTGGAATTTGCAAAGACATACGTTTAGAGATTTAGGTCCCAATGGGTGGTTCAATAACTGTCAGTTTCAAATGGATGATGTTTGACGATGCAGGGAGAGCTATGAGACTTTCTCTCCCTCTCAATCCATCTCTCTCTCTCTCTCAATTAATCCATCTCCCTCTCAATCCATCTCTAATTTCACCTCATTGGCTTAGGCTCTCAAGACTCTCTCTCTACCTCCCTCATTTCCCCCCCCCCCCACCATTTGCATTATGACATACAGCCGGAAATAACTTTTGGATATCAGAGAGGCGGTAACTCACCAGCATTTCAACCAGAAATAGGACTTTCCTGAATTGGTTCGTAACCCCCAAGGCGATTGAACTTAACCACAGAGGCTGCTCCAAGAACTGCCAGCGGAGGAGAAGAGGTATTCGGAGTGGACTTTTAGTCCGACTCAGGAGGCATGCACACCATCCACCGTTTCCGAGTATTTTACTCGCTAAAGTTCAGTCCCTGGAGAACAAAATAGATGAGCTCAGGGCGAGGATCTCCTTCCAGAGACACATCAGGGACTATCCAGATATACTGCCCCTGTCCATACAGGCAGCTGGGTTCTCAGTACATTGCGCAGATAGGAATGACAAACTCTCCAGGAAGAAGAAAGGTGGAGGTATATGTCTCATTATTAACTACTCATGGTGTGATTGTAGTAACGTAGTCCTTTTGTTCACCCGACCTAGAATACCTCACAATTAAATGCCATTACTTCCCGAAAGAACTCTCTTCGGTCATCGTCACAGCTGTCTATATTCCACCTCAAGCCGATACCACGACAGCTCTCAAGGAACTACACTGGACTTTGTGCAGGTACACCTCCAATTGACTCAAATGATGTCAATTAGACTATCAGAAGCTTCTAAAGCCATGACATCATTTTCTGGAATTTTCCAAGCTGTTTAAAGGCACAGTCAACTTCTGACCCACTGGAATTGTGATACAGTGAATTATAAGTGAAATAATAATCTCTGTAAACAATTGTTGTAAAAATTACTTGTGTCATGCACAAAGTAGATGTCTTGACCGACTTGCCAAAACTATAGTTTGTTAACAAGAATTTTGTGGAGTGGTTGAAAAACGAGTTTTAATGACTCCAACCTAAGTGTATGTAAACATCTGACTTCAACTGTATTTGGGCTGCAATTTCTGAGGCTGGTAACTAATGAACTTCTCCTCTGCAGCATAGGCAACTCTGGGTCTTCCTTTCCTGTGACGGTCCTCATGAGAGCCAGTTTCATCATAGCGCTTGATGGTTTTTGCAACTGCAGTTGAAGAATCTTTCAAATTTCTTGAAATGTTCTGGATTGACTGACCTTCATGTGTTAAAGTAATGATGGACTCATTTCTCTTTGCTATTTGAGCTGCTCTTGCCATAATATGGACTTGGTCTTTTACCAAATAGGGCTATCATAGTTTTGATGTCTTCACTATTATTCTACAATGTAGAACATAGTAAAAATAAAGACAAACCCTGGAATGAGTAGGTGTGTCCAAACTTTTGACTGGTACTGTGTGTGTGTGTTCACACTACATTAAGAAAAGTATGTGGACACCTGTTCGTCGAACATCTCATTCCAAAGTCATGGGCATTAGTATGGAGTTAGTACCCCTTTTGCTGCTAAGGCTTTCTGCTAGATGTTGGAACATTGCTGTCGGGATTTGCTTCCATTAAGCCACGAGCATTAGTGAGGTTGGGCGATTTAGGCCTGGCTCGCAGTCAGCGTTCCAAATCATCCCAATGGTGTTCGATGGGGTTGAGGTCAGGGCTCTGTGCAGGCCAGTCAAGTTCTTCCACTCCGATCTCAACAAACCATTTCTGTATAGACCTCGCTTTGTCCACAGGGGCATTGTCATGCCTAAACAGGAAAGTGCCTTCCCCAAACTGTTGACACATAGTTGGAAACACAGAATCCTGCATGCATGCCTACATACATGACTGGAACGAACTGCAAAAATCACTGAAGCTGGCGATTCTTACCTCCCTCACTAGCTTTAAGCACCAGCTGTCAGAGCAGGTCACAGATCACTGCACCTGTACATAGCCCATCTGTAATATAGCCCACCCAACTACCTCATCCCCATACTGTATTTATTTATTTATATTGCTCCTTTGCACCCCAGTATCTCTACTTGCAAATTCATCTTCTGCACATAGTGTATGGTATATTGGTATATTGTAATTACTTCGCCACCATGGCCTATTTTATTGCCTTACCTCCCTTATCTTACCTCATTTGCACACACTGTATATAGATTCTTTCTACTGTATTATTGACTATGTTTGTTTATTCCATGTGTAACTCTGTTGTTGTATGTGTCGAACTGCTTTGCTTTATTCTTGGCCAGGTCGCAGTTGTAAATGAGAACTTGTTCTCAACTAGCCTACCTGGTTAAATAAAAAAACACATGCATGTTTATATAGAAAAGTATGTGGACACCTCTTCAAATGAGCGGATTTGGCTAGTTTGGCCACACCCATTACTGACAGGTGTATGTAATCTCCATAGACAAACATTTGGCAGTAGAATGGCCTTACAGAAGAGCTCAGTGACTTTCAACCTTGCACTGTCATAGGACTTTCTTTTACTTTTGAATGTGTGTGTATTGTTATATATTACTGCACATGATGGAGCTAGGAACACAAGAATTTCCCTACATCTGCAATAACATCTGGTAAATATTTGTAATGGACCAATACAATTAGATTTGATTAGGAGCAACCTGCCAGGTAGGATGCAATCCAGGAGTTTGCATAGCCTGAGACACCCAGCCCTGAGTGGGTGGAGAGAAAGATCTCTGATGGTTCACAGTGTCGAAGGCAGTGGATAGATCTAGGAAGATGAGAACAGAGGAGAGTGGGTCAGCTTTGGTAGAGCAGATTGCTCTCCTCTGTGTCAGAGGCTGTCTCATTAGAATGACCTGTCTTGAAGCATGACTGGTTAGGGTCAAGAATATTGTGCTGAGAGAGATAACGAGAGAGTTGGTCAGAAATTGCACCCTCAATTGTTTTGGTAAGAAAAGAAAGGAATACCGGTCTGTAGTTTAACATCAGAGGGGTTGAGTGTTGGTTTCTTGAGGAGGGGAGCTTTTCTGGCCATTTAGCCAGTGGTCAGGGATTAGTTGATAAGTGAATAAAGGCATAACGTGCAGGTTCTGCATAGCACGGATTCCCCAGAGAGCGCACATGCGCAGTTGTCCGCTGCCGTGGTAATGATGTATATAATCGCAAATATTTTAGGTGGAAAAGTACACATTTCCTGACTCAACAGATAGCCTTTTTTGTCAAAAGTACTAATTCGGCCGTACGCTTTCAATAAAACCACACATTTGCTGTCAAAAGCACTGCACGGCAGTGCAGAGGCACCATTACAGCCTGGGGTTTGATCTGTGACCGGGATCACAATAGGACGGTGCACAAATGGCTAGGCTCCATCCGGGGGAGGTTCCCTTGGCTCATCGTGCTCTAGCGACATCTTGTGAAAGGTCTGGGCTCCTGCAAACTGACTCTGGTCGTCAGTAGAACGGGCTTTTCTCAGACATATTGGTGAGGCCGACAACCAGGTTAAGCGAGCAGTGTGATAAGAAGTAGGTGGCCATGTTTCGAAGGACACATGACTCGAACTTCGCCTCTGCCAAGCCCAGTAAGGAGTTGCAGAGATGAGCTAAGGGACCAAATTCAGTGGAGAAAACGTGATTAAAAAAATATGCTTGTGGCCAAACCACCCTGAACATGCCTGTGGGTGAGGGAGAGGGCAAACTCCACTGAACTACTTTCAGTGTATGGAATCACTTGGAGCTTCTGGATTTTTGGTAAACTTCTCCTTTAAGGAGTGAATAAAAGGTGAAGAGTTTTTTTTAGGGTTGGAGGCAGAGGTTTGGAATTTCTAGTGATAGAAAGCGGCTTTAGCAGCGGATACAGAAAAAAGGAAGGTAGAGAGGAGGGAGTGGAAGGATGATAGATCCTCCGGAAGTTTAGTTTTCTTCCATTTTTGCTCAGCTGCCCACAGCCCTATTCTGTGAATACACAGTGAATCACTCAGCCACAGAGCAGGAAGGGAAGGTCGAGCCGGCCTGGAGGAAAGGGGACAGTGGGAGTCAAAGGAGGCGGAAAGGGAGGAGAGTAGGGTTGAATAGGCAGTCAGGAGACGGGAGGCGGAAGGAAGATATGGGTATAGAAGAGAGAGCATGACCATCTTGCAGGGTTGGTGGAGGGAGAAAAAAGAAAAAGTAGTGATAGAGACCAAGGAGAGGAAAGAAAGAGGTGGAAAGAAATGAGTTGAAGTCGGGCGTTGGTAGGGTTCTCTCCTCTCAGCTCTACACTGTTTGGGGCTCTTACTGTCGGAAAGCATAGTCTGCTACATTTGACTGGGAAGTTGTGATTACTAGGGCTGGCACAATTACTGTATAACCGTGTAACCGACTGTTATGGATGAAGACCCTCATGAAAATAAAATAACTGTCTAAAAAAATAGGGAAGAGCTGACTGAAGATTGGATGGCCGGCCATTCGTGTGGTTGAGTCCGTTTACTGCGATAACATGGGCACTTGTCAACATGATTAAACGTTGTTGCCACTTGCTGAAACAAGCAACTGTTTAATAGAATGGGCTTTGAACCTCAAACTTTGACTGGTAAACTCATAGTCCCAGACGATATAAGATAGAACATCACGGCACCGCCCGCCTGTGGGGAAAACATCCTGTAGTTACCTAGGTTACCCCATTTGCTCACAGCAAAACTTGACCTTTTTCAAAGGCAATTTTCTTGTCTGCTTGTTTTAGTCAATTACAAAACTACATTTTAAGAAAAGTACAACATTCCAAATCATTACTTTTCAACATTGCCTGCTCCCGAGCGTTCTCACTACTTAGAAAAATGTAATATTGTTGAGCTTCCCTCATGCACCTTTTCATGACTATGCTAGCAGCCACGTGAGTGCTAGCTAGCTACTGACCAGAATATTTATTGAAAATTAGGTACAGGTATATAACACTTTGTATTCAGAACAAAAGGTTAGTTGCTTTGCCACATTTTTTTGCAGTAATCGTTTAGTGCCTTGTTGCTAACTGGATCATGTTTTGGAATATTTGTATCTTGTAAAGGGTTCCTTCCATTCCCTTTGCCATTTAGGTTAGTATTGTGGACTAAACTGCTATGTTGTTGATTCATCCTCAGTTTTCCCCCCATCACAGACATTCAACTCTGCAACTGTTTTAATGTCACTATTGGTTTCATAGGGAAATCCCTGAGTTGTTTCCTTCCTCTCCTGCAACTGGGTTAGAAAGGACGCCTGTATCTTTGTGGTGACTGGGTGTATTGATAATCCATCCAAGTGTAATTAGTAACTTCACCATGGGCAAAGGAAAATTCAATGTCAGTTTTTTTTTTTTTTTTACCCATTTACCGATAGGTGCCCTTCTTTGCGAGACATTGGAAAACCTCCCTGGCCTTTGTGGTTGAATCTGTGTACAGAGAAGGTAGTCATTCAAAAAGAATGTTAAACGCTATTATTTTTGAGTCCATGCAATGTATTATGTGACTTGCTAAGCACATTTTTACTCCTGAACTTATTTAGGCTTGCCATAACAAAGGGGTTGAATATTTATTGACTAAAGACATTTTAGATTTCCATTTTTTATTAATTGTCAAAATGAAGGCTGTAACATAAAAACGTGGGACAAGTAAAGGGGTGAGAATACTTTCTGAAGGCAGTGTGTGTGTGTGAATGGCCATTTCCATGCATAGGCAGCACATGAATTCAATGTTTTTTGTTTTTTTTGTGAGTAAATCAGCTTTAATATTGCAAATATATTGTGGCTTCCATCAATGTAATTGTCTGCATCATTTTCAATCGCCCATACATTGCATGCATGTATGCACACACACAGTGCCTTCGGAAAGTATTAAGAGCCCTGGACTTTTACCACATTTTGTTACATTACAGCCTTATTCTAACATTTCTTAAATGTGCATCTTTGTCAGCGATTTAAGCCTTGAGTCTTCTTGGATATGACGCTACAAGCTTGGCACACCTGTATTTGGGGAGTTTCTCCCATTCTTCTCTGCAGATCCTCTCAAGCTCTATCAGGTTGGATGGGGAGCGTTGCTGCACAGCTATTTTCAGGTCTCTCCAGAGATGCTCGATCGGGTTCAAGTCTGAGCTCTGGCTGGGCCACTGAAGGACATTCAGAGACTTGTCCCGAAGCGACTCCTGTGTTGTCTTGGGTGTGCTTAGGGTCGTTGTCCTGTTGGAAGGTGAACCGTCACCCCAGTCTGAGGTCCTGGAGCAGGTTTTCATCAAGCATCTCTCTGTACTTTGCTCCGTTCATCTTTGCCTCGAGCCTGACTAGTTTCCCAGTCTCTGCTGCTGAAAAACATCCCCACAGCATGATGCTGCCACCACCGTGCTTCACCGTAGGGATGGTGCCAGGTTTCCTCTAGCAGTGACGCTTGGCATTCAGGACAAAAAGTTTAATCTTGATTTCATCAGACCAGAGAATATTGTTTCTCATGGTCTGAGTCTCTTGGTGTCTTTGGCAAACTCCAAACGGGAAGTCATGTGCCTTTTACTGAGGATTGGCTCCCGTCTGGCCACTCTACCATAAAGGCCTATTTGGTGGAGTGCTGCAGAGATGGTTGTCCTTCTGGAAGGTTCTCCCATCTCCACAGAGGAACTCTGGAGCTCTGTCAGAGTGACCATTGACCGACTCCTTGACCAAGGCACTTCTCCCCCAATAGCTCAGTTAGGAAGAGTCTTGGCGGTCCAAACTTCTTCCATTTAAGAATGATGGAGGCCACTGTGTTCTTGAGGACCTTCAATGCTGCATAAATGTTTTGGTACCCTTCCCCAGATCTGTGCCTCGACACAATACTGTCTCGGAGCTCTATGGACAATTCCTTCGACCTCATGGCTTGGTTTTTGCTCTGACATGCACTGTCAACAAGTGGTTGACTTTTACCAGTCATGTCCAATCAATTGAATTTACCACAGGTCGACTCCAATCATGTTGTAGAAACAGCTCAAGGATGATCAATGGAAACAAGATGCACCTGAGCTCAATTTTGTGTGTTGTAGCAAAGGGTCTCAATACTTATGTAAATAAGGTATTTCCGTTTTTTATTTGAAATAAATTTGCAAACATTTCTAAAAACCTGTTTTTTTTTTGGTCATTAAAGGGTACTGTGTGTAGAAAGAGGGAATTTGTTTTAATCCATTTTAGAATAAGGCTCTAACGTAACAAAATGTGAAAAAGTCAAGGGGTCTGAATACTTTCCAAATGCACATCTTCGAATTCCAGGTCTGGCAGGAAAGATGAGAGGGTGAATCGACAAGACAATTAATGTAAGTTCCTTTTAACGGGGTATGGTGCCTGTCTCACCGGTTTGAGTGTGTCAAGAACTGCAATGCTGCTTGCTTTTTCACACTCAACAGTTTCCTGTGTGTATCAAGAATGGTTCACCACCCAAAGGACATCCAGCCAACTTGACACACCTGTGGGAAGCATTGGAGTCAACATGGGCCAGCGTCTCTGTGGAACGCTTTCAACACCATGCCCCAACGAATTGAGAATTTGAGTGCAAAAGGGGTGCAACTCAATATTATGAAGCTGTTCTTAATACCTGTACACTCAGTGTGTGTGTGTGTGTATATCCTAGGACCGTTTATTATGTTGCCCCCCCCCCCCCCTTCCCCCATACAAATGATTTGATCCTACAGACAGTACAGTACACATGGCATTGGCTTGCTATATTGTAAGCAGGCAGACAGCCATCGAGGCATTCAGTTACTGTTGAACAATTTAACTTAGAATGGGCAAAACTAGTGAACCTAAGCAACTTTGATTATGGCGTGATCATCGGTGCCAGGCGCGCCGGTTCTAGTATCTCATGAAACGTCCAGCCTCCTGGGCTGTTCACAAACGACAGTGTCTAGGGATTACCGAGAATGTGCGACAAACAAAAACATCCAGTCAGCGGCAGTCTTGTGGGTGAAAAGAGCTTGTTGATGAGAGAGGTCAAAGGAGAATGGCAAGAATTGTTCAAGCTAACAGGCGGCCATAAATAGGCAAATAACGGCGCATTACAATAGTGGTGTACAGAATGGCATCTTGGAACTCACAACTCGTCGGTCGTTGTCACGGATGGGCTACAGCAGCAGACTACCACACCAGGTTCCACTCCTATCAGCCCATTGGTCACGCGATCACCAACACAGGACTATTAAGGAGTGGAGAAATATAGCTTGGTTTGACGAATCCCGGTTCCTGTTGCTTCATGCTGAGGTCAGGATTTGGCATAAGTAGCATGAGTCCATGGCCCCATCCTGCCTGGTGTCAATGGTGTGGGGAATGTTTTCCTGTCACATGTTAGGTCCATTGATAATTGAGCAACATTTGAATGACACACCATGTAGAATCCACATCCCAAATAATTCAGGCTGTTCTGGAGGCAAAGAGGGGTCCAACCCAGCACTAGATGGGTGTACCTAATAATAAACTGGGTTAACATGGGCCAGCATCCCTGTGGTATCCGTTCAACACCTTGTAGAGTCTATGCCTGATGAATTGAGGCTGTTCTGACGGTGCAGCTCAATATTAGGAAGGTGTTCCTAATGTAGTATAGGCCTATTTTGTTTTCTTAATTTTTGACTATTCCTGTCATAGGTTATAGCTCTATGACATAGCCCTTCATCAGCATAACCCACCTATTGGTCACACAAGAGACCCAGGTTTCATCCCAAACGGCTCCCTTTATAGTGCACTACTTTTTAACCAGTTTGGCTAAGAGTTGATCTAAGAGTTGAGATTGAGTTCCTTTACTAAGGTTTTTAATACGTGTCCGGTCTTGAGCAGTGATCCAAAAAAAGAATCGGCTGTGATTCACTACTGTGTCCCGAGAATCCCAACCCGCCATCTTGAAAAAAATCTTCAGTTATTGTGTCAAGTCAGTCACCCCTGTTATCTTCCGGATCATCAGGTTGGCAGCGCCAGCCTAACAGCTGCCCAGTGGCTGTATGTCTATGCCCCGTGGAGATATGGAGTTGGAGACATGCTACAGTGCACTGACACCACACACACACACACACACACACACACACACACACACACACACACACACACACTTGGGTATTACCTGTCAGACTCAGCCTGTCAACTGTGCAGGATGTTGTTCCACAGGGGTTTGGATTGTTTGTATGTATGTGTGGGTGGGTGGTCTGGGTGCAAGAGCAACCAATAACGTCACTGTGTCCTGCCAGGAGAGTTGTCCTCTGACATTGGCTACCATTAAGTGTTCCACAAGACGTGCCTGGCATAGCCATCATGAAGCACACACACAGCTTGTCATTGACACAGCTGGGTTGGTATCTTGGCATCCCCTTATGTTGGCACTGGGCAACAGTACATAATACAGTACATTGTTTAGCATCAATATTACCATATTGAAGGGCAAGGTGCAGGGAATGTATCCCTAGACTACATACTGTAGTCTAAGGGATAGAAATGTGACAACATTTCACTATTCAAATAATATGACATTTTTGCAGATATCCGTATGTTCGTGTGTGTGTGTATATATATGTATGTATGTATGTATGTATGTATGTATGTATGTATGTATGTATACATATATATATGTGTATGTATGTATATGTATACGTATGTATGTATATATATATCTTTTTTTAAGCTCTTGACTGTATTGACCAATCAGAATAAGACAAATGCCCATGGCAGAGGTAAACAGTGTAAGGCTTTCTCTGGTATTTATTTGCTAAAAGCAGTGAAAGATATGTCTGATTTTCCCTATGATGGAACTGATTCTGTTATAAAAGTGTTTTGCATTGTGTCACGTCTTGTTGGAATTTTGTTAGGTTTGCGCCTGTAATTGGTATTTGAAGTGGGGAAAATAGCATACCAAAGTCAGGGCAGACTGGAGGACCTAATGTGCAACAGATGCTCAATGCACGGTTATAAAATTACATTTAAAAGTTTGTTGGTTTATTATTTTATGTATTTAAAAGACAAGGGAGATGGACAGAAATATAGATTTTTGGCACTGCAGTCTAGGACTGGAGACGAGACAAGGGGAAGATGGAATATTATTATTGTAAAGAAAAGATGGAGAGGATTCATTGGAGTTTGGCAGGTATATCTTCATATTCCAGGTCTGACAGGAAATAACTGGTGAAATGTGAGTTGAAATCATATCTCCGGTGCCACCGACTGCCGTTGTGCCCATTAATCCCTATACTTAAACTCTCCAACTGACCCTGCGTTGTGCCTGATCGAGAGGTTGCTTCCAGCCTCTCGTGTGTGAGGTAGCCTGGCGGATAAGGTTATATGACAGCAAAATATAATCCTATAACAATGTCCATTGTACTTGGTTTGGCACCATACTGTAGTCTAGGACAGTGGTTCCCAGCCAGGGGTACTAAGATCCCTGGGGGAGTACTTGGCTTATCCACAGGGGTACTTGAGAACACTGGGTACTTCAGGGGTATTCAAGGCAGATCAAAATTGAGTTGGTGGTTCAGTAAACGAAAAGGGTTTGGAACCACTGGTCTTGGACACTGGTTTTTGTGACAGGGTGGATCTTCACCATTTTCTATGGCTCGCCGGTACCAGCACCAATGCACACACCGATCTTGTAGTTGGAAGTGAATCCTCCCGTGCCAAGTGCCATCGAAGGATACATGAATGTCTATAATGGCATCCTCCTTCAGCAACTCTACTATGTCTGGGTCTATATCTGCGTATGCTCTTCTAAATATCTTTGCAGCACTCTCCATTGACTGTAGCCCTCTCTGAATCTCTGCAACTAAAGTGGGGGGGAAGTACTAATGTCTATCGACATTAGTCTAAACAGCAGGACTAAATATCAGCATGGTACCCTATGTAAATATTAGCATATCAGCATGTATTTACTTCATGTAAAGCTAATTTCTCACTAATCACATTAGGCTACAGCCCCCTGACACTGTGGGCCAATGTTAGTCTCATTGTATAGTTATGTTTTCCTATCACTCTGTTTAATTAACTTTGAATATATCTGCTGGAGCAAGGAAATAAATATTATTTATACACAGCAAGTCACCTGACAATGGGCCTCTCCCTTTTTAAATGTTTTATTTAACTGTCATTCTCCTGTCATGTCTCTGATATGAGCTGAGACACAAGGAAGGAATCCCTAGGAATTTGCTTATTTTCTTTTAGAGCTGCATAAACAAATCCAAGTTCATGGGCTAGAAGAACCATCCTCACATAATATCAAATGCCACATCTCCCTTCGAGCACTTCTGCAACCTGGAGTAAGTGTAAACACTCCTAAATTCATCACCATCACCTTCACAGTCTATCATGACAGAATTACTGGCAAATGTTTTTCTTTCATTCACAGATTTTCTCGCATTGCCTATTTTTACTCTGGGTTTCTCATTTTGTCTCTCTTTTACGTGGATTCTACATGGGAGATTTTTAAAAAACAAATCAGGATGCCTGAAAGAGCCTTTAAATGCCAGTAACCAATCGGATGTCTGGAAGCGCTACGTCTACAAAGGATATAGCCATGTATAGACTAGCTAACAATATGCTCCGGAAACAAGCTTTTGAATGATATATGATTCATAGTGGTTGAAGTTCTACATGAAACATGCTATCAAGAACGACATTTATGGTATGTGATGTTGACGGAGTTGGGATAAAATGATACAAATAAAGTATTTATATAGATTACTGCCGATTTTTTTTATTTTATTTTTACATTTCATGAAAGTATGGAAGTTAAAGTTGGAAAATATCCCAAAAATTTTTAATTGACAGATGGAAGCAAATTCTACATTTTTGCATGTGGTGCCTGGCCTTAAGACCACCCAGGTCGTGATGTAATTTTCAGTTGATCACGGCCGGAGACACATGAAAATGCCAGTTATAGCTAACTAATAAAGAGCTACGTTTTATAAAGATCCTGTCATAATGCGTTGTATTATTTTGTACAAAGCGCGCAAAACAAGACATGGTGTCAGAGTAAAAGGACTAAAAGATGGATTTTGCTGGAGTTCCTTCACCTCGAATGGACTGAGAGTCTACAAACTTACCCGACGCAAGTTCAAGCAGCGTGTGGAGCTAATATTCATGGGTCCTTTTGAAAGAAAGAGGAAAAGTGCAGCTACCTGTTCCTCTGGATCGGTGAAAAAGGGAGAGACATTTACAACACATTGACACTTACTGAGGCGGAATCAGAACTACTGAAAACATACTATGATTGTTTTGAAGCATATGTAGGGCCAAAGACCAAGTACAAATTCCACGAGAAAGTACAGGGAGCTAGCGAATCATTGGATCAGTTTGTGACTGAGCTGCGTCTGCTTGTGAAAGACTGTGATTAAGCAGTATTGTATTTGGAATGCACTCAACACGAGTGAGAAACTTTTGGATGTTGGATCTGAGCTAACGCTGGACAAAGCTATCGATATAGCCAGATCTCACGAGCTAGTACAGGCTCAGATGAAAACCATTCCGGGCGGCAGCACAAGCTCATCACTTCAAAAGCAGTGCATGCAGTCAGGCAGACATCAAAGCACACCTCCGGTGGCCAGAGAGCGCGCTACAGAATAGAGAAAGATAGAACTCCAAAACAGAGCAACACATGTGGATATTGTGGATACAAAGTGCATGGCGAACAGGAAAATTGACCAGCTAAAGGCAAATGGTGTACTAAATGTCAAAAAATGGAATCACTTAGCAAAAATGTGCAGAGCTTACCTTGGGAAAACAGTACACACAGTGAGTGAAGATGAAATGTCAAACGCTGATGAACTGTTTATTGATTCAGTGACACAAAAGTGATATCGGAGACAGAGCAAGCCTTTGCTGACATTGAGATAGGAACACAAGGCACAGAGCTAAAGTTGAGACTGGACACTGGTGGACAAGTAAACATTCCTCTGAACAAGCCCTGCAGCTTGACATCGGAGTGCGAGCTACAGCCCGCCACGCGCAGACTGACTGGTTATGGTGGTGAACAGCAGTAAAAGGCACATGCACTTTCAAATGCAAATACAAGCAAAGTGACATGATGTTGGATTTTTACATTGTTGACACATCACCTGCAGTGATGGGTCTTTTAAATCATGTTTTTAGACATGGACCTCATCAAGCTAGTTTTATCAGTGGCAGCATCAGTAGAGACAGAAAATGTAATGGAGAAGTTTGCTGAAGTGTTTACAGGAATAGAGTGGCTGCTCAACTAAAAGTTTTGAGATTATGCTGCGGGATTTAGAGGTCATTTGTGGTTTAGTACGGTACCCTGCGTCACTGCTTCATTGCTCCAGACCAGCGCAAGGGGGAGTTAGAGCACTGATTATGCTTTTTGGTTCCAAGGCACTAATGTGTCTCTGACAAATAGAAACTGATAATCGTGCACAACTTTAAAATTGAATTTCAATTAACTGAATGATGAGGATGAAGAAGGTGATTGAATTTAGAACAATAGCCTAAGAATTGCTGTTCCTCTGTCTTGCACGTGCTCACCCTGAAAAATACACATATTTTTGTTTCTACTCGTCAGTATTATTTACTAAAACTGTTATTACACTAAGGTTTTTATTCTAAGAGATACTAAAATGATCAATTTATATTCTTAAGATATATGTGTTGACTGTATATAAAAGCAAGTGATGTCTGCTGAATAATCAATCCGGAGTTCCAAATTAAGCAGCAGCAGCTGAAAAGATGAGCTCCTACAAATATTGAAATTTAAATGTTTTTTTAGAGTAAAGTACATCGAAAAAAATCAAAAGAAAACTGCAAACTGAATAGGAGACCAAACAAGCAGCTAACAAAGAAGAAAGGCTTTTGAAAAAGTAACAATTTTTCATAAAATTATACCGTTTTCTTAGCTAGCTAAGTTGTTTACCTGTTGCTAGGCAGTTGCTAGGGACATTCCTGGAAGAAGCTAGCTAGCTAACAAGGAGTGTCTAGTTGGCAGAAGAGAAGAAGGGACAAAGAAGGGACAAAGTGGGACAAAATAAGGACAGAAGAAAAGGGAAAGGGGACATTAAGGTGAAGCAGTCCTCTAAAGACACAAAAGACAATAATACAAGAAACAACACTTCTATTGCCTCTCCCTCTATGATACGCACTTCCGGGTTGGAGCGAGTAGTTGCATTCCGCTTCGCTCCACAGGTAGTATTACATTTCATTTCATTACAGTACAACAGTTTGATTTGTTTGATCTTAGCTGGCTACATAGCCGTCTTTGTATCCAAGATAATTGTGTAGTCTAGAGTAATTGTCGAGGTTACCTAGCCAGCTACACTTTCAAACAAAGTCAACAACGCAGCCACTGCTAGCTAGCCTATTTCACCAGCCAGCAGTACTATATCATTTTAGTCAATAAGATTTTTTGCAACGTAAGCTTAAACTTTCTGAACATTCGAGACGTGTAGTCCACTTGTCATTCCAATCTCCTTTGCATTAGCGTAGCCTCTTCTGTAGCCTGTCAACTATGTGTCTGTCTATCCCTGTTCTCTCCTCTCTGCATAGACCATACAAACGCTTCACACCGCGTGGCCGCTGCTACTCTAACCTGGTGGTACCAGCGCGCACGACCCACGTGGAGTTCCAGGTCTCAGGCAGCCTCTGGAACTGCCGATCTGCGGCCAACAAGGCAGAGTTCATCTCAGCCTATGCTTCCCTCCAGTCCCTCGACTTCTTGGCACTGACGGAAACATGGATTACCAATGATAACACTGCTACTCCTACTGCTCTCTCCTCGTCTGCCCACGTGTTCTCGCACACCCCGAGAGCTTCTGGTCAGCGGGGTGGTGGCACTGGGATCCTCATCTCTCCCAAGTGGACATTTTCTCTTTCTCCCCTGACCCATCTGTCTATCGCCTCCTTTGAATTCCATGCTGTCACAGTTACCAGCCCTTTCAAGCTTAACATCCTTATCATTTATCGCCCTCCAGGTTCCCTTGGAGAGTTCATCAATGAGCTTGACGCCCTGATAAGTTCCTTTCCTGAGGATGGCTCACCTCTCACAGTTCTGGGTGACTTTAATCTCCCCACGTCTACCTTTGACTCATTCCTCTCTGCCTCCTTCTTTCCACTCCTCTCCTCTTTTGACCTCACCCTCTCACCTTCCCCCCCTACTCACAAGGCAGGCAATACGCTTGACCTCATCTTTACTAGATGCTGTTCTTCCACTAATCTCATTGCAACTCCCCTCCAAGTCTCCGACCACTACCTTGTATCCTTTTCCCTCTCGCTCTCATCCAACACTTCCCACACTGCCCCTACTCGGATGGTATCGCGCCGTCCCAACCTTCGCTCTCTCTCCCCCGCTACTCTCTCCTCTTCCATCCTATCATCTCTTCCCTCTGCTCAAACCTTCTCCAACCTATCTCCTGATTCTGCCTCCTCAACCCTCCTCTCCTCCCTTTCTGCATCCTTTGACTCTCTATGTCCCCTATCCTCCAGGCCGGCTCGGTCCTCCCCTCCTGCTCCGTGGCTCGACGACTCATTGCGAGCTCACAGAACAGGGCTCCGGGCAGCCGAGCGGAAATGGAGGAAAACTCGCCTCCCTGCGGACCTGGCATCCTTTCACTCCCTCCTCTCTACATTCTCCTCTTCTGTCTCTGCTGCTAAAGCCAATTTCTACCACTCTAAATTCCAAGCATCTGCCTCTAACCCTAGGAAGCTCTTTGCCACCTTCTCCTCCCTCCTGAATCCTCCTCCCCCTCCTCCCCCCTCCTCCCTCTCTGCGGATGACTTCGTCAACCATTTTGAAAAGAAGGTCGACGACATCCGATCCTCGTTTGCTAAGTCAAACGACACCGCTGGTTCTGCTCACACTGCCCTACCCTGTGCTTTGACCTCTTTCTCCCCTCTCTCTCCAGATGAAATCTCGCGTCTTGTGACGGCCGGCCGCCCAACAACCTGCCCGCTTGACCCTATCCCCTCCTCTCTTCTCCAGACCATTTCCGGAGACCTTCTCCCTTACCTCACCTCGCTCATCAACTCATCCTTGACCGCTGGCTACGTCCCTTCCGTCTTCAAGAGAGCGAGAGTTGCACCCCTTCTGAAAAAACCTACACTCGATCCCTCTGATGTCAATAACTACAGACCAGTATCCCTTCTTTCTTTTCTCTCCAAAACTCTTGAACGTGCCGTCCTTGGCCAGCTCTCCTGCTATCTCTCTCAGAATGACCTTCTTGATCCAAATCAGTCAGGTTTCAAGACTAGTCATTCAACTGAGACTGCTCTTCTCTGTGTCACGGAGGCGCTCCGCACTGCTAAAGCTAACTCTCTCTCCTCTGCTCTCATCCTTCTAGACCTATCGGCTGCCTTTGATACTGTGAACCATCAGATCCTCCTCTCCACCCTCTCCGAGCTGGGCATCTCCGGCAAGGTCCACGCTTGGATTGCGTCCTACCTAACAGGTCGCTCCTACCAGGTGGCGTGGCGAGAATCTGTCTCCACACCACGTGCTCTCACCACTGGTGTCCCCCAGGGCTCTGTTCTAGGCCCTCTCCTATTCTCGCTATACACCAAGTCACTTGGCTCTGTCATATCCTCACATGGTCTCTCCTATCATTGCTATGCAGACGACACACAATTAATCTTCTCCTTTCCCCCCTCTGATAACCAGGTGGTGAATCGCATCTCTGCATGTCTGGCAGACATATCAGTGTGGATGACGGATCACCACCTCAAGCTGAACCTCGGCAAGACGGAGCTGCTCTTCCTCCCGGGGAAGGACTGCCCGTTCCATGATCTCGCCATCACGGTTGACAACTCCATTGTGTCCTCCTCCCAGAGTGCTAAGAACCTTGGCGTGATCCTGGACAACACCCTGTCGTTCTCAACTAACATCAAGGCGGTGACCCGTTCCTGTAGGTTCATGCTCTACAACATTCGCAGAGTACGACCCTGCCTCACGCAGGAAGCGGCGCAGGTCCTAATCCAGGCACTTGTCATCTCCCGTCTGGATTACTGCAACTCGCTGTTGGCTGGGCTCCCTGCCTGTGCCATTAAACCCCTACAACTCATCCAGAACGCCGCAGCCCGTCTGGTGTTCAACTTTCCCAAGTTCTCTCACGTCACCCCGCTCCTCCGCTCTCTCCACTGGCTTCCAGTTGAAGCTCGCATCCGCTACAAGACCATGGTGCTTGCCTACGGAGCTGTGAGGGGAACGGCACCTCCGTACCTTCAGGCTCTGATCAGGCCCTACACCCAAACATGGGCACTGCGTTCATCCACCTCTGGCCTGCTCGCCTCCCTACCTCTGAGGAAGTACAGTTCCCGCTCAGCCCAGTCAAAACTGTTCGCTGCTCTGGCACCCCAATGGTGGAACAAACTCCCTCACGACGCCAGGTCAGCGGAGTCAATCACCACCTTCCGGAGACACCTGAAACCCCACCTCTTTAAGGAATACCTAGGATAGGATAAAGTAATCCTTCTAACCCCCCCCTCCCCCCCCTTAAAAGAGTTAGATGCACTATTGTAAAGTGGTTGTTCCACTGGATATCATAAGGTGAATGCACCAATTTGTAAGTCGCTCTGGATAAGAGCGTCTGCTAAATGACTTAAATGTAAATGTAATAATCAAGTTGATGGCGCAGTCATATAGCCTCGGCACCTACATAAAGCTGAGTGACTCACTCATTCATGGCTTTGGATCAAAATAAAAAGGTACCAACATTCTTTCTGATAGTCTTTAATAAAGACATGTTTTGGTTGTCCTGACCTGGGCACCATGTATTATAATAGCCCATAATGGGCTATTAGCAGGACAATAGACTCTTTCCAACACCTCTCTGTATTTTGATACTTTGCAAGGCAATTGATCAGCATTAAAAACTTTGTGGATGGGACCTCCCGAGTGGGACCTCCCGAAAGACACTGCATCACAATGCAAACTGCGTTGCCACAGATGCTGGTTCGATACCCGTGCTGGCCGCGACCAGGAGACCCATGAGGTGACAGTGGGCTTTTGGTTTCTCTCCCTCTAAAAACAGATGAATAATTCGAAATAACAAATTGGCTTTATTTACAAATTAGTAAGAATGTCTCACCCCATGTTCAAGAATGGCCTTTTTCTCGCTCACTTCAGATTAATTGAAAACAAAATAATCTCCAAAATATCGTTATTTTTTTAAAACAAAGCGATTGTTATTATTAATTCATTTAGAATTATATCAAATCTAATTGTATTAGTCACATGCGCCGAATACAACAGGTGTAGATCTAACAGTGAAAAGCTTACTTACGAGCCCCTAACCAACAATGCAGTTTAAAAAAATACAGATAAGAAATAACAGTAACAAGTAATTAAAGAGCAGCAGTAAAATAACAATAGCGAGACTATATTCAGGGGGGTACCAGTACAGAGTCAATGTGTGGGGTTACCGGTTAGTTGAGGTAATATGTACTGTAGGTAGAGTTAATAAAGTGACTATGCATAGATGATAACAACAGAGTGTAGCAGCGGTGTAAAGGAGGGGGGGCAATACAAATAGTCTGGGTAGCCATTTGATTAGATGTTCAGGAGTCTTGCACAAAGTAGAAGCTGTTTAGAAGTCTCTTGGACCTAAACTTGGCGCTCTGGTACCGCTTGCCATGCAGTAGCAGAGAGAACAATCTATGACTAGGGTGGCTGGAGTCTTTGACAATTTTTAGGGCCTTCCTCTGACACCGCCTAGTATAGAGGTCCTGGATGACAGGAAGCTTGGCCCCAGTGATGTACTGGACCGTTCGCACAACGCTCTGTGATGCCTTGCGGTCAGAGGCCGAGCAGTTGCCATACCAGGCGATGATGCAACCAGTCAGGATACTCTCGATGGTGCAGCTGTAGATCCTTTGGAGGATCTGAGTACCCATGCCAAATATTTTCAGTCTCCTGATGAGGAATAGGTTTTGTCGTGCCCTCTTCACGACTGACTTGGTGTGCTTGGACTATGTTAGTTTGTTGGTGATGTGGACACTAAGGAACTTGAAGCTCTCAACCTGCTCCATTGCGCCCCGTCGATGAGCATGGGGGCATGCTCGGTCCTCTTTTTCCTGTAGTCCACAATCATCTCCTTTTTCTTGATCACGTTGAGGGATAGGTTGTTGTCCTGGCACCACACAGCCAGGTCTCTGACGTCCTCCCTATAGGCTGTCTCATCATTGTCGGTGATCAGGCCTACCACTGTTGTGTCATCGGCGAACTGAATGATGGTGTTGGAGTCGTGCCTGGCCGTGCAGTCATGAGTGAACAGGGAGTACAGGAGGGGACTGAGCACGCACTCCTGAAGGGCCACTGTGTTGAGGATCAGTGTGGCAAATGTGTTGTTACCTACTCTTACCATCTGGGGGCGGCCAGTCAGGAAGTCCAGGTTCCAATTGCAGAGGGAGGTGTTTAGTCCCAGAGTCCTTAGCTTATGGTGTTGAATGCTGAGCTCTAGTCAATGAATAGCATTCTCACATAGGTGTTCCTTTTGTCCAGGTGGAAAAGGGCAGTGTGGAGTGCAATAGAGATTGCATAATCTGTGGATCTGTTGGGGCGGTATACAAATTGGAGTGGTTCTAGGGTTTCTGTGATAATGGTGTTGATGTGAGCCATGACCAGCCTTTCAAAGCACTTCATGGCTACAGACGTGAGTGCTACGGGTCGGTAGTCATTTAGGCAGGTTATCTTAGTGTTATTGGGCACAGGCACTATGGTGGTGCTTAAAACATGTTGGTATTACAGACTCGGACAGGGAGAGGTTGAAAATGTCACTGAAGACACTTGCCAGTTGGTCAGCGCACGCTCGCAGTACATGTCCTGGTAATCCGTCTGGCCCTGCGGACTGGTGAATGTTGACCTTTTTAAAGGTCTTACTCACATCGGCTGCGGAGAGCGTGATCACACATTCTTCCAGAACAGCTGGTGCTCTCATGTATGTTTCAGTGTTATTTGCCTCGAAGCGAGCATAGAAGTAGTTAAGCTTGTCTGGTAGGCTCATGTCACTGGGCAGCTCTCAGCTGTGCTTCCCTTTTGAAGTCTGTAATAGTTTGCAAGCCCTGCCACATCTGACGAGCGTCAGAGCCGGTGTAGTACGATTAAGCCCCTTAGATATTCTCACAGATCAGATTTGCCCTAATGAAAAATGCCACTTAGATATTAATTTAGAATCCTCCAATCCTCTACAATTATTATTAGCAGAGAGTCACGTCATTGAAAAAAATATTTTTCAATATACTGTAGGCCTACCGTAGGCGACATGAGTCTCACTACTGATGAGTAATGTGCTGTTAAACGTGGTGTAGGTCTTATTTATTTAAAAGCATATTGAAATTAGAAGCAATAGGATTTGACGCAATAGCCTACCTACTGTGGTCAACTATTTCAGCGCCGTTTCACGCTGCTCTGAGACAAGCATGGGGACTGGTCTTGGTAAATCAAATAGATTTTTATTTTCACTGAATCTCCATTTTGGTATTGGTTAGACTACAATTAGGGTGTAGAAATGTTATGCTCTTTGTACTGTAGCATACTCCCGACCGCCACGTTGTACAGCGCCTTATTTTGCTGTTGGAAACCTTGAGGGTTTCATTTTTTGTTTTTCTTAGAATAGAAACACTATAATATTAATCAAATTAATTCAGCTACATTTCTTAAAATTAATCCCATATACTATGTTCTTTCAAAAAAAGGTTTTAAATTCTCTAGTACAGCCAATATTGAAGGCTATCAAATGCTTCTCAAAGATGCCCTCTGGTGGTCAAACTAGCACTAACTAGCACTAACTAGCATTACAATTAAATTTCATGCCATAGAATTATGCTGCAGCCGCAAGGTGCTACAGTATGACGCAACTTTTACAGGAAGAACCACTGTAGGAATGTACCATTCATCTTGACCCAGATGCAACCCCTGTGGTCTACCCACCGAGACAGATTCCCCTTGCTCTCTGTGCCCGTCTGCTCCACGCTCTCCAACTTTTTCTTCAATCTGCCATCGTCACCAAGGTTACAGAACCGATTTATTAGGTCAGTGGTGGTGGTGGAGAAACCAGGCACAGGCAAGCTCAGAGTATGTCCTCACCCAAGAGGCTTGAGCAAGGCTATCAAACGCCCCTGTTATCCCTTACCGATGCTAGATGACATCACACACAAGCTAGCCGAAGCACTCTACTTCAGTGTCATGGACACCAGATCAGGCTACTGGGCTATCAAGCTCACAGAAGAGTAAATTAAGCTCACAATGTTCAACACACTGTTTGGACGCTACAGGTTTCATCGCCTGCCTTTTGGGAGTATCTCAGTCCAAGACGAGTTTCAGCAAAAGAACAATGAGATGTACGAAGGCCTCGATGGAATTGTGGCAATTGTGGATGACATCCTTGTCTATGGTCGAACCAAAGAGGAACACGACAGAAACTGCGCAATGCTGCAAAGGTCCCGCGAGAGAGGAGTCCGGCTCAACCCTGAGAAGAACACAGTTGGCGCTTCAGAGGTCAGCTACTTCGGACGTCTTCTCACTGCGAATGAAATCAAGCCAGATCCAAAGCAGATCTCAGCCATAAAGGACATGGAGCCACCAAAGAGCCGCGCAGAGCTGGAAACAGTGCTTGGCATGGTCAACTACTTAGCCAAGTTCACACCCAGCCTCTCTAATGCTAATGTACTCCTGCGTTAGCTGCTAAAGCAGTCCAGTGAGTTCCTCTGGGACAAGCAACACAACATTACTTTCCAGAAAAACATAATTCCTACCAGTTTCAAAAAATGTATTTTGACAAAGATCCATGTTGGACACATGGGCATGGAAAAGTGTAAACAGAGAGCACGGGCCGTTTTTGTTTTGGAATGTGCAAACTAATAGACATTGTCATTGTCACCTACTGAACACAAAAGAACAACAAACTGACGAAATTAACTGTTTTCTTGAAAGACAGCATAATGGACTAAAAACACACACACACCATACTTACCTGCAACACCACAAGAACTGTTGACTGACAGAGGCATGCTCAGCTTCATACCACACAAGGTCAGGAGGGGTTCAAGGCTAGAGCTGTCCTAGACCTGTGAAATGTCAAAGGGTGTAAGCGGATCGCAGCCCTAAATGTGTTCCAGACTGTATACTTGTTATTGAAAACTTAACTTGAAATGCTTTGGTATTGTATTTGTTTGAAATGTTGTCATTGCTACAGTGAAAAGCTGAGTTGCCGAGAAATATTGGTTCTCAAAGTAACAGTATGTTGAATCATTGTTTCAGAGTCTTATGTTGATGCGTTATGCAGTTGGTGCAGTATACATGGTTACTTACCTTGAGTTCAAACTACAGAGTAGGTATTTAGAAGAAGCCCTTAATGTTTTTTTAAAGGAGGGATGTAATATTCATATGTGTCAACATACTGAATTTTCTTGGTTGCGTACTACTGTCATATCATACTGCGCTATGATTGGTTAATACCACCCAGGTCGTGAGGTCCTTTTCAATTGATCATGGCCGGAGACAGTTATAGCTAGCTAATAAAGAGCTATGTTTTATAAAGATCCTGTCGTAATGCATTTGATTATTTTGTACAACGCGTTCAAAACAAGACAATTGAGACAAAAAATGAGGCCTGTGGTAGTGTAGTGGTCGAAGCCGCTGCCTCTTGATCACACTGTGTACAGCTGCGAGTTTGAATCTGACCCACTACTCTAGCATCCTCTCTCCCCCGTACTTTCCTTTCTAACCTATCCAAACAAAAAATATGAGAGGTAGGACTGTCCCTCCTTTATATTATGTTGTAAAATGGGCCATAAAGGATCCATTATGAAGCATTATGGCTTGGCTTGTGTTAGTGCCTGAGTTAGAATAGTGTTCACACACAAACACACACACACACCCCCTTAGGATCCCATTATGAAGTATTAGGGCTTGTGTTAGTGCTTGTGTTAGAGCAGGGATGATGAGCCAAATGTTTTGTTTGACTTTACTTTAGTCGAATGTACCACAGAGTGTGAAACACAGACCCGGGGCAGCTTGGGTTAGGATGCATTGTCTGTGTGTGTGTGTGTGTGTGTGTGTGTGTGTGTGTGTGTGTGTGTGTGTGTGTGTGTGTGTGTGTGAGGAATAACCCACGGCTGCTTCAGTCAGGATGTATTCAGGAGAGAATGAGGCTGCTTGCTGTTGTACTGTGCTTTTTTGGTTCTGAGTGTACGTTTATAGAGTTTTAAAGTCTCACAGTAATGAAGGCGTAATTCACCATTATTAGGGTCTCTGTGCTTTTGGTTGGAAAGTGTTCTAAGTTTTTTTCCTCATAATTTTTACAATCTGCATCAAACCAGTTGTCATCTGTGGCCTGAATATATAGTTGATGTTTTTACTGCTAGATTGATGCCTTCTTTACTGTGAGTAAATGTGGTATCCAGAAAGTTATCTAAGAGTGTTTGGATATTTTGGTTACATGTTGCTTTCTGGTATTCTTCTATGGGCCCATCTATATGGATTTCTGATGTTGTACAGCTTACTGGGCTTTGAATGTGTGGTTGTTTCCATGTCTGCACTTTTGATGAACAACATAATGTGGCTGTGATCGGACAGAGGTGTTAGTGGCTTGACAGTGAATGAGCTGAGAGAGAAAGGGTCAATGTCTGTAATCATATAGTATACTGTGCTGTGGCCAAGAGGTGAGCAATTGGTGAATCTCAAAGACTCCCCCCTTAACCTACCATTGACAAAGTACAGACCCAGGCTTCTACAGTACAGAGCTGCAATAGATCTCTTCTGTTTTTGTTGATGGTGCTGTCACTGTTGTTTTTATGAGGGAGTTTAAGGCAGTTAGAAACTGTATGACCTATAATAAAGCTGTCCCCTCGTGTGGTCATTAGATCAGGTAGTGTTCCTGTTGGCGCATTAGTGTCCCCTCAAGGGTGGGGAAGATCTCTGAGTAATATGGGGATTCAGAGGGGGGGTATATATTGCGCAAAGGAACACATATTTTTCTGTCAGTACAAGTTTTTTTTCTCAGTTTTAACCAAATGTGATATTTACCCATTTTGAGGGGATCAATTAGATGTTGTAGTTCGGATTTGTACCAAATGATCAGTCCTCCAGAGTCTCTGCCTCTATTGACAGAGCTGTGTTTCTGTGACGGCTCAATTACCTCTCTGTAGCCTGTGGGGTAGTGAGTGACAATGTCAGCCTGACACCATGTCTCCTGCAGAATGATGACGTCAACATCTTTAAGATTTTTGTTGAACTCCAGTGCTAAACTCTTCAGTCCAAATGTTGATGAGTTTAGGCCCTGAATGTTCCACATGCTAACTGATAGTGATTTCATGTTCCAACAGAAAGAATAGCAGTCAGAAATACAGTAACTACTAACTAATAAGTTGTTAAGAGTGAGATAAACAGGATAACAGCAACAACAAAAAAATTACGTTATATATATATAAATATTCCTATTCATTGAACAAGTAAATTCTAGTACAATAGGTGTGTGTGTGTGTGTGTGTGTGTGTAGTGCAGATGTATTGGAGGAGCTGTTTAATCTCACTTAATCCTACAGGATTCTCCTGTCCTCTGACGACCTCCGCGTAGCTGCGCTGGTCCTGCTGTTGGGCACTGTGGAGTGGAGGAGGGCCAGTTCTGGGCCGTGGGGCTTCCTCTCTGGTCTGGTAGGGGTGGTGGTCTGGTGCAGGGTAGTAGGTTTGGCCCGGTCCGGTCTGGCTAAGCCGATGGAAGTGGTGATGCTCTGGTGGTGGGTGGGGTGCGCTGGGTCTGGTGTGGCGTTGAAAGGGCCTGGGGCTCCTTGGTGGTGCAGTGGTCTGGTAGGGGTCTCTGGATGGTCCTCTGTCCAGTGCAGCATCGGGTGTTTGTTACCAAGTGCCACGTCCTTTAGAGACTTGGCAAACATCCCTACTGTCTGCTTCCTCAGGTGGGAGTGGTCGTGCAGATGCTCTGGGGTGATTGTTGGGTGGTGAGCAACCTGTACGTTCGGGAGTAGGCCACATCCTCTGGTGATGTCAGCGTTGACTTTCTGAATGGTACGGGGATGAAAGTCTTTGCGGGGCAGCAGAGTGGAGATGGTGATGTGGGAGTTGGGGAACCGCTCAGAGGCCCTCTCTGCTACTCTGTTGACCAGGCTGCCTACTCTCTCCTGCTCCTCTCGCAGGTTGTTGGTGCCGGTGTGAATAATAATGTGGCCTGGTGTGCCAAAGTCAGGCTGGGACAGGATGTGGAGTGCATCCTGTGTTTTTGGGCACCATATTTTGCACACCTTGTGTTGGGGGAAGAGTTTATCTTCTTGGATGAATTTCCCATTTGAGTCAATGAGGATGGCCACCTCAGTGGGTTTTACCAGATTAGTGCGTTTACGGTCTGGGGCTGGAGTACACAGGGCCTGTGTACATGGAGGGGTGTGTGGGGGTGTGTCAGGGGGGGCCAGAGAGCTTCTCTCTGTAGTAGGTGTCTCCATGTGAGCCTCCTTGTTGACTGGGGGTGTGTGTAAAGGTGGGGTGTTAGGGGTCGTGAGGGGCTGCAGCTTCTCTCTGGGAGTCTCTACAGTCTGTTCTCTGTGCTGTGGCACCCTCTTGATGACAGACAACTCCTTTGCCATCTCCTCTTTTACCTGCACCAGCTCTCTCCTCATGGTGGCCTTTACCTCCTCAAGTGCTGTGGTAAGGCTCTCTCTCAGCTCCTGGACAGAGTTCTTCAGCTGGGTCCTGCACTGGTTGATCTGGTCCTGTAGAAGCTCTGTGTCTGGGCTGGTGGTGGTGTAGCTGGGGAGCTGCTCCTTCAGCTCAGTAACTCATACCTCTATCACAGCCAGCCTGTCTCTCAACAGGCTGATGGTAGTGTGGTCTTGGCTCTGGTGGTTGTAGGCAGGCAGGGGGGAGGATAGCCCTGCTGTTGGGGTGCCTGAGGTGAGGGGAGAGGTCGGGGTGCTGTCCTTTTCTTTTTTGCTTTCCGCTGTCTTCGTTAGGGTGGGGAAGTCCTGCACAACAGAGCTGAGTGCAGCCTCACTGCCCTGGACCATGACAGTGCCGTTCTGATACATGTTTACCGTCAGAAACCTGTTTTCCTGGTCCTTATCGCTGTCCTCAAAATGTGGATTTGCCTTCCCTTGCAGATGCCTTTCTTTGTGGTATAGCTGAAATGCCTGGTTCCAGCTGTATGCCAGGCAGTAGTGTGGTCTGTGTAAAATAACAGGTTTGTAACAGTCCTGTTTTGTGAGCAGTCGGCAAACAACGTTTTTGGGTTCTCCCTCAGAATTCTGTGTTTAAAATGGATTCTTCCCTTCTCTGATTTGATTTCTGCTGGGTATTCAAAAAAGGGGGGAAAGTCTCTCAGTCTCTGCTGCTGCTGTCGCTGATAGCGCTGCCTCAGTGGCCATGTTGCTATGGTTACCACCAGTAAACAGTTAGAGCTAGACGGTAAGCTAGCTGACAGATTTGAATTTGGCTAGCTACCACGATGAAGATTGACAGAGAGTGAGTTAAAAGACCAATCTTTTCCTCCTGTGTTGATCTTCAGTTGTACAATTTGATTACCTATACATTTTTTGCTAATTTAATCGTGTCAATCTCGCTCTTAACAACCAAAAAGTTATAACAAGTCAGGAGCTGTTCTTCTGCATGACTTCTCTCTCTCTCTCTCTCTCTCTCTCTCTGTCTCTCTCTGTCTCTCTCTGTCTCTCTCTGTCTCTCTCTGTCTCTCTCTGTCTGTCTGTCTGTCTCTGTCTCTGTCTCTGTCTCTGTCTCTCTCTCTCTGTCTCTCTCTCTCTGTCTCTCTCTCTCTGTCTCTCTCTCTCTGTCTCTCTCTCTCTGTCTCTCTCTCTCTGTCTCTCTCTCTGTCTCTCTCTCTGTCTCTCTCTCTCTGTCTCTCTCTCTCTGTCTCTCTCTCTGTCTCTCTCTCTCTGTCTCTCTCTCTCTGTCTCTCTCTCTGTCTCTCTCTCTGTCTCTCTCTCTGTCTCTCTCTGTCTCTCTCTCAAATTCAAATTCAAATTCAAGCTGCTTTATTGGCATGAAAAACATTGTGTCAATATTGCCAAAGCAACAATGTATACAATATACATTGAAATAAAATTATAAACAATGACAAATAATAATATAGAATGGCAGTAAATAATAATACAAAATTAAATATAAAAATAGTAACAATAAAAATGGTAACAGTCAATAATCGAATGTAATGTAATAAAAAAATGAAACTATAACTAACTTATAACTAAATAACGGTCATCTTCACCATTATATCGGTACTACAACTACTATCATCATTACCACTACTATCACCACCACCATCATTAAACTGCTATCATTACCATTACCACCCATACCATTACTACTTGGAATGATAAACAACAATAATAATAGTAATAACAATAACAGTAATAACAATAATAGTAATAATAAGTAAGTTACTGCTTACTATGCAGATGTTATTATTCAGTGTCTCTCAGGCTATGGCAGGCAAACACATATTTGGCTGCAAGAGGAGCCATTGCTCCTTCGCTCCTTCGAGTATTTTTCGTTTTTCCTCTGGGTTTAATAAGTTAAAATTTGGAATAAATGTAGACATTTCTGTGAATAATGAATCTCTTGGTGAGGAATATTTATCACAGTAAAGGAGAAAGTGCATCTCTGTTTCTACCTCCCCTGTCGTGCAGTGACCACATACACGCTCCTCTTTGGGTAGCCATGTCTTTTTATGTCTGCCGGTTTCTATTGCCAATCGGTGGTCACTCAGCCTGTACTTGGTAAGGATCTGTCTCTGCTTCGTATCTTTGACAGAGTAGAGATATTCAGCCAATTCATATTCTCTGTTTAGGGTCAGATAGCAATTTAGTCGGCTTTGGGATTTTGTTTCGTTTTTCCAATGTTGTATATATGAGTCCTTTGATTGGTTCATGATTTTGTTTATTGGAATTCTTTCTTTTGAAGCAGTGCTGGTGTCAGCTTGGTTGGTGAGGTCCAACACCAGCTGACTGAGAGGGCTCGTTTCTGGGCTCAGCTCTTGGGTTTGAAGTGCTTTAAATTGCAGACTCGAATTTGGACTTGAATTTAGATGTAGCCAAAATTTTAATGATCTTTTCTGTATTTTCATTATTACTGGAAAGCGGCCCAATTCTGCCCTACATGCATTAGTTGGTGTATTTCTCTGGACTTGTAGGATTTTCCGACAGAATTCTGCATGTAGGGCTTCAATTGGATGTTTGTCCCACATTTTAAAGTCCAGTTTATTGAGTGGCCCCCAAACCTCACTTCCGTAAAGAGCTATTGGTAGGATTACACTGTCAAATATTTTGGTCCAAATTCTAATTGGGATGTTGATTTTGAATAATTTCATTTTTATTGCATACAATGCTCTGCGGGCTTTTTCTTTGAGTGCATTCACTGCCCTATTAAAGTTTCCCGATGCAGATATGGTCAGACCAAGGTAGGTGTAATTTTTTGTGTGTTCAATGATGGTGTTGTTCAGGGTGAATTTATATTTGTGTTTCTGACATCTGTTTTGTTTTTGGAAAATCATGATTTTAGTTTTTGGGAAATTTACTGCCAGGGCCCAATTATGGCAATATTGCTCTAGAATATTAATGTTCTGTTGAAGACCTTCTTTGGTTGATGATAGAAGTACCAAGTCATCAGCATATAGCAGGTATTTCACCTCTGTGTCAAATAGTGTGAGTCCTGGGGCTGGAGAAATGTCCAACATGTCTGCTAATTCATTGATATAAATGTTGAAAAGATTTGGGCTCAAACTACAGCCTTGTCTCACACCTCGACATTGTGAAAAGAATTCTGTTCTTTGGTTTTTGATTTTTATTGCACACTTGTTTTCTGTGTACATACATTTTATTAAGTCATACACCTTACCACCAAGCCCACTTTGGAGAATTTTGTAGAATAGCCCTTCGTGCCAAATAGAATCAAAGGCTTTTTTAAAGTCAATAAAGCAAGCAAAGATTTTGCCCTCTTTTTTTTGGTGGACGTGTTTATTAATTAGTGTGTGTAAGGTGTATATATGGTCAGTAGTGCGATGGTTAGGGAGAAAGCCAATTTGACATTTAGTTATTACATTTTTTTCTTGAAGAAAGGTTTGAATTCTTGAATTCAAAATGCTACAGAAAACCTTTCCCAAGTTACTGTTTACACAAATTCCCCTGTAATTATTGGGGTCTGATTTGTCTCCACTTTTGTGGATAGGGGAGATGAGCCCTTGGTTCCAGACATCAGGGAAGCAGCCAGAAGTTAAAACCATGTTGAACAATTTAACCTCTTATGGCTGCAAGCCCGAAGCCGGGCACAATATGACAACAGCCACTTCAAGTGCAGGGCGCGAAATTCAAAAAAATATTTTTTTTAAATATTTAACTTTCACACATTAACAAGTCCAATACAGCATATGAAAGGTACACATCTTGTGAATCAAGCCAACATGTCCGATTTTTAAAATGTTTTACAGGGAAGACAAAATATGTAAATCTATTAGCTAACCACGTTAGCAAAAGACACCACTTTTCTAACTCCATCAGTTTCTTACTCCATCAGGTGCTATCACCAATTCGGCCAAATAAAGATATTGATAGCCACTAACCAAGAAAAAACCTCATCAGATGACAGTCTGATAACATATTTATTGTATAGGATAGGTTTTGTTAGAAAAATGTGCATATTTCAGGTAGAAATCATAGTTTACAATTGCACCCACCATCACAACTCGACTAGAATAAATACACAGAGCAACGTGTATTACCTAATTACTAATCATAAAACATTTCTTAAAAATACACAGCTCACAGCAATGGAAAGACACAGATCTTGTGAATTCAGACAATATTTCAGATGTTCTAAGTGTTTTACAGCGAAAACACAATAAATCGTTATATTAGCATACCACATGTGCAAACGTTACCCGAGCATTGATTCAAGCCAAAGAGAGCGATAACGTAATCATCGCCAAAATATATTAATTTTTTCACTAACCTTCTCAGAATTCTTCCGATGACACTCCTGTAACATCATATTACAACATACATATAGAGTTTGTTCGAAAATGTGCATATTTAGCCACAAAAAAACGTGGTTATACAATGACAATACTAGCAAAACTAGCCTGAAAATGTCGGGCGCCATCTTTAACAGTGATCTTGTCTCATGCATAACTATTCATAAACTTGACTAAAAAAATATAAGTTGGACAGCTATCGAAAGACAAATTAGTTCTTAATGCAATCGCTGAATTACATTTCTAAAATTATCCTTACTGTGCAATACAGGGTTCGCCAAGCGAAGCTATACCAAAAAAAATGGCGGAATATGCGTTTAAAATTTTTCGACAGAACAACGATTTATCATCTTAAATATTTCTTACTATGAGGTGATCTTCCATCAGAATCTTGGGCAATGTATCCTTTCTTGGGTCTAATCTTCTTTTGGTCGAAAGATGTCCTCTTGTCCGTCGAAATGCCCACTAACGTTCGACCGGGACCCCGAAACGTGCCCGGCGCTTCAAAGTGCAACACAAAGCAATGCCTCAAAATCGCACTAAACGGATATAAATTGCTATAAAACGGTTTAAATTAACTACCTTATGATGTTTTTAACACCTATAACGAGTAAAAACATGACCGGCGATATATTACTGGCTAAACCCAAGCTTGGAAAGAGAGCAGGTCCGACGTCCATCGTGCGTCAGGCGCAGCAGGAAAAGAACGGTACATCCGGTCTTTGGCCTTTTATACAGGCCCTGATTGCGCAATCGACTCCATTCAAATTGTCACCTCTTACTGACATCTAGAGGAAGGCGTGGGCAGTGTTTGTATCCTCATAGCATTTACAGGGACATTAAAACTGACCTGGGACCAGAGGCCAAGATTTCTGAAATCTCACTCCCTGTCAGGAAAAGTGCTGTAGAATGAGTTCTGTTCCACTCAGAGACATAATTCAAACGGCTATAGAAACTAGAGAGTGTTTTCTATCCAATAATAACAATAATATGCATATTGTACGAGCAAGAATTGAGTACGAGGCCGTTTGAAATGGGCACCTTAAACAGAGCTACTCAATACTGCCCCTGCAGCCATAAAAAGTTAAGCACAGCATTTTTGTAACGGCTTTCCTCCTCCTCTTCATCCGAAGAGGAGGAGCAGGGATTGAACCAAAATGCAGCGTTGTGTGATGACATATTATTTATTTAAACAAGACACAAAACGAACTATACTTGATTAACTACAAAAACAACAAACGACGTAGACGCACCTGAACATAAGAACTTACATAATACGAAGAACGCATGAAACAGGAACAGACTACATAAACCGAACAAACGAACAAACAAACCGAAAACAGTCCCGTGTGGCGCAACGTACACAGACACAGGAGACAACCACCCACAACAAACAGTGTGAAAACACCTACCTTAATATGACTCTCAATCAGAGGAAATGAAAACCACCTGCCTCTAATTGAGAGCCATATCAGGTCACCCTTTAAACCAACATAGAAACAGAAAACATAGACTGCCCACCCAAACTCACGTCCTGACCAACTAACACATACAAAAACTAACAGAAAACAGGTCAGGAACGTGACATAACCCCCCCCCTTAAGGTGCGAACTCCGGGCGCACCAGCACAAAGTTTAGGGGAGGGTCTGGGTGGGCATCTGACCACGGTGGTGGCTCAGGCTCTGGGCGAGGTCCCCACCCCACCATAGTCAATCCCAGCTTACGTTTCCCCCTACGACTGACCACCCTCCTATTCCACCCACTTACTTTTAATGGTAACCTTACGATAAGAGGCAGCACCGTGACAAGGGGCAGCACCGGGATAGAGAGATAGCTCAAGACAGAGAGGTAGGTCAGGATAGAGAGGTAGCTCAGGATAGAGGGGCAACTCCGGACAGAGAGACAGCTCTGGACTGAGAGGCAGTTCTGGATTAATGACCGCTCTGGGCTGAGGGGCAGCTCATGACTGGCTGACGGCTCTGGACGCTCATGGCTGGCTGACGGCTCTGGACGCTCATGGCTGGCTGACGGCTCTGGACGCTCATGGCTGGCTGGCGGCTCTGGCAGCTCCTGGCTGGCTGGCGGCTCTGGCAGATCCTGTCTGGTTGGCGGCTCTGGCAGATCCTGTCTGGTTGGCGGCTCTGGCAGATCCTGTCTGGTTGGCGGCTCTGGCAGATCCTGACTGACAAATGGCTCTAGCGGCTCCTGACTGACTAACGGCTCTAACGGCTCGGGACAGACGGGCGGCTCTAATGGCTCGGGACAGACGGATGGCTCAGACGGCACTGGGCAGACGGATGGCTCAGACGGCACTGGGGAGACGGATGGCTCAGACGGCACTGGGGAGACGGATGGCTCAGACGGCGCTGGGGAGACGGATGGCTCAGACGGCGCTGGGGAGACGGATGGCTCAGATGGCGCTGGTGAGACGGATGGCTCTGGCCGGATGAGACGCACTGTAGGCCTGGTGCGTGGTGCCGGAACTGGAGGCACCGGACTGGAGACACGCACTTCAAGGCTAGTGCGGGGAGCAGGGACAGGGCACACTGGACTCTCAAAACGTACTATAAGCCTGGTGCGTGGTACCGGCACTGGTGGCACCGGGCTGAGGGCACGCACATCAGGACGAGTACGGGGAGAAGGAACAGTGCGTACAGGGCTCTGGAGACGCACAGGAGGCTTAGTGCGTGGTGCCGGAACTGGAAGCACTGAGCTGGAGACACGCACCATAGGAAGAGTGCGTGGAGGAGGAACAGGGCTCTGAAAACGCACTGGAAGCCTGGTGCGTGGTGTAGGCACTGGTGGTACTGGGCTGGTGCGGGAAGGTGGCGCCGGAAATACCGGACCGTGCAGGCGTACTGGCTCCCTTGAGCATTGAGCCTGCCCAACCTTACCTGGTTGAATGCTCCCCGTCGCCCGACCAGTGCGGGGAGGTGGAATAACCCGCACCGGGCTATGTAGGCGAACCGGGGACACCAGGCGTAAGGCTGGTGCCATGTAAGCCGGCCCGAGGAGACGTACTGGTGGCCAGATATGTAGGGCCGGCTTCATGACATCCGGCTCAATGCTCAATCTAGCCCTACCAGTGCGGGGAGGTGGAATAACCCGCACTGGGCTATGCACACGTACAGGAGACACCGTGCGCTCTACTGCGTAACACGGTGTCTGCCCGTACTCCCGCTCTCCACGGTTAGCCTGGGAAGTGGGCGCAGGTCTCCTACCTGCCCTTGGCCCACTACCTCTTAGCTCCCACCCAATAAATTTTTGGGGTTTCTTCTCGGGCTTCCTCGCTAGCCGCGTACCTTCATATCTCCGGTTCCCTTTTCCGGTTGCCTCTGCTCTCCTCAGTGCCTCCAGCTGTTCCCATGGGAGGCGATCCCTTCCAGCCAGGATCTCCTCCCATGTGTAGCAACCCTTGCCGTTTAATACGTCCTCCCATGTCCATTCCTGTTTCGTGTTCCACTGCTCGAACTTATGCTGCTTGGTTCTGGATTGGTGGGTGGTTCTGTAACGGCTTTCCTCCTCCTCTTCATCCGAAGAGGAGGAGCAGGGATTGAACCAAAATGCAGCGTTGTGTGATGACATATTATTTATTTAAACAAGACACAAAACGAACTATACTTGATTAACTACAAAAACAACAAACGACGTAGACGCACCTGAACATAAGAACTTACATAATACGAAGAACGCATGAAACAGGAACAGACTACATAAACCGAACAAACGAACAAACAAACCGAAAACAGTCCCGTGTGGCGCAACGTACACAGACACAGGAGACAACCACCCACAACAAACAGTGTGAAAACACCTACCTTAATATGACTCTCAATCAGAGGAAATGAAAACCACCTGCCTCTAATTGAGAGCCATATCAGGTCACCCTTTAAACCAACATAGAAACAGATAACATAGACTGCCCACCCAAACTCACGTCCTGACCAACTAACACATACAAAAACTAACAGAAAACAGGTCAGGAACGTGACAATTTTGCAACTCAGGTGTGCTGTTTTTCAGCATTTCATTTCTGATGTTGTCTAGACCACAAGCCTTCTTTGATTTAATAGATTTGAGCTTTTCATTTAGTTCTTGTTGGGTTATCGGGTAATCTAATGGATTTTGGTTGTTTTTAATGACTGATTCAAGGATGTTTAATTTTTCTTTAATTTCTAATTGGTTCTGTTTTAAGTCTTTTTGTGGGATGTTTTTGTATAGATTATCAAAATAAGTTTTCCAAATTCCTACATCTTGTATGGCTAATTCTTGTGGCTTTGTTGTGCTTAAATTGTTCCACATGTCCCAGAACTGATTTTGGTCAATTGCGTTTTCAATTTCATCAAGTGTCTTGTTGGTATAATTCAGTTTCTTGCGTTTCAGTGTATGTTTATACTGTTTCAGAGTTTCAAAGTATTCATATCGTAGCTCTGGGTTGTTTTGCTGCTTATGTTTTTTGTTTGACATTTGTCTTAAGTGTTTTCTAATTGCTTTACATTCATTATCAAACCATTTGTCAGAAACATTTTGTTTTTTGTTTCTGATGTTGCATTTCTTTGGTTTTCTCAAATTTGCTTTCGATGCTGCTTTTTGGAATATGCAGTTGATGTTTTGAGTAGCCGAATTGACACCATCTTTATTGTTTTGGTATTGTGAGTTACTGAAAAACTGTATAGAGTTCATCATTTCATTTGAGTTCAATGTTTCAATGAATCTCTCTGCACTGTTTGGAGCCCATCTGTACGATTGGTTTATGTTGTAGAGTTTATTGGGCAGTTTTTTTGAATGAATATTGCTGGTTAATTTCTTCAAAAACACGTTGATCTGACTGTGATCTGACAATGGTGTCTGTGGTCTGACAGTGAATGCACTAATGGAGGAGGGGTCAATGTCCGTGATGGCATAATCGACTACACTTGTCCCAAGAGCTGAGCAGTAAGTAAACTGACCTAAAGAGTCCCCTCTGATTCTACCATTAAGCATGTACAGGCCTAAGGCTCGACAGAGATGCACTAACTCCTTCCCATTTTTGTTCAGTATTTGGTCAGGACTGTTTCTATTATTTATAATAGGGCTACTGTACAAGGAGGGGTGACCAAATATGTGGTGGTTACCTCCCGCATCAGTGTAGTCAGGCTCAGAACCTGTTCTTGCATTGAAATCTCCACAAAGAAGCACTTTACCTTCTGCCTGAAATGTAATGATTTCTGTATGGAGATTGTCAAAAAACTGATCATCATAATATGGTGAATCTGAAGGAGGAGCATAAGCTGCACATATGTACACGTCATTATCACAATAGATTGTACCTTTGTTAAGTTTTAGCCAAATGTGACTGGTACCTTTTTTCATTTCATTCAGTGCCAAGTCCTGCTTATGCCAAATTATGATTCCACCTGAGTCTCGGCCCCGTTTAACATTTTTATGTTTGATTGATGGTAGTAAACTTTCTCTATAGCCTGAGGGACACTGAGTATCTATGTCTCCACGACACCATGTTTCCAGTAGGATTATGATGTCCTGTCCCTGGATGTTTTTAATAAATTCTGGATTTGTTGTTTTATAACCAAAATGTGAAGAGTAAAGGCCCTGGATATTCCAAGAGCTGATAGTTAATGATCTCATTTATAATAAGTGATGTTCACTGGTTTGAGTAAAGTACATTGAAAAAAACCAAAAAATAATATATATATATATATATATATATATATATATATATATATATACACACACACACACATACGCACGCACGCACGCACGCACGCACGCACGCACGCACGCACGCACGCACGCACGCACGCACGCACGCACACACACACACACACACACACACACACACACACACACACACACACACACACACACACACACCATTATATATAATTATTATTATTATACCGGTGCCAATAAAATTAAGAATAGTTGTAAACAAATTAATAAGAATGGAATAAGACTGCACAAAAAATAAGTACAATGCAATCTGCAACCCTGTGTGTGTGTGTGTGCGTGTGTGTGCGCGTGTGTGCGTGCCCGTCTAGCTCAGTAGTCTGCATATTAGTTGCAGTAGTTGGCGCACCTCTCCTATCTCTGACTGTTCTAGGTGTCTTTTGCCAGAGGTTACCTCAGCATATGTAGGCTGATGATCTGAATGATACATGGTGTGGACTGCATCATGTGGTGTACTTCTCTGAAGGACAGTGTTCTGTCCGACCCTGGAGTAGTGGTCAGAGCTGTGTTGTGATGGGCCAGGTCCAGTAGATCTGTGTTGTGATGGGCCAGGTCCAGTAGAGATGTGTTGTGACGGGCCAGGTCCAGTAGAGCTGTGTTGTGATAGGCCAGGTCTAGTAGAGCTGTGTTGTGATGGGCCTGGTCTAGTAGAGCTGTGTTGTGATGGGCCTGGTCCAGCAGAGCCGTGTTGTGATGGGCCTGGTCTAGTAGAGCTGTGTTGTGAAGGCCCTGGTCTAGTAGAGCTGTGTTGTGATGGGCCGGGTCTAGTCGTGCTGTCCTGAGGCGGGTCTGGTCTCGTAAATCTGTGTTGTGTTGGGCCTGGTCTAGTAGAGCTGTGCTGTAATAAGCCGTGTCTGGCTCTTTTCTCCTGGGGATGGTGGAGGTACTGTTGTTTCAGAAGGTGGGGCAGGGGACCTCTGTTGCTGGGGTGATGGGTGTGTGGGTCCCTGCCAAGTGTTGCATCTTTTAGGTCCTTGGCAAAGGTTCTGATACTGTCCTGATCAAGATGTACATTATCGTATAAGTGTTGACATGTCAGAGTGGGGTGGTGAGCCGTTCTGACGTTGAGTAGTGAGGCACAGTCCACAGTGATCTGTTGATTTATTTTGTCGATTAACTTTCCTGGGAAGTCTTTTCTTGGTAGGAGGGTGGACACAACTATATTGGTTGTTGGGAACACAGCCTGTGCCCGTTCTGCCACTCTTCTCACTGCCCCAGATACATCTTCACCTTTGGCATGAAGGTCGTTTGTGCCAGTGTGGATGATGATGTTGTCGAGGGTGTCAATCCTGGTCTGACTGAGTAGCTGCATTGCACTGTCAGTTGTAGGACACCAGAACTTATACACCTGGTGTCTAGGGAATAATCTTTCCTGGACTAAGAACTTCCCATTTGAATCAATAAGGATTGCAGTTGTGGGTGACTGTCTGGCTGGAGCAGACTGGGAGGCTGGTATTCTGACCTGGGCTGGAGCAGACTGGGAGGCTGGTATTCTGACCTGGGCTGGAGCAGACTGGGAGGCTGGTATTCTGACCTGGGCTGGAGCAGACTGGGAGGCTGGTATTCTGACCTGGGCTGGAGCACACTGTGTTGGAGC